>NW_027211604.1:972500-1572500 GCF_022749685.1 Semicossyphus pulcher | reverse complement strand
AGAGACCGGAGAAGCAGCCGCTTAGCTCCGCCTACCCTCTCTGGCAGACCAACCACTGCTGGCTGATGGAAAACGTGTCACTAACTGGGCTCCTGGACACCCAGTCCGTAATAATACTATACTGTAAATGCAAAGGCTTTCATCAATGGGCCACAGGCTGAATCACCATTGTGTTACCTCATTCAGAATCAGAATCAGGTTTATTGCCAAGTAAGGAATTTGTTTTGGTGATTTGGTGCAACTAGAATAAAAATAAAGGAAACACTTAAATAGAATAAGACAAAAAAAATAGGCAATAAGAATAAAAATATAAAAGCAATACGTATAATACAAAATACAAAACAGGTGTGTTTATCAGGCGTAGTGACTTAACAGACATTTATTTACATGAAAATCTTTGAGATTATTACTTTAAGTGACCGAAACAAGTTTTAAATAACTAGTAATGTAATATGTGTGTACATAAATACGTTGTAACAGAGACATAACTATACAATGTGAAAACAGCAACATTCACACACATGTACTGAAGCTCTAATAAGAGGTAACTGTCTCTGATCAGATGTCATCTGTAGATATGTTGTTGTTCCCTGCAGTATGCAGCCATATGGTCTTTATAGTGCAAATATTTTTATGGTCTTTTATTTTGGTTTGGTACATTTTCAGCAGGACAGTAACATTCAGCTTATCACCTGTGTGTTCCTTCCTACACACACCTGACTTTTCTGTTCAACAGTTTCCAGCTGGAAACATTTTTCTTCTTTCAGAAGTTGCTCATTATTATTCAGAACATAGAGAGAGATATAAAGTCGAGCTTGATGATTTAAAGTTTGAAATCACTCTGTTGCTTTGAAGGCTGACGGTTGCATTGAAAATGATTATTCATTTAAAAGAAACATTTGCACGATTTAATGTGGCCTTCAGCAGGCTCTTCTCACCCACTGTTTTTACTGAAACAAATTAAATATAATGCACTTGATTTTGAGCCACAGTACCCATCAGCTGCAGTATAAGATCTACCGCTCTGGACGTCAGGTGACGAAGTAGAAAGAAGTATCTTGTCTGCTTGTGGCAGTCGGGGCATTTAGTGGGTTAAACTTCAGAGGACTTTCACACAGGAGATTAATAAACAGCATTTATTGTACCCACACAATAATGTTTTTATGCTGCGTTCCAGACAACTGGGAACTCAAAAACTTCCCAGTAGAAATTTCTGACTTCCGACCTCAGAGCACTCCAGGTGCACGACACCAAACATAAATAAAAAACATGGCCGACCGTGACAAAGAGATGGAACCAGCTGCCTTATCACATGAGCCACATTTCTTATGAAAATGTTATGCAGAACATGTGTTAGTGTATGATGGTTGTTTTTCAGTCAAATGCAGGTATAACATAGCTTTTCAGTTAACAGTTTACCATTAACGATGTGCCTGCATTTGATTGAAAAACAACTACTATCATATAGGAACCATTGCTGTTTGACACCAGACATCCGATTCTCGTGATGAATCTGCTCCGAGTTCACAAGTAGGAACTTCGACTTTGAAAGGCGTTCCAGAGCAATTTTTCTTGTCGGAGGTCAGAAAAACTCGACTTCCGTGTTGTCTGGAACGCAGCATTAGTCTAAACCTAGCCAAACACACACACTGAATCAAGGAAATGCTCGTAATAGAGGAAGAAAATAGACTCTAAAGGGTTCCTTCAGACAGACGGCTTTTGCATTTCAAGGTCCTCACAAAAGAAATGTGCAAAACTTTTCCTAAGAAATCCTTCAAACTGTTGGGATTCGTTCTGTCCAACACAACACCTGCTTTATTATGTAAGTTGATCCGACACAGCTACAGATACAAATACTATTAAACAAAAGGTGTGTAGCTCTGCAGCAGCCCTGAGTTGTTGCCTTTGCTCTCCATCTGTCCCTAAAACAAGCATCCAGGTTCTGTAAGCTGTTAGGAACACCGTTTTTATCCATCACTTCAGGGAATTCTTCACTAGTGAAACTTTTCCTCAAAGACCAGACAAAGCAAAGACGCTTATCTTTGTCTTTTACTGCAGCTTGATGTTTCTGTATTGGCCTTTTTATTGTTGCATACGGTGCATGTATCAGCTCTTATCTGCTCTTATTGTGGTTAATTAAGTCGTTAACTGTGTGGACTGAACGAACTGCACCTGCACCAACCATTACATTTAGTGTATCCAAAGTTGCTTCTGTTCATTCGCTTTGATAGAGTAGATGGAGCCTCACTTTCCTCCACTTCAAACACTTCTCAGCGGCTTTGAAACATTTCAACTTTTTGAAACTTGTTGAAAAGACGAGCAGGTGCAGCTGAGAGGATGAGTGCGTGCTGCAATGTAACTTTCTCCCCACTCGTCTTTTTCTTCAGCTCTCAAAAACAGTCACTTTTCAAATGATAATTTAGACTTTCTTTAACCCCGGCACACTCATCTCTCCATCTTTGCCTCCCTTTTTTCTTACTGCCTCTTTCTGTGTCGGAGTCTCTGCAGCGGGCGAGATTATTCGCCCACAGACGGCTGTTTACACAGTCTGATGGTTCCAACAGAAGGAAGTGTCTCAGAGGCAAAAGTCAAACTCCCCGCCTCAGCAGAAACAGAAAAAGACTCTGATAAGAAAGAGGAAGAGACAAGAGGAAAGAGTTTAACCAGGAGTGAGTCGTGTAGCAGAAAGTTTACTTCAACATTTTGGGTTTGTCATCAGCTGCATGAGCTGCACTTGATCTGGTGCTGTCTGCCTGATGAAGACCTCCCTGTACTCTCGCTTTCTGGTGGTGAGTCTCCATGTCCCACTGCAGGCCTGACAATGATTGTCTTTGGTGTGACGTTGTGTTTCACATTTACATTGACAGATATCCAAACATGCTCTACATTGCAAAATTAAAGCACTGGTTACAATCTAATAATATAATTATTCAACTTCATAAATGCTTTCATTATGTATTTTGGTATAAGAGTGCATGTCCACTGGATAAAGATCTTCATCAAGGATGCATTGCAGTGACAGGTGACTTCAGCCAATTTACCCCTGCCTAAAATCAGCCCACTCTTTCATGTGACTGAGGCCAAAAAAGTTGAACCTAGTTCAATACAACATCCTTTGCCAAGACGCCAATCGAATACATGCAATGAAACATTCGTAATAGAACACTTTAGCTGCTTTAACCGCTAACACTCAGCTTTTTCGCTGAATGGGAAAGGCTACAATCTGCATTCAGACCCGGGTCTAATGACTCTGCATTAGACCCGGGTAATTATCACCTTGGCTCCGATCGGCATTGATGGGAACACGAAACCTTTGTCGACACGCTAATCTCCGCCCCCTTTCCGGTGTGATGCTATGCTCCGTCGGTAACTTCTGTGACTCCTCGTCATCTCAGCTATAAATTCCGCCCGTCTCCGTCCGAGCAGCGCTCGAACATCGTTCCAAATTTGTCGAGTTTGATACACAGACTGACTGAGTAATAGATACAATAAAGACCTAACCACCGTAACATCTTCACTGTTTACTAACCCTGCTTCAGGCGCGTCTGTAAAAGAGACCGACAGGAGTATACTTCACTGGCAATGGGAAAAGAGACAATCAGCATTAGCGGGTCTTCCCAGCTCTGAAAACCCTGCGTCAACGCGCTCATTTCGGTGGGAAAGGGGTATTTGCGATGTATTTCTACTGTAACGGAGTCGTAAAATTCTAGTCAGTTATAAACTGCTCTGCTACACAGAAACCCTCTCATTTCACTCTCTACTTTTTCAACGCAAGAACTTTTGTTTTCCTCTTCCTCCTGTTTTTTCTCTTTCTGTTTAATTGTTCTTACTTATGTCTGTTTGTTTGTTTTATGTTTGTTTCCTTGTTTGTTTGTTTTCTGCTTTGGCAGCGTGTGATCTATTTTGTAACTGTTTTTATGTTTTTTCACGTGTTGTATTGTGTTTCACTTGTATTGTCTTCACATTTTCTCACAATAAAAAGCAACAAAATAAATAATCTCTTTTCAGGCTCACATCAAATCAGTCACCAAATCTGCTTTTTACCACCTCCGTAACATTTCCAGACTCCGGCCGTCACTCTCCGACTCCGTGGCAGAGACCCTCATCACCTTTATCACCTCCCGCCTGGACTACTGCAATGAAGTCCTGTTCGGGGTTCCCAGCAAAGCCCTGGACAGGCTCCAGTACGTCCAAAACTCCACCAACCCCTGGCAGCACATCACCCCCACCCTCATCCACCTCCACTGGCTCCCTGTCAGGTCCCGCATCACCCATAAAATCCTCCTCCTCACCTACAAGTCTCTCCATTCCCTTGCCCCCCAGCACCTAAAGGACCTCCTCCGTCCCTAATCCCCATCCTGGAGTCTGCGGTCCTCAGATGCAGGCCTGCTCTCCATCCCTCACTCTCGCCTCTGAACTGTTGGGGACTGAGTCTTCAGTGTTGTGGCCCCCACCCTTCAAAAACACCCTCAAACCCACCTGTCCACTGCAGCCTTTGGACTATAGTTCACCACCTTCCCCTGTTTTCAGTGCTAGTTTTATTTCTCTCTTTCTGCCTCATTTGTTTGCTTGTTTTGTTCTGTTGTCTGTTTGTCATTTACTCTGTAAAGCGGCCTTGGGTCCCTCGAACGGCGTTATAAAAGTCTAAATTATTGTTTTTATTATTATTAATATTTCACCGCTCTGCAGTGTTTTAGCCTCAGCCTTCAATCTCTCGGTTCTACTACACAAAGTGGACTCAATCGCATTTCATTGTTTACTATAATTTAAGCAACAACTTCAGGTGGTTTGCCACTGCGATCCACAAATGAAGCTTGAACAACATCACTTCCTGTCACACTTCTGGACACTTAAGTAAAGAAACACTGTTGGAAACAGTTTCTATGAGCGTTTGGCCGGGGTGATGCAACTGGATGCAAAGTCAGTTCTAATCATCTCCCCATTGATTTAGAATAAAACAGGAGTGTAATAATAAAAACACAGTGACTAACTTCCTCCTGTTGTGCTGGCTGTGGATGTTGTGTTTTTACACTTTTAACTTTCACTCTGGTGGATGTGTTTATTTACTAGATTCATTACAGTGTTGTACTTACGATGCGGTCTTAATGTTGTTTACTGGGGAAACTGTGAACCCTTTTATTTTTATTTTGCCGACATAAATATGAAACATAACAAGATTTTTATTTGGAGCAATTAGTCCGATCTAAATCAAATCAGACGTTTCAAAAACAGCTCCTGAGCGGAAGCTGCTGAGAAAATAAATACATATTCAGTCTATTTGGCATTTTAGAAATGATAAACTTTCCCTGATCACCAACACTTTGTTGTCCAGAGATGTTTTTGGTATAAAATAAACATTCTGTATTTCTTTAAGAGACATTCAAAAAACTATTTAAACACTGTTTTAATCTCTGTTTTGGTTTCCCTCTGCGACGCACTGATTATTAATGCATGACTTCCTTCATGCACTCCCTCTCTTACAGAATCCGGCCCTGGCACTAATATGCTAAGTGTTTATATGTTTGTGCTCTCTGGCTGACTTGGTGTTTAAAACTCGGAGCATGAGAAAGAATTATTGATCAGATACCCGTTTTTTTTATCACTGCTCCCTCCTGTTGTACATTAAGTGTTGCATCACAGCTGTTTGTGCAGCGTACGAGAGGAGGGTCTCCTGGGGTCTGCTCGTACAAAACTTCTCGCAGGAGGAGGAGGAGGAGGAGGAGGAGGAGGAGGAGGAGGCAGGAATTCAAACAGAAAGCAAACAAACTCCCCACACACCAAAAGTAATGATCTTTTCTCCTAATATTAGCATTTTGTAAACAACAAATACACAGAAGTAGGATTTATTTTGTCGCAATGAGAAAGAAAAGTACTCATTTAACTTTATATAAAAATGGGTGCAGCCGCAAAAGTGTCCAGTAGGGGGCGATTCCGTGCGTGCTTGAAGCAGCCTCCGTCAAAAATTGACTCGGTGTGTATTTTTAGCAGACCAGAGCGGAGACGCGACAGAGACGGAACACGGCGCACGCCGTGGAAACACGAGCATTGACTAGAGTGGGCGTGATCGACTCTGGAGGTCACAGTGCCCACCGATCCTATGGAATAAAGACTTCATGCATTGGCTCCTTTTTTCAGTCCTGGACGTTGTTGGTTGTCGACCATCTCCACACACAGGATGACCTTCAGATCTGTTCAGCCAAATATGTGAAATATGATGATGAAAACATTGAGTGTGATAATGACCTGTCTGAGACACATTAGATCCAAGAATCACGATGGAGACTTTTTACCTACAAATCCCTTTTTGGACATTCATCGCCCTGCATACCATCCACTCTGAAGTGCACCACTGGAACCTCTGAAGAGCTCTACTGACTGTCTTACGCTTCAAGTTCCTCATGTGTTTGTGCTCCGAACGTGGAATTACTTTCAACACACACTCAGGATCAACACTCTGATTTCTGTCAGACAAATAGAGGCGATGCTCTCAGACCACTTCACCTCTGAGGATTGTGATTTTGGTTCTTTTAATTGTGTTAATTGTAAGGGTTAAATAAAAGGTTTGAATGAATGAATGAAGATTGAAGGTTTTCTGCCACTTAACTTGAAACAATAACATATAAATGATCATTTAAAACTGTAATCTAATCTTAAAGCATAAAAGGGGGAAGGCCTAGCAGCTCATGAGGATGATGACGCTGACAAAGAGGACACTGCTGATCGGTCTCACATTCTGATCTGTTATTGACATCCAGTCTGCTGTCAGTTTCTTTCTGCCTCAGCAGCTTTGTGGTGTCTGACAGAGCCTCGGGTTTAAAGCTCGAGTCAGACATCGACATAAAAGTCATTGATTTCACATCAACGTGCGTCGATCCTGTTGATCGGCTCGTAGCACTGTTGGGTTGATGTCAGCGTTGTCATTGTAGTTGTGTCCGTCCTGCAGTGGAAGCACTTTGTCCGCTGGGAGCTTCATGACGCAGCAGAGGAATGTGGGAAAATTAATGAGTTAAAGTGTAAAGTCAGGTTTATTTCATATCTAGTCCAAGCAAAGAAAACAAAGACAGATCTAATAGTTCTGGTTTGGTTCTGTCCACACAGACTCACAAATGTCCCAAAAAACTAAACTTGATGTCATGTGGACTGACAGGTAAGTTACTGATTGGACAGCTCTGGCAACATTATCGTGCAGGAAGAAGCTGGAGGAAAATCCAACACAGCTGACTGACAGCAAATGATGCAGCAGATGAATGTGACTCATGAGTATATTTATCTTCTTTAGTGTCAAAACAATGATGATTGTAATGATTTAAACCGTATAAAACTGCTTCAACTGGAACTTTTGGCACCTCTAAACTCATTTTTACTTTCAGACAAACAAGGGGAAACTGTTGGACTTTTTTGTAGTTGTTTAATGAGAGGGAAACTTTTTAAAGGCCGCATTTGCGTTGCTGTGCGCCTCGCGTTTTTGGAGAAATGCTCAGAGCGCGTCGAGTTGAAAAAACTTCAACTCAAAGCAGAAAAGCACCCGTATTGTACAATTGGATGAATGGAGAGGCGGGCCTTCTTCTACAAACATTACCTATAACAAGCAGATGCTCAGCCGCTCCGCAGGACCAATGCACTCCCTGTGGTTGGTGGTCATTTTTGTGATGCTGGGCCCGACGATTGACCGGAGATTGTCAAATTGACCCCGCCTCATCCTAAAATGGTCATCATTCAGGTGAAGCTCTTGGGCCAGCTGGTGTCTCATGTACCCACACGGACCTCCGTCTCCCTGTGTTTAATGTATTTGTTAACAGACTCTCCCCCTCCATCAAAGCCAGAGCGAGTGCCCTCTGCCTGTCCGTTTTTTAATGCAGATATATCGAATCTATTGAACACAAAGGTGAGTATTTTAGCTAGCCAAACTGGACACAGATCTGTAGGTTTACAAAATAACGGTTAGCTTAATGACAGCTAATGATTCGGTGGTTGCCTTCACAACAGTAAGAAGAAAACAAAAAGAAAAGGCAGTGTGGTGCGCTCTGTCTGATCGGGCCCTGAGGCCTGTGATGAGAAATTCTTTCATCACGCAGGATATAAAATGACTACATTCTAATGATGACCCTGCAGGTGAAGCATCGTCCTGTTCACTTCCGGTCTTAATATGTTTTCAGTGATGGTTTTGCATACTCTCTGCGTCCTGTTGTCACTTGATGTACTCTTGTATTCTTATGTGTTTTCATGTTTTTTGTGTACGAGTCTACGCGTCTGTGTTTTCTAAATGTTTTCTTTTACCTGACTGCAAAACAAAAAACCCTTGTGGACAATAAAGTTGAAGTTGAACACAAAGCAATCGGCTTCAAATGGACGGTAACCTACCTGCTGAAGCCGCCCTTCTCCTGCTGTGTAGTCCTGATCTGGTCTTCACCGCTTTCACAGCAGCCCAAACTAAACCAAAGGATTACTGAAACAATGTTTGGAGCTTATTGGGGTCAAAATGTATAAAAATGTCTGATATTGTATGGTTTTTTTTTACATTTGTATTCATGTTTTGCAGGTTAGCTGTGAAAATTGTTGAAAGGAAAAATGATTGAGCTAGATAATAAGGAGTTTAGGAACCTCCCACAGTGTTTTAGACATCAGGACATTGTCTGTTTAATGAGTTGTGATGTCCAACTAGAACAAATTCACTTGGCTGTAACTTTTTCTTGCACTTCTCCCACAGCTGTGAATCTGTTCTTAAATAAATCAATACAGCCTGCCCTCTAGAGGTCAGGCATCAAACACAGCTTCGGATGCCTGTAGATGTCTGAAGTCTGCAGCTTGTTCCTTCATGGAGGATGTCGGTTCTCGTAAAGTCAAAGCAGTTTGACTTTCATGCTGACAAACACTCCAGTTTCTCCAGTATGTTCTAACCATGTTAGCCCGTCCTTCGCATCAGACATCCCTCCATACTCAGACATGCCCTGCCTCCTTGTATTGCAGTCCGGCCCTGTCTATACAAATAACCAGCAGGATGATGAATGTTGTTGTCATTTCTCCGCAGCGCTGCACTTCTGGCAGGAGCAGAATCAATGTGAAACCCCCCGGAGACTCATCCTGCTCCTCGTGTCCATGCTACATCTCACACACACACACACACACACACACACACACACTGACCACAGCATGAGAATCCCAACACACCTCATTCATCATTCAGTCTGTCTGTGTTAAGACTTTAAAGGAGGATGAGAGGAAAAGTCCTTTTTTCACCTTGATTTACAAAGAAGGAGTCAGGAACATGACGTGTGTTCAGTCCTCTCTTCAGAAACATTCCTTCTAAACCGCCTTCACCTCTGATGCAAATATGACATCTTGATTCTCGGGATGAACAACTATCATTCTTGAAAGGTTTAGCACCTCCCCTCTGATAATCCAGAAAACGAGAAGTAGGGATTTTTAAAGGAGGTCTCTCCCATGAAGGTAAAGTTGTCTGGCGACACAGTGAGCTACACGTCCTTTACACATATGACGACTCACTTATTTTTCTTGTAATGTAATCTTTGCAATGTCAGAGAATAAAGCCCTGCAGCTCAAACTGAATGCATCACATCACACAAACCTATATGCATGACGCTGATGATGCAGGAAATCGGACCCCCCCCAATGTTTTGCTTCAGGTAAATTCACTGAAAGAACCATAAAGGCACAGCAGCTCCTCACCACTGTGGATTATATTTTTAACATTGATCCTGATTTGCTGCCAAACCCATTTTACACTCCTGGTAATGCAGGTAATGGAGCACAGACTAGAGAATTGATCAGTTTATCTGTACTGATGCAGGAGAAGAGCCGGATGATGCGCCTAAGGCCTCTTGTTCTCTTGTCACTCACAAATGCCACATTTTAAAAGGTGTATTTGTTGTATCACATGGTCAGAGAGTGACAGAGAGAGAGAGAGAGAGAGAGAGAGAGAGAGAGCATGGTCCGCAGCTTTCTTAAATACAGGTGAGCCAGGAAAGATCAGGTGTCTGCCCTGGCCACTCTGGCCTTCACTCCACCTATAGGCAACCAAAATAACACTGCAGCAGTAACAAAGGCTGCATCCCAAGTCTTTTTGCATCCATGCATCCCTCACTTGCGTCTTTTCCTTGTACCTTAGTCCCTCCCATCAGAGATGCATAACCAGGTGAGGAGAGAGGAAACGAGGGAGTTTGTTTAAAGAGACATGAGATTAATTACTGATAATCTGATTGTGAATTCATTATTTAATAAGCCCAAATACTGTTATGTGTTACATGAACTATGAAAATGATTAATTAGGCTAAAAGTTCCGGGGGAAATAGAAATCAAGTGATCAAACCCGGCGCTTGTTTATCATCAGCCTCACATGTGACTGAATGGAAGTGTTAGCTGCTGACAGAGAGACTCTCCTGCTCTCTCAATGTATTCATTTATGTCTAATAAAATAAATAACTGATCATGACTACGCTTTAGTACGTTCTGGTATGAAGCTCAGGTGATGTTGTGAAGGTTCACATCAGTGCGATCAGCTGCAGGGTCCAATCAATAACTGATGTCCAATAAAAGGGCGTGTCGGCCAGTGAAATACTTTGGTGAAGGCTGCTCTCGTGTAGCCTCGCTTATCACTCCTCAGAATTCCCTCCTCGCTCCTCGACCCTCTCTCCTCCGATGAGAGATCAGAGCTTTGGGCGGGTCCGGAACTACTCCCAGTTCGAGTGAGGAGCAAGAAGCGAGGCAATATCAAATAAGAGACTTGAGATGCAGGGAAAGACTGAACAGGATAACCATGAGGTCGTCGCACACAAAGAGCCTGAAGAAGATAACTTGTCAACAATGACATCTAATAACCACCTTTTCGGTGGATTGGCCCCCCCGGGTGGGGAGTGAGCCTCTGCCTCAAGCGAAGGAGTTTAAGTATCTCGGGGTCTTGTTCATGAGTGAGGGTAACATGGATCGTGAGATTGACAGGCGGATCGGTGCGGCATCAGCAGTACTGCGGGCGTTGTACAGGACCGTTGTGGTGTAGAGGAAGCTGAGCCAGAAGGCAAAGCTTTCGATTTACCAGTCGATCTACGTTCCAACCCTCACCTGTGGTCGAGAGCTTTGGGTAGTGACCGAAAGAATGAGATCACATATACAAGCGGGCAAAATGAGTTTCCTCTGGAGGGTGTTTGGGCTCAGCCTTAGAGATCGGGTAAGAAGCTCAGAGATCCGGGGGGAGCTCGGAGTACAACAGCTTCTCCTTCGCATCGAAAGGAGCCAGTTGAGGTGGTTCAGGCATCTGGTTAGGATGCCTCCTAGGCACCTCCCTTTGGAGGTTTTCCGGGCATGTTCAACTGGGAGGAGACCCCGGGGCAGACCCAGAGCTCGCTGGACGGATTGGATATCCCGTCTGGCCTGGGAACGCCTGGGTCACCTTTCTGAGCCTGCTGCCACCGTGACCCGACCCCCGATAAGCGGACGATAATGGATGGATGGGATGGATAACCACCTTTTCAGCACCCGTAATCTCTCTATAGGGACCGTTATTGTTTGTCCTGCTTTAACTACTTGTCTCCATGTTTTTTGAGTATTGTTTAAATTATCTGTGTTTTATCATCTACAGTATGAGTAGGCCTTCTTAACATTCTCTTGATGTTTTAATGTTTTATGCTTAATTCAAAGGAAGACTTTGACATCATTGGAAATATGTTTAGTCTTCCTTCCAAGAATCAAGTAATAAGATCAATACCCCTCTCATATCTGTGTGCTTACTTTGAAGCCAGAGCCAGCAGCCAATTATCTTAGCCAGGCATACTGAGCAGGAACAGGGAGGAACAAGCCTGTGTGGCTCCACGGTTTGAAAAGGAAATCTGCCCTTTAGCACCTCTGAAGCAGTAATGACATGTTTCACTATCTTCTTTGTTTACATTTAAAACTCTATTTATCAGCTCTGCTGGCTGCAGCTCTATATTTAGCACAGGCATTAAAGGTGCATCAGTCTTCTCATCTAACTCTCTGCAAAAAAGTCAATGAAGCTGCAGACACATGGAATCAGGAAGAAGTCAGTGGCAGATAGGATTTAACATTTTAATGGGCAAAATCAAGCTGAGGCTGTTAGAACATACCGGCTGGTAACTTTTTGCCATCCTCCATGATAGTATTTTATCAGAGCCCAGGCTCAGTGAGCTGGACAAAGAGGGAGAGCACACGGTTTTTAAGTCATTCAAACAATAATGTATTGACAGTAATACAAAGACAATCTTAAGCATCTGCAGTCTGTAAATCAGGGGTGACTGCAGTGAGGAATGTATGTGTGGTACAGGCAAAACAAAGACAACAAAGCGAAAGGTGTGGTGATGGCAACAGAGAGAGAATGAGGCAGAAGAGCCAGCTTAAATACACCAGGCCCGGTCTTCCCAGGTGCAAGACATCAGGGTAATTAGCTCCACCCATTTCTACCTGCAAGGAGAAGAAACACAGGACAGCAGGAGAAGCACTGACACCGTCAGGAGCCGTCACAATTTACAAGGATATGCTACAGGAGAAAGCACTCAGGACAACGAGAAGCAATCTGATGCAACAACACGTGACAAACGTAGACAAGAGATACACCAAGCGCTTTTTATGATAAAATAAACGAATGACCTTAAATTTAGGAGGAAGCTTCATGTATTACTAAAACAACAGGCAGGAGGTCATTCATGTATTTTGTGTCATTCTCTGTAAAAAAAAAAATCACAATTTAGCAGCATATTATCAGGCAGGTTTGGTCTTCTGTCCTGCATTTCAGTTGGACTATTTCTTTGTTTTTTCCAATGACTGTATATATAGATGGACGACGCGTCTCCATCTGCTCTCATTGTTAGAAATTGATGCCAAAATAGCCCCCGTGATCGGCACTGGTGACGTCATTTGGAGCCAGAGTTGCGCAGTAGAGATCAGCAGGTGGAGCCGCTGTAGCCACTTCTGCTAACCAAAACACACACTTGAAGTACTGAAAAAAGCAGTTACATTTCCTCTCGCCGTTCCTCCTCTACTCTGCTAATCTGGAACAGATCGGGCGCAGGAGTCGTATTTTTCAACAGAGCTGTCAATCATCGCTTTATAGCATCACATATCTAATTAGAAATAAACTTGTCCGAAAGATGAACACTGACATAAATCAGCGTGATAAGAACTAACTATAATGACAGAAACCATGTATTTGACGTGTATTTTGATTTTATATAGTTTGACTCATGTTCCATCTGTTAACATGGAGGAGGCGGGCTTAATGAGCTATACTGCAGCCAGTCAGCAGGGGGCGACAGAGAGGGTTTGGCTTGTCTTTAGGGAGCTGTAATGTCGTCCATCTTTTTATACAGTCGATGGTTTTTTCCCACATAACCAAGTAATTATTATGCTCAGATTTCTGCTTATGTTAAAGTTGGACAGAGCTATGCTCATAAATACAAGAAGTCACCTCATGAACTAACATGAGCAGTCAGAGTGTAAATTGGTCTAAACAGGTGCAGAGTATTTCATTCATGTCTGTCCATGGCCACACAGCCCTGAGCAGGTTTAACCTGAGATCATGTGCATAGTGATATAAAAATGCAAGTAAAACTCCCGCACGCTGTCTAAGTTGCAGAACATACATTTATTTGCTCACGTTTTGGTGCACGACCTTCAAACAGGTTTTATGTATTTTCTAAAAGTTAGACAGTTTTTTCTTCTATGCACCTGTCCTATGAAACAGACGTGCAAGGTAATTTTCTCTTGCATAGGGGCAACATCTGCAGACCCCAACATTAGTTTTATGTTGACAGTATGCCTCTGAAGTGACCTGGAAGTCCTCACAGCGTGACAGCTCCCAGCGTGTGACTAAATGTACAACATGGCTTCTTTTTCCTGAAAGTCTCCTGTCTTTCACATCAGAGCACCTCCCTCTGCGGAGCCTCCCCTCCTGTGTGTTCCCTTCAGACTTCCTGCCATTTAACAAAAGAACAGAAACACTGACGGCCGCTGTCTCCTCTGATGAATAAAAGAAAACTTTGCTTGTATCCTGAGCTGATTGATGTTGACAGAAAGCGGCGTGATATCAGGGAACACAACAGGTGATTCCTCTTTTATCTTCGCAGTGCTGTTCAACAAAGTGTGAAACCTGCAGTTTAGCTCTCACCTCTGGTCTCATTAAAGCAGAGTCTCCTGTGATGGTGCTGGTTTATTTTGGCACGCAGCGAGCGAGGTGTGGTCTGGAATATACTGACACCTCGCTGTGAGGCCTGTTTGTTTTGTAGTGAGGGACAGTGGGCAGTCTCTGACTGACCACGCTTGTATCACCCTTCACTGACCAAAGGAGATCTTCAGGAATCAGAGGATGAATCTAGCTGGAGACTCCTCTTTAAAGTTGCTTCCCGTGTTGGTATTTCCAAACAGCACACCAAGAATCAAGTGAGGAAATCGCCCAGAAATCCTGCAGCGTCTCCTGAGTAAACTGCACTCAACATGCGAGTGTTTACTCACCCGGTCGCTCTGCTCTGAGTTATACCAAAGCGTGGAGGGAGGGAGGAGATCTGATGCTGTTCAGTGCAGCTTTCTCGTTGCAGGGGGCTCACTTGCTGCTGATTGTGAGAAATTTAGATGATGAAGAGAAGTGTTCCAAACTACCAAGCTTTTGCTGATTTCAAATGTTTTGCAATGGAAGGTTGCCATCGCAGTTGTTACCCTGGAGTAAGGGTTTGCAATTTTGCGTGATCCATATCTGAACACTCAGTTTATTAGTGCAGAAAAGAGAAGTCAATAAACTATGAATTCAGAAAACATTTTGTGATGAACATTTCCCAGGAGAAGATTTTAACTCTCTTTTTCCATCTTCTATATCTGGATTTTATTAAACCATCTTTTTGGACTGCTGGTCGAGCAAAACAATCCATGTGTAAACGTAACCTGCACGTTCAATACCCTTTGTTTCCCAATGCAAAAGACTGAATCCAAAGCTTAGCGAGCTGTCCGAGTTCTTGCAGATTTGATTAATTTACACCCCATAATACAAAAGTGGTTGAAACAGGTTAGATTAAGTTGTTGGTCCTAATAAGGTTAAACCTACAGATTTCAGAACTACAACTCTCAGTGGGCCAACAACATGCTTAAGACGGACATTTCCCTTGACCACAATGGTCCTGTTGAAGAATGATAGTGTCACAGTTTAGAGCCGAACCAGGAATTACAAAATAAAACAGGAAGTGAACACAGAACAAATGAAAACAAAACAACATGTTAAACAGAACATCACAGATAGCCAGTGCTAGCAAGCCTAAGGCTAACTGATGGAGGCAGAGGTAGACCAGCAACTTGTTTGTTCTTTGAGGTAAAATTCATGTTTCTGTCAATGGGATTTGGTCAGTGGGCAATGTAACTGCTTCATCTTACTCTTGAACTAAAAGGTGTATCCCAGTAGGGAACCTTTGTCAGAAACTTTAAAGTGGTGCATTTGCTGAAGTGATTACAACTCAACCATTCAAGTCATGCCCAGGGTTGCCAGGTCCGCGGTTTTCCCCCTGAATTGGGCTACTTTTTAAGTGTTGCCGTGTGTGGAAATTTTTGGCTTCTGGTTGGGTAGACCTGTTTTGCATGCAAATTACATGAATAATAGGCTATCTACAGTATAAATAGAAATCCTTAATTTTATGTATTATTTTAGATTAAATCATTTATTTATACCCAAATCCTACCAAACTGACTCCAGATCATTCAGCACTACACACAACGGACTGGTAAAGTGAAAACAGAATCAAAGAATGGAAAGGACGTGTGGCTGGAGATAAAACAAAAGCTTTTTGTCGGTACTGAATAACCGAGATCGATGGGGGTGACAGGAGTTGTCCATGATGGATGCCAGTTTTGATAGCATCCTCCTCTCACCCACCTCTATGACCTTCTGAGTTTAATCAATCTGTGTATTTTATAATGCATTTGGCAATGATAGCAATGCTGTTAGACTTTAAAAGCAGTGTATCTGGTTTGACAGGGGTACATTTTGAGTTCTAGTATTGGGTTGGTTTTATTGGCCATTGGGCTGGTTTTGTCACACAGACCTGGCAACCCTGGTCATGCGGCAGCTGCTAGCTGAGAAGAAATACTCAACCAATTCCAATACAGTAACAACCTACGGGTCATTTACACACCAAAACATCTAAAAATATGGCCCGAGTCGAAAAAGTCCAGAACTCCCCTTTAAGTATCTTTCCCAAGGAGCTCTAATGTCCCCACAGATTTTATAGAACTCCATTTGTTACTTTGCGGATATTTGTCATGGACATGGACATTGAGGGTGATTTAGGGGAAATGTTAACCTGTTGGTGGCACCGTAGTAAAGGTCAGGAGTTCTTTAAAATAATTGAACATTTAGTGACCATAAATATAAACCAAAGATTTGGACTGCTGGAGCAGCATTGCTACCATCAGCACAAAAGTAAAGTTCTTATCAGGTCATAGATTTTGTATTTCACTTGCAAATGAGATATTCTAGCAGCAGAGGAGATACACGACTCTTTGCTTCTCTTTCCTTTGAGTTTGAAAGGGAAGAAAAATGTAAATCCCTTCTGCACTTCAGAGTTCAGATCCTCTATAGGACACATGTCCAGGCTCCAGAATCATCTTGAATATAATGCGGTCCCTGAATATACCCACGCCCCCCTCCCCCTCTCTCTCAGAGCTGCTGTGACAAGTTGAGCATTATATGTCATCCCATGAGACTCAGGGAAACGGGCCACGCTGCAAAAGCAATATCACTCCTGCTATGAAGGCATCAGCGATAGCCGCAGACTATCAGTGCTCGCAGGAAGCCGAGGGAAATGATTAAGGGATTAACATTTAGGGAAAGTGTGTTTTAGCTGCATCAGTGAGGGAGACGATTAAAGTAATATAAAACCTACAACAAGGACTGACAAGGGAGGGAAATTAGAAAGCTGGGGGCAGCAGAAACTCCCAGAGAACTTATTTAAAGATGCCGATCATGTCGGGGATGAAGGGAGGAAACAAGAGGAGGACAGAAAGAGGAGAAATAATTGCCTGTGACACAGAGGCACTAAATTAACCCTCATACAGCCAACACTTTTAACATACAATGACTACTACGTCTCTAACTCCAGGTTATTCATGCCGTTGTTATCTGCGACCCTCTACCTCCTGATCATCATCAGCAGTATAAAGCGACATCATTGGCCAACATCTCCACCAACAGAGTCTGGACTCCACGGGGAATACGTGTCTTGCTGCTGCTCAGGGCCGACACCCTTCAATCTCCAAATCTCCCTGTAAAGTCCAAGCGCCAAAGACTTTCCAACAATACTTCAATGTATTCATGTTTAGTTTTGTATTTAATTCACTTCACTGTCCAGTAATCATTCCCTGTTTGATTTTGTAATTTACACTACCCCTGATCCCCATGTCGATGTTCCTCGTGGCTCTTTCTGTGTTTTGTTGGATCGTTTGTTGGACATACACTCCTCTCTCTCTCATGGTCACATAAACAGGAACCTTCTGTAACCACGGTTTCATGTCACAAAACTATAAATGGGTAACATAAATAACCGTGAGACAGACTCATTAAAATCATGTCACATAATGACAAAAAAAGCTTATTTGATTTTGCACACAAAGTATTGTTTTCACAGTAATGTTGGAAGCTGCTGTCTCACTGTTGGACGGTTTAACAACCCCCTCCCAGTCCACACTCAAAGTTTTGGGACCACTGTCAATGTGGCGGACCCTCCATGCGAGCGAACAGAGTTGAAGTGTGTAGGGAAAGGAGGAAGGGAATGGTGACAGTATGAACCGGCACAGAAGAGAAGAGACACGCATGCTGTGTTCTAAATGCCGTACTATACTAGCATTACGTACTGATGTGGCCTAAATGTAGTCTGCAGTATGCAAACAAAAGCAAAATGTGCAGGATGCCAAAAACATCCGGATGTCGTACTGATTCGGAGAAAATCTCCAGCATGCATCGAACCAGTCTACCTCGCCTACTGTATCCCACAATGCAAAGCGCTGGAACGTCACAACGGCAGTTGAAATGGCAGACGGCAGCAGCGTTCCAGCAGAAGGGGGCGCTATAGCTAAAGAAGTAGCGGTTTGCTTCTGTCCAAAACTGGAAACTGGCACCTGGCAGCATACTGCAAAATGAACTTAAAGAGCTCCTCCATACTGCACACTACCGCCGAACGTATCGTGCAGTGTGTGTGTAGTATATAGCAGGGGTTCTCTATTGGAACTATTTGTTCAGACCTGTTTTATAGTGATAAACACATAAACATTTCAGTTTGAATCATGTTAATATCACTTATATACTTAAACACAGAGGGTCATTTTATTCAAACTGCTTGTGGAATCAACTTGAAACCATTTATACTTCATGCTTTCTGAAAATGAACAGCACCAAGGCAGCTGCAGGAACGGTTCGTTGCGATGATTGTGATTCATGACAGATTGACGTGATGTGTCACAATCATATCAGTTTCTATTGGTGTGCAGTTTTTAATGAAACAGCACAATTTTATAATTTATAATAAATGTATTATAATTATTCCACGGACCCCCTGGCTATGGTTCGTGGATCCACAGAGGTCCCAGGACCCCACTTTGAGAACCACTGCTATATAGGATCCGATTTCGCACACAGCCAGAGACTAAATGCACACGGGGTGATCAGACTCAGGTGAGACTAATGAGACACAGGTGAAAACAATAAGGGCGGGGTGCACTATCACAAAGGAGGGAAAACAAACAAAGGCAGGAAGAGAGCAACATGAGGGTCGTGTGAATGACACAATGAAACAGGAAATGATTACAAAACTAAACTAGACAAGAATACAGGACACTGAACTACCACATCATCTTCATCTACGCTCCTGGTTGAAAGAACAAAGGCCTGTCAGGAAATCGTGGTGATAGAGAAACATATTGGAGGTATTTTCTTTCATGAAAACAAAATAATGTAATCCTTCCAGAAGAAAACTGCTCCAGACCTGCAATATTCAATCTGCACTTCCTTCCATTAGACCATTTGCTTTTGACACGTTTCAGCGATCGAGTAAATGGCCCACCTGCGACCCGTGCGTGCACATATATACGCCCTGTAGTTTTCACAAATGTATCTGCATCTTTCTCAGTCATCTGTAAAATGCGATACAGCGCTGCCTGCAAAAAGGCTCAGTGGCACGAGCTCTCTAGTTTGATAGACATTTCAGTTGTAATTATTTTAAATACTCATACGTACACATCCAGGAGACGTCTGTTGAATAGTTTTTCTTTCTGACTCAGAGTTTTGAAGGAGGCACACAGAGATTCTACAGGCTAAAGGAGAGAATCACCTTTTACAACCTCCTCAGCTTATTAAAGTCACACAGACGACCTCATAAAATGTAGAAAAACAGAGGAAAACGGCATACTGAGGAAAAGGTGAAGAAGTGAACACGCCTGAGTTTATAGAGAACTGGTGCTAGAACAGAAAACTATTGATGGAATAACAAGCAAAGCAGGTGCCAGACACTTCCTTCCATGTAGCATTACTGAACTTCTATTATGTAACCTCAAATTAACTTTTTATTTCACCTTGTGCCAGGTGCATTTATGTTTAAGTAACGTACAAAAAAATCACCTGTAGGTTATTGTCAGATCTGACCCATATTAGATACACACATGTAACATCTCTCTCTCTCTGTGTCTGAAGCCTTCAGATAAAAATACATTACCTGTGAATTCTGCAGTTTGATCTTTAGAGGAAAAGGATGGAGCAGCGCTAATTGGCTCTCAGAGGTCACGACCCTGGCAAGATTTTATCGATCACCATGACAACTTCACTGATGAGAAGATAGGGATCTGTCACTCCAACATCGCTGCCTCACCTGTTCACTCTGCACCAGCAAGCCCTGCTTCCTGCAGGTCTTTACACTGCTCATACTCAGTGGAAAATGTAGTTAATATACACATAAATCAGGGTCTGGTGATGACAAAGGTTGATTGTAAACATACATGATTTAAATGCATTCATTAAAGTCCTTAAAACGTGTTTTATTTAAGAAATAATAATACAAAGAGCACTTTGCCTGCAGTTTGAGTCGTAGTGCTTCAACAGGAAGGCGACCATGCCTCACCAGCAGCTCCACAGGCCTTCATCACTCAAGGAGAAACATTGGCCTTGTATGGATTTATATATAAAACACAATGCAGCAAGCATCGATATTATGTCTGGAAAGCGCCTGAACGCCGCTGAACCCTCGCAGCTCCAAACGCTGTGCATTAAAATGTCACCGGGGAGCCAAAGTGCAGTGAGTATGCAGGGTGTTAAATCACACAGCTCGGCTGCAGAGAGGAAACGGCACAGAAATGTGTTTGCATTTCATTTAACATCATTTTTGTGTTCAAGTGTTTGTATGAGTGCCTGATTATCCCATTTACATGCACTCATTGATGCTATGACACTCCTCCGTCTGGCTTAAGGCCAAATATATCTGTGTGTTTTAAAGCATCAGTTTCTCTCTGCATGAGGAAGCCCAGGAGACTGAAAACCAATATTGTTCATAAAGTGTGTTGATGATTATGTATAATTTAGCTGTTTTTCCTCCTCTTGAATCTGATGTAGGTTAAGCTTTTATTCAGGCTTTTTCATGGAAATGGTTTACTTTAAGCTCTGCTAATTAACACGTTTTATATAAAAGAATGAAAAGACTAACGTGTGAAAAGGGCTTCTGTAGTAATGGGCAGGCAGTGTGGCAACACCATTAGCCCCTTTTAGTTCATTGTTTATGGTTTAACAGCACATTTATCTTGTGCTTCTCATCAGCAGATATTGCCTCTGTTTGCTTCCTGCTCAGCACTCAGACACAGTTAGAAAGCGGAGTATCCAGCAGCTCAACAGACAGATACTTTCTAAAGATTTGGACACGCACAGCGAATATGATAGGAAGCTAACAACTTTCTCATATGAACAGGACTGCATGTCTGCTGCCAATATAGACAAAATGACAATATGTCACCAAGGGTCACTTTACACATCAGTCAGAGGCGCGGGTTTAGCTCAGTGGGTAAATCGTGCATCCCACTTGCAGAGCAGGATTCCCACTCTTTTTAAGAAATAATTTTCCAGTACTTTTTCTTGACAATACAGGACAGCACTTGCTCGCAAACGGTCATATCATTTACCGGTAGGCCTAGTACTGACACATTTAACCCCAGTTTTATTCCTCCTTTTTTTTAATGATGCAGAGTCCATGAAGTGCCTCAAGCCCCCTTTTACACCGCCAGCTCAAGGCGGGATTATTACACCTCTGTTATGTTCCGTCTTGTGTGTGAAACCACGGAGGCGGAATGGCGGTGTGAAGTCGTTCATTAAGCCTACATCTATTGTCAAGTTACACCTGAAAGAACATTGCAATATATTGAAAAATAAAAGTGTCATACTTTTCTATCATCTTTCAGTTGGTTAGAAAGCGTCTCAAGACACCAATCTTATATCGCCTATAAGAGACCCTAGACTGGAGTTCAGGCGGCAAACTTGTGCTACTGGCTAGCTGACATCAGAATATGTCATCAAGTAATTTAGGTCAAAAGATCCGGTGTTTTAGTTGTGCGCTAACAGAAATTAGCTTTGCGAACGTGATAAATTAAAACTATTTTACTTCACATGCTTAACATAAAATGACACGTGTGCTCATGCTCACAGGAATGTAACTATTAGCTGCTCTCTTTACATTGATAACAATCTGCTGCTTCAATACCGCACACTAACCGGATGCAGCAACCTCAAAGGGTCAAAACTCAGAAACGCATGGGGTTTAAAAATACAGCCACCACTAGGAGGAGACGTCGCATGGACTGGAAAACTAGTCTCTAAATTTCGAGGTTTTCCAGGTTTTGCAGGACGCGTGGGAACCCTGGCAGAGGCTCCCGCCCTTGGCCCTTTGCCCTTTGCCCTTTGCCCTGTGTTGTCCCCCCTCTCTCCTCCCCTGTTTCTGACACTATCCACCGTCCTCTCTCTCAATGAAGGCATACAAAAAGTAATAAAGAAGAAGCGCCAAAAACAGTCAGTCATTGTGAAGTATTAAATAAAGACAAAAAAACTGTCCGCACAAAAAATACGACTGCATTAGTCATCTGTGCGACAGCCTTTCACAGCCCATATCTAGGTTTAGCTGGAATACGTATTACCTGGCGGAAGTTGGAAGTCAGGTGTCATGGTATCAGGAGGGATAAAGTCTGTTGGGGTGGCGGTTGGGGGTGATGGATGAGTCACAACATAAAACTTTAACAAACAGACCAGATATGGAAGCCTGCAGCATTTGTAGTGTTCTTTGGTATTCCAAACAGGTTGAAGACTTGACATTCCTTGGAAAAATCACAAGTGACGTGTATCACCCAGCAGTGCTTGGTCCTCCAGAGAGAGCAGGCAGACACTGGCGAGTTGTGAGTCAACGGTTACAAAGAAAGAAAGAACAAAGGAAGAGAAGACTGATGACTAGAGATGGTGAAACTTCAAAAACAAGTGGAAATCCAAAGAAAAACAACACTTCTGTTAGAATGAGGTCCAGAAATGTGATAACGCCAGTGTTCACCTACGGGAATCAAACTGAGATCGTCCATGATGCTACTTCAACCACAACAATCTGCTACCTTCACTTCCAAATGCACACACACACATGCAACACATGAGAACATCAATATCAATGACATTTTCAATCAACATCTACGAAGCAAAACTGTAATGTCTCCAAATGTCACTTTTCCTGTTTGCAACGGCCGCGTCGGATCAATAAACCAATTGATATTATATGATGAAATATGGATGCTTTCATTTTTGTTGCTGCGTCGATAATGTCATCAGAATCACCCCACAGTTCTCCAGCTCATAAACCCAACATAGATTACCGTGAATCAAAGCATCAAATCACAGCAGTCCAGATGCCAACAGTAAATCTGAACCGCCACCTTCAATGGAGACGGCTGGGTTACATTGTGACGGTGAAGGCGGAGGACAGTGTTCCTGCCAAGCCGGCCATATGGAGCAGATGTTCCAGTCTAATCAGGCACTTCGACTGTGGCCTTTTTATTGCATCAGTATCGAGCAGATTATATGGGTTTAATGGACAGGTGGTTACATGGTCGAGCGTGGGGGAGGTTTAAAGGCCTCACTGAGGGCCTTGGGTGCTATTTGCATCATATGTGAAGGAAGAACAAACTGTCCTGCCTTTGTCTGCTATGACTTCTTATTTTCTCAATTCTTTCATCTTAAAAAGCTGAGGCCTTTGATTTATTCTCTGATGTGCTAAAGCTCCTCGGCAGCTCTCTCTCACATCTTATAAATCAGAGATTAAACTTCATCCTAGAACACGTCGTATCTCCGTTAACTCCTTCAGCGCGCTGAAACGAACAGAAAACAGTGGTGAAAGTTAACTTGTTACATTTACTCAAGAACTGCAAGAACAAAAATGATGACGTACTTGTTCTTAATTTGAATGTATACATTTGATTCTCCTTCATACTCTACTACTACTACGCTAGCTATCAGATTGCACATTTATTCCATTTATCAGCTGTAGCTATGACTTACCTTTTCAGATTAATATCTAAAACTCATTTTGGTTAGTTGTAGTGATTCGACGGGAAGGCGATCATGTCATCACTAATAGGTGTAAAGGTGCAAACCAGGTGACAGCATTAGGAGCAGTAAAGTGTGATTGGGGTGGCGGCATGGGGCTTTATAGAGGGGTCAAGGACCAACAGGACTGTTAGCAATGAGAGCGAGTTTACACATTCATAACTTCACCAATTTATGGAACACAAGTCTTCGTCAATTGGATTGTAATTCACATGCATGACATGGGACTTGACCCATCCATCTCACATGATGATGTTATTAGTATCACAACACGTAACTTTGTATTTCTGCAAGTTGAGAGTTTTTCCTTTTCTCTCAAAGCATTCCTGCGGAGCTAGGATTAGATAAAGTGCAATGTAAAACATTTCCATAAAAGCTGTAGGTGTCTCTGCTTCTCATACAGGACGCACTTTAACATGCTCTGTGAGGAACTCACTTTAAATGTTACTGCAGCTCAGCTGTCGATCATGGAGATATCATTGATTGGTTCCATGGCAGGAGGAAGGTGAGTCCTTGCCCCTCATCAGGAAACAAAATGTAACATGTCCGGTCACTCAGACTGAGCAGAGCCTCCATTAGCAAGATTGGCATTTCATGTGCGTCAGTATGGATCATATGGGCTTAATGGGCAGATTAAAACCAGGTACAGCATCTGGGCGTCGGATGATAACACCAACACATAAAACTTTTGCATACCAAGTAGGAAAACTTTGGGATGATGGACAAATGTCACAGTCACATAAAAACTGCCACATCGCATGAATGTCAAGAAGTCCTGTTTCCTGAAAATAACTTTTTTCATTTCATTTTATTCTGAAGTATGAAACCAAATTGAATTTCACATGTTTAGGGCTCATTATTTTTTGCATTTTCTCCCAGTTTTTCTCGCTGCTCTCTGATAACAGAAGCATATGCTGAGCAGCCCACACCACCTGTACACCCTGAACGGTGGCATTCTGCTGTTGGAAAAGTAAATGTTACACAACACACGAGTGCTGCTTTAGCAAAACAACCATTTTCCACCTGACCTTGCTTGTTTACCATTACATAAAACAATTGTGACATCTATGAGCCACATAAACAGCAAATTAACTGAGTGGCTCCAAAACAGATCATTTATATATAAACAAAACACACATTTGGAAACAGCTCACAGCCTGTATGCATGCCGAGTTTCATGGGGACAACTGTGTAGAGGATATGGCATGAATTAAGACATAAAGGGAAGCAACTTTTGTGCAGACAGGTTACATATGCAAATGTATGCTTGGCAATACAATTTTTTAACACTCTGGGAACTTTGGGGAAATTTGTTGTTCCCTAAAACTCTATCATCATTGGGATTCTCCTGATGCCCTGACTCACATCAGAAATGCTCAATCCAAACTCCATTCAAAAAACAATCAGTTTAAAGTTGTTTGTCTCTCGTCTGCAGACAGACAAGACAAAGCATAAAGTTTTAACTTTTACAAATCTGCGTCATTTAATGCGATTAAATCCATAAAATGTATTTATTTGTGGTTCCAACCCTCTTTACTAAGCCAGATTTCAGCTGACCGGACTTGCTACACACACCCTAGATGTGTCAACCGGCACTCCACAGCTGAACCGGTTGCGCATCCGAGAAAGCCCCAAGTTGAGCCACACCTGACCAAGGTAGCTCACAGGTCATCAAACCCAGTGCGGGTCAACCTCACATACCTAGAAGTCGAAGTAAAGTTAACCGAGACACAGTTCTCAGAGACGTCAATAACAAAACAAGCTTTGCGTGCTTGCGGATGATGAAGCCAGACATTAAATCGTTTGGGTTTATTGACTGAGTCTTGCATAAAAAATTCAAATGATCTTGAGGTCAAACTCAGGAGAGCACTTGTATCATATTAGTAACTGTGACTCTATGAAACACATAAAAATAGTCGATCTTTGTGTTGGTCTCATTTGCTTTTAGGTCACAGAGGGATCAGGAAGAATACCAGTTAAAAACTCCTCACAGTAGCTTTAAACCACCCTCATCCTCGAGATCTCCGCCCAGTACATGTTCCTGTCAGGCCAAAAAATACAAATGTTCTATTAATGTCTTTATCTTTAACTGTACATTTCATCATGTCACTAAATTCGAATGGGCTTCCTCTCTAATCTGGGTATCATAAACCCGCCTGCTGTAGCTCTTGGCCTACATTGTGGCTTCTGACATCCGGACATGTTCTGGGTCTCTGAGGGCGAGGATTAGTCACATTACCAGAGCGGACGTGAACTCAGGATGTGTTCTGTACTAATCCTGCTCTCTCTACTCTCTGCTCAGGACTCGCAGAGGAAGGGATCCGCTCATTCCTCCCTCGGTCTCCTCGTCTGAGTTGTGACAATTCAATCTGCTCAGAGTCTTCAGGCATGAATTATGGATGAACCCTGCAACCCTGTGACTGTCGTGGGGATTTACGTTGATGGAGCAGCCCCTCGCTTCATGACTCCTCCCGCTCGTGTCACAGACTCAGCGTGGATTTGAAAGAGGTTGGGGAAAAATCAAGGTAATTTGCAGAGCATCAAAGCAAAGCATCCTGTTAGCCTTTATTCCCCTGCCGACACACCAGTGAGTGACTGTTGTGTGCTGAAAGCCATTAGCTGTGTTCATTCTGGCATCCAGTCATGGCTGATAACAATTAGTAAGCATCAGTCCACTCCAGCAGACAATGCTGCTCGGGTCAGGCGAATAAAAGCTATCGATTAGCAGAAAGATGTTTGTGTACAGCCAAGTGCAATTACACAACATTTCAAGAGCAGAGACTGAGGTTATGTTATCACTAAAACATACCACAACAAATAATAGAATGCTGTATCCTTCAAACTGCTGATTCTAGAACAAAACCTGAGCGATATTTGACCTGTTTTTAGACCAAATTTCGACATTGCTCAAAGCATCTTTTAACGACTGTTAATCTGGGGCTCATCTCAGAAATGAGAACGTCTTAACTTTTAAAGTCACCGACGATTTTAGACATTTTTATCTCATCAAATCTGGATTACTGTGACAGCCGTTGAGTCAAAAATCTAATGATCAACTCCAGACTGCACAGACTTCAGCTGCCGGGCTTTTAACCAGAACCACAGGAATCTGATCGCATCAGTCCAGTTTTTTAACCCTAACCCTTTACACTGCATTTTATTACTTTTAAGTCTCTCCATGGCCTTTCCCCAGCTTTATCTCAGACCTGTAAGTTCTGAGACATGTACGCTGAGATCAGCGGGCAGAAGTCTTCTGTGTGCCAGATTAAAGACTAAAGGGGAAAGAGCGTTTGCCGTGAGTGCTCCAAAGCTCTGATACGACCTGCCTGAGGAGATCGGGTCAGCTGAGCTCTTATAAATCCCTTCTTAAGACATACTTTTTTCATGCTTATTACAAGGCGACCTACAAGGAATCAAAACAATGGACTTGAAATTAATGTAATTGATTTAAAAATGCTTTAATGTATCCAGTCTGTTGGATTCTACAGCTAGAACTGGGAACATAGCTACAGGTAACTCTGTAGCCTTCTTAAAATGAGCATTATGTTTCCATTGATTGTAAAATAAGACAAAGGTGAACACGACCACATGAATGACTGCAGCACCTGTTAAAGGTTTTTTACTCTTAATCTTTCAAAGTCTTTTAACTGTAGAGTCAGATAAGCGCCAGAATCACGTCGAGAATTGTGTTGTCCAATAATAATTTATGACCTGAGAACTTAAAGATATTATCTGGAAGATTCTGATGTAAATAAATGTCTGTAATAAAAGTCACTATCTCTCGCTGAATGAGGTAACACAATGGTGATTGAGCCCACGGCCCTCTGATGAAAGCCTTTGCATTTGTATTACAGACTGGGTGTCTGTGGTGACATTCGTGGAAGAAATCACAAGCGCTGCCCAGTTAGTGACGCGGCAGCCAGTCAGCAGTGGTTGGTCTGCCAGAGAGGGTAGGCGGAGCTAAGCGGCTGCTTCTCCGCTCTCTGCAAGTGTTGCGAGTAAACAGTAATCTACTATGGCTGAACAAACAAAGAAAAGATGGATGACTACAGATACAACTTCAACAAGAAGTGAAAATCCAAAGAAGAAGAAACAAACTCGACGCTCAGATGAAGCAAACAGTCTGAAAAGGAAAGCGACCGTCAGCCAGGAGAATCAAGAGTCACAACCGGAGCCGACCGTGGACGTCTGGTTTTCTGGGGAATATGCGCCTGCAATTGCCTGTTAACGCCATTAGGTGCCGCCAAATAGAACGAAACTGAGAACTTCAAGATCATATATTTAATGTGGGAATACTCATATATAGAGATACATTTTTCAAAGTATTTAAGTTAAATGATGTGATTTAAATTCTGTTTCTAGTGACACATAAGTTCCATCCAGAAGTAACAGCAAAACCAACGACATCTCCGCCTTCCTCAGCTGTGTTTTGTCATTCGGGCTAATGACCACATATTTGCATGCCAACACGCTGAACTAAGATGTGTCGAATTTCGCTTAAGGCCCCACTGCGCCTTAATATTGGCCTAACATCTGCCCAACAAGGAAATACAGTCATGTGCACATCATCCAGTCAGCTGATGACTTTTTCCTTCCAGCTAAAAAGTGAAATCATTTCATAAATGATGCTGAATGCTCATTCGTCTTTGCTGATGTGATATCGTGATTAAAGTGGCACGAAACATTTCCTATCTGTTGTAAAGGCAGGACATATGTTTTTATCCCACCAGCATCGCCAGAAATTAACTCATAAAGGCCAAAAGGCAACAGAGCCTGACACTCCCTAATAATTATGCACACACACAAACAGACACGTGGCTGTATCTAGAATTGGCGACACACCAGAGACAGACATGTAAATAGCTCACCTGTGATGACTAAACGTCTGTTTCAAGGAAAGGAAGTAAAAGGTCCGTCTGTTCACTGATAATCTCGCTCCAGGTTTTATGCGATTGACAGGTGAGAAGAGTGATGTCGCTGCAGTTTGTCATGGAAGATGCCCCGGCCTGGAGGACACCATTCATCTTAGGGAATATGTCTCTGGGGCTTCACTTTATGTTCAGTACTGCAAGTGATGGAAATGCCACTGCAAAAATGTATTATACTCTTCAGGTGAAGGTTTTATGAGTCTGAGTTAGAGAAGTCAAGTGGATATCTTCCAAAATTTAGTCTTTTAGGTGCAAAATTTTTGTCTCCATAAACAGTGTTTCTTTGCCAAGTGAAGAAATTTTTGAACGTGAATAAAACTGCACTATTCTTTTCCTGGCGGCATTGTTGTGTCGCCAAGTTAAACATTGTATTTGCCGTTACATAAACTCGATGCTTAACTAACAGCTGCTAGCTGGATAGGCTCCTGTTCCTCTGCTTTATGCTGGAAGTCACTGTGTAAGGATTGATGGGGGAGTGATGGACAGATAAGCTGCTGACTGCTGCAGCCAATCAGACAGAGAATTATCATCACGTGTTAAACAAGCCCCCGAAACAAGTCCTTCATTTCAATGTCACATAATGAGTATAAAAAAATATATTGACTGGTATTAAATTGTTCTTCTTTGACCTTGTGTGTAAGAGGCCCTGTGATTGGCCGACCCATCATCATTCTATGCACGTCTTTGTCTTCAACTTTCCCAAATTCTCAACACATTTATTTAACGTCATTACCCAACACTTCCATATGCAAACAGGGAAATAACAGATGGTCCAACTTCCAGTGTGGTATGAATGTCATCATCAGAGAAGAACACACAGCGTATGCCGGCACTATAAATCTGTTTGCTCACATTTTCCTTCCAGCGTGGTCTCTGAATGTGTGATTTTCTAAAAACTGCTCTCAGAAGAGGTTTTCACGTTTTCTTTCTGCTCATGCATTTGATGCCTTTTTGCGTGTCAGCCATACTGCTCTGTCTCGACTCGCATCGATTTTTGCCAAGCACTTTTTTAAAATCCATAACTCTGCTGGTTGCATGCACAGACATCGAGGCAGCTGTGGGGTGGAGCTCGCAGACAGCAGGTATCACAGTGATGCAACCAACACTGAAGAAAAGAAAGTCAGCGGGCGAAGACCAGGGCAGCACCATGAAAAATGGAAAGACCTTCTTTTACCCTTTTTCTCACTCTGTACTATTCTTCTTCTACAAACCAGCATAAAAAACATTTGTTCTCTGGGTATCCACAAGTGCAAAGTGCAAATATTAATATACATGATACACATCATATAGCCATAGGCCAGTGGACACCTGTGTGAGCTTGTTGGACATTTAATCCACGGAGCCCCTCTCGGCAGCAATGATATCTGACTTCCACAAACATTTGGACTGTGTCTGTGTCTGAAAAGGGGAAATTGACAGTTAAAAATGTTCATAGTTATTTGCTATCAAACCATCTATCCATCCATCCGTTATCTATATCGCTGATCCTGTTCAGGGTCGTTGGGGGCTGGATTCTATTCCAGCTGTCATTGGGCGAAAGGCGGGGTTACACCCTGGACTGATGCCAGTTAATCACAGGGCTGACACATAGAGACAGACAACCATTCACGCTCACATTCACACCTACGAGCAATTTTAGAGTCACCAATGAACCTAACGAGCATGTCTTTGGACTGTGGGAGGAAGCCGAAGTACCCACAGGGAGTCCATGCATGCACGGGGAGAACATGCAAACTCTACACAGAAAGGCCCACTACGTCCGAGCCGGGATGGGAACCAGGGCGCTAACCACTGCACCACCGTCCAGCCTCGCTATCAAACCAACAGCAAACAATTGTGCAGTGTTGGGTCAGGAAAACTTGATAGTAGCAGCTGTGTACACAGAAGGAGAGAAGGTGATGATAAAGCTGCTTTCGCATGATAGAACATTTGATTGTCTCTCAGGTGGTGCTCGATGTTGGGTGCCGTGGACAGCGCCTGGCCATCCATGTGCTGTTTATACTTCATGGAAAAATGCAATGAAGCTACTTTTCATGTTTCTAGAGATGAAAAGTTTTTCAACTGATCATGTGTGGAGCCTTTTATTTGTACAATGTCTGAATACCGTCGTCCTCCTTCCTTTGACCTTGCAAAAGGAAAGACTTCAGCACAGATAGAATTCTGACATGACACACAAAAAACAGCTCTTTGAGTGTTTTCACAGGCCTCAGGCAGTAATAGGTAAATAAAATAAAATAAAATAAATGGTTTTAAGGGAGATGGTCATCAGCAGGGTCCAAACTCAATATCTCCAGCCCATCTCCACTGTCGGCATTGCCAAGAACAACATAAGAACTTGCCTCGGGCAGTTTGCCTGTTACTCGGGCTAATGCTTTGCATTTGGATTATCCACAATGCATGGCAAATACACTCAAAATCATTCAAACAGCAATGCTTGGGTTTGGAGGCAAAACAGTCTATTGTGTTCGACCAGTGAAGAGTCATCAGCTATCCAACAGGACTTGGTAAACTTTGCAATCATTATTGCACTATTGAGAATGAAGTTGGATACTTTGGGAAACAGCATTTTTGGTATGTAAAAAAAAGTCTGAACCCACTGTACACCCACACAGGTGTTAGTGATTAGACCTCTTCTCAGGGCTATGTGGGTGTGGACAAATCTACTACCCTGTTCATTTTGTAGAACTCATTTGGGCCCTGTTATCATACTGTATGTTACATTTTATGTTCTCACCATAGGTCCACCAATTTTTAACCGGTCCTGGTCTAATCAGCCAGACTGATTAAAAACACCTCTGTGGGTGTGCAGATGCTTTAAATACTTTTGTGAAACAGAACTCTTGTTACCAGAGAAAAGTTAGATATTTTTGTGTTTCTCACTTATTTGTTGTCCCAGCTACTAAAATCTTTAATTTGCATTCAGCTCTTACACTGGTGGCAATAGTGCACACGTGTGAATTGCATTAGGTTTGGTTGGCTTTACAAGAACAGATTCACATTTCATAACGGCTTATAGTTCAGTAGCTGTCCTGTGTTCAGTGTTCATTTCATGTCCATGTCCTTATGAAAATAAACGTTTTATGGCAGCTGAATCAACCAAAGGAGTGTTCTCACTGCATTGTTTTTAGGGTATTATTATAGTGTACACAAAGCGTTTACAGACATTAAGTGTTCATTTGGTTTTGGACACTTTTTTTCTGAGTCAATGACTTTGCAATTATTTTGAAGTAAACCCAACTTATTGGATTTTACTGTGGTGCAGACAGCACAGATGAACATGTGAAGCAGAAAACAGCCAACTAATAGAATCAACATTAATTGCAATTCTGCCAGCGACAGATGCATTCAAGCAAACAAAAAATTAAGGAGCTCCAAACTGTTCCACCTTGCACAGCTTGTAAACACACAGTTAGTTATGTAACCTGAAAAAGGAAGCCACAGCTTTACAAATCACTTTTAAAATCACACTTTTTCAACACTTTCACTATTTCCTCTTTCCTCCACCAACAATGAATGCACTGTGTACAGCCAGTTCACCCCGAAACAGACTTTGTTCTTTACTTACGAAATAGATAGATGTGGTGGCTGCTTGGATTTCCATCAGAGACACAACCAAACTTCTTTCCCTCCTCTGCTGGCTCTGGCTCAACTGCAGAAGAAACCTGGACGAACAGATGGTTGTTGTTTGGACCAGACTGGATCAGTAAATACCTCCTTCAAAAGCTGTCTTTTGATGACATTTCCAGAATGCTGTGATTGTGCTTAGATTTTATTTTCAATGAGAAAATCAGTAGTGCTGTGTCATTACAAGGTTGGGCACATGGCAACAGAAATGCCAAGTGTTTTTAAATGTTTGACAGGTTAATATTAACTAAATGTATAAGCTTAGGGTTATATTTAAATTAATTATAAAATTCAGCAGGTGGTTTCCTAGCAACATATTTTAAATAGCATAAAGCTTTAAGAGTTTTTCATCGACTAGATGTGACAGCTCTACATCACAGTTCCATTGCTTTTGAGGAAGTGCTTATTTTGTTTCCAGGGCGGATTAACTTGTTCGTGGATGTCTTACGTTCGGTGTATTTGTCCAAATACAAGTAGACCCAGCGTTTGTCTTATTTCCGAGGTGCATGTGAAGGCAGCACAAGTCGTCCGCAGGTCATACAACTTTTCTTGATGATTTAGTTTCCTTCTGGCAGTTTTATTCCGTTTAACAATGTAATCCACAAACTGTGATTACTCTGGGGTAACTCAATAGATCTTATAGAGTCGTTACATCCCATTCAAAAATACTGACATCTTCTGTTATCTGAACCCCCACCTCCTCACCCACGCTCCGGCGGAAGCGCAGCGGTTCGCTCCCCCTAGCGGCAGAGCTCGCAGCCGTTGAGCGTCACAGCGCCGGTGTCCGTCCCCCAGTCAGAGTGAAAGTTGTCTCCGCCTGGAAAAGCGGGGGTTCGGGACTCGCTAGTTTCCACCGCCGCTGCTTCTCACGCTTTCTCCAGGAGAGATGAGGCGGAAAGAGAAGAGGCTGCTGCAGTTCGCCGGGCTGCTCATAGCGGCTCTTCTTTTCCTCCCCAACGTCGGACTGTGGTCTTTGTACCGGGACCGAGTGTTCGACAACTCGCCCGAATCAGTGGACGGTCCGGGCGGCATCCCCCCGATACAGGTAGGGGCTCGGCTACGGGTGGCTAAACATAGCTGTGAGGTCTTTACGGTTACCCGGCTGTTTGACGGTTGGCTCGCTGTGACTGTATCTGCCATAAATCCCTTTAAATGTTAGTTTGTTCGTCGCAGTGGCGGCAGAGATTGCTGTTCGGCTTCGTACTTCCCACTTGCCTTAACCGTTTACTCACAATACCGCCAACCTTTACATTCCCATACTGTGTGTTGACTGAGTATATGTGTATGTGTGTGTGATGTAATATGGACCTTTTTTAGCACCGTGTCAGCATGGTTGGTTATTAGTTTCAGCGAGCAGGATGAACACGCAGCCACGTAGCTAACCCGGAGCTGGGCGTCGCAGTAAAGTTACAATAACAAGGACTTCAGGAAGTTGTCAAAATATGTGCAGCAGGCGGAGATGCGTTCACAGGTTGACAGACGTCAGCACACGGTTAAAGGTGCAACCGAGGGGCATTTTTCATGGGTAGGAATTCACGTGGTCATAGGTTTGGATTAAAGCACTGGTCTTTGTTATTACTCAGATTGTGCCCACCATGTAATCACCTTTTATGACTCTGATGTTTAAAGCCCCTATGTACTGTATGGTGTGTCGTTGTTATTCTATTACAAGCAAATAAGCATGTTGTGCTGCAACTAATGATCATTTCCATTGTTAATTAGTCTGATGGTTACTTTTATTGTTTCGTTTTGTAGGTTTAATAAATGCCTGCTTACAGGAACTACCTATCTTAAAGTTAGGCTACTTATTTAGCTTGGCCAACTATCGCAACAAAACCCAATGATATCCAAAATTGAGATGGTAGGCCTATGCCACATTAAGCTGCCCAAACCATTCATATTTGAGATCAAAATGATACAACTATTTGTAAAGTTATTTAAGTTATTTTCTGTTGTTTGCTGGAATCGAAGTCAATTTTTTATCATCACGTGACGCTGATTTGAGAATTTGAAATCTTCAGGTTGAATCTTTTTCAAAACCCAAGTTTACGCTAAAAGTAGAAGTTCGTAACTGGGCGTCTATTTCGCAATTTCGCATTGACTTCTGATTATATATCAGTAGGAAATGTGCTTCAATAAGATTTTGGTCTTGACACAAGTTTTTGTAATATAAATTGCAAATTTGTTCCTGCAACTAAACTAAATTGGCCATTGAATCGTTTAAGTTCTGATTTACCTGGTAGGACAAATCTAATACTACAGTTTTAGTTTATAGTTTTATTACCTATGTAGATCACATTTCTTATATTTTATATATTCATATCTGATAATATATTCCTAAATTTCCTTGTGTCACTCCAGACTCCAGCCATTTTAGGACGCCACCTTTCTTTGGTTGAAGTAATCGGGCTGCAACCTGAGAACAGTGTTTAAAACTAAACTGTGTGAAGAGGAATATTTCATGCCAGCAGAAAAGGTTGTTTTTTAAATATTTTGTTTGAGGTTTTCAAGGTTAAACATTTCGTTCTGTTTTGCTGAAAACAGCTTCTTGTTTCTGTAGCTTTGATTGATTTATCAAAGCAATACAAGATTCATCAATGAGAGGCTAAAGTTGGAGCGGGGTGTGTGGTTTTGTTGGTCCTCATAAGAATTCCAAAACCTCACCAGAACGCACCACATTAGTGGGACAATAGCAGCTCCTCTAATTCAAATGAGGCGGACCTGCTGAATGGAGGCTTTCACTGATGGTATGTGTGTGTGAGGTTTGGATGCTGATGGTGTTTGTCCTAACCCAGGCAACTTGTTTCACCAACAGATCCTAGAAGTTTGGTGAGAAAGACTCGGAGCTTGTGTTATAAAACGCCTGTTACATGCTTGAAATAGCTCTGTAAACAATTATCATTTCATCTCCTACTCTGGGACTGTTGACAAATCCCCATCAGAAGTCCTCAGTGATGCTTTCTATGCCTTGTTGTTATCAGCAGCTCCAGCTAATTTGCAGGCTGAATCGCTGGAATGATAAAGGCAGCTTATTCTGCACAGATCTTCTCCAAGGATTACTTCTTCTCAGCTCAAGTTTGACATCTCAAATGACAGCGGATGTTATGAATGGGATTAAAGGACGTCTACAAGATGGGAAAAGCCTGTTACACATTAGCAAAGTTTGTGATAACAGCTGTCAAACTCCACAACAGTCTGATAACAGACAGATGGGCTGATTTCAAAAAGGGAGCAAACTTTCTCCAATAGCAGACACTTTAAAGGAGTAGTCAACCACGAAACAGGAAAAGAAACACTTGTAACTAGTTTGTCTAAATTGCTTTGCCAAATATTAAAGATTGAGTAATTGGGACGTGCAGCTCTGGTTCACTCCTGTCCGTCATCTGTCATCGCCTGATTGAAGACTGACACAGTCTGACACATCTCATCTAACTATCGATATAGTGACTAGATTAAGGTGGAATTGCCTCACTCATAAAATATGTGGCATCTTCTGATTGATGTAAGGCTTCTGCACTTCTGCTTCTCCACTTATGTTTTCTTTGATAATCTTTATTTCAGGCAAGAAGGCCCAGCTCAGTCTCAGTCCCACCTCGTCACATACGGCAGCTTGGTTTGTGGCCCATTGCTGCAAAATATGGCAGTTTTTAGGAACCAGTTTAGGGTCGTTTCTGGACAATGATCTGTAGCTTGCTGTTTCTATGCGCTTTTGGTGGCATAGCATAGCCAAATGGGGTGGCTGTCTGGGGTAATTGATATGTCTCTTGTTTATTTGACCTATCTCGGAAGTGGGATTGTTGGCTTCTTTTTGGGTTAGATAATCTACATTAGTTACTTGACTAACATCTGTGTAAGTTCTTACTTGAACCCAAAAAAACGATCTTTTTCTTAAACCTTATCAAGTAGTTTTGGTGCCAAAACATAAGCAAACTTTGACTGTTTCACAGAGTAATCATGTTTATTACTGTTACATGTCCAACACTCATCAGTGTTAAAGTTTCTTAGCAGGCTAAATGTATGAAGTCTGTTTCGGCGTTGCTTATTTTTGATAGTTGCTTAGTTGTCTGCTTCATTTTAAAGTCTTACTTGACTTTTCATCTTTATTATTGCTAACTTGATCTCTGCTGCTAACTGCTGCTAAAGTGGTACCTAGATTGTCATATTTTGAAGCGTAGGGCTCTTGTGTTTTATGAGTTGGGAGTAACAACCTGTTAAGAAGGCCACGGGGAACTGCACATTACAACTAACTGACTTATGTGCTTCAGTAACTTTGTTTTGTTCAATCATAACTTTGCTGGTTGAACAAAACACCCAGGCGGCCCACCGCAGACGTAGACATGCAGGTTCAGCCCTGACCTAAGGAGACCTGTATGAACTTACTCATGTACTGGTACATAGTACATGATGCCTGAATGAGCTACCCACCATGGCGGTGGCAGAAAAGTAATTTGCACATGTTCTGTCCCTTATGAAGGACGCATGTTGGAGCAGAGGTGGCTCAGCTTCCACCTGCCTGCTCCAGCAGCTCAGGTTAAGTGGAGGTGAGAGAACATGAGAGCAGCGGGTAGAATCAAAAGGAGGCTGCCTAGTTTGACCTGCTGCATGTTGAGCAGCCCAGCTAACCTTCAGACTGACTGGGAATACTCGGAGCATTGGCTGCGATGAATGCGTGGTAGACTTGTGCAAGTAAACAACTTCCCAGTTTAGTTTCCCCTTCCACATTTAGTTGGATGGGGGAGACAGGTGTTGGGAGGACGTAAGCAAGCTGCGTCGCTGCCCAGATTGACAGGCAAATATTGAAGTTAAGCTGAAGACTGACTACAAATGAAGTAGGTTAGCAGGTTAAATGTTTTCTAAGTAGTTTCAGTAGTTGGTTCTTGTTTCTGTTTTTTCAGGACAAAAACAGGTGTGACACTTTGTTACTTCTTTGATTAGTTCAGCCTCTCTAAATCTCTTCGAGCTAAAGAGTACGGTTTAGAGTAGATTGTCGTTCTCGCCCTAACTTCCAATTTGACTTCTCTAAGGATATTTCTGAGCTCTTTTTATGGTGACAGATCTTTCCCTGGCTCGTTACCTGCAGCGCTGTGCTAGAGTTATTTATGCAGTTGGTGCTGGTGAGGAAATCTCACGTTTTCACAACACAAATGTAAGGAAGTCATTAAAACATGTCTTAAGGTGGAGATAAACTTGCTTTTAACTACGCGTACACATGACGGCTGCCGCGCGTTCCCTGCATCTGTTTCCCGGCCGGCTGTGCACATCCTCAAAAATTAACGCTATGGGTACGCGAGATGCAGTCTGCACATGAACAGTAGGGGCAGTGTAGCGGCAAAGGGGATGTGACAGGGTCAACACAGCAGCAGGGACAATGTCAGAAAGTTTTGATGTAGAGCTGATAGATCAAGTCCGCAATTATCCACATCTATACGATGTGTTATTACCGCTGCACAGAGACAAACACGGCTGTCAAACAGCTGCAGACAGATAAGATCACTTTAGAAGTCGACGTGGAAACCTGCAAAACTAAATGGAAACAAGTCCGGGACCGTTACGTCCGTGCACGGAGGAACATGTTGGAGAGACGGAGCGGGGACCGAGCAGACGGAGTGTTCTGTCCATCGAACACACAGAAGCTGTTCCTGCTGTGATCTCAGAATGAACATCACAGTCACGTCCTCGAGTGTCGCCATGTCTGTTGTTTACATCCTGCACATACCTAAAGCCCTCTGCACTACTTCACATTAACAGAAGGTTATATTTTTATGTTATCTATTAGGGGTAGGACAAAGTATGTATATGGCAATATATCCTCATCCTGACTCGTGCAATACAATTCTAGATAGGCTGGCGTCAGATATCGATATAGTAATTTATAAGGCGCTGTAAACAGATTTTGGCACTTATGACAGGAAGGAGGGTAACATGGACGAAAGTTAATTGGCCGAAGAAGAAGTTAATCAGTTATCGTGATGTATCATTATATTAGTTATCGCAGAACCGCTGTATTGTGATGTTATCGTTATTGTGGGGCATGTATCATGTACAGTATCGTATTGTTAGTTACCCTGAGATACCAACCCCTGTAATCTATGAGGTAGCTGCTGTTTACCCCTTTACACGCAGCTATAAATCTGAAAGTAAGCCTACACTTCTGAATGTTGTCTCCTGTCACCCGAAAAGCCCAGAATGCAAAAATGCAGCAACAGAACTTCCAACCCCTCTGAAGCTGGCAGCTCTGTTGTCATTAGGCGACGGCTAGAAATTTGCCAGCTACGTTGGCTGTGTTTTCATGAATTAATGTAACATAAATACAGCGGAAGCACCATTAGTCCTGACAATTACTGTTCCTTGATAACCATCCATAATGCTGTAAAGTGTTGTGTTACTGCGATGATAATGGCGAGGCCCTCTCTGCCAATCCTCAAAGCATCCTAGCATTCTGCGGCAAGCCACAGCACCACACCCAAATATGGCAGAGTTTAATTTAGCCTGATCAAAAGAGGCATGGTGAAACTATAACTTCAACCATACTGTGTGTGGTATTCTCAGGTTGGATCCCATCTTTGGGCCAACTTGCCAGTAGTTCCCCCTCTCTCTAACTGGATGAAATCAGCTCTGATTAAAGTCCAGAAGATGAAGTGTGCCTCTGAAAGGAAAGTTGGCTCAGATTCTCGGCTCTGTCACAGAGAAATGAGAATCATACAGGCTTCTGTACACTGGAGGCTACATTTATGAGCCACACACTGAAGGCTGGATTACTGTTCATTCATCACTGCAGGACCTTGTGCGTTTCCCCTCTGACACATGTACAGTACACTCCCTGACTCTCACACACACGGACACGCACACACTGCTTTTAGAGGCAGTGGAAGGTCAGTCAGCGACAGTCTGGTCTTATTAATGAACAGAGCTCAAAGTAAACAAGGACATGCATGTAGAACAAGTGAGGACAAGAAGAAATCTCTGCTGAAAAATACTCTCAAACATCTTCACAATTCTTATTTCTGCCTCAGAAGTCACAGATTGTCAAACCAAAGCTTGCCAAGGAAATGATTATTCTAGAACAAGCTGGTTTTCTGAATAAATACCCCCAGCGCCTCAGTCTGATTGTGAATTCCCTGGCTGTCTGCTCGTGATGTATTCCTGCCCCACAGTCACAATGCAAATCAGATATTTGTTTGACCCCTCTGTCCTCCAGCACTCCCACAGGCCTTCGGAAACATTGAAAGTCTGACATTTGTCCTTTTGAGGAAAAAATAAACAAACCCTTGATTTTTTATTCATTCACTTTAACTGCTCACATCCTTTTGAAGAACACATATTGGCTATAGGCTGTGTTAATGAGGCTGCGAGTGTGCTGAGACGTGATAAGACCAAATAAGTCATTTAGTGGAATAATTTGCTTTGTAGCATAACCTGTTTTAATGAGTAAAGCTAACACTTGCACAGCAAAATATAAGGAGCAAAACCCTGTGAGTCCTTCTGTGTATTGATATTGGTGCTGTTTTCTATGATGGCCCTTTAGGAAGGCAAATTATTTGCAGAAGTCTCCATTAGAGCCCAACCCTCATGAGAGGGAGGCTAATACAGCGCCAATAATAAGAGAGGGAAATATTCACCTTTTACTGAGATGACTTTTTTCAGTTGGAATGATAAAAGATCTATTGAATGGGTTTCAGCATCTGTCTGACTTTGCAAAAGGACTTATTATTGATTGTCAACCAATTCTATTTACGGCACCTTTCTGCTCGGATGTGATTCTCTGCTTCAGGTGCTGCACACAGCTCTCAGAGTTTTGTAAATAACTATGCAGTGACTCCATTTTCAAATCAACACAAGCGTTTTTCTAAATGAGCACAATATCTGTTTCTCTGATGCTTTTCTGCAGACACAGAGAGTCAGGATGGACTGCTAGCTAGTTTCTAGGTCTTCAGATTGATTTCACGTCATTGTTCGTCCTTCATGTGGATTTATACCAGGTCTCCTCTCCCAAACAACCAGAGCAGAAACAGTTCTGCGAGGCGTCTGTGGCTGCAACCCAAGCTGCTGCTAGCTTGTTTCTTTCCTGCCGCCTCAGACTAAATTCCTTTAGTCCAGTAGTGCTTTAGCTGAAACAATGGTGACGTGTCTTTAAACAGTAAGGAAGTAGTTTGCTGAAAATGTTTCAATAAGCTGCCGACATATGGAAAACTCTGATAAATACCTTCTTAAAGGGAAAACATGAATTGCCCTCATTAATTAGACTGAGTGTGCTGAGACACGATAAGACCCAATGAAGGCGTTAAAGGACAGATTTGCTTTGTAGCCGACAGTGTTATAATAACAATGTTTCATAGCAACATATTGAAGGAAACCCTGCAACTCTTCCTGTGTATTGTTATAATGTTGTTGCTCATTATGCAGCCACTTGACAAATAATGCAGCATTACTCAATGAATGCATGGTTTTCCCTTCACAGCTTCCTCTGTGATTACATTTGCAGTGGACGGGGTTGACATTTCTCTCATCGCTAACACTAAACCTCGGGAACGAGACCAAACTACAAGTCATGTAAACGTCCCAGACTCTGATGTCTGGGTGCAATGGAGTGTGAGGCCTGGTCCCTGTTCTTCCTCGTGGCTTGTATGACCTGCAGCCGCCTGTCTGTTCCCTCACTGTTGCTATTCTGATGACATTAAAGTTGAATAAGCGTTTACCCTGTGGTTCTGTGAAAAATCTCTCCTTTCTGCTCTATTGACATCGTGTGGGAGAGAGGGAATGATGTTTTCTGCCAATAGCAGGCAGTGATTTCAGAGCACTCGGGAAACCTCGAGGCTGCACCTCCAGGAAGCGTGAATCCAAAGTGCACAGCAACAAAATTGAAATTGAATGGATCCAGGCTGCCCTCGCAGAAACAGCTCAGCGCAGATTGCTCCGCACATGCTCGTAGGAAAAATGAGCCTCCTCAAGGCACATTTTGAAATCAGGAGTAATTTCAGGCTGCACCGAATTTCCTGCAAACAAGTGGGAAAAAGGAGCCCTCTGCAATTAAGGAAATCACATCAGCTCTATGAATCCTGGGAGGTTAAGAGCAATTAGAGAGGCTGTGAGAGCAGGATTAAGACAATTTAACATGGGTTGTGATAACAGTAGTGAGAGTTTAGAGGGGCCATTACACTGCACAGTGCTGTATATCACATTATTGTCTTTTACCACTGCAAGGGTGACCTTTTAAGGAAGGACCCTTCAAATGATATCACAGTCACACTAACTGCCACTATGTGTGCTTCTGCAATGATGATGTATTTAACAGGATGATTCTGATTACTTGCAGACTAAGGCTTTAAAAAGACTGGGTATCTTGCAGGGTCACTACTGACTTGGCTTGTAGTCTTAGCTGGGTTAGCATTACAAGCTAGCAGGCTGCTCAGTTAGGACATGGTGGCAGGCTGCCCGCCCCTGGGTCCTACTCCAACCAGTTTCCTGTTTGGTGCTGGAAAGGGTGCATGTATTGGTTGATAACAATGTTCATATGATTGAACCTCATTATTAGAAACACTGAGTTTTATGACCACTAAACGATCAAGATATCGGAGTCAGCCAAAAACTTCAGCCCAACAGGAGTTTTATTTCACCATTAAAATGGGTGTGAAGCCAGCATAAGAGCCCTGTTCTTCCCAACACAGCCAGAAATGAAACAAACAACAATGACTGAATGAATGTGATGTTTTCTTCCCTGTTCTTTGTCAGATTTGATAGCTAACTGAATATTTCTTCTGATAGTTGTTTAATCAAAATGGATTGTCTTAGGCTGTGTGAGCATTATCAGTGTATTCTAACACTTCATCTACAAAACAAGGGATTGGTTCATCAAGAAAAGAGTCAGGACGGCTGCTGTTGAGATGGTTAGCGTTTGAACCCGCCATCCAAGGATCCCACACGCCAGCGTGTTTAACAGCAGAACAGCTTCTTGTGTCGGTCTGAGGTTAAAGTTCACAGGTATGGAAACTTCAATGACTATAGTGACTGTTTTAGTTACATCCCCTCTCGCCGTTCGTCCTCCACTCTGCTAATCCGGAACTGATCGGCTGCAGGAGCCGAATTTGTCAACAGAGCTGTCAATCATTATTTTTACAGCATCAAATAAATAATTAAAAATAAACTTGTCTGAAAAATGCTGGAGGTAAAACTACTTGGACGTATATCAGCATGATAAGAACTAACTATAATGACAGAAACCATGTTTGAGAAAAACTTATTTGGCGTGTATTTTGATTTTGTAGTTTGACTCATGTCCCATCTGTTAACATGGAGGAGGCGGGCTTTATGAGCTATACTGCAGCCAGCCAGCAGGGGGCGCTCGGAATGTTTTGGCTTCACTTTTAGGGAGCTGTCATGTCGTCCATCTTTTTATACAGTCTATGGTTCAAACACATACAAGGTGAGATGGTCATCTGTCTCTCAGTGTGAGCCCGGTGATTGACAGGCGTCCTGTCCAGTACCCGCCGTGACCCACAGAGGATAAGCAGTATAGATAATGGATGGATGGATGGATGGTGTATATAGAAGATATGAACGTTGAACTCAATATCGAAGCCTTCTTCTTGTAGCAGAGTGTTACTGAGCCGACAGACCGATTCATATTCTCATAGTTATGCTATATGTGTCCATCCAATCCCAACAAGTAACATTTTCTTTGCTTCACTATAAAAAATAATATTATCAAGGAGAATTGACTTGTGTTGACATGAGGTTTCATCACAGCAGGGAGCAGAAGTCAGTGAGCTGCAGGATTTAGTGATCAGCAGACAAGCTGTTAACGTCAGTACCTGATGCAGTCTCTCTGAGCTGTGGGCTAGCTGCGCTGCTAGACTGGGAAATGAGATTTCACCTTTAATGTGTAAAGCCTCTGGAAACGAGGGAGACTGAGGGATGAAAGTCATTTGCAAAGACAAGTGGAGTAACTCGCTGCAGACTTAAGTCGTTGCACTCTATCAGTCAGAGCTGAGAGCGAGAGAGGGAGGAAGGGAGAGGATGAAACACCTCGGGAGAAAAAGGCAGAGTGAGCGGGTAAAAGAGGTGTTTGTTCACAGGCTGACTTTGTTGGAGAGCGTTTCCTCCCCAGGTTCCTCACACAAGGCAGACGTTGACTCGCTGCTGGCTGCTGCAGCTACTGAGCGCGTGCAGAAGCTGCTCTGTATGCCTGTCAGGGATGTGCTGCCCCAGATCAGAGCGAGGAGCCAAATGAGGGACAGGTGCAGCAGACAGCCTGTGGATACGGAGCGAGGAGTCAGGCTTTTAATTACAGCCACGTGGGTTATGGAGCTGCTCTTTTTTATGTTCAGATGATTAGGCTAATCCCTGGATGCCAATTTAAAGCCACGTCTGTGCGGCACCTCACAGAGAAGAAGACGCCCTCTAATGTTATGTTGAGTATAGTTGGATTAAGACTTGAGTGGCCTGGTTTGCAGCTTTAACCTCTCTGTCACACTAACATGGGATCAGATACAAACACATCTGTGGGAGCACCAATGTGAAACATGCAGTCTTCACGTGTTCAGTCAAACTGTTTGCAGCAGCAGCAGCAGGTAGTGCTGCAAAGTGGACTTTTTACCCCACTGAACTCCCTCTTGTTTTCATTTTGTCTTTTTTAATTTATATCTTTAATATACCTCAGCACAGAAACACAGTGCTCTCCTGGATGGATCAACACTACTCCTGGTGTATGTTGGGTTTTAAAGCAGCCCTCCACAGATTTTACACCTGATGATGGATCCACTTGTCACAAAGAGTGCTGCTCAGGCTGTGAAACAGTTCTATAATGTCTTTATAACACTGAAAGGAGCTCTTTTAACGCCTGACAAAATAACCCCAGAGTGATGTCTCACATTTGGCAGGAGACATTTTAAAGCGTCTGTATTACAAACTTGGGATGGAGAGTTTAAAAGATGTTCACATTCACCACCAGGTAGGGACTTAAAATGAAAGATGCTTTTGAGTTGCATTAAAGGATTTTTAGTTTGCAGTGTTCTTTGAGCTCGACACTAACTTGGCAGTAAAAGTCAGCTCATCTCAGCCTGTGCTGCTTAAATATGACCACTCGTTTTTAAAAACTGTCCAATGGGAGTCCATCCATCCATCCATCCATCCATCCATCCATTACCTATTAGCCTGTTCAGGGTCGGGGGGGGCTGCAGCCTGTCCCAGCTGAGAGGTGCTGTTACACCTGGACTGATCGCCCGTCAATCACAGGGCTGACACAGAGAGACAGAAAACCTTTCATGCTGACATTCACACCTACGGGCACTTTAGAGTCACCAATGAACCTAACGAGCATGTCTTTGGACTGTGGGAGGGAACCCACGCATGCACGGGGAGAACATCCAAACTCTCATTTTCAGCCTCATTCGATTGCAGTCCTCCAAAGTGACATGTTTATACTGTCCAATTTGGACTTCTGTCTGTGCTTGCTGTCCAATGTGACGGCACCTTACAGAGTAAATCAACAGAATAAAGCAGGAAGTTGGAGTGTCACACTCCTCCTGTGTAGATTGTGTTCACTAAAGAGCTCTGTGTGCTGTGTAAGCTGGTCCTGTTTCTCTCTGAGCCTGTTCGCTCTGCTCTCTGAACACTGACTCTGACCCTTGCTCTCTTTATTATTGCCGTCTGGTAATCTTGATGAAGTTGGGATGAAAGGTCACCAACTACTAACTGCTGTTATCAGTAACTCGTCAGATAAATCCCTGAACTGTAAAATGCTCCTTATTAACTCACCATTGAGAACCTGCTATTAGCTGCTGGCTGATGAATGGCCCTTTCTTCCTCCTCTTCTTGTTCAGTTATTGTTGGCTGGGAGGATCTGTTTGCCTTCTCTTTGCTGAAAAAACTCGGTGTGTACTTGACCACAGCACCTGACCTATGATGAGTTTATCTTTCTGAAGGGAGACGCACCTCTGTACTTTTCTTTAGAGAGATTATCCTGTTTTTCTTCTTCCAGCGGAACGCTTTGATGCGTGCAGCGTGTTGCTTTTTGTAGCTCGAACTCTGGGCGTCCGCAGCATTTAAAGGCTGCTCTTGGCTTTGTGCATACCAGATAAAAGCACAGTGTGTGTATGTGCACAGAAAAACAAAGCAGGGTGTTTTCCACATCTCCTGCCTGTCTGCACATCAGTAACGATCAGGTGATGAGGCGAACGGCGGTCTCTGCATAGTCATGACAGTTGAATCAGCCGAGCATCATGGGAAAGAGGAGCAGTTTAATGTCCACAGCAGATGAACCATTTAACCCAAGGCAGGTTTCTGCTACTGTACCACTCACACAGCTGTGTCTATTCACAACCTCCACACACTGTGGTGTGTTCACATGCTCCTCATTAATGTGGTTATTCTCCACTTTTTCTCCTGAAGCAGAGATTACAGTGTAAATGAGAAAGCAGGTTTCCTATATAAGGTTCAAGGATTATCTGACTGAAGGGGATTTAATTCTGCTACAGAAACACGACATCGGCGACTCCAAACCAGTTTGTATCATTCTGATGTGCTGCCAATGACTAACAACTTCCTTCCTCATTTATACTTCTTTTTAGTATCTGATAAAAATATCACAAGGTTGCAGCTTTTTGCAGATTTAAGACCGATTAAGCAAGTTGAACACAACACTTAGAAATGAAGTCATTTATGATTCTATTAACTACGGAAGCCCTAAGCGGACATGCATCCATACAGGTCATTCGCTCTGTTTTCCCATGATGACGAGTCATTTCCGGTAGTTTTCTCAAGATCTCGACTTCTTTATCTGGAGATAACCATGGTAACATCAGATGCTCATGTCTCGTATCCCCAGAGCTGCAAAAGCACAAAACAAACACAGAAACAGGCTAAACTCAGCTCATCAGTGTGGGCGATGGCAGCATGGCAGGTCCGGCTCTGTGACATCACAGTGAGCAGCCTGTTGTGCTGTTTTCTACATCGACAGAAAGTTATCCCGTTATCACGAGAAAAGCCGCTTTGTTATCTCCAGATAAATAAGTCGAGATCTCCAGAACTGAACTTACTCGTTATCATAATAATAATAAAAAAAGTTCCCAGGACAAGACAAATGGAAACACGCTGCGTGGGATGGGAAATAATACAGTAGCAACGGGAGAAAGAAACAGCCACGTTGGACTCAGTTTTGAGTCCATGTATGTGAACGGAGAGAATAATTTATTACTTCGATATTATGACTGTTGCTTGTGCTTTCTTATATCCAAACATCCTCTCTTCTCCGTTCCTCTCCAAGTGTGACCTTGTGCCAAAAGTTAAAGCAGTTTAATCTATCAGGGGAATTAGCCTGTTTCATGTGCTGACTGCTCACAGTCAACATCACAAAGGACAGAGCTTACTGAAGGTTTAATCTAATGTTTAATAGTGACAGGATCGTCGCAACAAAACTATTCATGAGTAACTTTTGATTTCAACAACAGCTGAGGAGATCCTGCTGATAAACCAGGTAACATAAAGCCAGGTGTTGCAGCAGGTGCAAGTCTATCAAAGCTTTCACTGGCGTCTGATTTCTCTGGGGCTGCACCTAACGGTTATTTTCTTATTGATTCATCTAACCACTATCGATTATTCTAAAGATTATACTATCCGATTAGTTTCCACGTCACTGTGTGATGATATAAATAATGATTAATAATAATGATAATGCCTGATCAGAACGTGGCGCTCTAGGAGACCGCCAGCGTTGAGTGACGCGATCCGTTTCTGCACCGTTCACTGTGCTCTCAGTCCTCTTGTTTTTGGGACACATCGACACACGTTGTACAATCAACATATTTCCGTAATCGATAACGTCAATTACGTCGACGAGTCGCCCTCCTACTTTCTGTACCTGTATGAATGTAATTGTGGTGATGGACGGTTCACTTCAGAAGCTGGTGCGGGGTAAGCTTTGACCAACTTTCTTCGCCAACATTCCCACAGTCGTGACTCAGACTACCAAACGTTTCCTCTCTCACCATTAGGCCACCGCGGCACGCTCCCCTGTGAAGTTTGACGACTGTGTTTGATTCTGGCGGATCACGGCGCAGAGATGTTTCCTGTAGTTCAGACAGCTTCAGAGGGAGGGTTTGAACTCAGGCAGACAGGCTCGTTTCTCTAAAAGTCTTACAGCACTTTTTCAGACTGCAGCCACAGCGGCTCTTCTGAACAGCTGTTTGAAGATTGACGTGCTGTCCCCGGAAGAAATTGCTGCATTTTTTGCTCCGCTAGACCGTGGCCTTCCTTACTGAGCAACTCGCAGGAACAGCAGGTGATGTCACTGTTAGCGTTTACGAGGCTTTGATCATTTCAGACTCACACACACACACACACACACACACACACACACACCGCATCTTCATCTTGGATCATAGTCAGGGGAAATATCCTTTTTTACCCTTGCCTTGTAAAATATTTTCATTGGCGTTGATTAGGGTTGTAAAACGATGCGTGAAGAGACAAGCTGTGTGGGTGAGGGGAAGGTAAATGAAACGAGCTATAAACGCTGGGACTTTTTCCAAGCTCAGGAAATGGATGAGGTGGCAGCTGATACAATGCAGGAACAGTCATGTTTAATGTCAACATTAACACGGTTGTCACTCAGTGGCTGCTCGGCTCAGTGCGTGGAGGGGTTTTCACAGTTTCTTTTCTGCAGAGTCACACGGGATAACACCTATAATCCTTTAACAAATGTTAATGGTGCCTCAGCTCTGCTCAGTTTTTTTACTGGGTTGTTCCTTGATGACTTTCTCATAGTCAGCAAATACAGACCCAGACACACCTGAAACATACACACCATAATGTTTCCTACGCCCTTGTTCAACATGATCCTAGCTTGGTGATGTAGTAACAGTGTGCACAAGCTAATGCTTGAATGTTGCAAGCTACTTTGTGTGACTGACACGTTACATACTTTTTTGGCATCACTTGCTGCATGTAATGTGTTTTAGCTCACCCTGCATCAGGGCAAGATGCTGATTGGATGTGATGTTAGTGCCCTTCGGTTTTATACAGCTCCGTTTTTCTCTGGTTCTTCACGTTAAAGGTTTGTGTTTGTGTAAAATGAACTTTTGTCTAATTGGAAACAACAGTTATCTTTACTTCCAAATCAAATATTTTCATTGAGGTCTTTTATTTGCAGAAAATGACAACAGGTTAGGAAAACCAAAAGATGCAAACAATATGTGTTTCAGACCTGGAACAATGCAACGAAAACACGTTCATGTTCATGTTTGTGTTTAAACAACAGAACACTAATGTTTTAACTCAGGTTCACAGATTTAGTGGAATAACCTTTTAATCACAGCTCTCATGCATCTCTGCATGCTCTCTGTCACAGTGCTGCTGGGTGGCGTTAGGCCGCTCTTGGAGCAGCTCCGCTTGTGACCATCCACCTTCCTCTTGATCACATTCAGCAGGTTTTCAATGAGGTTCACATCTGGCTTGGGCTGGCCAGGACATGAAGAGAGAGATGCTGATGTAAGGAACATTTGGAGCGGTCTCTTCATTATTTCCAGAGCTATATATTTATGCCGAGTTTGGTCCTTTTTGTGTCACCACCTCATCAAAGTACTTTCCTAACAACTGTTGTTTGTCACAGAATCACATCACAGTTGGACGTCATTTTCACCCAGGAAGCTCACTAGTGTCATCATAACACTTCTAGCTTAGTTTACTGATTAGTCAATAGGGCAGGAGGTCAAGCTGGCAATGAGTTTTAAAGCCCCCTCTGGGCCTTATAGACTGTATTTTACAGGGTTATTACTGGGGATGCACCGATAGAGAAAATCTGGGCCGATACCGATGTTTCAAACAACAATTTTGCCGATGGCAACGTTTTTTTTCAATAACTGTCATTTTTGTTGTTAGTATCTGGATAAAGAGCCAAAATTAACTTCAGTTATATTAAAAAACAACAATTCAACCAAAGGTGTCCTTTACAGGCAAAATAATGTGTCAAGTGTCCTCTTTGTCTTTCACAGTTCCAAAAACTACAAAAAATAACCCTTTCTCAGTTCAGTTCTCCGGGGTACATTCACTTCACAACAGTTTTAAGCTCCCAATTTCCACAAAGAGTGAGCCCTCCTGTCAACTCACTGTAGTACTGTGTTTGGCTCCCACAACCTGCCGAGTGAGACCTCTCACCGAGTGGAAACACTCTTTGGAAAACCAAAAGCAAAACTCCTCCGACACATTCGGAGTTAGCTCCGGTACAGGGCTGTGAAGGTCTTCTTGTAAGCAGCATCCAGGGAGTTCCTCACAGGTAGAATCCAGAGATGGTGTGTCCAAGGAAGCAGAGCCAAAATCCAAGGGACTACAACTACCGCAGATTTAACAGGCTTAAGGCTGGTGCAGCCAAGGATGCTCATACACTGACCTACTGTGAACCGCCATCTTGTTTTGGTGCATCACCATTTTTACCATTCACCGGCCGCGTGATGACCGAGAGCCTATTGTCTAAGAAGTGACTTGCTTCCAGGCGTGGGAGGTAACGTGACAGGTAAGTCCAAAGAACAATTGCGGGCGGGTCGCCACAAAAAAATTGGCTACTGCTATCGGTGCATGCCACCTCATCTGCAGATGGGCCAATGGCTGCCAGCCACATCCCTACTTATTACAGATCTATTGTTCCCCTCTGGGATTGAACACATTAATAACCAATCACCCTACATCACCGTATGAAAATGAGTCAATAAAAAGCATACAAAATAAGTAGGAGAATAAGGAGTCATTTTATTTTATGCCTGTGTTTGAAGTAGCATGCTAGTAACTTTCCACTTGTGTCAAAGCCATGCCACACATGTACTGTGTTTTGTAGAAGTTAAGATAGAGGCAGCATGGTGGCTCTCTTTGTTCCTTTGTTGACATGAACCTGCATGTATGTCACAAGGGAACCCACTGAAATATTAGAGCTTAAAGTCTGATTGCATGTCTTCTGCAGCACTCAGACACCATTAGGTTGTTCTGTCTCCTGCCTTTAGAGGAAACTCTTTACACTCTTCAAATAGATTAATAGAACAAACTGAACTTCCGTTGTCTGAACTTCCCTTTGTTGCATTTGTTGAATTTATCCTTTGATATGAACATTTGCTACAAAGGGCAGCATGAAAGTGTTGTGGGAACAAATGCAGTAGTGTTTGTGAGTGGTGCACGAAGTGAATTACGTGGTATCTTTATACTGCCATAAATGTCATATTTTACCTTAAGAACCTCCTCATGAAGAAATGTTGGATGTCAACCTGCTAGAAAATGTGACACGCTGCTTTCTGGTGACTCACTGTTGGAGCTGCCTGTAGAAATGTGATTTTCAGTCGCTGCTTTTAAGCACCGATGTGTGACTGACATGTGAATTAAGCTCATGACGAACCTGTCAGGCTGAGGGAAAAATAACTAAATCCTTTGCTGCTGTTAAATTGTACCACGCTGCCTCTGAAGAGACACAACATGTCACCAGAGTCAACAAGTTTGTAATTGTCCTGGCAGCAGTCAAAACTTCTCAAATAGTCAAAGAAGAATTCCAACAAATGATTACTTTGAGAGAAAGGAGAGAAAGCGTGGTCACAGACAGCGTCTCGGTGTCGTCAGACCTTTGCTCTGCATGCAGGTCGAGCTGCTGTTTGAGAGGCTGCAGAAGAGCACTCAGAGATTCTACAAGTCGTGCACACAGTTATCATTTGCTTCTTGTTTAAGCTGTTTGAGCTGCTGTATGACACTGTTACTGAGAAGCTGAGCACGCTCTTTGTGTACCTCGCCTATGAAACTGTGTCACGCCCCTTCTCAGATCCTGTTTAACCTCTCACAAATATAAATTGTTCTTCAACGCCCTAGAGGATTAAGTCAACCCTGCAATTACAGCAGACTGATTGAAACAGAAGTCTTAGCTCAGTACTCATCACTTACAGCGCGAGTGCTGCCAAATTACAAGAAACTTCTTAACACCGAGTGTTAAATAGTGATGCAGAGTGTCAATGTGCCTTTATGCATCAGCCACTGAAACTTCTTTGCCAACCCGATACAATGGACGTCTGACTTTTCAAGAACTGTGGACTGGTGAGACTGGAGCTTCTGTATCTTGAACATGGTTCAAGTAAAAAATGTCCACAGCGATGTGTTTTGATTATCCAGCATAAGCAGAGTAAGTGATGAACCTGTGGGAGAGTTTTCTAAACTATTGTTGAGCCAATAAAATGAAATGAGTCAGTACTAACAGACAGCCACCTTTAGGTCCTTCCTAAGACCCTCATTTCCTTTGCTCAGTGAATCCTGTGAGATGCTTGGAAACCTTGAAAGGCTTGTAGTTTCGGCTACATCCACTATTACATGTTTCATATTAAAACTACCGTTTGAATAGTAGAAAAAACAAAATCAGCGTCAGAAGCGTCTGCAAAAGTTTCTGTTTTAGGGGCTGTAAACTTCCCGAGTAGAGTGGTCGCCAGGCTTAAAGGCTTAAAGGTGTTTTAAATGAACAAGCAGGCTAGTCGCTTTGACGTGTAGCCGTAGAGTAGCCTGTTAGGGATTCAGTCTGCAACCACAGGGAGGAGAACAAAGCAGCTACTTCCCTTGTTGGAGTAAATGGTGAAATGGTTTCTTCACTACATGCCACATTCACCCTTTCACACACTGATAGCAAAGACTGCTATGCAACTACTACTATACTGTGATCAGTTGACTAAATGTGTTATCCCTGAGTTCATATTTTTGGGAATCTTTGCATCTACGTCAGTTGAATTGGGGCAGCAGCAGAAATCTCACTGACTGATACCAAACACTGGACACACCAAATAAGCTGCATAGACAGATTCAGCTGGAGAACCTTTTAAAGCTGCTTTAAGTATTTTAATCTTGAATCTGATGAGTCATTTCTGCTACCATTGTTAGGCCTCTGTGCTGCTCAGGTGAGCCGCTGCCCGTCATTAGTCTCTGTATGCAGCACTGATGTGAGGCAGCAGGTTGAAACAGATGTAGCTGGTTATTCTTTGTGAACCACTGAATGGAGGTCTGTCTAACAGTCCTCACTGTGTTGCTTCTGCACACTTTATTCCACATCATTCTCACATATTGGACTGTTGTCTGTTGAACCCCGAGCTGTCATCCTGTGTCCTGATTGTTCCCTCGCTGACAAATGTTGATAATTGCCTTCCAGTGGAGCTGTAAAAGCTCTCCCCGCTGAGCTCATTGATTCGCTCTTCCCAACCAGCGGTAGGAAGGAACAACGGGCTTCCAGCTCTCTGGCTCGCCACAGCACAGTAAAGCTTGGCGCAGCAGGCCGAGGCGGCTACAGGGAGATGTATGGAGGGATGCTAGCAGGATTAAGGCCGCTGAGATAGCTGATTTGCTGATCATTATGTAAGCCACATCTGTCCTCTGTCCCCTCAGTGGCACCAGGCCTCCCACGCTCGATGCTGCCAAGCCCAGCAGCAACATGAAGAGACAAGGCTCTGAATTCTGCTTACAGAGAGGAAGCTAGGGGAGAGGGTGAAGGGGTGAGGGAGGGGGAGGTGAACACTCTCCTGGCTGCTAGGCGCAAAAACACTGAGCTTATGATGGAGGGGTAACTGGGAAAATAGTGTTCGTATAATGACAGAATGGGTGACTAGCCAAGTGCTTTCAATTCCAGAACAAATGCCGACAGACGGAGGCAGTAAATCACATTTTCCTTGAACAATGGGCTTCCAGACATTGTTTCTCTGCATTGATCAATCCGTCTTTCTGAGGAATTGCTTAGCTTGTAAATTGTCTTAAATTCGTCCAAAATGCCCATCAAGCAACGCCGACAGTTCAAACCCAAATATACAAAGAAATTAAACATTGTAAAGAAGCAAATCCTCAAATATGACAAGCTGCTACTGAAATATCTGTAGCTTGATTTGTAGCTTGATAAAAACGAGTAATAGTTGTCAAGAGTTGGCAAATGTTGTCAAAGAGCTGTAGCTCCATGATGTTCATCACTGCGTCCCATCTCCACAGAACATGCCAGGCGGATGAGGTTGTCATTTGTGCTTTGGCACTCTCTGGATTGGTGTTCTGTAACTGGTGACACACATTCATCATTCCAATCAATCAGAATCAGATCTTCTCTCCACACGCCAGCCAAAAAACCTTTTGTGACATCTGCTCTGGATCAGGGCTGCGTGTTGGCGAGAATGTGGTGATGGGAAACCTTTCAAAGCAGTCACAACGATCTCACTAGCATTTATGTCATACCACCCTGTGTGCAGTCCTATGTATGATTATATCGCTGTGCAATATTAGTAGGATCTCTAACCTCTCTACAAGGGCAGTGATGTGCAAGGTTACAGAACGCTGCTCTGGAGGAATCACTTGCTATACTAAAGGATGCAGCAGCAGCGCCTTGTGTTTCTATCACTGTGCCTTGACCCTACGCAGTACTGAAGGACAGCCCCCCTGCTCTGCACTAGATCGAAGGACCATGCGTCGTTAGGAGAGGCTTGAACGTGAAGGAAGCGTCTCTTTGAGCTGGCAGCACTGTAACTCAGCACTTAATGACCACTGTCCCGTATTTCCCTGCGTCCTCTCCCTCAGACATGATAATAAGGAGCTTATTTGAACAGCACTTTGCTCAGATGTGTTTGGACGAGAGCCAGTGGAAGCTGTGATCATGGCAGCAGCACCACAGCTGTAAATTACTACTGAAGCCCCTCACACATCCATCACACTACGTCTCCTGTTAAAAATCCATTTTTAACTTAAATGCCACGGTGTAATCTCGCTTGCATAATGTTGCCTGCAATAAGTTATGCTCTGTTGTACACATCCATCAAAGTTCCAGCTTTAGTGCAGTGTTCCTCTGCCTTGTTCCTCTTGTCCAGCATGTTGGATGTCTCTTCAGACAGATACTTAAATAAGAATTTATGTGGCGGTGATTTGATTGAGATACATTTTGTTGGGAGTAAAAAAGGCTCATAAATATTGCAAACCACAGATAGAAAGAAAAAGAGTGCTTGCCATTTGCTCTGCAGCAGACTGGTGGAGATTTGGCATGGGCTTGTTGCTGGCATTAATGGCGGTGGAGATAAACACTGACTCACAGTTTTTCTGCAGAATAAACATCCTGCTAGGGGTGAACTGTTCGCACAACATGAAAGTCTTAAAACTGCCAGTTTTTTATGCGTCTGTATGTCATGCTTCCAAGAATTAAGCCTAGCTCTGCGCCTGCAGGAGCCAGAGACGCAGCCATCTGTCATGGCCTTTGTCCAGTCGTCTGCCTGGTATCTCTGGTCGCAGCAGAGCTGTGGATAATGACTCCTGTAGGGAGATGAGACGCTGTGTGGCAGCCCTGCTGGGCTCCTCTTCCAGGGAGGTCTCAGTGTCTCAGTTTGGCTGGAAGGTCCTCAAATTTCAGCAGCAAAAATAAGAGTGGAGCTGAAGCCCAGGGGACCGGCAAAGATTTGCAATAGATCAACAGTGAAAAACTCCCAACTGGCTTTTCTATAAGTCAATATTTCTGTGAGGCCTGAGGAAAACACAGCACCAAGCAACAGAATGGGTTCAGCGATGCAGTCGCTGCCAGGAGCCTTCTTAGCCGTGTCAAAAGGTTTCTTTTGGGAAGTTTTTTCTCCCGTCCTGTTGCTTTTGCCCTTCTCTGAACATTTTGCTGCTTCTTTGGTTTTTCTCTGAACCTCCACGTTTCCTCCTCCGTCTGACTCATCACATCTGCACGATCGCTCAAAACAAACGACGACATTGGCTGCATTCAGTCGGACTTTGTCCGAGGGCGGGCTGTTCTCAGTCACCGTTTGTACTTTTACCTATAATGCACCATATATTCACTCAATTCATTCTGAAGGTCCTATCTAATGGAGGAGGAAGTCTGACGTATGAGGTTCTGCACATCAGGGTTTTGCACAGAGCGACTGCTCCAGCCGTCCAGCATGTGGGGAGACAGTTGGTTGTGTTTGAGTTAACTGAACCAAATGGTTTTTTGTGACTAACCCTAACAAACAGACCATTTCACGTGAAGCACAACAGGAAACGGATGCTGAATTGTAGAGCCAGGTGTAAGAAAGATGCTAAACAAAAAGTGTTGGTATTTTACTGCCTCGTATGAGGACCTGCTGCAGCAAAAATCATTGCACAAAAATATATTGGGCATAAAATATGATATACATTTTGGAGGACGATGCACCCTCTGCTATACTCTCAAGACTACTCTCAATGATAGCCATTTTGTAGCGCTCCACTTGCAGGGTATGGTATGTTTAACCTCAGTCTAGGGTTGGATCAACAGCTGGCTGGCTCTGTAGCAGGTGTGGTGTTGGTGGTGGTGTCTGGCACTGTGGTACAGTGTACTATTTTTGGAAAGAGAGGACTGGTAGCTTATGTCTCTGTGTGATGAGCCAGGACAGCCAGGGCAAATTGACTTGTCTGTGAAGTGGTTGAGGAGAGGAAGAGGTGGAGGAGGGGCACGGGGTGAGGTGGAACAGGAAAGACAGGTAATTGTGTCTCCAGGGGGGTCAAGGTAGATCTTTCTCTGATCTGACACAACAGAAAGGGTGCAGGAAGAAAAGTACAAAAACAGCCTTCCTCTCCTCACTCCGAGCTACTGTCAACTCTCAGCTGGAGGAGAGGAAACAGAAAAGGGGAGTATTGACCCAAGGTGATCTGATTCGTCCTCCTCAGAGAATGAATGGGAGGCTCTGTTCTTATCAGACGCGCTGCCTCTCTGCTAATACCAGCCCTTCAACTTCGCCGGAGGCAGCTCAGATTCACAGTTCTCACCGAAGGAAGAATATGGCTCATTTTCTTTTGGCATGTATGAAAATGCAGTTCTCCATGAAATTCAAGCAGCTATACACAAAGGGTGAAATGGACTTTTTCACAAAGGTTATTTTTCCATGAAACACCCAGAACCTTTGGACACACTGCGGATATTTTCCTGCCTTTTGAAAATATAATATAGCTCTTGTTTGGTACAAAATTCATCTCTGTTAGGCCATCGTCCAACTCCAGCTCAGCAAGAAAATACTGTCTCTGCAATCTATTAAGGGAAGTGTTACACCCCGCCTAAGGTGGCCCTGTGGGGCTAACCGCTATCCACAACCTGACCCAAACATATCCATGTGCAACACCTTAAAACACTCTTTATTAAAGAACACAACCAAATCATTAACTGAACAAAACACAGCACAAAGTCTGAGAGGCACAAACTCCAGAAGCCTCTGCTCTGATGTCAGCGTTTGAGTTCAGTTCTGTTCCAAGACCAGGTGTTGTCAATTAGATCCACCTGCAGAGCTGAGACAACAGAGGGGGAAAAGGGACAAACAGAACAGTGAACACACAGCTGTAACATATACTGTGCATTTGGACCCATGATCTGTTAATGAACATGAACAGGACGAGTTAATACAGCTAGCAAAACTGTTTCATTGTACGTGTTGATGGTTTTTATTTTTAGCCAAATTGAACAAAACAACTTTTGTTCTTCTCATCGGCACAGTAAAAAGAGATTGCTCTTCCGTTCTGAAGTTTCAAGATCACATTTGTTCTCCTGTTTTGTTTCCAATTTGCAGAATGAGGACAAAGGAAAAGGAACACGTTGTAAACTGGGCCTTTCAGCAGCGCGGTGCAGCTGTCCACTCCACACCGCAGGGCTTCTTTCAAACAGAAATGCTGAAGGTGTCAGAAAGCAGAAAAGAAAATGAATTTGTGAATGAGAAGAAAAATAACCTTTTATTACTGTGCAGAAACCTTTCTTTCCTCCTTCCTTTCACCGGCACCTTTAAAGTGATCATTCATGGGTGACAGCAATAATAACCCGGCTACTGTAGCTCTAAAAATGAAAGACCGGTCTGAAAACAGTCTGACAGACTGCCAGTGTTTGTACCTGATTTCAGCCTTGGGAGGCATTGTGAGCATAATATGGAACCAAATGCTGCTAAAGCAGAGACAAAGACAGAATGTTCTGATAATAATGAAGAAAAAAACTCTAATTAAATGACTCTGTTAGCTTCTCTGAATAAGGACCCTTGACATGCAGCGAGCAGAGATATTGAAAGTAAAGCAAACAACAGACAAAGATTCAATTAGACTATATATGTGTCCCTGAAACTGCCAGACACCACCTGTGAGATACTCTTTACTTCAAAATCAAAGCGAGCACGCCTGTAGGAGAAAGCAACCTTGTCCATGTCTCTCTGGCATGTTGGTGCTGCATAATCGCGTAATGTCCCACAACAGCTGCCGAGAGCCTAAACCCACAGCAGCAGCACCAATCCCAGCCTATCTGACCGAATAGCAAACATAATCTGCTGTTGGGCAGATTAACAGAAGACCACAGCAGCATGGAAATGAGGTTAGGCAGCCAGCGTTTCAGAGAGGCTCTCCATAATCTGCAAATCCCTTCATCCAGGTCAGGAGGAGGAAAACTGATGGACCAGAGAAGGACTGCGAGTTCATTTTCCACCACAATGTCCTGACAACAAAGAGTATGTCCTAGTCACACAGCAGGTCTGTCCCGCTCCCCCGGGGCTGCGCTGCGTCTTTCCTGCAGACGACATCAGTATCTGATTCGACCATTATCTCTTTGTGCACTCGTCCCTTGTTGTTGAATTCAAATGGTTCTCATGAACTCTTATTCGTATCAATCAGGACTTGGCGTAAAGGTCATCATTGGTCCCTGGTATATTAATATACATCATAACATGGTCACTGAAAATATGTTTCTTATTACAAGCAGGTACAATCCTGAAACATGTAACTCCATAGACCCGCTAGTTAGCTTCACCACTGCTCTATATCTGTGTTACAGCATACTAAACTTTATGTGGGTTACATTAACACCAATACTTCTGCAGGTGTTACTCTGGGTTAAAGCAAGGGTCTGACATCTGCCCCCTGCAAACACCCCCATATACTTCCCTCCATGTTGCTTTGTCAGTCAGTTAGTTGTGGGCTGCTTCTGTTTAGATCTGAAAGTCGTGACTCGTAAAACAAGTAACCGTTTTGACGCACTTTGACCCATGACTCTCCTTCTGCACCCCCATATATCCCTCCTGCATCCCCAGGAAAGATTCACCGTAAGGTGACAATGCTTTTTGTTGTGTATTTATTTTGACAACTCGTACCATAACTTACTCAATCCAGATGATATACTACTTGGTTGGCTATTTCAGTGAAGCTACCTGGTGTGTGAATCCTGGGTTATACGGCTTTATAAGTAGAAAAGGACTGCCTTATTGCACCATCAATGATGGACTCTTTCAGGGTAAAGTTGCAGTGTATTCTATCAGAAGTGTGTCAAGATGGTTGGATATGTTTGGAAAAGCCAACACAACCACTTTTTAATCATGAGACGTTCACCCCCTCTTCATGCTGTGATTGGTCCATGAGCTGTGTGCAGGGGAGGACAGAGCTAGGGTTTGATCTTCTCTGGCACTTTTCATGCTCCAACCAAGAACCATGTGACCAATAGGACCACTTTAAAAAAGAACATGTTCTGCCTGAAGAGTGAAGCTGAAGGTGGATGCTCTGTGGACGGTGGATGCTCTGTGGACGGTGAATGCTCTGTGGACGGTGGATGCTCTGTGGACGGTGGATGCTCTGTGGACGGTGGATGCTCTGTGGACGGTGGATGCTCTGTGGACGGTCTGGTTTGGGGGCTGGGCCGTGTCCTGTGAAGGAGACCGAGTTAATGTCTCATTTCAGTTAGATTAGGCTACGCTAATTTGCCTGTTTCCATGTGTTACGCAAATACACCCACACATTTGGTTACTGACACACTCCGTCTGTCTTTTGTGGATCCTTGTGCAAACACGGACGGACATGTGGCCTTTTGTCATCAGTTAAATAGTGCACTAAAAGGCTGCATTAAATTTAATGAGGGATCGCAGTGCTAGGCGACAGAGTTACAGCCTCGTCCTCTCAGCTCTAATACATCTTCTCCCATAATTTCAGTGCGCTACATGTTATGATTCTGTCACTTATAAGGCATTTTGGGGCTTGTCAGTTTCCTGTTGGAAGGAGACCATATAGCCTGGATCCTGATGTCGCTCCTCCAGTGTCCTATCAGCATGTTTGCTTTGCGTCTTGAATATTAATAGAGCGGAAAAAGTGCCCCGAGTGGAATGAGTTTGTGGTAACATGGAGCTTAGCTTTGTGATGATGGTGATTAGCAGAGCAGAGGAAGGCAGCACTTTGCTGTGTAGTACAGCAGAGAAACAGACGACTGTGTTTGGGACCGACTTATTTTCAGCTCAGTTTCAGTGGCTCATCTGTGTCGGCTCGTGTGATCTGGCTATGAGTGTGCATTCTTATGCAGGCTGAGACAGAGCTGGGTTCATCTTAATACATCAATGTCATCGAACTCATTTGAAAATAATTATTCTTTGACATTCGACATTTATAACACGGGGGGGAAAGTTAGTTTGCAAACTGTTTTGTTATGTCATAAACCTTTACTTGACCTCTTGCATGTCCTGTTGACACACAAGTAAACTAAGTAATGTTGTTCGCAGGGTCGTGTGGAGGTTAGCAATGTCGTCTCACAGGAAGAGGGTTCATGATTCGAATCTTACGGCCAGAGGGGCCATTTTTAGTGTGTCTGCATGTTCCCCCGTGCATGCGTTCCCTCCAGGCACGCCGGCCTCCTCCCTCAGTCCAAAGACATGCACGTTGACTCTAATTTGCCCTTGGGGGGGAGTAGGAGTGTGACTGGTTGTCTGTCTCTGTGTCATCGCTGTAAATCACTGGTGACCAGTCCATGGCGTTGCCCTCCTCTCGCCCAATGACAGCTGGGATGTCTGGGAAGAGTCTCAGTCATCCAGGTCATGTTGATTCTAAGATTAATCCAACTGGACGTTGTTGATGTTCCTGAAGATGTTTCACCTCTCACCCCCCCTGCAACCCTGAAGGGTAACAGGTATAGCTAACGGATGGATGGATGTTGTTTGCTATGAAAATGGAGGACACTAGCGAGCCAAGCCGTGTGGCTTTTTGCAACACGAGAGCATCTGAGAACAGCATGTTAGCATGCATGCATTAGCATTTAGCTCAAGCTTAATTTAAGCTGAGCCTTGGATGTGCTGCAGTTATCCATGTTATACATTTCGGCCTTACCTGCTGAAAGTGCAAAGACATGCATCGTAGGATAACTGGTGACTCCGAATTGCCTGTGTAGAAGTGGAGCGCGGATGGTTGTTTGTCTATGTGACAGCCCTGTGATTGACTGATGACCTGCCCAGGTTGTACCCGCCTCTTCTGAATGTCAGCTGGATTCGGCTGCAGCCCCCCGTGACCCACTAAGGATAAGCGGTTATAGATAATGGACAGTTGGAGGACGGTCTTTCAGCCTGAGAGCATCCAAAATGTGTGCATGTCAAGTGGCTATTACGCTGGAGTGGGTTTTGAATTAAGGCCTTTCACTCGCAGAGTCCTTTTACTTGCCTTTCTCCACTTTCACATGTGATCGCACCCCCATCTGTTCCTGCAGATTATTCTGTCTCCTTCATACTCATCTTCTTTTACTGTCTGTCTCAATTACTTTCAGCCGCCCACGTTCCGCTTCCACAAAGCTAAACATGTGCACACATTAGCTGGAAAGTTTTCCTCTCTCCTTGTCTTGTTTTTCAAGGTCTTGTTGAGCAGCAAGAAAAGCCCCAGAGGAATATCATGGCGACGTGCGCTGAAATTTTAATCAGGGGGAAATGGGGCGGCACAATCTCGCTTCTTTTTAGTATAAATTTGCACAGATGGACTCTTGCTGCTTGTCAGGTCCTTGTGTGACACACTGAGGGCATCTGCCTGTGACAGAACGAGGAGAAGAAGAGCGGTGGAGGGGGTGAGGGGGAGAGGGGGAGAGGTGAGGAGAAGAAGAAAAGCAGAGCTGAATGGATTTTTATTTTGGGGTCCTTTACAGCATCTGTGTCTAAGCAGAGGCCGGCGAGGGGATGGAATAAAAAAGGTTAGACATTCATCACAAACAGGATGAAAGTCGTTCAAGGTTTCCTGTCAGGTTGACCCAGACAGTCTGATACAGCAAGAGGAACAATGCAGAGGAAGCCGTACAACAGACTGTACAGTGTAATAGACGTACGCTGTTTTTTTTAAGTATGGTAAGCAGCTAGAATCGAGGATGAAATGTTTCCCCTCCAGATGGTACATGAACACTGTCTTTCCAGGTTACATTCTTTTTGCACCTTTTCCCCCCAAAGAAACTCGTTCCTTCCCAAAGTAAGTAACTTAAAGTGTCTGTGTTTGATTGACAGCCCTTGGCCGGTCACCTGTGTTCCACCATAAGGAATCAGCTACAAAGTAAATCATCCTTTTTGTAGCGTACACGTGATGGAAGACGTCTAGCCGGCGTCTAACCTGACTGAGATGACATTAAACATGCTGCTGATATGAAGCTATGTACCTGCAAACAGACGTCAGTGCACTCTACCCAGGTGCGTGCCTGTTGGCCAAAAATACAACAAAATATTCTGCAGGACAAGACGTGACAACCCTGTGAGAGACAACCTCGGAAAGTATCACCGTACCGAGGTGTCAAGTATAAAACACGTTTAAAAACCTTCAAAGGAATGGAGAAGAAGGGTTTGTGGGGGGGTTGAACGAACACCTTTATATTTTCACAAATGATTGTGTCTTCATAAGGTTAAAAAATCCTCTTATGTATGTTTGCATTTTAAAAATCACAGATGGTTAGGCCCAATTTGACACCCTGGTATACAGCTGCTACTCCAGACATGTGTTCATGTTGTTGATCAAAGTCTGTGACGCTCGTGTTGTTCAGCAGCTGTCTGGCTCACGGTTTCAGCATCAAGGTTCCACGCTGAGCATCAACATCGTGTTAACCTGTAAAAAGACTTGGAATGTGAAGTGAGTTTTTCAAACTCTTACTTGCTTACTTCAAACGTCCTCTGAGTCAGGGTCCAAACCTTGAAGTAGTACGAGAGGAAGAGACACACAGACGCACACCGAGAGCCTCCGAACAAAATATGTGTGTGTGTACTGTACATCGGTTTGTTATGCAGCGCCGGATTCTTCCAAGCCGACTCCCTGGTTAATAATTCACAGTATTTCATGCAGCCAGTGATGCCATTTGTATTTAGAGTGTTTCCCTAATTGCCCATCACCCATCCAGCTAATTATTTCTCCATTGTGCTGTGATCCTGTAATTCACGTTGCCGAGTCACTGAAAGTCGCTCGCTGTGTAGAATGTGGAAGCAGGAGCAGCCCCTGCCTCTGTAAGCCGAGCTGCAGTGTGTGTGTGTGTGTCTGCATGTGTGTGGTTGTGTATATATAAGGCCTCCGCGGAGCTGTGTGTCACAGCATTGATATTCTCCTCACAGGGTCGTCAAGCATGAAATAGAAGAGCACACTTTCTGTGGATAAACTCTCAGCAGAACGCAGCTGGATGGCGAGAGTCTGATGCTCTGGAGAAATCTCTGTGCTGACTCTGAAACTGACAGAGGACCAGAAAAACCTTATTGTGTGTGCTGCACTGCTGTGCAACTGTGCAACGGTTCTTAAAGGTGCACACTGATGTTTCAGTCATTTTATCTCATTAACAAAACCCATGTGCAGATTTTACATCACTGCTGAGTTTCTCAGTGTCTCCTGAAAGTGTCGGATTCGTCGGCCCAAACCTTTGCAGCTTTGTGGTGGGAGGTTGTGTGCCGGTGGGGAAGTCAGGCACATCTGGCACTTGAGACTCAGCTGCAGAACAGTGTTGCATTCACGAGCTTATTTTAGCTCGGCACATTTCCAATCTATAGAACATGATTACGCAGATACAACATCCAGGCCTTTCAGTCAGTTTCTGACGATTAGCAAATGCTCACCCAAATACCTGAATGTACTTTATGTAACACCTGAATGCTCTCATGTGAAAGTACGATCACAGGCAGGCCTTTATAAAACCATTTGGTGGGTTTATAGACTGTAACATCTGTGAGATGTGGCTAAGTGTCTGTGTGTTATCCTTCCTTGAGTTTAAACTTTACATAAAACAGCCGTACTCAGATCCTTTACGCAGGTAAAAGTACTTTAACTACACTAGATATGCTCTGTTAGTGGTACAAGTCTGCACTGACAATGTAACTTTAGTAAAAATGTGTTGAATGATCAGAAAGCTTAAATAAAATATCCGCTGCAAACATTCTCTGATCGTGCATTAAACCAAACTGCATCATGGAATCATTCTAAAACTTTATGATGCATTTGAACAATAATGAGCAGAAATGTGATGTTCTGTGTACATGCCATTTGTAGTCGACTCGCTGCCACAAACATCTGGAATCCGGCCGTTAATTTGAAGCAGTCGTTCTGTGCGTACGGCCACAATCATCGCCGTCTTCCTTCATGCTTGTTTTTGTCTACAGGGGGTGAACCGTGTGGGGAAGGACGCTCAGCTGGGACACGACGGCGTGCGGAGGAAAGACTGGCACGACTACGATGCAATCAAAAAAGATTCCTCCAGATCTGGTAGGTGCAAACATCCTCAGATATTCTGCCAAATATATGTTCACAGACATCCCATATGTTGAAGAAAGATTCACACATCCATACACATGTATCTCCTCACACACCATCTCTTACTTCTCTGGGACTTATTGCTCCCCAGCTCTGCAGCCGCAGTGTAAATCAGTGCTTTGAATGCGGTTCTGCTGTCATGAATATAGTTTATCTCTGCTTATATAATCACCAGCTCAGTTTTATTCTCTGCTCAGGGAAATCTTCTTCTACACAAACACTGTAAATTAGACAGAATGGGTTTATCTGTGAAATGAGCCGTAAAAGGCTGAAATGTATTTTACAAACTTGTTACCTTTAGGAGGGAGCGAGGATCATTGCTGCTCAATGAAACATGAACCATTAGAAGGGTTCTGAGTCCACAGGTTCCTGCTTCTCCTGTAATAAATCTGCGCTGCATTATGAAGCTGTGAGAATATGAAACTTTCATGAACACTTCATATTTCATTCATTACATTTAATTAGCGAGGTTTGTTGCCTGATTGATTTCTTTTGATTTGTTCAGGCAGAGTTACCGACAGCAGCACCTTTTGTTCTGTTCTTTACATCTTGTTTTCTTTCAGGTGCAGTTAGTTATGTTCTCACTTTCACTCGGCCAACACCCCTCACTTTATTCTGCTAACAGTCGAGGTTTAAAGCACGGTATCCTGAACGCATTAAATGAGATCTTATTAAAAGAAAGGCACATTTTTTGGTATGTAATCCTACAGATGTTAAACATGTTCTCACACAAGGATAATCAGTGCATTGTTGTTCAGTCTGTGATCTGGGTTCACGCTCAACAGAAAATCCTCCTCAGCAGGTTTTGTGTGAGGACACTCCCGGCCCCGAAGCGCTCTCCTTCTAATACTCTGCCAGAGATGATTGTTTCAGCTTTGATTGTGCACATTATCTTATTAGAATGAAAGTGAGAAACTTTTGATTTACTTCCTTTTTGCCTTCGAGGCAGCCGTTAATGTTAGCTGGCATTATGAAAGGGTGTGTCGAGGTTTGATAACTGCAGTACAATATGTGTGTGTGTGCGGAGGAGATCAAGCAGGGCAGGACGGATACACGGAGGTCTTGATAATGAACCTGTGTGTGTGTGTGTGTGTGTGTGTGTGTGTGTGTGTGTGTGCGTGTGTGTGTGTGTGTGTGTGTGTGTGTGTGTGTTTGCTGCAGGTAACGGTGAGCAGGGGAAGCCGTTCCCTCTGACAGATGCTGACCGGGTCGACCAGGCCTACAGGGAGAACGGCTTCAACATCTACGTCAGCGACCGGATCTCCCTCAACCGCTCCGTCCCTGATATCAGACATCCAAAGTGAGTCCTGTGTGTGTGTGTGTGTGTGTGTGTGAGTCAGGGAGAGTGGCAAGTTAAACTAGTATTTTAAAGAGGAAGAAGAAGAAGAGATACTTTATTAATCCCTGAGGGGAAATTCAATGTTTTATTACAAAGATGCAACACACACATAGGCCCGAAATACACACACATTCGCCAACAGGATCAGAACCGGCAACCATCCGGTTCCCAAGCCAAATCCGCACACAGCTACCGTCTACCCCAGGGATAAACTTTACGCCCAATATGGGGCTCGATCCCACAACCCTGAGATTCAGAGTCTACCGAGCTAACCGGGCTGTGTTTGTGGTTCAACCCTATGAAATTCAACTTTCCACTGGTGGCCACGGATGATCGTTGTTGGCAAGTCTCATATTATGACCTTCTGAAATTCCAGAAGAAAAGAATCGAAACACACGTACTGTGTTAAACAGACCTCCCACGGGTGGTTGTGGGAGATAGTCCTGAGTTTAATACTTTTTAAATCATTCTAAATTAAAAAAATGTTTAGCAGAACCTTCATTCCTATTGCTGCCGAAAGCTTAGACTTTTAAGTTATCACATTTTCAGTTTAATAATAATGCTTTTACATTACATAAGTTGTGGTGTAAACATGTTCAGAACTCTCAGGAGGCTGATTTAAGTTACTTAATAGCTAAAGTGTAAAATCCAGAGCCGTAAGGTTTTAAACACACGCAGAGAAATGACCTCACAGTTAGCAAATTGCCTTCGCCCTCTGCGATAAAACATCTTTAATCATTAAGAAATGTCCAAAGTTCATGTGCTTAAACATATGTTGTTCACGCTTCTATATTCAGACGTTTGTTGGATCAATATTTGATGTTTGTTAAGCAAAATCAGGCGGCAACCAAATGACCTTTGAGAAATCTTTCCTGCTTCATGCTGGTGATATAAGTGTGACAGTTTTATAGAAATATCACGATGCAACTATTCTGATTGGTGACAAACTGAATCACCAAATCATCTGTCACGATCACTTTCATTTCATCTCAATCTGCCTGCAGTTTTGTTGTGGACTTTGAAATGGTGACCAGATAAAAAACCATTTCCAGCAAAGCGCCAGTAACCTCAGAAAAACCACTAAAAAAAGCGCCTCCCGTGTTTGTGTGAGCGTTTTCATCTGAACAGGGGCAGCAACGGGTCTCAGAAGGCCAAGAGTCTGCAGGTTTTCATTCCAGCCAAAGACTGCAGCAGGTTATTTCACAGATTGGCACTCCATCAAGTGCACAGCAGAAATGAATCACCTGGTGCACTCTTTGGCTGCACTGAAAAAAGACTCCCGGCCCTTTGTGGCAGATGGTTGTTTGCTCCCAGAAGAAACTATTGGACGAGAGGCCGACCTGGGAAATCCGTTTTTTAAGCAGAGAAATAGAGCTAAAGGCCGATGCAGACCTGTGTTTTGTGATGATTTACACACAGAGATGTTGATTTCTGATGTAGATTGTTCGACAAAAAATATGGGAATGACTGCTTTGAGTCATGTGTTTTATGTAACAGTTTGAGAAGGCTAAGGGACGTTTATTTGGCAATTGAAATCTGACAGAGTAAGTGCCTTTAGACTCGTCTTCAGAGCTGTAAACTTTGAACTGGACCTGACAGCTGTGAGAATTAACTTACGATTCTTAAGAGCAAAACCATTAAAGCCTCAGATTTGCTGAACTGCTGCTGAAATCACAGAACAAAAGAAGTAAGCCTGTTCATTTAACCCGAAGAGCTCTTCTATAGAAATGGTGTGAAAGCCTACATTGGTATTTTTGCTTGTTTAATGTCATTTCTTATAATATTTTTAAATACTCTGTATCCCTGGATTCAGTAGAACCTCACCCAAAGGATGATGTGAGTCCAAACACTGTAATCATTGATTGGTCCAAACACTTCTGTCTGTAGAAACAGGAACAAAATATGCATTTACTCCAGTCTTTGACGTGTGCTTATTTTTAGAAGCAGAGGTCAGCGGTGTTTTGATCGTATCCCAGATAGATCTGCAGCGCTTATATTGGTTATTTTGGCTTTCTGTGATGTCGTCTTTTGGAGAATTTTTAAATCTATCGATCTCTTAAATCTACACACCCTTAAAGCTGCTGTGAGGAGTTTTTCGCTGGTTATGAAATTCTGATGTCTCTATATGAGCTACAAAAGCAAATCAGACCATCAGCAACAACACTCATTATTTCTAAATAGTTATTTTTAATGCCTGAAACTGCTGCTGATTAACTGCACGCTGCCGCTGTTTACATAGTCCAGGGCAGAAACTTACAGTAAGTGATACATATGACAGGATAACCACCATTTAAGCATGTACAGGAGAAAATCAGCAGAGGCAAGAGGTACGGCTCTGTCCACAGGGGGCGCCAAAACCAACACAAGGAGCTTCAGTTAGTCTGTCGGTGACGCTCCAGATGTCATGGTTTTTATTTTAGATCAATTTAAGCAGGATTATGCAAACACAGCCTCCTTCTGCCGGTTGTCATCCTGCTTTACACTGCAAGTAACACATGCAATGACACAACTAGGCAAGACACAACGTGAGGCACAACATGGAGGTCTTAGCTCTCTACTGCGAGAAGAATGAAGGCTTAGATACATTTAAACAGGATTACGCAACAGTCAGTTAATTTAGGTAAATACCTGAAAGTTTCTCTGAGAGACAAAAGACACAACTTCAACTTTCTTCTTCAAATAGTTGCTTTGAAAGTTTCTCTGCCTTTGTGTCTCTGCCCTTCAGGCATTAAGGGTACAGATATGAAGCGAATAATGGAACAACGTGTAAGGTGCAAATGAAAAGCCGTCTGCTGATGCATTGGACCCAATCCCACCTCCTGAAACAGACCTTGACCTGACACCAAACCCAAGTTATATTTAAAGAACCATTCGCACCTTCCCCTTCCGTGCTGGATCTGTTCCAACTCATTACAACAAGCACTGCTTGGAACAATCGTTCCAATTATCAAGCTGCCCAATCTATTCACAGGAGAGATGTAGCTTCACACTGACACAAGCTGATTACACACCAAACAACACCAGTGTACTTATAAACTTGGTTCTTGACAGCAATTATCAGTGTCATTGACGTTCCCCTCTGTGCGCGAGGTGTGAACAACCGATGATAGATGTGTGCTCTGACGCACCGGAGCAGCTCTTGCTCAGACTGCTGTGGTATTGGGGATGTTTTCCCGAGGGGGTGGAGGTTCCTGAAGCAGAAATGATTGTATTAGATTCTCATGTTTCTCCTCCTTTGACAAATGTGGTAAAACACAGCCTGTAGAAAGCCCTGCTGATGGCATAGTTACCAGAGATGGACGCCAAACAGAAGCTACGTTTTGTGTTTGAGACGCCAAAGCGGACCCTGACAAAGCTTTGGTATCTGACCCCTGGGATAAGAACGTGTCGGACATTCATAGCATAGCACAAAAAATGTGCATTTCTTTTGGTAAGATATCCTACAATCTGTTGTTAGGATACCTTGCAGTAGAGACATGTTGAGTCATGCTGTGGATACTGTACAGACTGTTGGGCTTCTTCCAGAGCTCCTCTGACTCATTAAAGAACAAAATACTGAAAATAAACACACCGGCAACGCTATAAATACCGTCTGCTAAACAGCTTCAGACCTGCTGACCTGATTCCTCACAGATCAGCCTTCAGCGCTTTTCCTCTACCTGACAAGAACCTTTTTGTGACCCTGTCAGTTTCATGTGGAAAGCAGGCTTAAATATGTTTCTCTCTCTAGGTCTCTGCGGGGAAACCCTTCATGGTTTCCCACATTTTCCTCTGTATCTATAAAACTCCTGCATTCTCTGACCTTATGGAGCAAAAGCAAAAAGCCTCCTTTCTGAACAGTTAACCGAGCGTCTTCCACCAATATAGCAACACTGGAGCAAAGTCTTTCCAATTAAAACAAGGGATCAGGATAACAGACAACATTGTTGTGAGGTGAGGTTGCAATTCTGCTGTGGAGCTAATATGAAATAATATGATAGTTTCTATGCCTTCTGGACAGTCTGAATCAGCTCTGTGTGAATGAAATGTTTTATATAGTTTATCATCCCTTTTCTCTCAGCACAGAGCTCCAACAGTGAGAATCATCAGGTCATAATTATCAGCTTAAAATTAGCCTTGGCTGCTAATAAGAAAGACATGTCAAGTGACTCTATGGCGAACTTGACAAAGAAATTTGGATCAATTAACGTTTGATTTTGAAACACGACTATTAGCAACAAAAAATCGTTGAATATGCTCGGGCAGCGTCCCAACACATTTCCTCTTTTCATCAAAAGTGACTGAATGGACCAGGTCATGTAACCAAGACAACCATCAGTATGTCAATCCATGACAACAGTACAGCTGCCAGTGAAACAGTCTTTGCTGAAGGATACGGCAGGATGCAAATATTGCAACCGTTGGTTCACATGGCGGCCATTTTCCCATCAAAAGGATAATGTCGAGCTGCGTTGGTAAAGGTTGCAAGATTTATAAACTTGAAGAATCTGACAAATCATTTTCACGTATCCGAACCGATAACAAATGAAAAGGCAAAGGGTGGGAAGAATCTCCAGGGACATCGGAGTGTTTTCAAGGTAAAAGAAACACAGTAACTAGACAGCAGCTAACGTTAGCATTCAACCACTTCCTAGCTAACATGACCATTTGATAGTGTTACACAATGCCATCCAAAATGCCCAAACGACTCAACAATGGGTCACCAATGTGTGTTCTAGAGAGCTCATTGTCACTGGCTGAATGCTAACATCTGCTGGTGTATCGTGATTGATAATGGGTTATCAATTATGTTGATTTAACCTGAGCCATGTCTGCCCAGATTTCCTCTATCAATTGTCTCTCCAGGTGCCGGTCCATCAGGAAGCAGGATTCTCCATGTTTATACAAATGTAGCTTCCCACGCTGAGTGTGACATCAGGGGGAAATAGCTGCCATGTAGATCCCGGGAAACTCTTCGGTATATGGAAACAAAATTTGCACCAGATTTGAAGCACTTGTGCATTGGTTTTAAAATGAAACCATCTTGGCTCAATTATTCACCCAGCAGTGAACAGCGATCAAAGTCTGACACGACAGCTGAAGAACCAGTGTGTCCAACACTGAAATCCTCTCGCCAAATTACTTGTCAGGGCCGCTCTCTCTAAGGAACTGACAACAGTCCACCTCCCAGCACCCATTGGCTTCACAGATGGGGGTATGGATGGTGTGCTGGATGGAGGAGAGGAGCAGGTGTGTCTGTTTGATTGGTCAAAGTGACAGCAGACTGACAGCTGTCTGACAGCCAGGTGCCACATCCATCCTCTTTGGGCCCAGACCCCCCAACAGCTTTCATTCATTGGCTTCTCCCTCACTCACTGAGTGAATGACACGATAGAGAGACAGAGAGAGGCAGCCAGACAGGCGGGAGAGACTCAGAGATAATTACTGTCTCTACAGATTCCTCCTGCTTTCCCAGAAAGAGAAAGAAAGGCCCTAAAGGGCAAGCTAGCAGGTAGCATGCTTCATTACGTCTTATTAAAAGAGCAACACATTGTTCAGCTTGTGCTTGTTGAGAGCACTGCAGTGCACTTAAGACAACGGCTTTTTTCACTGGTTCCAGAAGGTTGTCTTCTGTTAGTATTTTGGAAGAAATACTGAAGTGTGTTTCAAGAAATGTAACATAAACGACACGAAATAAACTCACAATTTATACTTGTATTTTATAGCTAACAGTTATAATAAATGTATTTTCTGAAAAATCAGTTTGTTGTTCAGTAGGTGATAAAATATGACACCAGTGAGCCTCACTGCTCATTATCATGGAGAGGAGTATACAGACCTGTTAAGGGCTCGCTTATTCAATTTGTCTCAAGAAAATATAATACAATATAAAGTTATCTTGACTGAATTAATTGTCTGTTCCACACAGTGTGGGATGAAAAGGAACAAACAGTATCTCGCCAGTATGCAAATGAGAAAAGGTTGGCAATGCTGGTACAAAGAGAACAAGTAATCCACTCATCTTAGCGTCTTTCCTCAACAGTTGCCGGGTTCTTATTACCTCAAACGCAGTGGCACCAGGCCTTTCTGTAAAGCAGGCTAATGTTAGCATCAGGCTTTTATCTTTCATTCCCTGTCTTTATCCCTGTAAGTACAAAGTCAACACTTCCTAGGTGAGGTTCCTTTATTTGTACCCGAAGGTAGATTTGGTTAACAGTGCACGAGTCGGCCTCCTTTTACACACACACACACACATGATGCACAAAATGAGGACAGTGCCCAAGACTCAAAGGGTAACCCTTAGTAATCACAAGATAAATAATAAACCATCAGTGAAAAAAGAGTAGAAAACAATATAAAAATATGCAGATATCCATAAATAGTCATCATTTTGCTGTATTGTTAAAACTATACTCTATTTGTCTCCAGGTAAAAGGATCCTTATTTTCAGTCCACAGAATCACTTTGTTTTTTTAAGTAAAGCTTTAGAGAGACAAGAGACAGGAAATGTGGGGAGCAGAGAGTGACATGCACCTAATGATCGGGAGGACTGCAGCCTCTGTACATGGGGCGCCTGCTCTACCACTGAGCTAAACCAGCTCACCAGGCTTTTGTTGTGAAACATTTGCACGAGTGTGTTGTAGAAAACTCAGCGACTTCACCTGGACTCGACTTGAAGTAGAAATTTAGATCTGTTATTTCAGGAGAGCAAATCCAACCGTTATTTATATTTCACTCTGGACCAGACGCACCATGACGCACCAGCCAACACATATGACCGTCCTTGGAGCCATACTGCTAGCTTGGCTAAAACTGTGCTTGATATTGAACAGGGATGACACAGTCTAGCCTTCCTCCTCCTCCTCTCATGTCTCTATTTGGTTTGTTTCCATAGCTGTAAACAGAAGCTGTATTCAGAGAAGCTGCCCAACACCAGCATCATCATCCCGTTCCATAACGAGGGCTGGTCGTCGCTGCTGAGGACGGTCCACAGCGTGCTCAACCGCTCTCCTCCACAGCTCATCGCAGAGGTCATCCTGGTCGACGACTTCAGCGACAAAGGTACACACTCATCTCCCTGATCTGTAAACACACCTGTGCATCTGCATGTGCACAGATACACGGTCACAGCTGCAGTCAGCACCGGCTTGGTAGTAATAACTGTTGCATTTTCTTTCAGTCTCCTTCTGTCATGCTCACACACACACACACACACACACACACACACACAAACCACTGAGTCACTTGTTTGCAAGTGTTGGTGCACAAATAATGAGCCTTCCAGAAACAAAAGCAAGCTTGTGCAGCGGTCCAAGTGTGATCTCATAACACTTTTTCTTTTGTGCACCACGAGCAGACAGAAGGAGGAAACAGTAAAAGTGTTCTCTGGATGTACTGCATCTCATTTCCTATCATTTAAATGTATGAAATATCAGCTGCAAATGTGACCCAGCCCTGCTGTGTAGCATTCCACTGACCCTTGTTATCCTTTAAGCATGTAAACACATCGCTTTGCTTTGTTTTATTGCATTAAATGTTCGATCTGGTTTCTATTTTTATTACAAAACTGCATTGAAAGTTAATTCCCAGTCTCAAAGCCTCGCGCCGCCTCCCAGAATAAATTCATATTATGATTCTTGTGTTTGGAGCTAAAGACCGCAGTGACCTCTGAACAGATGGAGCTGATGAGGGCATAGTGTGACCCCGCTAGTGTTAGCGAGGTCAGCGAGAGCTGCTGTTGATTGGTATTCTCACAGGCGCTGTAATCAGTTTGAACTCTGGAGTTAATGTAAAGCTTTGAACCCTTACGCAATAAATCGGGGGGGCAAGTGCAACATTATCACCGGGGTCTGAGTGGAAGAGAGAACAAGATATTCATCATTATGCCGGCTGCATAGTCGCCGTATGAAGCGTAATTTCCTGCTCACTTTTCCATTTCCTTAGATACTAAATTATGCACTAAAAATATATGAAGAAAGAGAGAAAGGGGAGGATATGAAGAGACACCTGCTGGAGCACGAGCAGGAGTCTGCCTGTTTTTGCATGGATTTCAGTGTGTTTTTTTTAGCTCAATATTAAAGCTTGATACAGAAACATGGGGCCATGCTTACCTGCTCTATCGGTTCATTCATGTGCACAAGTGGAAGCGTGAAAGGCCTGGGTGGGTGTCATATAGATCAGATGATGTTTTGATTAATACATATGCTCACAGCTAGTTACATCTCTGGTGTCATCAGTCTGGAACAGCTGAGCCAATCACAGAGTCGCATGGTGACAAACACACAAATGAAGTATCAGCCTCGTCAGGAAATCTTTTTCTGGAAGGTTCATCACGGCGTGAACACACAGCAGCACGAATCTGTAACCAAAGCCAGACAGCGTGTTTCTTTAAAAAATAAATGTGACATGACAGTGTTTGCATAGTAATGCATTTTATATTGAAACAGCTGCAACAACTTATTTTTTAGGCTGTAAAAGAGGCAGAAGCACACAGGAATATTGAGCTCTGGTAATCTGACGTCTCTGTCACACAGAGGCAGAATACTGAGTTACAGCTGAGCAGATATGTGTTGAGGTGTATGTGGTGAAGCAGGGGGTGTATGTGTTATGTGTCATGGATGTTGCACTGCAGCGCCTCGCCACATCAATCATAATCTGCAGATTGGTCCACATATGTGTCCTGCTGCCTTCATGTTGTTGTAAAAATGGTCTGAAACCATATTTTCTTCCCCCAATACCGAGTGCCCCTCCGGGGGCTACATGACTATTTATGGATGGATAGTGTGATGAAAAAATATTGGAATTGCTGACATTTTTCTAGCTTTGACAAGAATTGCAGTCTCCGTTAGCACCACGCTGTAATGTGGCCACCCAAACCAGCTGATTTGTGGGGGCTAATTGGTTATTGTATCAGATCGAGCATTGACTGAGGTACGCTCTGATACCTGATATCACATTCTATGGTGTATCTGAGGCCGATATCCGACAACTCTAGAATGAAGTTGCAGAGACTTAATGAACTGAAGGAGAAACTTTAGGGGCTGCGCGGTGGTGCAGTGGTTAGCGCTGTCGCCTCGCAGTTCGAAGGTTGCTGGTTCGGACACGCGTGTGTTCCCTCCGGGTACTCTGGCGTCCTCCCACAGTCCAAAGACACGCTCGTTAGGTTCACAGGTGACGAACAAAATTGTCAGTGAGTGTGAAAGGTTGTCTGTGTCTGTGTGTCAGCTCTGTGATTGACTGGTGATCAGTCCAGGTGTAACCCCGCCTCTTGCCCAATGACAGCTGGTATAGGCTGCAGCCCCCTGTGAGCCTGAACAGGATAAGAGGTATAGCTAATGGTGAATGAGTTCAGCTCATGAAAAATGGGAGCAGAAACAGAAGTGTTAGTGTTCAGTGCAGTTCGAGAGGGTTTATTTGAAGTATTTAATCTACATTTTAAGGATTATTGCCTCATTTTTGTGCATTTGCTCCCAGGTTTGTTTTTGTTGTTGTTGTTCAGTTGTGCCACAAACAAAACTTCTGAGACGTCTATTCTCGGTGCAACATCTAAGAGACTTTTCCCACCAAAATACCAACACCTGGCTCTGCTCTCCCCCTCTCTGCTCTCCCCCTCTCTGCTCTCCCCCTCTCTGTGCCGGGAACCAAAATACCACAAAGACATGCAAAGCTTATTTCAAGATGTGGAAAATACGGAACAATGGGAGGGCTGCGGTTGTTGTGCTGCCTTGAAAATGGTGTTAAAGTTTGAGCTCCATCAAACTCTGTGTTGATCCTGATGAACAGTCTCTGTGCTCTGTGGCATCCTGCGAGCCCGCAGTAACACTCAAGCCCCGTTACATTAATTGATGCTGTTTCCCTTCGTACCTCACAGCCGTCTTGAGGAAGATAAACTATTGATGAGAGGAGTTATATTTTCTGAGGTGCTAATTAGTACCAAGTTTCTGTGTTGTGTAATTATAGCCTCGCTGCACAGGAACAGCCTCTTCTCTCCTTTTTAAATCATAATTAATACAACGATTCATATTTGACTCAGAGGATACCTGATGATTTATATTTATCTGTGTGCTGTGCTGAAGTTTACTCTGTGTTCTATTTATGCAGAAAACTTTTCTCTCTGGGTTCAGGAGAGTCTCTGGTGGGTTGGACTGTTTTACTTGTAATGTCAGTGTTGTGCGTGCGGGAACACATGCTAAATATGTGTTTTAGGTAAGAAACACAGAGAACAGAGGAGCAGAGCTGGAGCGGCGCGGAGCTCTCAAAGTGTCGGTTGGGGATGGTTGTGCTTCGAGGATCATCAGATTCGAGGCGGGGGTCAGATGGCTTTCATCGAGAGTCTCTATATATGTTTATTCCCCACTGTGCTCTGCTTCTCCATCTCGCTCCACTCCACAGACTGCAGAGTGAGGCTGCTCGCTCCCACTTCAGAAAGAATAACATCTGTTTTAGCTTACAAGAACTTATACAGATTAAAGATATTAACGTCATCAGTGGACACTTGTGCTAATACAGCAAAGGTCACTGTACATCATCTGCTTCCAGTTTATTCCACTTTATGTAAATAAGTGTTTATGGCCCGAAAGACGTCACAGTTCTTGGGAAAAAAATAATAACAGTTGCAGTCAGGACTCCACTGTTTGTCTTTTGTGCAGCCTTTTCTGGGCAACTTGGAAAAAATTCAGAGCCCTCTCCAAATGTTCCTCAAATCAGCATCTCTCTCTGCATGTCATGGCCGCCCAGTCCAGATGTGAAAACCTCCTGAATGTGATCAAGAGGAAGATGGACGGTCACATGCCATCGAACAAAGCCGAGCTGCTCCGAGAGCGGCCCAACGTCTCCCAGCAGCACTGAGACAGACTGGAGGAGAGCGTGCAGAGATGCATGGGAGCTGAGATTAAAAACCAGGTCATTCCACCAGATCTGTGAACTCTTCCTGAGTTAAAACATTCGTATTCTGTTGTTTAAACCAGGGGCTGTGACTATGATTGGCCATTTGCCTTGTCAGAGATTTGTGAGAGACTTGTGTTAAATCAACTACTTGAGCCTTGAACAGTCTGCGAGTAGCTTTCTTTCCATTTCAATGTGGCACATTTCCTTTAGTGCTTTAAATCGTTACTCTGACCGCACATCTTCTTTTTCAGTCCTGAAAGAATAAGCTTACTTCATGCCACCCCTGCATAAGTCAGGGCCCCAGCTGGGCCACCACAGTCAAAGGTCTGGATCCGCCCCTCGTTTAAACATGAACATGAAAAAAAGTATTTTGGTTTTCTTAACCAGCCATCATTTTCTGCAGATGAAAGACCTCAGTGAGAATGTTTGACTTAGAAGTTGTGAGAACACAACAATAAAACAAAAGTCAGTTTAACACAAACCTATAAAAAGCAGAACCAGAGAAAAAGACATTTCTGAAGCGGTTTCTTAATTTATTCCGGAGCTGTATGCTGTAGAGACAGGACTGACATCTGCAGTGACTATGCAGTAACGCCACACACACACACACACACACACACACACAAACACACACACACAGGAAGGTGTTTTCGAGCATTAAACTACGAATAAATAATGTCCACAAATGTTCAACACAAAATAAGTTTTCTAACAAATGTAAAAAAGTTGTGCTGTGAGTTTCAGGTCGATCTTTCAGCCACGTTTTGCGGGGAAGCAAATGAACCGACATATTTTAAAGTTGCACGCTATGTGTTGTTGCAATCTGTCAGACGGGAGCTTCACACACTTCCTGCAGTCTGTTCTGCAGAACAACATTTGGAGAAAATCTCACCTGTGATCTCACAGTGATGAGTGTGCAGAAAAATGTGTGCATTCATCTGCTGTTCACCTCATTAACGATCATTAAATGATCTCATCCCTCCTCACTGTCTGTGTTCATACCCTGCCTCGCTCTCTCTCTCTCTGTGTCTCTCGCCCACGCTCACCTCTGCTCATTCAGGCAGAAGTATGACTCACTGACTTCATGCAAACACTGAAACCTGCTTTTATTTCCTTTCTTCCCTCATCTTCATTAACGTCTCTCTCCTTTTCTCCTCTCCTCTTCATTCGTTCTTTTCCACGTCTCTGATCTCTTCTTTGTCTCCTCTGCTTCCTCTTTGTCTTCTCTTGACGTCTTTATCTTTAATGCCTGTCTTTCTTGACGTCTTCCTTGTTTCATCTTCTGACATCTCCTCTAGTTTGTCCTTCTGCCGTTTCACCCTTTAGTGTGTCAATGTGTGTGTGTGTGTGTGTGTGTTTGTGTGTGTGTGTGTGTGTGTGTGTGTGTGTCCACTGTGCTACGAACATCTGTACAGCTCAGACCGTTATTTTACTCTGTATTTTTATTGAATTGTTCACAGATACAGAATACAGATACAGCAGGAATGACAGATATAATGAGCGAAGAAAAAGCTAAATAAAACAAAATAGAAAAAGCAACCAACAACAATAAACAAAAACAGACAAATGACAACAACAAAACAAAGACAACTAAAAACTAAAAAACAAACACCAGTTCACAGAGTAGTTTGCATATACAAAGCAATACCATTTGCAAGGGGCAAGCGGCATACTCAGACGTTCCACATAAGAAATGAAAGGCTGCCACACTACATCGAATTTCCCAGTGGATCCCCGCAGCGTGCATCTTATCTGTTCTATTTTAAGGAAGTGCATGACCTCACAAATCCACCTGCCAAAGGAGGGGGGGGGGGGGGGCGCGGTCACTCTTCCAATTCAAAAGAATGAGACGCCTTGCCAGAAGGGTTGAGTAAGCCATGCTGCTTGATTGTGCTTTTGTCAGAGTAAGCTCTTCTGATAATACACCAGGAAGACCTCACTGGTTGATTTTTGACGACCCCGTTTCCCCTCAGGGATCTATGTGGGGCAGGTCATGGAGCATATCCGGGCTGGATTCTTGCATCCTCTCACAGAATCTTGTGATCGAGCAAATCTTGCTGACTCACAAGGAAGAGGGGTTTGGGCTGACATGGAGGAGAAGAGTAAAGTTGTAAATACAGAGCAGGAGGAGGCATCCCACCTGTTACCCTAAAAAAAGATTGTCGTCAGGAGCCATAGGGTGCAATTTTAGTTTCACTCCTTTGTTTTTACCTCAACAGTCGTGTGTGGTTGGTCTTTGTTTTGTTCCAAACTAAAGGACTAAATAATCACACGTCATGAAAAAGATTGTATTGTATTTTAAACCACTTTGAATTTATACACAAAACATTGTCGTTCTATAGAATCACACATGACGTGATAGAAGGCCTTTGCCATGTTGCCCACCCGATTTCTCACGCAGGCGGGGTGCTGGCCTTTAGTTTGTTGTCAGCAGAGATGAGGGTTTAATGCAATGAACTCAAGTAAAGCTGGTTCCATGCAGCAGAGTAACGGCTGCTTATTTCTTTACATCATGGACCTGGCTTTCTACATCATATCTTCTTCATAGTGTTTCAAGCTTAAAGCATATCTGTAGTCCCACTTGGACCGCCACATGTGCTATACGTGGGTGTGATATCCACCTGGTGCCTCTGACAGATCCGTCAGGCTGTCGTGTCACTGACCTAACTTCTGCTCTTCTGCTAATCTCTGCTGCTATTGACTTTGTTTGAGATTGTTGGCGACAGTAAATGTCAGTGTCAGTCCCTCAATCAAAGAGTGACGGTTGGTCCTTTTTTTCTTCCCCTTCCCCGATGACATTCAACAACCATAAAGGTGGAGATCCATCAAAGGAGAGGCAGAGGGACCAACCGTTCCTCCCACAGATTCCTCGATAGTTCATAATTCGATGCAGCTACATAACCGTCTGTGTGTGAGTAAAGGATACAACTGATGTCGTGCTAACATGCTGCTGCTGGACCTAAATTAACCTTATGGATAAAAGGAAATGTCATCATGGCAGGCAGGAGGTTGGTCGCTAAGAGGAGGACGATGCTTTCCTGTGAAGAGGATAGTATCTTAAGTTTGCAGTAATCTACACCTAGCTTACTACTGAGACTATTTCCCATCATGCTTCTGCTTTACATTTACAAGAAAAACTAAACAATGGAGGAGAAACAGAAGCAGCTTTTGGCAGCTGTCCATTGTGTCACATTCAGTCAGGACAGATCTGCGTGTGAGGCTGCTTCTCCTCCTCAGAGTCTCCTCCATGTTTACAGGATACCGGTTTGCTGCTTCCTGTCTGCTGCTGTGCTCTTTTAACTGTTAACAATGTTCACAGCACTGAACTTCAACAAGACAAACTTCCGATCACATCAGAAGTGTTGGAACTTCAAGACAAGAAAAACACCTAGCAGCTTGACAGACTGTGTTTCATGGCCACCTTGAACCAAGCAGTTGAGGGTTATGGGATCATGACACATCTGCAGCAAAACTGATTTTATCTCAGCTTTGGAAAATTGTCTGCAGCAGTGGAATCACTAGAAAAACAGTTTGGTGTAAGGCTGGCATTAAACAGCCTGTAAATGTGCCTGTAAATGTCACTTCATTCAGGTTCGATGCTGGTGCGCTCTTCACTCCTGTAACGCGGCGCTCTCGCTGCATGCCGGCTGCTGTCAATCAAACACAGACCCCGACACGCCTCTTCAGCCAGCGGCGATCAAAAGGAGCCTCTCTGATATTTCCCCAAAGAACATTTGCTTCCCTTTTATCAAAAAAACAATGCCTTTGAACACCGTGACATTATTTTTGGAAAAAAGGGATGAGCAGATATAATTTCAGATGGACTTTAAAGGCCTGACTGTTCTGCACACTGCTTTGACGAGAGATGAGCTGGATCTGTTGAGTTTTAGGTTTCCAGTCTCGGCTCGGTTGGTGGCTCTAAATGTCACTGCCTGCACCTTCTTGGATTATCCAGCTGTTCTTTGAGCTCTTGTTTTTGTGCCGCCAGCTGCATAGTCTGCGATATCGGCTGTAACTTTTAACACAGCGTCTGTGGAAACAATGTTTGGCATGTTTTTTCAGTTGATTTTGTAACATTTATTACAGTATCGGCTCAGATTGATTGGCCAGCTGCTGTGTCAGCTCAAACTGTTTACTCATTCAGGGCAAAATATGGCTTAATTGAAATTTGAATCATTAATGTTTTGCTGGTTCATAAAGATTCCTAAAATACCAATAAACTCGGAGGTTGGAAAACATTTTGTCAGCCAACAGACAGCTTCATATTTCCCTTTCATATCTCATCTGTGGCGTGTTATTGGGCTCAGACGTCTTCATCGCAGAGTTTCATTAAAGCAGGGACAGTGCGAGCCCGCATGTATCCATCATGGTTAACTGTGCTGTGTGACGGAGACAATCCCTCTCAGCAGGACCACTGAGCAGCGCCGCGGGCTCACCTCCTGCCATAGAAACCTGTCACCGTGTGCTGATTGATCGTCCAATTACTCCGTCACTGTCCGGTCCCTGACGGGGTCGATTACACAAGTGTGTGAAAAACGATGGAAATAGAAGCATTTCAAATATGGAGTGTTTTTAAATACTGGCTTTAAATCAATGGATTTTTCCAGCATGTAATTACTTCTGTTTACTTGGTCGCCCATTTGTAGCTACCAATTTGAGTCGACATGTTTTTTTAATGGCGGTTATCATGTTTTAGCAGACAAAATGAAAGCACAGTTCAGTGCTGAGGCAGATGATAAATGGGCACGAGCAATAAATATAGTCATAGAGAGAGAAATGGAGCAATCAGAGCGTGGAAGAACACTCAGAGAGGGAGAGAGGGGAGGAATGAGATCTGAGCTGAAAGAGAGAGAAAGGTAAAAATCACCTGCACAAATAAGAGCACACAGACAGGTGAGTGCAGAGCGACTTTCTCACCACACAAACTGTCCGAGGCTTCAGATGGAAAGGGGCGTAATCTGCGCTCACAGGACATCCTCACTGATGAGTCCAAAAGAGAGCATGTCAGACACCAGTAACACCGTCCCAAAATTATTCTACATCAGAGCCGGACTTTACGTCTCTTAGCAGCAGGAAAGGTGACAAATTTCACCATGAGTCCATCATAATAGCTCCGTGTTAAGAACATTTAAAGGATTACTCTATTAAAAAGTAATGCTTTCAGTACTGAGCAATTGGTTTCAAAGTTATCAAACTGGAAATCGCAGCAGTTCACATGTCAAAGTTTGACTCTGTTAAACTTTGACATGTGAAATTGTGGCGCTCGCCAATCGCAAGTTGTCCTGACATCGCTGACCTTTGAGCTAACAGACCCCTCATCCCCAAGCTTCCAGCACCGCCTGTTTTGTTGCAGATGCGCGGCTGAGTTTTGTCCAGCTTTGTGACACTATCCCTTTGCTTTAAGATGTAAGAGAGAGCAAACATCTACATGGTTCATTGTATTTAACTTTCATTTAATTATTCTCATAGAATAATGGAAACAGGGTTGCTCCCTTAAAGTCAACGATTCAAGTGAAGAATCTCTGCAGGAGCTTCGTCGTTGCACACAGGGCAAAGCTGGTGCAGCAAGCAGGCAGGCTGTTAACTTTACAAACCAAGTCTCAGAGTGACTTCAGTGTTCATCGATCACAAAGTTTTATACAAGGAGCTGAATTATCTCCTCCTCCTCCTCCTCCTCCTCCTCCTCCTCCTCCTCCTCCTCCCTCTCCGCTCCAAAACAAACAAATCTGGTAATTTAACTGTTAAAAGTTTCATGATAAAAATCTGTGTTTCTCAGTTGGAAAGATGAGTTGAAGCCTCGTTTTGAACAGCCACATCCGATCGGACTGACACAATTCTGAGAATCCGTATTATTCCTTATTATATTAACTTGACTCATATTGCCCAACCTTACTGAAAGCATATAAGAGAGAGATGGAGGAGACAAGTGAGACTAAGGAGAACAGAGAGAGAATAGTTAAAGAGGAATGCAGTGTAATTACAGGAGGAGGTACGACAGAGACAAAGGCACCAGCAGCGTCAGTGAAGCCGGTTACACCTGCTAACCTGCCCGGCTACAGTCCATGATGAGCTTCAGCTGGGCGAGAGGAGGAGGAGGAGGAGGAGGAGGAGGAGGCGTGAGGAGAGTGGTGATGGTGAGGGGAGGTCAGCTCACTCTTCATTAGGCTGTAATTGAATTTCCGCGGCTCGTGCACGGAGGATGTTCAGCGCCGGCTCTCCCTGCAGGGGAGCGTCGGCTCGCTCCGGCTTCACAACCTCCCCGATACTTTCAAGGTTAGCTCAGCTAATGGGGCCGCTCTCTCCACGGATTTCCCCGCTCGCCATCTGTCAATCTGCATGTCTGAGCATGTAAGCGTGCAGGTACATGCTGCACCATGCGATGCTGCTGAAAACTAGTGACCCTGTTCAGTAGCACATTAGACCACCTCTGGCCCTGATAGCGGCTGACACGTGGAAGTGAGTTAATAAAGACGTGCAGTGTCTCAATGTCAAAGCTGATCACACAGACATGGAAGGCTTTTATCCTTATCTGTATCCTAAAGCAGGCCTGCGTCTTATTGGTTGTTTGATTGTTTTGGTGGTTCACAAAAGATGGAATATTATTACAGGAGAGCTGTTTTAATACATGTGACCAAACTACTCTTAGTTTCATATGATCACACACTAAACTCGAGCTGCACGATGCTGTCTTCCCACGATTAAATGAACGTGACTGACGTTTAAACGCTCCACCCGTAGAAAACAAATCAAGCGCTCCCTAAACAGCCCCTCCCCCAGGGGACGACGGAGAGGTTTGGGCTTCACTTTTGGGCGAGCTGGCAGGTCATGTGATGAGCGCCTACCTTGCAGCGGCAGTTTAGAGAGGAAGAGTAAACAACAGAGACGGTCGGAGAAACTAAAGTCAAATGTGTGGAACAGAAGACGAAGAGCTGCTCCCCTGAAACGGCTCGTCAGCGCTTGTTTGGAGGTGTTTCAGGTTTAGGGCGAGTCTTGTTGAGCAAAGAAGTCATGAAACCTGCAACACGACTCACTTGTTCAAGCAGCTGAAAAAACAGCACAAAGTGAGAGTGTGTGAAGGCCGAGAGGAAGAACGAGCTGCTCCCCGTCCTCGTCCAGCGTCAAGTCAGACATCCAGAACAGAGACGCTGATCGAGACGCTTCTCTATCCACCCAACTCCCAAAGACACGTTTTGTTTTGTGATCATCTTAGCACAATTAACTGATGGAAATAAATCATAACCATCCATTTCATTCATCAAGAAAAAGAACGACAACAGTCCTTTTACAGCTTCTAGCCACAGATGTGCGTCAGTCTGTTTTTTGTGTCACCTTGGGCTCATGAGAAAAGGTGAATGTGTTAACCTTTGAGACATGATGTTTCATCTGTTCAGTGCAACCAATGCGCCAATATTTCTTTTTGCATGCAAATGCCTCCTAGTTTTTGTGTTCATGTGCAAAGCAAGTGTTGAAATGTATATGCTCCTTCCATAATAACGCATGGACGCTAACAGTGTGTGCTTTATAAACGAGCGTCCACACACTCTCTGCATTTCAACCCGATGCATTCCTCCCTCACTCTTGGCCTCTCCTCCTCTCTCTCTGCCGCTCTGCAGCCGCGTGGTTACATTTTTCCCAGCTAATTTAGTTTCTTCTAATAAAGCCGTGTTTGGAGGGCCGGGGGGTAAAATGCTGTGGTGGTTTTACACACAAGAGGCAGCACGGAGCAGCGGAGCACGTTATCATGTTGTAGCAAGTGTTTATTTTTTCCATCCTTTTTAATTGGAGTGTACTTTGGAGATGAGAGCGTTTCTCCTGGGAGGCCGACTTCATTAGCACCTGTAAGTGTCCAGGCGTGTTAGCAGGAGGGGAGAGATTGAGAGGGAGAGGCATGCTGGGAGATCGTCTCTAATAAATGCTTGTTACACAATATTTGGATGTGATATTACAGCATTATATTCCTCCTCCTCTTCCCACACAAGAATTAAACTCAGCGCCTCAATTAAGTGAGCAATTGTCTCTGTGTTTTCAGATTTAAGTTGTGATTTTCTCCCTGTTTTAACACGTAGGACGAACACGACTTCTCAGACATGCTCTTTGTTTTGTGTCCTTAAAGCTGTTTTTGTTATTACTATTATTTCTTTTGCAATGAGGTTTAAATTGAGAATTGGAGCTGCTCCCCGAGGAGCGCCATTAGCATCCGTAAAAGTGGAAGTGTCTGGCCTCCTGCCAGCTTAATGGGGGCAATCTTAGAACCAAAACAATCATAAATGCAAGTTAACCATTAGGCACCAAAGAGAAAGGGGAGAGCAGTGAAATGAGCGGTGATAACAGAAATGGCCACTAAGAGCCGGGGTGGTGCTCCAGCTAAAGACTTGTTATGTTTTAACGATCGTCCCCGGAGAGAACGGAGGACGTTTTCTGGCTTTTCAGCAGGTTGGAAAAACTCCGTCTGAACCAAAGGATGGAGGAATAGTAGATCAGGACACAAAAGATGATGGAGAGCGATGTTTTATTCATCGTTATGCATGTTGGTGTCACAGTTGCTGCACGGATGTCAACAGCTCTGCAGAAATGAGCCGACTACGATGAATAACGGCATGAAGAGAGGAAACACCGCAGCGCTCTCACTCCTCTCTGCTGCCGCTTTTTATCGTTCTTTTTATTTACCTTTTCTTAACCCACGATCACTTCTCGTGATTCATTTCTTTTTTATATATGTAATTTCATTATGTTTGTTTTGCGCATGTTTTATAATGAATTGGAAAACGATGTATTTAAAAACACTGTAAGTCAGTGGGCTGGATTGTCTGAGCAGGTTCTGAGTGCAGCATTAATATAAACTTTATTCGGCTGCACACTCAGAACTGCTTTTTATCTTACAGGCAGAAAAAAAGACTTTAAGAAAAGGTGTCACTGACACGATCAGACTGAATGCTGAGCTGAGCTGCTGTCTCACAGCATCTAATGAGTTCTCCTTAAATACGGCCCCCTGACTTTTTCACTGCCAAGTTGCTGATCAACTTTAAAGTAAGGAAATCTAGCTTTTTTCAGATATCATACGTTTGTAGGATTTGGAGGGAGTGTTGACCTGGATGAGGGCGTTCAGGTTTGTGTTGCTGTTTTGTAAGCGAGCAGCAGGGTTTGAGTTTGCTGCGAGCGGTTTGAGCGTGCATGCAGGACGGCCTGCCCGCAGGGAGAAGCAGTCATCGAGCTATCGTTTTGATTAAAGCATGTGGGCCTCTTAAAAGTCTGTTTTGGTTTAAACAGGGATTCAATATAATTGTGATTGACACAAACACATATTACATCACAACAGTGATGCTTTTGTTTCCTGTCACGGCTCAACAGAAAAGAAAACCTCCCACAGAGACTTCAAACATTGATGAAGAGATGAAGCAGTTTTGTAAGTCAACAAAAGCTACAGAGAGCTTGGCATGAAAACAATATGTTACACAATATTACCAATATTTATTAAAATAATTATTATTTATAATCCCTTCAACAGATTTAGCGCTTTCTGCTCAGATCGACAGCTTCCTGACGGCTCTTCCTGTCGTGGCCTCATGCTGATTGGAAACACATAAACAGGGTCATGGAGCAGAAAAGTTGTTATAAGCTCTTGCTCTTTTGCTTCCCCGTGTCATATCTGAAGTCACCGAAGTGACAGTGTCTGTGTGGAAACTTGAACTCTCAGGTCTGAGCCGGCAGGCTGCTATTCAGACTCTGACAATGACTCTCTCAAGGACTAACAATCCCCACGGGGATATTTTTACAGCAGCAGACAGCCGCAGCACGAGAGCCGCTCGACAGGATGAGGTTCAGAGATTTAGAGTGAACACAACAACAGGGCTGCCGTGTTAACAGTGACTAACTGTGACTCTATATCTGTCCCCGTGACTGTTCTGTCTTTATGAAGTCCGTTTCCTCTTTCTTACCACTGCTTCTGCTTCTTACTGTGTTTGTTGCCCTTTAACCATGTATTATCTTCTGCCCTGTACCCCAGTATTGTTATCTGCAGGAAATAGCAAATCCTTAGACACGTGTTCACCTGACATCAGACTGGGTTTCAGATCAAGTCTTGCATTACATTTCTGTGATGCAGAACAGTAGATAGTGTGCCAAGATCAGGCTACGTGATATTTTAGTCTTCCCAGATGGCCGCTGTGTCAGATGAGGTGATCATAGAGTGCTGAATATTTGCATGACTTGGCTGGATTTCACCCCGGAGCAGAATCCTCCTTCTGGTATAAATGCAAGAAATACATCTCTGAAAATAACATGAAACAGCGAACTGATGTTTCCTGAATATTTACCACTTGATAACTTCATAGCAGTATTAAAGAAAATGGCCTTCTGGTGGATAATGAAACTTACAGACGAAGCTTCAGCGAGCACTGCTTCACTCTCACAGACTTTTGTTATCATTTAGTCCGTTTGCACAACAAAGCTCATCAGTGCTCCAGTTCTCACACTCACACTTCTTTATTCTTTGTTTTGCCCAAGATGAGCAAAGTACAGACGTGACTTATTGAACAAAGAGAGAAATAAACTTCCGTATCGCTCCACTCTAGATTGGAAGTTGTTCATGGTGAGGCAGATCCCTGGTGGCCTGCACCATCCACAAGCCCGGCCTTTTGTTGTCTGCCATTAACAGTCTTCCTCTTCACTCCTGTCCCATGGGGATGCTGTCTAATAAAAGCACCGTCTGCACCAAAAAGACAAGTGTACAGGTCGTATGTGCAACAGCTTATTACCATCCACATTTCTGTTCATGGTGAACACGAGCAATTGTTGGAATTACGACAGAAACAAAGGTTAAAGTCAGGTGACTTAAGTCCCTTTCCCACTAGTCAAATAACTCGCTGACACCCGCATTTTTTGCTTCGTGGGAAAGGTTACAATCGGGCTTCAGACCCAGGTCAACTAAAGTTATCGCTTCGGCTCTGATCGGCATTGACGGGAACACAAACTCCGGGTCAACCTGCTTATCTCCGCCCCCTTTCCAGCGCGATGCTATGCTGCGTCGGTAACTTCTGCGACTCCTTGTCATCTCAGCTACAGATTCCGCCCGTCTCCATCCGAGCAGCGCTCAAACATCGTTCCAAATTTGTTGCCGCCGATTTTGATACAAAGAAAAGACAGATGACTACAGATACAACTTAAAAAATCAGTGAAAATCCAAAGAAAAAGAAACAAACTCGACGCGTGACAAAGAGCGCCAACTGTGGACGTCTGGGTAACTTGGGACATGTGCGCCCGCAATTCCTTTCTATCGCCAAAGGTGCCGTCACATAGAACAAAACGGAGAACTTTGAGGTTGTATCTTTAAGATACAGAAGTTGTCGCTACACTGAACCTTAGATTTATATGCATCCAACAAAAATGAACCCAACTCCTGAGATTCATTTGACTTGATCAACTTGAAACTTGATTCACAAAGAAAATGGACTGTTGGAACGAGAGGTCTTCAGAGTTCCTGTGAAATAGACGGTTGGAAGAACCAAAACCAGAACCATGTTGCAGTAATTCATTTTCATTTTCATTCAGAACCGGTCTGAAAAAACATCCATGATAATTGAAACTACTTTTGACCCGAGCAGCACAGAGAGAGAGCCCTGCCTGCAGCACGACGGCCCCTCAGCAGTGAGCAGCTCTGGTCAGCTGCAGCAGCGTTACGTTTCACTTCATCTTGGGAATATAAACACATCATTTTCCCCTCGTGATTATCAGAAACATTATTACACTGATCTGAGACAAGCAGCCGTGTAATTGGATGAAATTCAGACTGATTTGATTTGGGTCTCAGTTACTGGAAACACAGCGGAGTCCCGGTGACCTCTACCTACATCTCTGTCGTTCCATTGAAATTGAACGATAAAGATAACGAGGAGAAATTGTGACAATTGTGGTTTTAAAAATGTCAAGTATAATCGTGATGACTACATTTAAATCAGCTCGATTATGAACACATGCAAAATGTCAGCCTGAAATCCAGCGGCCCTGACAGACATGTTGCTGCTGTGGCTGTAGCTCGTGTGCCTCCAAACGCCGCTTTCATCATTTTACGATTGTGACGGCAGTGTGCACATCTGTATTACATCTCTTATCACAGCCTCAGAAGCTATTTAAGATGTGTGTATTTTATATGGAGGAGGGTGAGGAGGGGGGAGTGTGTCTCCCTCCCTCCAGACTGGCTTATATCATCACAGACTTCTCAGCATCCTTTTTTTTTCTCTTTTTAATGACGGTTGCAAAAAGCAGCTTCAAATGTTTCCCAGCGCTGGCACTCAGCAGAGAAGGAGGGAGGCTGTGTGATGGAGTTCACAGGAGCAGCTGAATATTCTGGAAGAATAAATTAGCAGCTTGGCTCTTTGGTGCCGTGCCAAGACTTCTGGGAAGTTATCCAGCACCTTGGAAAGACAAAGATTTGGATGCCATATTGGATCCAATGTAATTTGAGGTTAATTGAATTGAAAATCTCCCTCTCTCACTCACCCAATGAGTATATAAATAAATAAATCTGCGGTAGGAATGATTAACTGTCCGTACGACAGAAAACGTACCATTAGCGATGTTACAATCTTAATTCTAAATCAAAAACTGATTGAAACAGTTTTGATCAGGAGAAATCTAAAGCAGGATTCTGTTTTTGCTTTCCAACACGGACACTCGGCGCTCAGCGCTAGCCTGTAGCTTACCTTCTGAGACTCCATGCTCACTGCTGCTGTCAGAGATGACAGATACACAACAGAAACACTGCTGGCCGCTCTGCACTGTGTCCCGGTCTTTGCTTAGTTTTTAGTGTTTGTGATTGAATTCTAATTAACGCCTCAGATGGAAGATGCATCGCGTTCCGGCAGCAGAAGCAGATGGAGGGCAGCAAATGTTCGGCTGCTTGCTAAATGGGGGTCCACGGAAACGACCCGGGCATCGATGATGCCTGAGCCCTCATCATGTCCCGGACTTCACAATCTAATAATGACTAATGTGTTTGCAGACATCAGCCTGCTCTTGTTAGCGTGATTTATTGCCTCCACAATTTTCGGTAAACCAGAGGAGCCCTATTCCAATTTATTCGGGTCAAATTAACAATTCATAATTAGACGCAGTAACCTTTCCTGCTCCCTTCTCCTTCTCTGAATGTGCCGTACATGCAATGTAAATGTTCATTGTTTAATCTCGCTGGCTGTCATTAGGAAGGTTATGTAAAATCATCCCATGCAGGGTAAAAGCCTGAATTAATCTGCTAATGGTTAATAGCTAATGGGCTGATTAATGGCTGTACAATGAAGGTGACGGCTCGCCCTTTCCTCTTAGTGTGGCAGCAACCCTATGGAGCCGCTCAGCCCCCGCTTAAGTGTCAGAACCAGGCAGCGCACAATCAGTCTCTGATGAGGCCGTTTAAAGAGGAACGATTCAAGATTAGTCAGCTATAGGTGAATTACTTTCTTCCAGACTGTATTAATTGAGGAAGACGCAGCCTGATGGACACGGTGCGTCAAAACAGAGAAAAAAACCATCAAATATCTCTCAAACAAATGAAGGAGATTATAAACCTAAAAGATATCCTGTAAATGAGTCGTATAGGAGTGGATCTGGTCCTCAGTTCATACGAATTCAAAGCGAATAAAAGAAGCACATGACATGAACATTTAAAGCAGGTACACACAACGGTTTTCTGTGCGTGATGGATCATAGAAGAGGTCGACGTTGACTTTTGGACCAGCACTCAAACTGTCCGTGGAGGTCCTGTGTTTGTTTGACCTACCTCTGACCCCGTCCATGACCCTAAATGCGCTTTGTGTTTGTATGGGAAGAACAAGGACAACACGTGGTAAACTACTTAAAGCTTTTGAGTTGGTGAGACTGAGGTACCAAAATGACTTGGTAAGGTTTAGTTAAATGCTCTGGGTTTGGGGTAAAGTAAGTTATGTGAAATAAAACCCTGGGTTACTTATAAATGTATAAAAACATGGACTTTTGGTTAGTGTATGTTAGACCCATCCATCAACCCAGGCCCCACCCAGTCCCTCTTTATACTTCTTCAACTAACTTCTGCCTTTACGCCAGAGTAATATTTACTAAAGCTTCACTTTAAGAGTAAATGTTGTAATAATCTGCTGCACAGACGTCCTTTAGACCATGTGGGTTATTTTTGTAATTGACGTCAGTGTCCTTACGTATGTACACTCCTATATAAAAATGACTGTGGCCGCTTGCAGCCTGATACCTAAACCAAACAGCATAATATGTGTGGGAATCAGCTTTTGCACAGGCAAGCTTTCTGTGCAGAAATTCTCCAACATATCTGATGTGGTTAATGTTCTGGTTAAACTGGACTAAAGTGGGACATTGTAGAAAATGTTAAGAGTTGGTCTTACACCTTTATCATTTTTTAACACACTGCCTTTTGTCTTCCACGCTGCACTGTATATTAATGCGACGTGCAGGTTTAATCAGCACTTTGGTAAATAATCCATCACTTGTCTCTGAAGCAGTGATTTTGTACTCGAACACACGTTTTAGGGTTTCGTTTGAGCCGGACCTCTTCAGACAGGCTGCATCCCAAAGGGGACTTTCCAGATTAACCAGCAGAGGTCTGTGACAGTTTGATTGACAGCTTTCCTCACTCTGCTCTTGATTACTGCTCTCCTCTAATTCGGTTCACTCTACTTTAATAACGTCTGGTCTTCCCAAACACTCCGGTTTGGGCAGGCTTGTCCGGGGAAGTAATGGTGGGTTCGGATGCTGTTTGACTTGAGGTGATGGGCTGTCATTTACTCAGACTCATTAAAAAGTAAATTATAGGTGAGAGAGAGAGAGAAAGGAGGGATGGAGGGAGACGGGGAGAGAAGGGGCAGAGTGACAGATCTGAGGACCTGCTGGCTTCAGGTTTGTTGGTTTTGGCCGGTCCTGCTGTCTTCAATGTCTCAGCTGTCCATTGAGATGAAGAGAGCTTCCCCGAGAGTCGGCTGCTGCCACACGGCATCAAAATAAAGCAAGGAACTGAATGGAGGGACACAACAAAGGAGGGATCGAATAAGAAAAGAAAGAATGAAGCAAGAGGGAAACCAGAGTGTGCAGACAACCTGTCTGTCATTGTAGCAGCTGCAGTTTATCCTGTTTGAAAGGAGTGCTGCCTCTCCTCCATCCTCTGCTCTGATATTCACAATCCAATTAGTGGTTGTGTTGGAGGGGGTTCCTCAGTGACAGTGGCCCATTTGTAAGAACTGCTTTCAATGAGGGACACTGACAGAGGTAATATTTTATTAATGTCCGGCCTCTCTGCCTATTTTCTGCGAGTAGTGGCCCTTTTTCTCCGGCCACGGAGACTTCACTCGTGTGGTCGTTTAGAAAGATGCAGAAAAGAAAAGGGGACAAAATAAACTTGGTCTTTCAGGGCAAATCGACCCAATCACAGCGCTTGTTTGCCACTGATGGCTCAGTTTGTCTGTCCTCATTATAAAAAGAGAGAAGTGACCTTTTTGCGAAGGTAAGGCGCTTTTTTGTAGACCACAAACAGTTGTCACATGGCCCTCTGGAAAAGCCACCGGACTCCATTGACAAAGACATTTTACCTTGCAGGGTGTTGCTGGTCTACCTCTGCCTCGAATGGTTAGTTTGTTTGTGTTTTAAAGGGTCAGCTCGGACCCAGCAAGAAGAAATAAACATTTGCACACTGCTTCAGCCAACCAGCCGCTCTTATAGTCTTCAAGGTAAAACTCAAAATAGATTCTGGTGGCTTTGGAGAGAGCGACGTAACCGCTGGATCTGCTTTAAAAGGAAAAAAGGTTTCCTGCAATTAAAAAGGTCTGTAGCAATCCTTTTAGTCATGTTGACACTTAGGTTAACAATCTGAGACTGATGGCGGCAAAAACAAGCAACTTTCTGAGTGGATGTACTTTGATCTGACACATTCGCTGGCAGGGATCTCATTGTATCCATTATAGCCAGTCTCGTGTCTGCCAGCTGAAACCATCTCCTGGAGCAAGTTCAAAACGTGCTGCACCTGGAGTCGCTTGAGTTCAACAGGGAGCAGTTCATTAATGACATCATTGCCGAAAGTCACATCAGCATTTAAAAGCATCATCCAGGATGGAAGATGTCCCTGAGTCACTGCAGACGACAGCTTTGGTTAGAATCCAACACTTTGTGTTTCCAGATTGACTTTAAGAGAAAGCGCTGCTGACTCACGTCTCTGCGGTGGAGTCGGACGTTTCAGCATCACATTCTGAGTTCCTCATTTCTCTCATGCATCTGTTGTTTGTGCTTAAGGTGGGCAAATGGTATGTTAAAGCATTCTGGTTTGAGCCATATGGTGTTTTATCCAAACTTTCTCCAATCAAGATGCTGTTAAATGCAAATGAACTTCAGCAACATGTTGAGCCTTTCAAAGTGATAAACAGGGAGATGATGGAGGGTGTTGGACAGATGCCCTCATACATATACAGCGAAGAGAGATGAGGATAAAAGAGCCTTTTAGCACCAAAGTACAATGCCAAATGTCTCCTGTGCAACAGCTTGTTATGATACAAGTTTATTTTCAGTGGGGACCTCTGGCAGCCGAAGTGATTTCATCAGGAGGAAAGGCAGAAGTCAGGTGAGGAAGTACTTGGGCGATAAAGTCTCTTAGAGACAGGAGTCTGGGGCGATGGCTGGGTAAAGCAGACCCAAGGGACAGGAGTACAAGTCTCTTGTGAACCAAATGTCATTGTTGATGTCTTCAAATGACATGGTTCATGTAACATAACACACCTAGGTTCACATCTAACCTAGAAGCTTTGGTGAACCTGACCAAACTACATTTTCATGAAGTTCACCAAATGCTCTACATGTTTGTCGGTTGTGAGGAAGTGTTGCCTGCCTTTGGTAGGTTCAGATCTAGGAAAGACTCCTGTTAAACTTATTAGAGGTTAGAAACAAAGACCTGTCCGGTCATGTTGGTTGGGAGACTTGGAGGAAAGAAGCAGATACTTATTTAAACCATTTCAGGAGTCAAGGATGTACGCAACCAGCTGGACCAGGGTAGCTGATGGGTTTCACTGTGTTTCACTGTTCGGTTGAAAGTATTTCAGCTTCCCGTGGCAGCAGACGGACAGTGAAAGAAGCATGGCCTTGAATCTAGCTCCACTTTTTTATTGACCTGTCAGAAGTGACTTGACGTCTGTGCAGAAAGATTTACTGGCTCCATTTAGGGCAGGATTGATTTCTGTCAAAGGCCGCTCTGAGGACAGACTGGAGAAAAATGTCCATGTTTAGCCTCTCTTTGATTGATTCATGCTTTCTTTCTATTTTGCGGTTTCTTCATATTTTTAACCTTTCAGTTTATCCCACTAGATTTGAGGCCGTGCATTTTCCTGAGATGTTTGACACATTGACCTTCATTTGTACCAACAACCCTGACTTTCTGCAAGCGTTTAAAACAAACAATTTAAATAAATTGCATTTTCTCCCATGACAATAAAGTAAACAGCTTTTCTGAGGATGCTGCATGTATAATTCTCTCTAAGGACATAATGAGCGTTGTTGTAATTTGGGACAGAAAAACTGTTTTATGAGTGCACACGTTATTGGAGAAGATGATTTAGTTCCCTTTTCACTCCGCAGTCGGATCGTCTCTCTTTAGGGTGACATTCAGTCTGACGTCTGCAGCAAAGATATAAAGAAAAAGCCTGTGAGTGCAGAAAAGTGACTGAATATATAGTTTCTGGCAGTATATGGAGGAGTGTGTTCTATTGTAGAGGTCTAAAGGGAAGGATATCAGTGTGGAGCATGTGGCAGATGTCGGGTTTGATGGCGAATGCTTTACTTTCCTTTTGATCTTTCCTGTCGGAGAGAATGTAAGTGAGGTTTTTATGTTTGTGCACAACTTTCTGAAGCAGCTTTCTTTCGTGTCGGTACGGCCTAATTTACCTGATGTGTTTGTGACAAAGGGTTTGAACCTTCTGGGCTCCAATTTCACATTATTCTGATGCATTCGATGTTCTTAACACTGCTGCCTCTGTCTCCCTCTCTGCAGAGCACCTAAAGGTGGCACTCGAGGAGTACATGTTGCGGTTGCCGAAGGTTCGTATCCTGAGGACCAAGAAGAGGGAGGGGCTGATCAGGACTCGCCTGCTGGGAGCTGCTGCTGCTAAAGGAGAAGTCATCACCTTCCTGGACTCTCACTGTGAGTCCAACGTCAACTGGCTGCCTCCACTGCTGGGTGAGGAATAAAAGCATAAAGCTCATCAACAATAAACCATTTTCCCCCCTAACAGAAACCCAATCATTACTCTGACCTCAACCGTGTACCCAGGTCAGAAGCTCAGGACAGTTAGAGTTACAATGATCAGTTAGCTTGGGGTCAGGACCTCACCTCTCTTTTTAAAAATACTAATGACTTGTAGTTGCCCAGACTCTGAAACCTATTGCAAAAAAAACAGTCTTGAATGGTTGATCAGGCTTTGATTTCATTGATTGCTGCTTCCAGACATCTGCAGTCGGTGAAGAGAGGTCCTCAGCAGACTTTGCTTCTTGTAGCCAAACGAGGCCTGAAGCCAAAAAGCCAAGCAGCCACTTCTCTACATTATCAATTGTGAATTAACCGACCGCCTCTGTTTCTCAGACCGCATCGCCCAGAACAGGAAGACCATCGTGTGTCCGATGATCGACGTGATCGACCACGACAACTTCGGCTACGAGACGCAGGCCGGGGACGCCATGCGAGGGGCGTTTGACTGGGAAATGTACTACAAACGGATACCCATCCCTTCAGAGCTGCAGAAGAACGACCCCAGTGAACCCTTCGAGTGAGTGCAGATATGTTTGGCACATTTCACATTCGCTGGTATCTTATTGTGCCATGAGTGCATACATCTGTGAGACAAGTGGCATCAGTGTGAGGCAAAGCTGGGTGTGTTGGCGCACAGCTCTTATGTATGAGCTTGTTAGCTCAGGATACTGAGTGTAGTTTGGGGCTCATTATCTCAGCAGCATTAGACTGAAACTCAAGTTGTCACACCGAGAAATGTTCCAAGATCTATCTTTTCAAACGAGCCCTAAAGTGATCTCTCAAAAAAGTTGCATGGTGTGGACACAAGACATTTTTACATTCATCCACCTCAGTGAGTGTGAAGGTAGAGAACGTAAGGTGATTATCTTTTGATTCATCTTAACAGATGAGTGCAGACAACGATCTTGCATAGACGTCGTCTCTCAACTCAAACTCCGTTCCTGTGTCTTTAGTTTAGTCTTAAGACTGATGAGAAAGTCTCGGCCCAGGTACCCAGTATCAGCCATCCAGGTATCTGCTGGCTACACTGGAAGCTTCAAAACCTTGGCCATCTTTCACCGTGACTGCCAGTGGGTTCTGAGATTGTACCAAACACCTGCTTCGTGACAACGTCCTTAAACCTGCAGAATTCTGAAACTTGATATTATTATTGGGGTTCTACTCTTTAGTAAGGCTTTCTTGCTTCTCCACACATCAGTGGTAGAGTCGGTCGTCTCTCAGTCGGAAGGTTGGTGGTTCGATCCCTGACTGCTGCAGTCACATGCAGAGCCATCAGTGTATGAATGGGTGGATCTGATTAGAATGGCACTTAGGCCTTTGAAAAAGAGTGTGAAAGGGTGAATGTGTCATATAGTGTAGAAGCACTTTGAGTGGTATAAGCGCTTTATAAGTACAGTCCATTGACCACTCTGTCACAGGATTTGGGAAATTGTTAAATGAATTGATGAAGTTGTGAATCATTTCAGTGAAAACGTTATTGAGATTTATTGATCTGAACTAGTTGCACTTAAATTGATTGTTGCAATCACATGCAAAATGAGTCTCCAGTGCAAACAGGACTGATGCTTCTGACACCAGTGTCCTTCCAGCAGCACAGGTAGGTAACCTTTAAGTAATGGCAGCCAGAATAAATAAAGTATACCAACAGAAACACTTTGCAGGGCCAAATAACTCTGCATGTGATGCCAGACACTCCATTTGTAAACCCTGAGGGATTAGCCAGGCAACATTTTCCTGCGTGTGGATGCCAGAGACTATTTGGGTGTGCTGGGGAATACAGTAGGTATCATCAGGGAGGCGGCTGTGGTGCAGAGAGATAAGAGGCTAAAGAAGAAGAAATGAGCTGCAGAACAATCACAATCAATCCTCATTTCGAGAATTAGTCTGCTCTTCTTGCCCAATGAAATGACCTTCATCAGTGCAAATCCAATTTGAGTCGCAAAGATTTTCATTTTCATTCTGATTGACATTGCCGCGCAGAGAATGAGGCGCGGTGGGACGGCAAAATCCATCTTGGCGGTGTGTGTGTGTGTGCGTGTGTGTGTGTGTGTGTGTGTGTGTGTGTGTGGTCGTGTGGGTGTGTGGGTGTGTGGGTGTGTGGGAGTATGATTTTATCCCTGTTCTCATGCCTCTGTCACTGTCCCTTTTGTCAATACAGTCACCTCTCTCGCTCTCTCTAATGTCTCTCGCTCTCTCATCCTCCTTCAGGCTTCAGTGTTTCATTCTGTGATGAGCTCAGGCTTTGACTCTGTCTTTCCTCAAGGTCAACAGACTGAAATGGAGAATGTCAACTTGAGCTTTTCTAATTAAATCCAAATTGTGGGCTGGAATATTCACGGAGCATTGAGTTAACCCTCTCTGTTCTCCAGCGGACTGACACTTGGAAGAGAGATCTGTCAGAATGCAAACAGACATTGTCGGGCTTCGGCATCGTAAAACATTTTTAAATGGGCAAACTTGTGATTTAAACCAGGAGCTGTTCATCAAATAATGAGAATAAATCAAAGACCATGTGAGGAGGTTTTAAAAGAGAAGACTCATGCCTTTAACTTGCTTCTTTCTCATGGCCACTGATGGTCGACTCCACTGGTTGCACAAAGAAATATCAGCAGTGTTAGAAAAGGTACTTCGCAACCTAACTTTAGGCAGCATCTGCTGGGAGCAGAAGTAAGTCCAAGAATCTGACCGAGCAAACATGTCGGTCAGCAATCACACGGATGGAGCCTGATACGCAGCCCAGTAATGACTTCTTTGGTATTGTATTCTTCCAGTTGTTTGCAGAACTGTTGAGGTGAGTTCAGTCAATGCAGGTCAATATTAATTCAGTGGAGCTGCTCGCTGGCTGTAAATAGAAGTCAAATCCAATTTGCCTCTGTGTTTCTAAATTGATTTCCTTCTTTGAAAACATAAAACGTAACATCAAAATGGTTGATAATCACAGTCATTCAGAGCTACAGCGCTGTCTGCATTTCTTTGAAAGACCACCAGAATAAATGTTTAAAGGACTTTGATGCACTACCATCATGCAGGTCAATATTAAGCTTGTACCTCACAGTGAGTGTGTGAACAGGTAGTCAAAGGGAGTCTGTATGGGGTCTAGTCTGTGATTGATGTGAGATATAACCATGAGAGCATTTTAACACTGACTGAAAACAAAAACACCGTGTTAGCAGCTTATGAGACTGCACTAAGGCACAGCAGCGTTCTGACATATAGCCAAGGTCACCGTGCCAACAATGTCAGTGCTCACATGCTAGTGTTTTGCAGGTATAATTTTTACCTTGTTAACATTCTAGCCTTTGCATCTTTCCTCACGAGCATATGCTAATTACCACTTATCACAAAGTAAAGCTGAGCAGGAGTGTTATTAGTTTTAAGGTGTTTGGTCACAAAGCAAAGTATACAGAAATAGTTCCAGAGCATCAGCGATACTAAGAAGTTGCTAAGCAACACAGCAGCAGCAGCGCTCTGTGTGGTGACTTTAGGTCAGCTTATTAGCATTTTAAATGAAGGGCTGTGCAGCTACAGATATGTTCATCTGGCTTTGAATGAGGCTCCTTCTGTGACTGAAAAGACAAAGAAACTTGTATTATTTTTGTTGTAATGTGAAGCGAATGGTCACATGTACGCTTCAACATGTGTAGAAAAAAAATACTAAATTACATGTGGATGAGAGTCTGACGTCACAACAAATATGTGGGTTGTGATACCTAACTTAAGTGACTTTACATACTCGATGCTGCAGGTTACGTTACAGTGTTCAGTGTTTGACACAGGAGTTTAGCTGCTCCTGGCTGAAAGTCATTGCTTGTCGTGCTTAGAGTGACGTGAGAAATAAATAAAAACAAGATTTCCAAGAGACACAGCAGAGAAATGTGAAATCAGACAGGAATGAGAGGCGAGTGATCTCCCCGGGTCCACGTGATCGTTGCTGTGGATACAGAGAGAGTGGGAGGTGCTTAATGTTGCCCAGGACACACTGCCAGACGTATGTGGACAAATGCATCCCAGACCACCTCCGTATGTGGCCTGAGCGATCGGATCTGAATGCGTCCTCTGTCTGTCCTCGGTGTGTTCAGACCTGTACTTAGAGCTGTCCACTTGTGATCCGATCACAAGAACCACATGTTGATACCAAATGTAAACAGGGTCTTTGTTTGACACACCCTTCCCCCACTTACCAACCCCCCCATACTGTCTTCATCTGTCTTTATATCATGATACCTGATGTCTGCCTTTTATCCAGTAACACTCACATTTGGATGTTTTAAAGTAGCTCAAATATAAAAGCAATGAACATTTAAAAACTCTGTATCCTTAATTAATAACAAATCATGAAGGAGCTGTGCTATAAGTTGAGATACAACAACACTGAGCAGTCGAAATAGTCATCACTAATATATTTTAAAAGTTTTATAGTCCAGTTAGCTGTGGTAGCTAAGTTGGCAAGAATTTCCAAATCTACTATCCTTTTATTTGAGCAGCTTCCAAATAAAACATGCAACCAGACCAGATAAATTCTCCCTCCCTTTGATTTCCAGCTATTTCTCTTTTCCTTCAGACCTTCCTCTCTTCCCGACACAAGTTAATCTCTATGCAATCGTCTAGCATGTAGAAACAGATTTCTACAGCAATGAAGCAGAAAAATTACATTTAAGATTTGTATAATTTGTGTTTTATATGCTCCTGAAGTAATTATACTTGGTTGTAGAATTTGGTAAAAGCAGTGGTTTGAAACATACATGAACAGTAAACGGTGTTTAATTAAGATCAGATCAGATCAGATCAGATCAGATCAGATCAGATAAGTTCAGATCAGATCAGATATTGATCCCCAGAGGGGAAATTTGGTCGTTGCAACAGCACTAAGACAAGCAAGAAGCAAGAAGACAGAAGGCAAATACAAATAGAAGTAGGAATAGAGAAGAATAAAATAAAGTTAAATAAGATATATATACAACTGGTACACAACACTTGTGCCTAAACTCACTGCTGGACGTTTGTGTCCATCAGAGTTGTGAGTTATCGCTGTGGTCTGTCCTGAAGCCAGTGTGTTTCCTTCCACAGGGAGGTGAAGTGTGTTTGTGTTTTCTTCCTGTGGCGAACAAGAGCTAACAATCTCCACCCCACAAATCAGTGCCCACACAGTGTCTGCGCTCTCTCTGCTAAGCTCACACACTCCAGTGACCATCCAACCGTCTGCAATTTGTGCAGCCCGTTGTTTATCCTTTGTCTCCTGCTGAAAGTGTGCCCACTGCATTTCATTCAGTGCTACTCCAGAGAGGCAACGTGTGTGCGTGTGTGTTTGTGTGTGTGCTTGTGTGCATGTGTGTGTGTGTGTCGGCTTCCTTGTTTCCTTCAGTTTTCCCCCTCAGGCATACAACAGTTACCAGTCATGGACAATGAGCTGCTCAGACACACAGTCACCCAGCCAAGCAAATCAAGTCAGTCAGTGTGACAAACATATTTTAAGAGTTGGAGGGCGATGTTTGTGCCTGCTGTGTCTCCGCTCTGTCATGCAAGTTTGTCAGGCCTGGATTGTAGTTTTCAGGGTTTGTAGGATACGCTTTTTGTAGAGACATACAGAACAGTCACAAAGAACTTGTCCACCATTTCTCCAAAGATGGCATAATGAACCGTAACTCCTTCCCAGTAATGATTGAATGTACAGTTATTAGCTCTCAAAGAAAAATAAATATGCAGAGTCAGTTGTGCACAGTGTGGATGAGTGTTCTGCATGGATGACAAAAACAAAGAGCAAGGTGTGTGGTGAGAGGAGGTCTGACCCCAGACTGGCTGCTGCTCTCTCTTATATGCATGAGGCGCACCGGGCCCAGGTGTGTCCCACACTGCTGATTAGCCTGCCACCAGGTCTGCAGCCCCGGAGACAGAGAGCAGAAGCAACAGCAGCAGTATACCAAGCAGAGGGGCTGTGACAATTCACAATTATGTAGCCTATAAACAAATTATAGTTCACTGGTATAATTATTAATAATTCATGTAGATAGCCTGCTGAGGTTTAACACAAAGGGACCATGTAGCATTTTGGTGATGTTAAATGAGGTAACGGTGCTATTAGGATACACTGCAGTGACAGGCTTTGCATCTGGACCGTGCAAAACTTGTATTATACTACCTGATGGCCCCAACTGTTCCTTTTGATCCCTGATCGTGTATGTTCTGTGTCCTGCAGGTCTCCAGTGATGGCAGGTGGACTGTTTGCTGTGGACAGGAAGTGGTTCTGGGAGCTGGGAGGATATGACACGGGTCTGGAGATCTGGGGAGGAGAACAGTACGAGATCTCCTTCAAGGTAAAAACAGATTGAAACACGCCATGACCGCACACAAAAGCGCGCTGTAGAGAAGCTAACAATCAGTGGAGTGTCTTTGACTTTTAAAGACTGAATCTGGATGCTTTTCTTCTTTGATGTTTGGACACAGTTGAACTTTCTTCATTTATGTTGCAAAGAAGGTGCAAACACTTTCTGCACTCTCATGTCTTTTGCATACTTTTATTTAAATCGAGTTTCCTCCAGAGCTCTTGAGCATTTTCTGACGTTGAGCCGTTCTTGCATCTCATGCTTTATTTGTTATCCGCAGCTTTTTAAGTAAACTAATTTTGTTGTGTCCATGAAATATTCCTTGTTCCCGTGATTTGAGCCAAACATGCTCCTACGGTTCCGTGGAAGATTCTCCACATTAATCATACTCAGAATACACTATTAGATTTAGCTTTTGTCTGCTGCTTCAGCATGAATTATTCTATAGCGTAGCATAAAATGTACACGACGGCCAGCATGTAAGAACCCGCCTCCCCCTCCTCTCTGCTGCCTCTGTAGTTAGCGAATTCTGGACAGACAGGACGGCCGCTCACAATAATTGAATTCTGGTTTGAATGAGTAAGGACTTTTGTCGTCTCACTCAATTAAGCACAAAGGCCACTGCTGGTTAGGTTGATTTGATTGGACATATGCTGCAGTGTGATAGTAAATGTTGTTCCTCGGAGTGAAGTTTCCAGTAGAGCGGCTTTGTTGTTCATGAAAATTGAACATCCAAATTGAATTAACTGTCAAAATTGTTTTACCTCCCACTGCTTCTCCATATTAATGAAAACCCTTTCTGTTACTCTAGTTTGCTAACTGATAGTAAATTAATCGTGATTCAACATGCATGAACATGCTTGGAAGCTTTTATGTGTGCTGTTACAGAGCAAAGCACTCACTGGGCAGGGTTTCGCTTCCACACAGTCAACGTCGGTCGTGTAAATAAGCCGATAGTGAGCAGAGACATAAAAGGAGCAGTTGTCTTCTTTTTCCTTTACATTCCAGTATTTTCAAACTAGGACTTATCGCTACATATTTTGGGGTCTAAGTGACTAAAGTGGAAAAAATGTTATGGGATGGCTCCAATGGCTACAACATAATCTATCAGGGCAAATATCCCCGTTCAAAGTTTTTCCACTAACGTGTTTATCTTTGCCCGCGACAGGCTGACAGGTGTCTGACATCGTACAGAAAATGTCCTGCAGTAAAAACACCTTTTTGTTATGACACCAAAAACAGCCTCAACAGCCGCCAGACTCAAGTGACAAAAACAGTAATTTTACCTCGTAGAAGAATCAGCAAAGTGGTTATTTATCTGACAAGGACTGACAGTTATCACAAAAGATGCATTATAGTCAACTTTTCTATCCATTTTCCTCCACTCATCCGGGGTCGGGTCGCAGTGGCAGCAGACGTTCTTCTCCCTAGCAACATTTTCCAGCTCCTCCTGGGGGATCTCGAGGCATTCTCAGGGCAGGTGGGATCTTTAATCCCTCCAGCGGGCTCTGGGTCTGCCCCGGGGTCTCCTCCCAGTAGGACGTGCCTGGAAAACGTCCGCAGGGAGACGCCCAGGAGGCATCCTAAATCAGATGCCTGAACCACTTCAACTGGCTCCTTTCGATGCGAAGGAAGAGCTCTACTACGAGCTCCCTCACTTTTCACATCTTTGTTATCAGAATCTTGAGATTGGAAACAGCTTAGTGGGTTGAGTTTGGTTTTCAGTTTGCAGGAGAGCCAAAAACAAAGATGGACATCTGATTCAGTTTACTGCTTAACACCATTTAAAAGTTACCCTAACCTTAACCCTGATTTAAGTGTTTAGAAAAATAAAAGTGACCTGGTTTTGAATAGTACAAACGGTTTCTGTTAATATGGAAACTGGTCTCGTCCCTTGTTTTTAAAAAACATTATATAAATAAAGTGAGCCTTACTTTAAGAAAGAGATCTGAATGCCTTCCTGTGTCGTGGTGGTGTAGCTTTAGTCTCCACAGTTTGACGTGAGCAGATTGTGTGTTGGAGTTGAGTGATAAGACTTTAAATTTAATCTTACTGGCGCTGAAGTCAAGCTCCTGATCCCTCCTGCAGCAAGGCGCCCCTGTTATTAAGCTCAAGTGTTTCAGTCAGGGATGAAGACGGTGGAGGGGATTGACTCCGCAGGTCAGACATTCCCTACAGAAAGATGTGGAGAGGGGGGATTCAATCTGTTATTTCCCCCTGACTCTGTTTGCCCAAGCAGGAGTGGTGCAACAAACTTGTCAAAGAGTAATTGAATCGAAAAAGCAACCAGCTGATATCCACTCTCGAGGATCGGGGAGGGGAGCGCTGCAGAATATCAACAGGCTACATATTACCAAGTCCAACACAAAGGTCCATCAGTCAGAGGAAGAACCACATTTTCCTGCTCATTATTGACTTCCTGCTCTTCCTCTGCGGTCAGGCTCTGTCCATCATCAGACGTGTGTCCTTGAGAAAGACACCGAACTCCAACCTGTTCAGGCATCGCAAGTCAATCTGAATTAAAGTGTTGCCTTGGCAAGGCTGTAAAAATATAATGGTTTAATCAAAGTTTTCCAACTAGAGCTAAAAGATTCTTGTCACGACAGGAGTAGGAGTAGATTGCAAGATTTGGGCTCTTGTGGAGGCAACGTGTTGAGAGGTGGTAAGAGAGGTCAAGCACCGTATGAACAAGCCAGCAGGGTCATGATGGTGATGCCACAAGAAGCCTGCAGCATCACAGCTCGGGGTTTTAACTTGATTGACTAGACTTCTTTGAGAATTGGTGTTTTGTTCTAAAAAGACGAGTACCTTCATCAGTAGGAATTATTTTGTCACATGATTGCCCATTCATTTCTATTGCAGCCATTGGTTTCCATTTATCCATGTACGACGAATCCAAAAATCAATGGGCAACAGGACTGATAATCATTTTCACCATCAGATAATCAGAGAAATCAGCTAAATCAAGTCTTGAAGTAAATCAGTAGGTCGAGCTTTACAAACAGCAAAATGCTCTGAACTGACAAAATCCCTCAAACATCATTTTCATAATCAGCATCACATCAAAGCTGTGCTTTCAAAGACGCTAAACAAAGAGTCATGCGTGAGTTGGGCTGTGAACTCGAGAGTGTTTGTTTGGAAATTTCCAATTTGTAGTGTAAAAAAATCCATCTGAAAAGGCTCAACTCTCTTCTCGTCTCCGACCTCCTGACCTCAGATTTTGGCACATGACTTTAAATTTAAGCAGAAACATCCATCTTTAAAATTACAAATCCTTCCTCCCTGTAGACTTGAAAGGTGGCTCTGCCTTCCATAAGTAGCGTAACAAATCCAATTTGGGTCTTTGTCATTCAGCTAAGCATGATTGACTGGGCTCTTTCTCTCTTTGATGTCTGTTGCTCTCTCTGGTGTCTCTGCAGTCTGGAAACACGTGAACACATGAACTTTATCAGCTGTTTCTGAAGCTTTGGTCGAATCTAATCTAAAATGTATTTAATCTGCGTGTAAAAATAGGTCTGATTATTCATCTATACTCCTTGTTTCCTGTTACAGGTACACCCTCTGTCTCTCCTTTATCCCTACCTGGCAGCTTCTACAACCATGTGTATAAATCCGTTTATGTCCTTCTTCTTCAGCCATCCTTCAATTTTCCTTTCTTCCATCCAATGCTTTGTGTTCATCATGCCTCCCCACTCCTTGTCTTACTCACACAGTTTGTTTCATCACCCATTTGTTGACCTTGTCAGCTCATTCACACTTCAGTAACACCAGTGTAGCAGCTTTGACCAACCCCCCCAATCTCTCTCTCTCTCTCTCTCTCTCTCTCTCTCTCTCTCTCTCTCTCTCTCTCTCGCGGTGGTCTCTGTAGGTGTGGATGTGCGGTGGTCGGATGGAGGACATCCCTTGCTCGAGGGTAGGACACATCTACAGGAAGTACGTCCCCTACAAAGTTCCTGGTGGGGTCAGCCTGGCCAGGGTGAGTAAACATGTGGGTACACAGACTTTGTTTGACAGAATGTGGTCTTTGGTCTGAGAAAAGCATTTTTTATTTCCATTTCCACCTGTTTTATGTCTCTGAGCAAACAAACATGGACAGATATCAGAAAGTATGTTCATTGTACATCGAAACATAGGCACTGTATCAGGATTAGCTTCTGAAACACTTCAGAATGTATTGATTATGAGATGAGAGCGAGCCCTCAATTAGATCCAAACTATGAAACTGACACCTTAGATCAACGTTTCATTTCTGCAGTGCATCATACTTTCCATGTGAGCTTTAAAACTTGGACACACGATACGAGAATCCAAACGTTCATCTGGCCTGTAGCTGAACAATGTGCATTATGCATGAGTCAGTCTGACACCTGGCACAGTTTGGCTCGCCTGAATAAGTGATTAAACCTCTTGGCCTTTGTTTTGCCTTGTTGGTGCGAGCGTGAGCCCCTCACTGAGGCTGTTGTGAAGTCTGATGTCAAACAGGATCAACAGTGCAGAGAGACGGACTGTCTGTCCGGCTGTTTTAAATTCGGTTCTGTCCCCCGCGTCCTTCTCTGGATACCAGTTTAAAAAGAAACTAAATTTCCCCCTGAACTCGTTTCCTTTTAGTTTACTGGATGAATAATGTGTTTGTTTGGTTCGTCAGTAATAGTGGTGATAAATACACTGTGTATCTTTATTTAAACTACAAAGCAGTCTGGTTTAATGTAGGTTTTTATAACCAGCATCAGCTCAGAAACAGACAATGAATAAAGAGCTCTTTTCTTCACTACACACTGTGAGCTCCCTGTCACAGTCTTAAACATACAGTTCAGCTTCTCTCGTGGTGTTAAACATGAAATGAGACAAACAAAGCCGTGTCTTCTATCAGAGAAGAAGGTGAGGTGTGAAGAAGCTTCATTAAAGTCTGTTTTCACTCAGGTGCAGACGGAAACTATTTGCCAGTCTTTTATTCAGGCAAAAGCAGCCGCACAGCAGACCCGACACTCCACACTGCCATAAATGCAAAGAGCTTTGAAGGACAGCTCTACAGGAGGTTTTGTTGGTGACTGAAAAAGGAGAATGAACAAGAGATTCAGCCATCAGATTTTGGCCTTGTAATGATGAACCTACTTAGCATCACCTGAACTGCAGCTTCCTCCAGCGTTACAGAGCTTTTTAGTGCCCTTCAATTCCTTATGAAGCTGTCCGGCCCACAACTGCTTTGGCTCATTCTTGCGGCTCCCATAACACCGTTTCCAGCTGCAGCAGGAAGTTGTTTTAAGAGACAGAGCTCACTGTACACTTCCTGCCCACAGCACACAGGGCAAACAGCAGACAGTCAGAGGAAGAGACTAGCTGGTGAACGAAGTGGAGCAGCTGAAGAACCAAATATGTTCCCAAGGAGTCGGAAGAGACCGAACACGGAGCTAAAATAGATTAAATATTGGACTTGCGAAAACTCTTTTTTTCAGAGAGCCAGAGAGACAAACTGAGAATGTAGTTTGAAAGCAGTCACCAGGTACAGAAAGGTCGAGTACAAAGACTACAGCATTATGGGAAACGTAGGATCACCAAGAGAAGTAAATATGTTGCCTTGGGTGAAACAGGTTTTTCTTTTCCTCTTCACTGTGTCAGTGTTAAACTACTGTTAATAATGAGGGCTTTTCTTGTCCATGTAATTGTTTCATGGTGAGTTTTGCTTTACTTACATGCACAGAGAACTTTGTTGGCACGTAAAGACAGATACAGTGTTGGCTGGTGTTGTGTGAGTTTGAGGTTAAAGGAAGGGAAACCAAAGATCTTGGAGGCATCATGTGTGATTCCGAGGAGTGTGTTTCCTGTTGGAGACTGTGCCGTCGCAGCAGACGATGTGCACAAATAGACCACAGAGTCGCCTCCACGCACAGATACCCTGAGTCCAGTCAGCTCGGAGGGAGATACAACCACTGAACTCCACTTTACCTGGAGAGCCAGAGATTTGCTGCAGGCACTGAGCTATGCTACAGGGAGTCAGTGAGTGCGTGTGGCTGGAGGCGTTTTCCTCGACATCTGTTCCTCCAAAGGCCAGAAGATTTGTATTTATACTTCCCTGGGAGGCCTGCTCAACCTGTATTCTCATTCATTTCAGCTTCCATACCTCCAAGGCTGCTACCATCTGTATTCTCAGACATGCACTTGGACCTCAGAGGCTGACAGGCTCTGTTTCCTACTCTCTTACACCTCAGAGGCTTCAGATGGATGGATTTCCCACAGCGGCGGTGTAAATCTTTCATATTTGCTACTGTCCGAACATAAAGAGCCTGCTGAAGAAGCTGTCTGCTGTGTAGTTGTCGTTGCTCACGGTTTCAGTCACCCATCAATCAACTGTCCATCTTTACTACGCCAGTAGAAACCAAATGTGCGTGAGCTTCTGCAGTTCATTTTAGTCTAGTGAAAAACCTGGTGACATGATCTTCTGAGTCTGGAGAAAACCCAAAATGTGCAGTTCAGAGTAAGCAAAAGTCTGGAGGTGCTCTTTACCCAAAAAAACTAAAATGCAAGCACACAAAATGAGTTCCTACGCCAGCAAACGTTTTGGGACAACTGCTCCAGCTTTGCTTGCTTCATGTACGTGTAGGTCACTCGCAACAATACTGCATGAAGAATCCAAGAATCCAAGATGGATTTTCTGAGAAGGCCAGTTTGTTAACTAACCAAAGTCTGAATGATCTGTTCTTTACTTACATATTTTGCACAGTTGGCACATATTTGAAACCTTCTCCAAGATGGCGTGCTCCTGTTTTTGGCGGACAATTTCCTCGGTGTTAGGTTGTGATGCATGTTCACTTTCATGCCTCTTGGTTCAACAAATCATTTCCTATGTTCCAGCTGACTTCCACTTTAGTGGCTAAAACAATGCATTGCAGGCTTTACTATAATCACATGCCTGTGCTTCTCTGCCACAGGACAGATTCAATGTATAACATGTGTGTCTGTGTTGTTATGCATCTTCACAGATAAGACTTGTATAGATGCTGATGGTTGCTCCTGGTCAAGCTTTTATTGTAATTCTAAAGTTTCCTCTAAGTTTCCCTACATTTAAAAAGTCGTGCAGGAGTTTTTCCTCACTGTATTGATACACGTCCTGTATCTGCTTCTTCCAGCCCTCGGAGCTGTGTGATGTTTACACTGGATGGATGTTTCAAAAGTGGCTGCATCACTACATCTTACAGAAATAATCTATTGGGCATGTTGCACACGTTTTCAACGATGTGTTTCTGTTTATATAAATCAGATTAGCGACTTCTAAACCAGCCCAGCGATATTCTTTCAGTTTGACATTAATAAAAAAACACTGGCTGCGTCAGTCACAGTGAACGTGTCTGAAAAAACTCAAGCAGAGAGACAGAAACAGACAAATGCTGTCTTTCATGAAGCCCGTCTGTAAATTAGCACATAACTGAGATGACTAGAGACCAGTTGCTTCTATCTTTCATCTCCGGCCTTCTGGGACAGGATGACTACATCACCAAGGTCCTGCGTGACGCCTGTGTGCAGAGCAGCTCACGTCGGATCTGTCAAAACTTCAAGGGTGAACATGTGACGGCTCGGTCTGTGAGCGTGCTAACGACCCGGCTGAAAGACTTTAAATCTGAAGTGTTTTTGACTTTCTGACACTGTGGGGAAGAATAAATTGAACAGCAATAATCATCGGTTTTAACAGCACAGAACAGAACATTATCATGAGCTTTGCTGTCATTATAAAATCAGTGTTTCTCCTTTAACCAGTCCGTCTTTCTCCCTCCTCACAACAATGGAAAGTCACAACACTTTTGTTACTGTGACAACTTCCTTACGAGGGTAAACATCAGAGCTTTGTTGTTCTCTGAAAGTGTCCGGACGTCAGATAATTGCCTGAAATTAAGAACAAAAACAGAACATGTTTCTCTCTGTTTTCAGAATCTGAAGCGAGTGGCGGAGGTGTGGATGGACGAGTACGCCGAATACATCTACCAGCGTCGGCCTGAGTACCGCCACCTGTCAGCAGGCGACATGACGGCCCAGAAGGAGCTGAGGAACCAACTCAACTGCAAGAACTTCAAGTGGTTCATGAGCGAGGTGGCCTGGGACCTGCCCAAACACTACCCGCCTGTGGAGCCGCCTGCTGCTGCCTGGGGAGAGGTACGGTCAGCTCTCATACAATAAACACATGAACTTTCTCAGTGAAAGTAAGAGCAAGATCAAAACGATGATCATGTTAGTGAGTCTGTGTTTAGCTGAAAGCCTGGGTTCCCCTGGAGAACAAGCTGCAGCTCAAATCAAAGATGAGTCAGAGATCAATTTACGTCTTATTGCGCCTGAAATAAACCAAATAAAGGGTTTAATTCTTCACCTTTAATGAGCCACAGCACTTTCCTTTAAAACTAGAATCACACAGGGAATTACGGCTCCAGACCTCAAACTCCTTGTGTATGAATGACAATCGTTTCAAATGAACAGCCCTCATAACCGCAAAGTGACAAACAAAAACATGTTTCTGTGTTGCAGATTCGTAACGTGGGCAGCAGCATGTGTATGGAGAGTAAACACTTTGTATCAGGGAGTCCAATCCGCCTGGAGAGCTGTGTGAAGGGACGGGCCGAGATCAGCTGGAGCCATGGACAGGTGAGAAGCAAGAAAACAAACTACAATTACCAGCTGGCAGGTGTATAACTCCAGCAACCAGTTACGTTGCACAAGATGCAGTGAACTCGTGTTGCCCACTGAATAACAGGACGGGGAATATGTATAGAAAATATTTGAAAGCTTACATTAGCCTAAAACAAAACAAGCTCACTTTCAAATATATCCTGATGGAGACGCATCATTCACTAGAGTTCACACTATTTTTGCTAGCACACTGGGCATTAGCCTTCTAGCTAACGTTACGTTACCACTCAGAGACTGCACCCATTCTCTCTTCAGAATCAGAAATAACTGTAACAGGCTGCACGCGCGGTCGGCACACGCGCACCTGCATTGCCTCTGCTCCGAAAGCTCCAGCTTCAGGCGTTAGTGGGGCTGGAGCCAACGGCTCGGACTGATAGGGCTCGGGACCACCGCGGTCCTCCACCACTCTAAAGTGCTCTTCAGGGGACTCTGGAGGGGAGAAGTCCTCCACCTTAAAAAGAGCCCTCTGTGGCACATGTGCCTCATGACTCTGTGTCACTCATTTCACTCTGGTCAGGGGAGGGATGTCACTGAGCTGCCGGACACATACAAACAAATACAATAAAGATAAATGAATAAAAACGTGTGTACAAGTTATTTCAATGAGTTTTATAACCGCAGACTGCGACTCATAATCCAGATTTGACAGTACAGTACTTTAAATGTGGAAACCTTATTCCTGTGCTGAACACTTGATAACAGCTTAGTGCAGGAAGTGTCCTCTGACTCCAGCCAGAGAAGAATCATGAGACTTAGTTCTGTCCGGATGAGATTGCTCCATTGTTAATAGATTGCCTCCTCCTTTGTCTCCTTAGTAATCGTGTTTCTTCTGCTAAACGCACATAAATGTCAGATGATCTTACTCAGACACATAAAGAGCACGCACAGACATGCAGCGCCGCTTCATTATCTATCTGCATTGTTCCAAACGACTCTGTTTGTTCTCGCGCGTCACACTGAAGATCTTTAAGCTGAGCTCATAATGCAACCTTAATGGATTGCATGTCCCCTTCTGTATCCGCAGCTGAAACGCTGCACATCCGAGCTCTGACACTTTAATTGCTTTCATCTGAAGATGCATTGTAGTTTAATCTGTGTCACTGTTGCGATCTGTATTCAGTGCCAGCGAAAAATGGATTCACTGTAAATCACAGGAGGCCGGCTGGCAGCTGTCCTTGTCGGGCTTTTTGATTCTGTACAAAACGAGTGGAAGAACTCATTCAGGAAGTCTTTGTGAGCCGGAGGAGAGGCGGCCTTTTTCATGTCCTCAATGATTTCTTTATATACTGACGGATAACAGAGATCAAAAACTAAATCCCTTCCTTTAATAACTGTTTTACAAATGTAACTGAAGCAAAGAAATGTGACTTAATGAAAGTCAGAAATAATCTGCATCCTGTATGAAACCAAATATAAAACCTGACACAATGATAACATACTTAAAATATTATATCTCGCTTCTCTTCTGACATATATGTTAATTTAATGTAACTTGGAGATCAGCAGATATGGACAGTGACAAAATATTAGGTAAAGTGGAAAGATCATGAAGGACACTATAACTAATGTATCAGGAAAGACTTATGACAAGGGTGTCCAAAGAAATTGCCTACCATAACTAAAGGAATCTCAAGGAAGAATATTTTGTGGATAAGAAAGGACAGTGAATCGTGTGTGAAACAGGGGATAGAGAGTGGGATGACACGCTGCAAAGGCCTGAGGGTCGTAGTTGAACCCGGGGCTGCAGCATTAAGGACTGAGCCTCTGCACATGGGATGCACGACTCAACCGCCAAGCTAAACCAGCACCACTTTGTAGAGCTTTTAAATCATAATTTACAACTGAGCTTTGTTCCCTGCAGGTGTTCACATTCGGCTGGAGGGAGGACATCCGGGTCGGCGACCCCATGCACACTAAAAAAGTCTGCTTCGACGCCGTCTCCCACAGCAGCCCCGTCACGCTGTACGACTGTCACGGCATGAAGGGGAACCAGCTGTGGCGCTACAGAAAGGTACAGCAGAGCACAGCGATCATCAGTGTCGGAGCCCAAACTGTGAACACATTATCTCCGTGTGTCAGGCTCGGGTTTCTCTCCCGTCCTTCTTCTTTCTGTACAAAACAGCACAGCTCCACACAAACGCTTCAATTAAAACACTTCAAGGCTCCTTAGTCTTTCTACACAATTTGCACATTTACACTGAATATACCCTGAAGCTGATTCATATTCATAGGCCCTCATTAGTCTGTTGTTTTGCATTTATGCAAACTTATTATTTAACCTTCTAACACAAGGCCACAGTCGTCTTGATGTAACATTTCTAGGATTTATTGAGTGTTGAATAAAGCATGTTTGCTGCAGTAAACTGCGAGACAATAGAAACTCTGCAGAATTCATTTTTCTGGGGGGGGCGGGGGGGTCCTTCTGATGACAAAGCATATCTTGTGGCATTGTAGAGGGATACAAAAACTCTGAGCTCCCAGCTGAAGTCTCAATGCATCAGAAACAACTGTAAAATCTGAAGCAGGTCTCAACTTAACTTGTTCTATTCTTTGATAAAATCGTTATCAGTCAGATGAAATGTGTCGAACACGGAGTGAGGCCTACAAAACAACCAGTCAGACCATTGAGGGCTTCTGTTGGACATTTCTGGATGAACAAAATGTTCCAATTCTTTTTTTCCGTCTCTCCCTCCAGGATAAGAGCCTGTATCACCCGGTCAGTAACAGCTGTATCGACTGCAGTCCGGCCGAGAAGAGAATCTTCATGAACACGTGCAACCCCTCCTCCCCCACCCAGCAGTGGACTTTTGAGAGGACCAACGCCACCGTGCTGGAAAACTTCAACCGGGGTGCCCGCTGAGGCCCTGCGGCATCCACAAAAGTACTCCTGATGCACGTAGACGTGGATCTGCTGCTGCTGCTGCTGGAAATGTGGTTTTATATTGACTGGTTCCCTGTTTACCTGGTGCTGAGGTGACAGCTGTTTCTCTTTGGGGTGCTCAGAGTGAGGCAGCATGGGATACCACAGGGGACGCTGGTTAAACACATCAGTGAGAGGAGAGACTGAGTTGAGCTCTGATTGATGGGTTTGTGTTGAAAAGTGACTTTGTGTGTGAGACGTATTTTGTTCCGTCACGGCGTCGCTGTGGCAGTGGGTCCGTCTCACTTCCTCATTTTGCCGATGATTGGTTCTCCGACATTCCTCTCCTCTTTTTACTCATTTATTTTGCCTCTTTCAAATTTCCGCTGCCTTTATTTATTGCCTTCCTCTCCCTCTGCTGTCCTGCCTTTGTCCTGTCACCATCTCTCCCCCCGCTTGTCTCTCCTGCTCCGCCTCTGCCTGCACGTCTGTCTCTATCTGCCTGCATGACTGCATCTTTGCCCACCTTCTCCATCCTGCCTCTCAAATCCCCTTATGTCTCTCCAGCTCTGACAACCTCCCCGGGGGAAGGTGGGGGGGGGGGGCTCCTGCTGAGCCAAAGTCATGCTGACACCTGGGTGAAGCCAGGCAGAACCACTCTCAGAATCACCTGCTGAATTGATTCTCCTTTTACCCCTCATCCTCCCTCTGGTCCCTGGTGTGTCCTCCCCTCTCGGCTTGTAGTTTCCTCTCTGTGGTCGATGTTGGCATTACTGCTCTGAATGTAGCAGGTGGAAGTCGACAAAGAGACTGCCCCTTGATCTCTTTTCTCTATTGTGTACTTTCCCTGCCGTATTTACCAATGAGTCTCCTGCAGGGTTTGTCGCTGTGCCACATTCTTCTTTATTCCTCAGAGGCGAGCACTCTCTAAGCCCAGGGTCTGTGCAGGCAGACTCTCTTGCTAAGAGCTTGATTGTTGTTATGGTGGTGCTGGTGGGGGGGAGGGGCTGCTGTCAAACCTCCTAAGTCGCGTTTCAACCCAAAGAATCTGGTACTTTTTGTAGAAAGTACTGGGTACTTTTGGTTTCTCCAGCCCATTCTTGATCGTGTTTCCACCGAGGTCTAAAGACCTGTGAAGATTAGACAATGATTAGACACACCTGTACTCCACCAATCAGAAATGTTCAGTGCTGTAAGGCCCACTCCAGAGTTCCTGTACCCCCAGAACAGAGACCTTTTCGGGGGTTAAATAAAGTCCTCAGAATATCCTTAAAGTCCTTTGTCCCCTCAGTGGAAAAAGTCCCTCCTCCCTGGAAAAAGTTCCTGCCGTAAAAACTTGGGTACTTTTGGTTCTTGTTACCAAAACTAACCTGGACATTTCGTCCCAGGGGCTACTTTCCATGGTTCCTCCAGTCCATTGTTGCCTTTGTTTCCATAAAGGTCTAAAGAAATAGTATTCTGCTGAGAGTGCTTGAACAACATCACTGCAAGGCCCAGCCCAAAGTCCCTGCACATTCGGAAGTTCTACCCCAAGAGCAGGGAACATTTGGGGGGTTTAGACCTTGGTCCCTGCAGTGGAAACGTACCGAGTTTCTCAAAAGGTCCCTTGTAGAAAGTTCCTGCGGTGGACACAGCTTTATTAATGTTCGTTTCCACCAAAAGTACCCGGGACTTTTAGTCCCAGGGGCTCCTTTAAAGGGATTTAAAGGTTCCTCCAGTCCATTGTTCTTCTGAATGCTTCGAATACTCAGAAACCAATCAGAAATATTTAGAACTGCAAGTCCCGCCCTAAAGTCCCTGTATTGCAATTGCTTCCCCCAAAGCAGGGACCATTTTGGGGTTAAATTAAATTCACAGGGACTTTATTTAGACCCTGGTCACTGGTGTGGAAACGTCCTTACAGTCCCTCATCCCTGGGGAAAGTTTCTGCGGTGTAAACCCAGCTTTATTAGAGTCTCACCTGCTTTCTTTTCCCCCCATTGCTGCTCCCCAGCCGACTCAGTTTGCCGATCAGTCGCCGGAACGACCTCGTCACAGACGGTCAAGTGCGGGGTCACGCCGCAGCGCAAAGCAGCAGGCGGGACCGTAAGCCCACGCCTTCCTGCCTGCCTGGCTGGCCGGATGACTAGCTATGTGAGTGGCATGCCAGCTGAATCACAGCAGGCCCGCCTGATTGGCCGGCTGCCGAGCTGACACATCACTTTAGCGTACAGTGCGAGCAGGAGGAGAGACGGATGGGGGAATTACTCTGGATGTAGCTCTACGATGGAGACAAATGTGGGGGCTTAAAATGCATAAAGCACTTGTGTAATGATAAACTTGAATGAAATCTTAGTGCCTTGTTTGAAGAGGACGAGATGTAGGTGTGTGTGGGTGTGTGTGAGCGTGTGTTCAGTCCATAATGTCCACATCAGTGTCGGGGAAGATTCACTCAATGCAGGATGAGACCTTTCTTGAAAACTGAGAGTGGATCCTCATTCGAACCTTGAATTTACTCGACTCTGCTGCGGGACATTGAAGGCACCACTGATTTCTCATCCAGCTTTGTGAACACACGTGTCTCTGCTGGCTGTGAATAGAGCTAAACTGACTTCTTTTCCGCCTACATTTTCCTCCTGCCTTGAAAAGTTTAAGAAGACCTCTGTTCTATTTTAATCATGACATGATGCTGTTGTTGTTTTTCCCACCTGTGCAATCCAAAGTACCTTTATGGGAATTGTTGTTATTTGTAACTGTTTGAATCTGTTTTTGTTTTAATGAAATGTTCTTTCATCTTTATTGTAACCCTGCGGTCGGCCTGAGGAAGCTTTTGGTTTCATTTCTGCTCACAATCATGGTTTTGGATCTTGTGGTGTGTCGGCTGCACACACTCTTTTGGGAGTTAGTGAATCAGAACAATGTACAGTGTGTTTTTAATTTCAACCATCACTTCCATTTGTTGTACTGTGTTAGATTTTAAATGGTTATTCTGGCTTTTTAAACATATTTAGGGCTCTAAATGACCAACAAGTATAAAACATAGTTTCAGTTGTAGATTGCTTCAGTGGGCAGCTGCAAGACTGCAAGACCATTACAGCCCGTTTTAAGGCTGCCGGCCACTTGTTAGGTTTTTACTCGTTAGTCATTTAGACCACCAAAGTAAAATCATTTTTATCCGATTCATAAGGAATAAATTTAACAATTGCTTCACCCCAAGGAGAAATAATCGGAAAACCTTTCAGTAAAGCAAGATGCAGTACACTTTAATACAGTAGGTTTATACAGTAGTTTGTACCTAAACGTACCACAACAGTGAAAAAGTCAAATAGATAGTGTTGGTACAAAAAGTCTAACTTGATTAATGTCCGTAAGATATCTTAAAGGTTAAATCTGTCAGTAAAAGTCGTGTTTTTTCTCCATATAAATGGAAACTGTCTCGAGCTTGCGTCGTACCGGACCATCGTGGTGAAGAGGGAGCTGAGCCTGAAGGCAAAGCTTTCGATTCGTTCCACCTGTGGTCATGAGCTTTGAGTAGTGACCAAAAGAATGAGGTCTCGGATACAAGCGACAGAAATGAGTTCCCTCTGCAGGGTGTCTGGGCTCAGCCTTAGAGATAGGGTGAGGAGCTCAGACATCCGGAGGGAGCTCGGGGTAGAGTTGCTACACCTTTTCCATCTAAAGCAGCCAGTTGAGGTGGTTCTGGTATCTGATTAGGATGCTCCTTGGCGCCTCTCTGTGGAGGTTTTCCAGGCATGTCCAACTGGGAGGAAACACCAAGGTAGACCCAGAGCTAACTGGAGGGATTATATATCCCACCTGGCCTGGGAACGCCTCGGGATCCCACAGGAGGAGCCGGAAAGCGTTGCTAGGGAGAGGGACGTCTGGGTCAAGTGACACAGCGACCCGGCCCCAGGTAAGCAGAAGAAGATGGTCAGAGATAAATAGATATTAGATGAAACATCTAAAGGCAAAGTAAAGTTGAGACTTGACTGAAGTTTTTGCTTCAGGTGAGAAATCTGAAGTTGTAATTAAGAACCAGAGTCACCACGTTTCTGCATTACGTATTTGTTTTATAGACTTTGTTGAATCTGGCTGCCCCCGCATCACTCATGTCAATCAGTGAAAATCACTGTTCTCTTTGGTCCCCTCACTGGATCCTGACTCAGCACTCCTCATAGAAGAGTTTAGATTTATTTTAGAGTTTTCTGTTTCTTTTTTTCCCCTGACCTTCTCCCTACACACCTGAGCAGCTTCTACAGTGTCAGACTGTAAAGAGGTGAGTGGGAATTACTGCCTCAGACTGCTGAGTCACTGCTGCAGTCGAGTCCCCACCACAGGACCAAACCGAGCACCCGTCTGACCTTTTTACACCCTGATTGTTCTGTTTCCTACATTTATTTTATTGTTTTCAGCACAGTAACAAAGCCCTGTTTGGATCTGTTATGCAATCTGAGCTGTTCAATCACGCGACTTTTATTGTGAAGGACTGTTAAATACGAACACTGTACCTGTGGCACTGTAAGTTGTGTAGAGAGGAGGATACACAAGGCAACATTTTGGGCTGAAATGAGACACTGGTTCAAATATAGTTCGAGTCATGTTGTTATTGTGTTAGAGAACGACTTGAACTAAAACTGTCAACAAAAAGGAAGCTGGATTCTTAAACATCATTACACCATCATAGTAAGCATTCCCTTTAAGCAGCTTATTATGAAACATCTGCAGACATGCTAGCTGCCTCGCTTTTTCCTAAAACAGCTTTTTTGTAATATCCAGAGTTTAAGCATGGCAGGTAATTTTCCATTCCATAGAAGTTCTACATTTTCATATGCTTAACAATTACTGTGAAAGAGGGGGTATTTTGCTGTTTCACATTTTAAGACAATGTTACAATGTTGGATGTTCAGACTAAACGTGGGAGAAGTTTAAGATCTGTAGGTTAAAGTATGTTGGAGTAATCTCCAGGCTTCTCAGCTCAGTCTGCAGGCTGCTGTGAACGGCAGGTTTCGCACTGTTTTTTCTACACGATGCACTTTGTGATGTCAGAAAGTGCAGAGAGCTGGCCAATCAGAAGAAAGTGGGCTTGTAGGGGCGGGGTTTCTTCAGGGCCTGCTCAGAGCACCAATGTGAGAAAAAAATGTTTTTGTAAATTATGCTAAGCTACTCCACAGCTATCGCAGAGTGAAATATGAAGCTTGACATTAACAGTTGCAGTGTAAGCGGTCCTTACTCTGCAGTTCAGTGAGCATTAGAGCCTCTGTTAGCACTGAGTTTTAGTTATGTTGCACATTTACTGTAAAGTTCAGCTGACAGCAGCTGAGATCTTTTAATCACTTAGGACACTTTAGAATTTCACCTTAGTAAGTAATTCATCCATTAGTGCAGCAAGAAAAATAAACAGTGACTCGCTTCTCTTTGAACAGACCAGAGCACCCCAGAGTTTAAAGCAAGCTACAGATGTGTTTACATTCGTTTGATGTAGATGATGTCAATCAATCAATTTTCCCTGCTAGCATAGACCTTAAATTGTCTACTGGGGAAGATGGCCGAGAATCACCCAAGATGTTGCCGAATGTACCCTAAAGAAAATAATATAAACTGAAGAAGCTTGTGAAAGTAAGATATTTTTTGTTCATCCGAGTACATTGTACCTTCCTTTGCACATGTGAAGTCTGTTTTTATTCCATCAAACTGTCCTCGTGTCGAGTCTTACAGGGAACAGTTTACTTTTGCTTCATTCCAGCTTGTATCCGCTGTGTTATCTCCTTTGTCACCATTTTACAGCAAAGAAATACAATTATACACACATATTCCTTCATCACTACTTTACCGCAGTATTTGGGGTAGAGCCATATTTACATGGTGTTTATTTTACCCCATGATGTTGTGGTCGGATTTGTCGAGCAATGCAAGAAATGTCATTTTCTAGGAGCAAAAGGTTTTTAACGTCCACAGCCACACGATGTTGTGTACGTGTGTGTGTGAGTTTCGATGTGTCGGGAAGTGTACATTTTGTATCTCATGAAAAAATATCCAATATTTTTTTCTACTGACATTGCAACTGTAAAAGTGTATTTAGATATTTAACAAACTGTACAATTAAACTGGAATTGTATGATATTTTTGCTGAAATTGTAAAATAAAAAGGTTTCTATATTTGGAGGAAAACCTGGACGTGTGTCTCTGGTGATTATTATATAGAAATATATTGAAAACAGCAGCTGTGTCCCAATCCAGGGGCTGCAGCCTTCGAAGGCCGTATTTGAAGGCCGATTGCGTCACAGAAGCGAGTCAAGGGCTGTCCTAATTCAAAGGCTCCTTCAGATGCGGTCGACAAATGCATCCTCTGTTTCCCCGGGATACGCCATGAAGGATGCACCCGTTGGATCCTTCGCTGCCCACGGTATCATGAGATGCATTGTGCGCCAATTCAAACGAGACGGCGGACTTCTAAACAGCCGAGGACGACACTTTAAAATGTATGTGCGTTACACATGTTTAAGAAAACGAAAGGGCCCTTGAAACAATTTATTTTTTAAATAATAGGTTTACTTCCTCGTTGTGAGTTATGCTAGCTTGTTAGCCTGCTAAGTACCTGTTGCTAGACGACAGGAGCGGCATCTGGAGGGTGGACCAGACCGTCTCATTTCAGTTCGGCTTTAACGTCTACGCAGGCTGTGAATGGAGCATCATCCGTGGACGCCTCCTTCGAATGCTGCAGCCCTGGATTGGGACACAGCTAGTGATGTTGTAAGAGAGGAAACTGACGGTGCCCCCTCTTCCTCTCTGATGCAGAACTATTTTGAACCCAGACAAACCAGGACAAGTTTCCTGTTTTCCTGACAAAACAATAATAAGTTACAGGTTCGTCTCGCAGTCATGTCCTTTCTAAACACTTGTCACTGCTGACTAAATGCTGCCCAGCAGGCCGCTATCGATTTCTCTCTCTTCAATCTTGGCTGAGACTGAGAAAGTCTTGTCCACTTGGGAGTAAACCTGTGTAAACCTTTATATGCTTTCACATAAACTGTCAGGAGAAGCGCGATCAGCAGTTACCACTTTCTTCACTGTCATATCACTGTTACCTGCCTTTCTCCTGTCGTATCCTTTCGCTCTACATGTTGTGTTGCTTTCTGTGAAGCCGACTGAAAATTGAAATCCCTGTGAACCCTTTTCAAACACGTTTCAATACCTGAACTGTAAAATGTATTATCACACGTTGTGCAAACTTCCTCCGTGTTTGCATGAGTTATTCATTTTGTCATCTCACCAGAACTTTCAAAGAGTTTTTATTAAATTCTCTGAAACTCAATTTTTTAAGCAAACATGTGAATATCACACCTGATAAATATCAGCCTGTCATCATTTCCAGTGTGAGTTACAAGCACGCTGAAGATTGAACTCAAAGCATCACAGTGCCACGGATGCACAGAGTCTTACAGAAAAACATTGACCCTGTACAGTCGGAGTTTCTCTGCCTTCATAGACTTCTGCAACACAAGTTGTTAAATGTACAACTGATGATTGACCTTTGAACAGAGCTGTACAGTGCGTCAAATGTTGATGCCATTTTCATGCACATTAAAGGGTTCATTGTGCATGAAACAAACTAGGCGACACATACGGAAGCCCCAAGAGGACATGCATCCATACATTTTATGTACTCAGTTTTCCCGTGATAACAAGTCATATCTGGGGGGGGGGGGGTTTCTGGAGCTCACAACCAGTGTTTCATTTCGTTAATGAAAACAATGACAACAAATGTTCATCAACGATCTATTTTCCATGACGAAGATCTATTTTCCTCAATCAGCTGATGGCTCAGCCGACTTCCCCTACGCTTCCTATTGGAAAATGACATTCAGAGCGCTCTGTTTAAACAGCTTCCTTTGATGCTTCCTCTGCTGGCCGATTTGCAACCCACCTCCACCCCAGCTCCTCCTATCATGCTGTGTCTGAAATTAATTATTGTCTTTCATGCTGTTCTGTTTAGGGGGTCTTTGCCTCTGCGCTCCCTGCTATAGCTGTTCATGGGCTCATGAAGGGCAGGAAGGTGTGCTCCTCCTGCCTCGGGCTTTCCACGCAAGCACGTGGAAGAGCAGGGGGTCCCAGAACAGAACCATACCTCCACATATATTGTGTACAAAGTAAATACAGATTATTTTGACAAATGGTCCTGATTGAACTAAAATACCTGCCAAAATTAACACTGATCGCAACTTATTTTTCTCGTTTTTTCTCTCAGTATAGCAAAGCTGGTTTTTCCTGTTATAGTGAATTTATTTATCTCGTTATCTCGAAATACCGGGATCATTTTCTGTCACTCTAGAACATGCCATGCTGCAATTGCCCACACTAATAAGGTCAGTTAAGCCTGCTTCTTTGTTTGTTTTAAGGGGATACGAGTTATGATCATCTGATGTTACGGTGATGCAGCTTTTTAATCTCAAGATAAATAAGTCAAGATCTCGAGAAAACAACCAGAAATTACTCGTTATCACGCAAAACAGAGTAAATAAAAAGTATGGATGCATGTCCTCTTAGGGCTTCCGTAGCCACGAAGTAAGGGCCTCTGCACAGTTTGAGTCAACACGTGTATACTCTCATATCTTCAGATGTCACACAGCTTCACAAATCTCATCATTTGGCATCGTGCACATATGTTTTCTCTTCCTAATTGTCGACACACATGGTTTGCAGCAGCTTGTATAACCTGCGTAAATCAGCGATCCATCCACAGCGGAGGTGACGGAGCACCAGGTGGACGGAGAAGCTGCTCATTCGTCTCTTCTAAATAACTTCGGCGTGGACGTCTGGTGCCCAGAGCTTTCTAATTTCCTCCCCTTGTCACTTCTTGTTGTAGGTTTTGTATTACTTTAATCGCTTCTGTGACTGATGGTGCAAAAACACACTTTCCCCCCAACGTTAATCCCATAATCATTTCCCCCGGCAGCCCGCTAACTCTGATAGCTTTCAGGTTTCAGTGATGTATTCGTGGCTGGAGTGATATTGCTTTTGCAAGTCGGCCCATTTCTCTGACTCTCCTGGGACGCTGCATAATGCTCAAGTTGTCACAGCGGCGCTGAAGGAGGAGTACATCTTAGTTTGGTAACACTTTAGAGCCTGGATGTTATTGGAGCTTCCACATAATTAAACAATCACTGTAAAATGAGAACAGTTTAGCAGGAAAATGTTAATTAAATTGTGTTTTTTAAGGTTTATTTATATTGTGTTATTATTTAAATCCTGGTATTACATGTCTGTGTGTGTGTGTGTGTGTGTGTGTGTGTGTGTGTGTGTGTGTGTGTGTGTGTGTGTGTGTGTGAAATACACTGATGCTATCTGCAGAGGTTATTTCTCTGTGTAATGGTTTCTCCATTCATATTTATTTCCAGTTAATTAGCAAATAATCAGCATTCCCTCAGACACAAGAGCTGTAACTGGGACAGAGATCAGGCTATTACATTAGCACAGCGTTCCACTGAAGATATCCATTAAGTTTCTTTATTGGCCTCCGCACCATTATAAAAAGAAAAAGCCAATCCAATTGTCTCCATAATTCACTAATACCCTCCCCCCTCCCTCCCCCCCGCTCAGCCTGCAGCTCCCTCCAATTACGCAGCAGAATGGAAAGATGTTTCAATGACAGCGTGTCACAGTTTTGGTTGCACACATTTTCCGAGGGCTGGGCGGCTTGACAGATTTAACTGCAGGGCTGTGTGTGGATGCTTGCTTTGCTTATTCAACATTAATTTTGGCTTTCTCGCCTTGGTGGGGGAGAACTAGGAGGGGAGAGACGGTTTTAGGAGACAAGTTTAGGATGCAGGAGAGGTCCCGCGCTGTTGGACTCAAAGCAGGACAGTTATAGGAAAGCTGTTTACACAACGCCATTTATTCATGATTTCAACCATACTCCTGTCTACCATCTACATCAGCACAACAGCAGCTTTAGTGCTGCATCATTTCGTCACATGATGCGTTCAGGCACAGTCTGGACTGTAAGTCCAAGGCAAGCAGCATCCATCACAGCAAAAAGAACATCCACCCATCCATTATCTATACAGTTTATCCTGTTCAGGGTTGCAGGAGGGCTGGAGCCTATCCCAGCTGTCATTGGGGGAGAGGCGGGGTTACACCTGGACAGGTCACAGGTCAGTCACAGGGCTGACACCAGGGTTGCCAGGTAGGTCTATTTTTGAAGTGTTGTCGCAGGTGGACATTTTTGGGTAAACCTATTTTGCATGCAAATTACATGAATAATAGAAATCCTTTATTTTTAGTTTCATTTTAGATTAAGTAATTTATTTAAACCCAAACTCCACCAAACGGACTCCAGATCATTCAGCACGACACACAATCTGCAGGGACATGCATGCCCACATGACAAACCCACACACACAGCTTTGCCCGACACAGTCTGCTGCTGAAGGAGCTCCTGAAGGAGCCCCCACAGTCTCATGCAGGGGGTGAGAGGAGCTGTCCATGATGGATGCCAGTTGTGATAACATCCTCCTCTCACCCACCTCTATGACCGTCTGAGTTTAATCAATCTGTGTATTTTATAATGCATTTGAAAATGATGGCAATGCTGTTGGACTTCAACAGCAGTGTATCTGGTTTGGCGTGGGTATATTTTGAGTTCCAGTATTGGGCTGGTTCTGTCACACAGACCTGGCAACCCTGGCTGACACACAGAGACAGACAACCTTTCACACTCACATTCACACCTACGGGCAATTTTAGAGTCACCAATGAACCTAACGAGCATGTCTTTGGACTGTGGGAGGAAGCCGGAGTACCCGGAGCGAACCCACGCATGCACGAGGAGCACATGCAGACTCCACACAAAAAGGCCCACTACGTCTGAACCGGGGTTGGAACTAGGAAGCTTCTACCTGCGAGGTGACGGTGCTAACAGTCCAGCCTATTTGTAAAGCTCAAAATCTCTGCCTCAGAGAACTTTAAGGGCTTTCTCAGATAAAGGAAACTCTTCGTCCTCTTTAACCATCACGGAAAACACGGAGGAAAAGTCAGACAGCCTCAGTGTGAGATTACATAACCCGAGTAATGACAAAGAAAACAAATACATTAAATTATTGAAGTATGAATTAAATGACAGTGTTTGTTTCTCATGGTTTCTCCCATATCCTTCCTCTCTCTCAGCCGTCATCTTCTCAGTCTTTGTTATCTTTGTTTTGGATCGGTGAAGAGTAAGACACCCCCCACTCTGTGAGATAATCCATCACTGACCAAAACTAACAAGTGCAGACAGACAGAGAAACAGACAGACAGAGAAACAGACAGACAGAGAAACAGACAGACAGACAAAGCTCCTCCGTCCGTATCGATTCATGTTTGTTTTGAGTTGGTGTTTGAGCTGCAGAGAAGAAGAACATGGAGTCATGAAGAGGTGTGAATGTGAATGTTAACACGAGCCCACAGTGTAGTTTGATTTTTGTTCACTTTACTGTGCTCTTCTTGTCTTATCCTTGGTGCCATTTTGTTTAACACATGCTCGCCCTGATGCACACACGTTTAGAGTTTTAAGACGACACCTCTCATTTCTCTCTGTGTGATCTCAATAAACATCTGCTTGTAGCTGCAATATTCTTTACGTTAACAGTAATTCACATGACTGAATGTCAAATTAACCCACAGAGAATCACGCCCCAACTCCACAGTTCCTCTTAACTCTTCCTAATATTTCTCTTGGTTTTAGCTCGTTGTTCGTTGCAGCAACGCACAGTTTCTGTTCCCTCTCTCTGCTCTCATTAACCCTGTTCCCAGCCGCAGGAAGCAGCTGTTTGCAGCTAAATGAACTCACTGCACTGTAAGCTACCGGCCCAGGATCACACAGCAGACATTGCTAAGTTAGCAATTAGCCAACGCATGCAGTGGAGCATTTCACAGCTAAAGAACCACATTTCCCTCAGGAGTAAAACAACACAGAGCTAAAGGGAGGGCGAATATTGGATCTGCTTTGGCTTTGTGTCTGCTGGCTGCGTAAACAGGCAGGAACACGTTCACCAGAACATCTTCAGGCAGTGATAATATGTCAGAAATGTGTTTAGCGCTTGTTGTTCTGTCCCCGAGTGGCAACGAAAAAGCAAACAAAACAATAAATAATGCAGATTTAAAAACACGATGTACAGAAGCGTTTCTGACTTTGGAGATTCACAAGTCAACAAAAAAAAAACGTGTTAGAAAAGTGAATCTCTGTTTTAGAGTCTTCTAAATAATTCTGACATTAGTTTCAGTTTGGAGAAAAATTATTAATCTTCAAAAAGAACATTTTGATTGCTTCCAATCAGTGTTTGCTTCTGATTTTCTGATTTTCAATGGCTGTTTTGTGGAGAGTTGAGGGATATTTGCTGCCTTTAAAGATTCTTAGAACATCGGAGACAGAAAAAGATCGCTCGCTTGCAGAAACAAGCTTCATTTCATGGAACTTGTTTCAAATCAATCAATCAATCAATCAATCAAATTTTATTTGTATAGCGCCAAATCATAACCAGGGTTATCTCGAGACACTTTACAGAAAGAGCAGGTCTAGACCGACTCTTTGTTAAGTTATTCAAAGAGAGGCCCAACATCAATCCACCATGAGTAGCACTTAGCAATTCGGCACATTGGCAGAAAAACTTCCTTTTAACAGGCAGAAACCTCGAGCAGAACCAGACTCATGTTGAACAGCCATCTGCCTCGACTGGATGGGCCGAACATGGGATAGAAGGAGATGCAGGATAGAGACAGGCAAAGAGAGCAACAACAACATATGTTCTTGTTACCACAACAACATATGTCCTTGTTACATGAACAACAACAGACACATACTTATGGTTACAATGCCAATAATAGTGGTAGACTAGGGTGAAGATTGGCTAAATAAATAAATAAATAAATAAATTAGCGAGAGAAGCAGAGTAATGATAAAGGCTGAGGTAATCGTAATTGTAACAGTTGAAGTCAACAGGTCTACTATTAGCATTAGCAGCAACAATAATGATACTATGGGGAAGGCTGATGTTAGTAGGTGTTGCAGTCGAGCAGGTCCACAGCAGCAGGTGGTCTGCAGCAACGATCCTCAGGAACCTTCAAGACAAGGGAGCACAAGAACTCCCGGGAAGATATGTGGTTAGTAATGTTAATGGGACCAGAAAATACAGAGTTAATGAGCTGCATTAATATGACAGATAGAGAGAGAGAGAGAGTCAGAGAGAGAGGAAGAGAGAGAGAGAGAGAGAGAGAGAGTCAGAGAGTCAGAGAGAGAGAGAGAGAGAGAGACTGCAAAGACTGCAGCTGCACGCTCACTGTTAGCACCGTGCTTTGAGATACGAGCGCTCGTCTCCTTTCCAGTGTTGATTCAATGAATTTGCAAGTTGAATCTCCTCCATGCTAACAGGCTTGTTTTATGGCGTCATCTTTGTTGATCATTTCCTTCTTACCGCCACCTACTGGACTGCCGGTGTAGTGCAGTTACTTTTACTGCTTTTCAAACGTCATTGGACTGATTTGCATAATGTTATAAATAAACTTGCCTTGCCAAATAAAGCAGAAAATGCTGAGAGAACAGCTGAATGTACCAGCAAATGATTCTTTTTAAAAAACCAAATCACATGAGGTGAGGACACTTTCTGCTTTGCCAGGATTACCTGCTTGATCGCTGGGGGCCAGCAATCTACAGGTTAGAACATTTGAACCCAAAAAAATGCACTCAGTAAACAGAATACCATCTAAAGAATCTGCCCCAAGTGAACTCAATATCAGGTAAAAATCAGGTGAGGGTCTGCTCTGACAACAACACAACATCAGCTGAAATATTGATCTTAAGACCAGATTGTGGCACAAATATGGAAGCCCATTCCCACCAGAAAAAAATAAAAATAAAAAAGTGAAAACGCAAATGTTTATATCCCATGAATTTGACTTTTTGTATCTCTTATAATAATCTAATAATTATGACTTAACATTTGCAGGTCTTTAATCAAGGCTTAGTTGATTAAAACGGGCTTCCGAACACAACGACCCTCCACAAGAGAGGACCTCAGGTTCAGGACCCTCCTCAGAGCTTTAATCAGGTTTGTATTGTGCCTGTGGGAGGTGTAGTCCTGAACTGAATCACAATCATATCACTACAAACTGAGGCTTAAAGGACATCTGAACAGAAGTCTGTTTGTCCTGTTTTTATATCTAGCCTTTAACACGTTCAGGTTTGTTTTTAATTCATCCTTATCTCCATCTTTACTCCAACAAATGACCGGCATCCCTCCAGTTCAACAAGTGTTTTAAAATGTAGTTTTTCAGTGGAGCAGGACTGTTCACCGTGACCAGAAGGCCCAGACAGAGCACTAAACTGTTCCCTCAAAGACCTCTGAAATGAAGTGCAGGCGTAGCAGCAGGAACTGAATGACCTTCCTGATTTAAAAATGAATCTCTGAGTGTTTTAAGACGACTTCTCCTCTGATGATCTCTGACACTGCAGTGTGGGTGTCCACGGCCGTGCAGCTCTAAAGTACAACAAGAAAAGAGGGTTTTATCTGTTTGCATTGATTAGATACATTTATTTTTAGAATCATTACGTAGATATTTTCCCGATTCCTGCTGTGGTCAGGGCGTCTGTGCTGTGGAGGCACACAATGAGTCTCCTGCGATTCTGCATTGATTCCTCTCCTGCTTGAACTGCAGCTGGAAGCGGAAACTACATCCATCTTTGTCCTGTTGTTTTAAACAGCAGAGAAAGTTTCAGGCGGCAGACTTACAGCATTGTTGTGTCTGAGTCTGGATGTAAACACTGAGTCTGGAGAAATGCTGCGGAGCGAGCATGACGTCTACATATGCTAATGATTGGAGAAGTGAGTAATCCTTTTCCCCGCCATGAAAGGATTACCAGGAGACACGACGAGAAACAGAAAGTAGTTTGACATTTAAATAGTGCCTGGAAAGTAAGAGGAAGCAGATTTACTCTAAGAGCAGCTTCAACTCCAGCAACCCGGGTTCAGTCGCCTTGTCACTCAGCTTTTATACTTCAGCTGAATCGTCAGGAAATAAAACCGTCTGTGGGACTTTTGAACTCTCTGTGGCCCGTTTAGGTCTAATTTTAGGTCCCAACATTCTGGATTTAAGCATTTCTATTTGTGTTCAAGAGGACAAAATAAATGACAACACATCGATGAGGATAACAGGTTTTGTTTGAGTTGGATTGAGCGTTGTTGCTTTCATATGATGTCATTTATGAGCAGTCTTGCACGAAGCTAAAGGACTTTCTCTCTTCTGTTTTAAAGAATCAGCTGTTGATATCTTTGTTCTGTCTGTTGGATAATGTCTCACTTTAATGCCTGAATACCGACGTGCAACATGAACCAAGAGAAATCTATTACAAGATGTATTTTTAAACTTTGCTTCAGGGCACAGCCAGAGCACAAGGATGATTTTATCATCGGCCCGGACTGCACCAGCTTCCCTCTCAGATTATGCGGGTGATAATGATCTCAGACTTCTCAGAAGGCAGAGTCAGAGAGAGGCTGTTAAAGGAAGTAGAAATAGGATAATAGATAAGAGGGAAAAAGTGGCAATAAGTAAAGAAACAGGAGAACGGAGAGGAGCAGAACGCTGAGGAGAGGTGATGGGAGGAGAGATAACAATGGACAAAAGTAGATGTGCACAGAGGAAGAGGCGGAGGGGTGTGAAAAGATGCAGTGATGCACTTTGACTGTCCAGGATCAAACCTGTGCAGGGTCCAGATTTACAGTAATGCAAGTTTGAATTTCAGACTTTAAGTTAAAGCTTTGCTGCAGAGTTTGTGGGGGGGAAATAATGCTGCATTCAGGAGACAGAAACAAAAGTAGGATGGCTTCTAAATTAAGCTTTTGTACTTAAGTGGGAGAAAAGCCCGCCCACTGAAGAACAGGTGAGTCACTTCTGTTGTTAAAGCTGATCTTGTTAAAACATAATTCCCATTATTTTTGGAAAAAAAACATGGTTAGGATTCAGTGATCATAACATCTGTCTGCTGTAACAACAAAGTTTTATCCAATTAACTTCTTGGTTCAGACGTAGTGGGCCTTTCTGTGTGGAGTCTGCATGTTCTCCCCGTGCATGCGTGGGTTCTCTCTGGGTACTCCGGCTTCCTCCCACAGTCCAAAGACATGCTCGTTAGGCTCACTGGTGACTCTAAATTGCCCGTAGGTGTGAATGTGAGCGTGAAAGGTTGTCTGTCTCTGTGTGTCAGCCCTGTGATTCACTGGCGATCAGTCCAGGTGTAACCCCGCCTCTCGCCCAATGACAGCTGGGATAGACTCCAGCCCCCCTGCATCCCTGAACAGGATAAGCGGTATAGATGATGGATGTGATGCTGCATTCCAGACAACTGGGAAATAGGAAATTTCCAACTTCTGACTGTGAAGTCGGGGTAGATGACGCAGCATTTTTTCAGACGGAGGTCAGAAAAACTCGACTTTCGAGTCGTCTGGAACGCAGCATAAATACGTCCAAAGTTACCTCAAGTTGAGGACATGCAGACTTTCAGAGAGATCACCTGGCGTGCAGACTTCACACCCACATTTCAGTGATAAAAGATTCTCTTACTTCTGACAAACAAAAGAAAAAGTATTCAGTGTAAAACATTTACTTTATTTAAAACGTCTTTGAATCAAGAAGGTCAGAAATAAAATCCAACCACATCATGAAAGGAGTTCAGTCTATAGAGGAAATCTAAAGAAGCATTGAAGTCTTTAGGTCTCTGTCGGAGGCTTATGTAGCCCTGTAGTCCTGTGTCCTCGCAGACGTAATGTTTTGACGTTTATTGAAAGTCCTTAAGGGAAAAGTTCACTCGATTAAAAGGTGGACATTTGGAAAGAGACAGAGAGGTGCTAAAGAAAGCAATGAAACAGAACAAGGATTTTTAGTTAGTGGACGCTGTGCAACTCTCCCTGTAAGTTAAATAAATAGTCCAATCTCTATTTGATAGAGCTGAATCCTTCAACGGTAGACTGTAGAGGATAGGACTGACTTAGAAGGACAAAGAACCAGACGTAGTCAAGGTGAAACAGTGGGGATGTGAAAAAGAAGCAGAGGAGATATGAAGGTGAACAGAATGATAACGGAGAAGGAGACAAACTGAAGGACACAAGAAAGACAGAGAAAGCTGGTGGCAACAAGTGGAGATCAGACAATAATAGTGAGACGGGGACATGTCAGGTGGTTAAAGGCGGCAGACAGTAGTAATGTTCAGGTAATAGACACATGCAGCTTCATGTCCTCTGCAGGCCTGCTGCAGAATCCAGAGTCACTGCTCACATCTCATTCCTGTGGGTGACTCTTAACATCTACATCAGCACGCAGCTTATTTCCAGCCCCGATGTGAACTGACAGCGACGCGTGTGGGCAGAGCAACAATAACAGAACATGTCACATCCGTTTTTGTACCTTCGTTCCCCTCGACTTCTGCTCAAACGCATTTCTGTTCCGGTGTCTTCCTCCAGTTTGTGACGGGATCGGGATGGGGCGTCCGCTCCAATACCAATCACCCGGCTCCCTGCTTCTTTCCAGTGCTGTCTCTCATGTTCATGCTGGCTCAGCGACGCTGCTACATTTGTGGCTCTTCTCTCACAAGTAAATGATGTTAGGCTTAGTCGTAGGCATTCACATTAGTACAGGGCTGAGATTGATGAAACCATGTAATCAAGAGAAATAAACCATGTTAGTTTGGAGATACGCAGTCCTTTAAGCTAACTTCTCCATCACAGCTGTACTTTGTTTTGTTGTGCAAATTAGCATATATTAGCATGCTAAAAAACTAACCCAAGATGATGACCACGGAAAGCATCGTACCTGCGAAATATTAGCATGTTAGCATTGTTCTTGTGAGCATGTTAACATACTGATATTGGGATTAAGCTCAAAGCACTGCTGTGGCACAGGCTTGCAGAGCTCGCTAGCATAAATCTAGACTCTTAATTCACTCTTAAGCTCCTTTTTGCTCCCATGTTGTACACTGTGGATGCTGCGTTATGGAGCTAGTTACATCCACGCTGCGTGAAGTGTGTCTGCACACTGCCCAGACAAACACCAACCAACACCAACCAACACCAACTGCTGGGTCAGTGTGCGGCAACAGCCTACGTTTGTCAGATGGAGTTGTTTGAGTTTGACGTGTCCAGTCGGGTTTGGTGAAGTCATAAAAAAAAAAGGTAAAAAACAATAAATAAATAAACATACAAACGATTAGAATAAAGTTTTCAGTTATTATTTGTTCTGTTTTCTACATCGACAGAAAATTATCCCGTTATCACGAGAAAAGCAGCTTAGTTATCTCGAGATAACGAGATAAATAAGTCGTTATTAATGTATTATATATGTAAATGTATGGATGCATGTCCGTCAGGGCTTCTGTAACACTCAGACAGTGTAAGTCTTGTTTTAAAAATCACTTTCCAAACAACTTGCTGTGATTTATAAGGAAAACACTCGGTGGTGAGTCACACTGCAGTCAGTGATTCATCACTCGGTTATCTGATGCCTGGATGCCGATATCTGAGCTGGGAATGTGATAACATTTCAGCCTCCTCGGCCATCGACACTGGGAAACTGGACAGTAGAGTACATCATTACAAAATCATGCGTGGCGCTCTGACTTTTAAAAACAGTGAACACGCTTTATACAGCTTTACGCCAGCTGGGTGACCAAACTAAATACATCAAATTAAAACGATGTTTAAAACGCGGGGGCGTGCAAAGCAGCTGTGTCCTCAGATTAATCTTGTGTCTACAGTCTGGTGGCCGTAGAGAAACAGCAGCTATAAATACTTTGCGATCGACGTCTGGATGCAGTCGGGGCATGATTCCTGCCTGATCACAGCCGGAGAGGAAGAGATGTGGGGAGTCTGAGGGAGGCTGAACTGGCTCTGTGTGTGATTGCCTCTGTGGATGGATCCTGTCAGATGATTACAGGCCCAGCGTGCGGCTGCTCACTCTCTGATGGCAGTGATGAACAAACTGTCAGATGGCTGTCAGCCTCACAAGCCTTTGTTTATTGGACTGTCTGGCTGAAAGCTGTGCTGGCAGGACGTTTATGTAAAAATACATCTGTCTTATCCGCCTAAATCAAGCCGAGGCTGCAGCGTCCTATCATGACTAATTGGGGCAAAGAACACAACGTAATCCTGACGCTGGCGGAGAACTGGCTTTAAATTCGCTGCCAAAAGGAGGCAGAAGATCAAAATGTAGCAGCAAAATACCGACTCATCAGGCAGCTGCTGGATATTTTAACTGTTCGTATAACATGTCATTAATAACCAGGATCTTAAACGTGGCTGCACAGCGTCTTCAGTTGCTTTAGCGCCACCACCAGGACAATCAGCCTGCAGTGTTTTTCCATTACAGGATTTAATTCTTTTCTTTTAATGAAGTTTAATCTACTACTAATCAGAATGTAGCTGTTGTAGTTAATTTGACCACTTGCACATGTATGTGTGAATCAGATTATACATGAATATAAAATCAAAGTCAGTACGCTGTTTTATGGAGTAAAAAGTAAACTTTAAGACAGTGATGAATAATTATACAGCGTGTTGTGCTGCAGTCTATTCTTAGTCTTGCTGTTGATTGTCACTTAAGCTTTACATGTTGTTGCCATGGCCACAGTGAGACTTCCTGATCTGCATCCTGAAGGCAATAAACTCCTCTGTACAGTAATTCTTCCCTAAAAGGCCGGAGATGTCTTGCTTTTAACCGTGCGTTTGCATTCGCATATGATGGCTGCGTCTGTGTGGAGCGTCGTCCTCAAAAATTAACGCTACATGTACAGGAGATGCAGTCTGCGCATGAACAGTAGGGGCAGTGTCGAGGCAGAGGGGATGTGACAGGGTCAAGTACGGGACCGTTACGTCCCGTACGGACATCACAGTAACCTCCTCGAGTGTCACCATGTCTGTTGTTTACATCCCACACATACGGTAGTTGCATACGGCCTGAGCTCTCTGGAGTGCCCTCTACAGGTATCCTCCAGTAACACGCATAGTGCAGAGACAAGTATGTGAACAATGACGTTCATCACGCAGCCGGTTGTGTGCGCAAACAGAAGGTTAAAAAGCAGGAATATCTCCGGCCTAAAGACTCCTTAAAGATCCAATTACGTCTTTTTAAATCTTACAGATGTAAATAAACTTTCTGTCAGCGAGCAGGTGAGTCTTATTTCCCTTCCTGCTTACTTCATTACTGTCTTGTAAAATGTTACAGTTGATTATGTGAAACGACCTCTTGATGTAATGGAAGTGAGGTGATCAGATCGCATACTGCCGCTGCGAGGCAGTGGGTGTAATGTGGCATGTGTTGAGAGACAGAATCAGTGTCAGCAGTTCGGCTGATGGCTTCAGACACATGGAGGCCGTGATATTACGATCCTGGTGAAGAGGAAATGCAGTCAGGATGTTTGTGATTCTACATCTAACTTGATTACCTGAGCGCAGGTATGAGGTAAATAAGAAAATGCCTCTTATCGGAGATGTTGACAATAAAGAGCGTTGCACTCGATTTGCAGGAAATTCAATCTTTCACGTCCTCTCTCTCCCTCTGTTGTTTGCTTCACACCGAGCCGATCGCAGCCGGTCTTTCTCTCATTTACCAACTTATATCCTCCCCACTGCGGCCCTAATACCTTCATCAGCCTCTGAACAAACAGCCGCATTAATGGGTTCGGCACATGCTGCGGCTGGTGTCTGTCTGAGGATGTGAAGCTCAATTTCAACTGGATGTCTGAGATGGAAGCTTCCACTGACCTGATGCTTACTGAGAGAAAACTGCAGTGTTTCGATAACATGCAGCAGAAAAATGGACCCTGCTGGATGCAACACTGTGGGACATATTCTGATTACAGGTGGTCGTATGAAATTAAACAATACAACACCTATTAACAGCCTAGAATTGAGCCAATATTTAAACATGACATACTAGAGGGACAGCTAAAGTAAGACATCTCACTAATATATACGTTTGTAAAACAAAATGTGGTTTTAAACTCGGAATTTCTAATTCCTTAATTCGACCACCCTGTCCCTGTTGTCCTACGATTTCATCACAATGTGAGATTTGCTCGGCTACAGTAAAATGCTCTTGTAGAAGCAGGTTTAGTCTGGAGTTCTGTGTAGCAGAAGTAAGATGAAGATGAAGAAGAGATGTCAGAGTGAGGGGGCTGCACATGGACGAGCGCCCCGAGCTGTTTGGGGATTTGGTGCCTTGCTCAAGGACTCTTCAACAGTGCCCAGGAAAGGAACTGGCACCTCTTCAGCTACCAGCCCCAATTCCATACCGGGACATGAACCGGCCACCCTCTGGTTCTTAAAGTCGAGCTGAAACGGCATCTCCAGAGTATCTAGCTTCCGTATCGTGAAGTATTTCCGAGTGAAACAGGACGTGCAGGCGGGACATATCATCAGAGGGATTTGATTTGATCGTTGAGAAGTGGGCGTAGACAGACGTTCTCCACAGCGCAGTAGCTAGCTAACTGACCGAGCGTTCTTGGTGCTCTGCGGCTAAATGTTGCAGATTGATTGGCGGAAATTGTTTGTTGCTAACTTACGTAAGCAGGCGTGAAATTTAGTTTCACCGGAAGAAAAAATGATCGGATTTTGATATAAGAATACGAAGAAATTGATTTTCTGTATATTTTTTGGCCTATATTGTCAAATAGATGCACAATATTACCAGATGTGATCTAAGAGGATTAAAAGTACATTTTTCATTTCACCTCCCGAGTCCCGACAGACTGAGACTTAGACAGGCCTGGAAAAGTGAAGCTGGTGTAAAAGGGCCTTAAACCTGCATTCTTTCTACTGTCGGTTCAGGACATTACAATCCAAAACAAACAGGATGATGAGCAGCTTTTATCCCAGAGCTGTGGCCTCCATCACACCCTCTTCCCTGTCCAGGCACACAGCAGACCCCAAGGACCTACACACATCAGGCTGTGAAACACCCACAGAGACTGCAGTGGGTGGGTGCACAGATAGACTCAGGTTTACCCCGTCCTCACAGCGCAGTGAGAACACAATGCACAATCAATATTTGCACTGAGGACTGCACATTTTAATATTCTACTTTGGACATTTAATAATGTTTAATTCTCGATATATACGATTACTACTATATACCATTTTCATAATGCTGCTGCTATTTTGGTTCTGTCGTATTTATATTTTTTATATTCGATATTTAAGTCTATACTTTGTATTTAAGTAATTTCATTATACATTGCATAATAACAATAAAGATGATTCTGATTCTTTCTGATGGCCAGAAGAGGGAGGCTGCACTGGTTGCAAAAATAGTCCGATTGTATGGAACTAGATGCGACATGCACCTGAAAAACAATCTTGTTTGGCACTCAGTCGTACTTCAAACTCTGAGGAGACAGCTCTCCATTCGTCTGGGCAAGGAAATGTTGTTAGCAGCTAATCACCATCACAGCTACGCAGCTTGCTAACCAAGCTAGTGCTAGCATTGGCTGGTAACTTAGCTTTGGCCAACCTCCAATGATTGACTTTCTGACTTACACTGGAAACCGCTCACAGCTAAGGTTTGAATCTGTTCTGGGCATGGAGTCCTTTCTGTTCTCCCCGGGCATGCGTGGGTTCCCTCCGGGTACTCCGGCTCCCTCCCACAGTCCCACAGGGTGGTGGTCTCAGCTATGGTTTGTAGTATGAAGTACACGATCTGATATTCAACGGCTGACTTTAGTAAAACAACCACTGACTTTAATCAGCCTAATTAGATTTAAGTGTGAGTGATTTGTTTCTAATGAGAGTGTTCCTTGTGTCCAGGCCGTCCAAATACATAAACATCAGTCTGAATTATTGTAGCTGACACTCTGAGTCACAGAGAGAGAGAGAGGGTGGAACAGAGGAGGGAAGGACGGGAGGATGGATTTGCTCTGAGGTGTGAGAGAACTAAAGAAGGAGAGAAAGGACAGAAAGAGGCGGCGAGGACGAGGAAAGGAATAAAGAACGTATTGATCGGATTGAAATATACATTTTTTGTTGCACACAAAGAGAAGCTGGAGCTGTGGGAGGACAGAGGCGAAGAGGCGCTGAAGTGCAAACAGAAAGTGTTTCAAATCGAGCTCCTATCTGTTATTCATCTAAGTCAAGTGATGCAGGCCCACATCCGACACCCCTGTGCGTGCGTGTGCGTGACCTTGTGAGTCAGAGCGAGTGTGAAAGAGTGTGGTGTTTTTACACTTTCTGTGCAAACATTTCAAAGTCACCTCTTTGTGTCTCTCACAGACAAAACCAACGACGGAGCCTCACTCGAGAGGCTCGTCTGCATGAAAGCGCATTAGACCAGATATGAACTATCACACTGAGGGAAATCTGAATAAAATGAACTCATGAATAACAAATATTTCATGCGTATTCTCTTTTCCTCCGCTTCCATTTTCCCTGGTGTTTTAAGCATGAAAGCTGGAGACAGTGAGCAGCGCTCCAGCCAGAAAAGTCTGAAAATGATAATCAGATCGCTGCTGCAACCGCCGTCTGATTGGTTTGATATTCAGCTTTAATCACAGAGAATGCCGAATTCATTATTTATACATTTCATTCTTTCCTTTGTAGTTATGGCCTCAGAAATATTGAACTTTGGGAGCTGTGTAATTAACGGATTGCCGTGCTGTGCTCTGGATTCACAATGGCAGCCGCTGCATGCCTGTGTGTGTGTGTGTGTGTGTGTGTGTGTGTGTGTGTGTGTGTGTGTGAGTGTGTGTGTGAGTGTGATAGTGGGAGAGGGAAAATGAAAGAGGAATACCAACAGATGTCTCAAAATGATATCATGATGGGTTTGCCTCTAAATGTCACCGCTTCATAAACAGAAGAAACTGCGATTAGAAAGAGAAAAAGCGTCAGATGGTTTTAAAGCATCTCACCATCACTCTCAGCCCTGAAGACATTTTAACTCTGGGTTTGCTCTGTGCTTTTAATTGAATAAATTAGAGAAACTTCCTGTCAAAATGAACGTGTCACACTGGGGTGACTTTTTCCTTCTTGTCCTCGGGGACAGACTGAGAATGAACAATGACTCAGAGCAGCTCAGACACTAACCAGATGGTACGTCGTCCAGAGACAACGCCATCACCGGACAGAACGCTGATGTTGGACAACATTATTACATTATGTGTCTCTAATATCTGTTTATGGCAACATGTTCTTCATCCCGTTAATGAAGGCAGCTTGGTCAGTGGTCGTACACTTTAAAATATGATGATCTAGGTACCCATGCTGTGAGTCAAGTCGGCAATGAAAGAAACAAGATTAACTTTCATAAAATAGCCTGCTGAGAAAACTGCTGGACATGAATCAATAAAACTCAGAGGTAAACATTGTGAAATATTGCAGTGACCAAGATAGGCTCAGGAAGAGATCAGTGATTGGGCTTGAACAGGCACCGTACAAACTTAAAGTTATAATCTCAAAGATCTCAGTTTCCTTCTCTTTGGCGCCACCTGTGGCGATAAATGGTAATCGCGGGAGCACCAGATATCTGACAGTGCTGCATGTGTGACGTCCACGGTCGGCTCCGGTTGTAACTCTTGATTTTCCTGGCTGACGGTCGCTTTCCTTTTCAGACTGTTTGCTTCATCTGAGCGTCGAGTTTGTTTCTTCTTCTTTGGATTTTCACTTCTAGTTGAAGTTGTATCTGTCGTCATCCATCTTTTCTTTGTTTGTTCAGCCATAGTAGATTACTGTTTACTCGCAACACTTGCAGAGAGCGGAAAAGCACAGCTGCACGGTGGTGCAGTAGTTCCCGGTTCACCCCTGGTTTCTGTGTAGAGTTTGCATGTTCTCCCCGTGCATGTGTGGGTTCCCTCCCGGTACTCCCGGCTTCCTCCCACAGTCCAAAGACATGCTCATTAGGTTCATTGGTGAACCTAATAAGATAAAGTCAGGTTTATGTTCTAAACTCAGGCACAGTTTCATGCTGCCTTTGAACTCATTGGTCTAAAGTGCTGGTGTTCTAACAGCCTCACACGGTTAGAAAAACCATCTATTTTTAGCGTGCTTGGCCTCAGAGGTGATGGAGCAGCTAACCCTGGCAGCTGTGACGACACCCTCATTTCAGCCTCACACAGTCAGAGCTGTTTGTGTGGCTTCGGGTCAGCCTGCCAGCCGCTTCCCAAATTGATGCATAAGCTGCTGTCCAGAACAGGGACAGTCATTACGCTTATTATGGATTTTGTGTTGTGCATTGTCTTTGGTCTTTGTCCCTCACAGCTGCTGGTCAGGCCTGAACACAGCAGGCCGGATGAGCCAGACTCTCCATTATCCTCCATCCAGCTCCTGTGATTATACAGCAGCAGTGCTTATTGTCACTGGTGTCACAGTGCTTACTTTCTTTCTAAATTATCCTCCACACCATCTCTTACTTATTATAGAGCTAAACAGACAAACAGGTGTTGACATTTTGTGGATTATACCTGCAAGCAAAACCAATTACTCTGCAAAAGATGATAAAAAAAACTCATCAAACTCAGTGTCCTTCAAAAAGTGGTAGTAGACAATAAACAGAGGCCTGTTTATGTTATAAAATCTCACGTAATGAAATATCTTATTAGTTGCTGAAAGGTTTAAAAAGTATGTTACAATCCCGGGTTATATCTGGGAGGGGGAAATGACCGCTGACAGGTGAGGTGAATAACATTGATTATCTCCTTACAATAGCCCCCGTCAGTGGGAGGATACGTTAGGCAGCAAGTGAACATTTTGTCCTCAAAATTAATGTGTTGGAAAAAGGAAAAATGGGCGAGCGTTAGCAAGTGAGTGACTTTGACAAGGGCCGAATTAGCTACACGACTGGACCTCGCTTACCTGGGGAAGACATGGCACCAGGATGCATTATGGGAAGAAGGCGAGCCGGTGGAGGCAGTGTGATGCTTGGAGCAATGTTCTGCTGGGAAACCTCGGGTCCTGCCACTCATGTGGATGTTACTTTGAAACATTGTTGCAGACCAAGTCCACCCCTTCATGGAAACAGTATTCCCTAATGGCAGTGGCCTCTTTCAGCAGGATAATGTTCCCTGACACACTGCAGACATGGTTCAGGAATGGTTTGAGGATCACGATGAGTTCAAGGTGTTGACTTGGCCTCCAAATTCCCCAGATCTCAATCCAATGGAGCGTCTGTGGGATGTGCTGGACAAACAAGTCCGATCCATGGAGGCCCCACCTCGCAGCTTACAGGACTTAAAGGATCTGCTGCTCACGTCTAGCAAATATATAACATACATTTACAGAAGAAAGAAGCAACAACGCCTACGACTAAAAAGGATGTAAAGGCCATTGTGCAAAACACAAACAAGCACTCAGTTTTAGGACTCAAATTTTCCACTAAACTGTGTTAAAGCTTAATTTTTTTAAGGAATAGTTTTGAATTTGGGGAAATCCACTTGAGAGGTTTCAGTTATGTGGATGTTTCTCGTTTAGCGGCTACCATAAAAAGGAGTTCATCCTTAAAGATAAAAAACGAGTTTGCAAACATTTAAAATCAACGCAGAAAGTAGACAAATGTCTGAATTCCCTTTCCCCAACAGATCAAAAGTTCTTGCTGGTTTTCACATCAAATATTAATCGAAACAAACTTGATTTTGAGCCAAAGGCAGTAAATCCATCCAGCTGTCCTGCACCAGGCATCATCTGTTACACACACACGTCTCTGATCAGAGAAGCAACATGGCAGACAGACAAAGTTTTCATATTAACTATTACTAATAGTTAAAGATGTGAGTTCATATGGAGATATATTCCACTTCAGCTGATCCCTGCACATTTTATAAAAGTGAAACAGCAATTAAGAGTGTTGTATTGTATGTGACATTGATTTATGGTATAATTGCTGCCTGTGTGAAAACCCAATGATTCATGTAATGATTTTTTTTAATGCACATCTCATTCAAACTGTAATTGCATTCTTTGTGTGAGAACGTATTGTTATTTCATCCTGTTTATTTTCATGCTTTCCCCGCAGGCGGAATAATGAGAGGCACCTTCAAACACAAGTGTAATGAAGACCACGTGCGAGCTGCATTATTCCACCTTCTTAATCTCCCACAGAGCAAAGTTACCTCTGGTATTAATAGCACCTGTGTGTTGTGATGCGTCTGTGTGGGATGTTTTGTTTCTTACTAAATATCCGAATGCAGCCTGATACTTGAAGCTTGACAAACACAATCTCAAGCATATTTGACAGTGGTGTTGACTGTACACAGAACTACTTTCAAGTATGTTGTCCCTATATAGTTTATATAGACACGTGGGAGTGATAGTTAGCACAGCGCCAGCATTTAAGTTACCAAAACTCAATTTGTTTTTCCACATGAATGTTAAAACTTTCGCTCTTTGACAGATGAGGGCGACCTTAAAGCCAGGAATGATCCGTCCTGACTAAGAAATAGTCACATTAGTGTCTCTTGGCTACAGCTTCTTTTTCCGTGCACTCTTTGCTGTCGTTAGGGAAAGATTGTGATATGGTTGTGTTTTGCTACATAACGGGCACTACTTTTTGTGTAAGCATTACGACTTTGTTATGTAGCGCAGAAACACAAACCAAACAGCAACTGTAAAGCCAGAGTTTGTCAGGGAGGAGAGAAAACGACATATCTGTTTTAGGGTTTAAAAAGAGGAGTATCTGCACACTGGCCCCTGGTGTTACCAGTGTTGCTGGTGACCCTCTGACACGCTCAACTCCAGTACCCGAAGCACAAGAAGACACGGGCAGACAGGGCAGAGAGGGTCATTGTAACAAAGTTACCCTGGTTTCCTGCTTCATTTCACAGACTGCAACCACCAGATATTTCTCCACGTGCTGTGGTGCCTTCAAGTGCAGAAGAAACCTCTGACTTTCCAAACTTGTCCATCAGCTGATTTAAATCCTGATCTCAGTATAAATTTAATGCGTGCGCCCTGCAGCGGTTTGGGATTCAGTCAGGCTTTCTAATGCTGTTGAGCTTTTTGAGGTGTTCGCTGTCCAGGGTGCTGAATTTAACCCAGGCAGTGCTGGTTGTGGCTGCCGCTGTCCGTGGTGCTGAACATCAGCCTGGAAAGTCAGAAACCATCAGCTCACTTTGAGTTTATTAAAACTATCTATATTTGTTTTACCAAGGAAGGAAGTTTCAACAATTAAAGGTAGTGGCTTGTAGTGTAATGTAGTGGACAGAAATGTCAACATTTAGAGCCTTGTTCTGTGCATTTCTGGATTTCAGAATGACCTGAATCCTGGCTGGAAGCAGCACAACGGGAACAAGAGGTGGTTTAAAGGTTTTTGTTTCAGGGCAATCTCCAATCCTCCGTTGATGTGAAGCTGTGTAATCACAGTTGTTTGCATTTTGCCAGAATTCACCAGAATGCATTTCTCCTGCCGTGGGGCTGCTCGTTACGAGTGTTTTTGTGGAAAGGATTATCCCTATTTTAAAGAACAAAGCTGTAGTCTCCCTGTGGCACAATGAAAACTATTTTTGGTGACACAATACTCACCAGCAGCAGCAGGCTCTGAATCAGTGAGGGAAAATGAGATTGGAAGCAGAGCAGCTGAAAAACCAACAATCTGCAGCCTTCTCAATGAGCAGACATGTTTTCTTTGTGTGTCTGTCAGTTCTAATCCCTTTCACTGCAGAATGAAGGTGCTTTCACACCTGCTGTGTTGGAGAGGTTGAATGGGAATCTGAAGCTCTCTAGAATGAACTCGGCACTGACAATCAGAAACTGCATTGATGGAAAATACATTTGACGATTGAAACATGAGTAAATTAATGCAAACGATTATCGTCTGTGTTTTTAATGTTTCATGAGAGCTAATGGTAAAATTAATTTCCTCCAAATCCAACATCCTGCTGGGTCTTTCCCTGAACAAAAAGAGACCTGTATCCTCAAAAGATCCACTTGTACTCAAGTTTATGGATCACTGATCTGCCATGCTGGTCAGAAGGCCCTGAACTGAGAAGATCTACCAGTATGATAGATAGTACTGGAAGGGAAACTTGTATATAGATTTGTCAGACATGCTAACGTCACAGGTTGTTGCAAGGTTAGCTATAGACTCCTGTTGCAGGTCTGTATATTTCCCCCAGTCATCATTATACACGCACCAACAGATTCATCCATCCATTTTATTCCGCTTATCTGGGGTTGGGTCGCAGTGGCAGCAGGCTAAGCAAGTTAACCCAGACATCTCCTCTCCTTAGCAACGTTTTCCAGCTCCTCCTGGAGGATCCAGAGCAATGACTGTATATCTATCTGCTCCCATTGTACGAAATTGATGCCAAAATAGCCCCTGTGATAGACACTGCCATCTTGCGATGGCGACGTCATATGCAGCCAGAGACTGCGCAGTAGAGATCGGCGAGTGAAGCGGCCGTGGCCACTTCCGCTAACCCAAACACACACTTAACTTACCAAAAAAACAGCAAGGATCCCGCACGCCGGCGTGTTTAACAGCAGAACAGCTTCTCTGTGTTGGTCTGAGGTTAACGTTCACAGGTATGGAAACTTCAATGACTGTAGTGATTGTTTTAGTTACGTTTCCACTCGCAGATCGTCCTCCACTCTGCTAATATGGAACTGATCGGCTGCAGGAGCCGAATTTGTCAACAGAGCTGTCAATCATCATTTTGACAGCATCAAATAACTAAGTAGGTAGTCTGGCAGGCGCCATCCTAATCAGATGCTGGAACCACCTGGTGCTTAAATACAAAAAGATGAAAAGGTCCTTAGTAGATTAAATTTCAGGATATTATATGTGTATATTTGGATAGGGTCTAATCTTTCTATCGTCAAAGTCCTCCAAAGGTCTCATGTTTAATCTTGAATATACTGCAAATACATCACCAGCTTGTAACGCATCATATTGTTGTGCATTTATTCAGTGTTGATTTTTAAAGGTCTGCATTTGTTCTGCAATCATTCAACATGAAGCGGGTATTTTACAGCAGCTTTGTGTGGAACAAGAGCCCTCTTGTTTTATTGATTTAAGCTGCCACAACAATCACAGCACGACGCTTTATGAAACGCAGTTCTTTAATGGCATAAATGATGAAACATGTGTCACAGTCATAATGGAGCGAACATGTACCTACATGGGGTCAACAGATCAGAGGGTTAGAGTAGAAGCAATTTTCTGGCTGATGGACACATGAAAGCAAAGTGCGGCTGACCTTCAGTTCTCTGACAGCTACGACTCACTGCTGTTTACTTCCTGTCCAGAACTCCCCGAGGAGCTGCAGCTGCCTCGCTGTGTCTCACTGCGAGTGTGTGTTCGAGCATCAATGAGACAGTGTCGGGCCTTAAAAGCATTCTCATCTTCTCCAAGATTACATTTGTTGCTCTGTCCTCACTTTGTCGAGCTTTCTGCTCACAAGTGCAGAGGCGTAGATCCACTAATATCAAACACAACTTTTCCAGAGGCGGTCTGTCTCTTCCTCTTCTTCCTCTCATCTGTTTTCAGTCACTTTGTGTCAGAGTCTCGGAGGCAGTGAAGGTGCGAGCCTGTGGTCTGCGTCGCGTGATGCAGCAGGAGTGTTTTCACAGCTGTGTGTCGGAGCATTAGATCAGATACTGTGAGGTTTTTAAAAGCAAAGTTTCAGTCTCTTTCTGGTCCTGTTCTGAGTGGGTTCAAGCGCAGCCTGATAACGACAGCGTCTGAGCACTAAACAAGATAGTGCTGCTTTAAACCATTCATTAAACTCACTCGCCTTGCCTCGGAGAGGAAAAGTCTTAGTTAGTCTCTCAAATATTTGTCTCTCTGTGAAATGAATTTTAGGCAAAGAAAGAGATCAAAATATTCACATGGATGAATTATAAACCGCTTCACAAGGACATCGGGTCACCTCGTGCTTCTCTCTTTGGTAGTGTTCTTACTAAGAGATTAGATATTGATTTAAGTGCTGTGCAATGTTTTAAAAATGTCTGCATAAAAGAGGCAATGAAGACAACACGGGCAAAATTCAGCTCATTGATCTGTCGTTTAAAACCAACCTGAGGCCTGTACTATGAAGCGAGTTCAACAGACCCATACTTCAGTAACTTTACAAAGGAGATCATGCTGAGCGGTCACACGACGCTGCTTCACATAAAAGGGGAGTTGTTTGCAGTGTATGACCAATCGCACATGGGGACAAGTCTGCCGTCAGCTGATCGGCATATTTTACAAAATCTGAGAAAATTATGACGTTACAAAAATACACATAATCCAGACTAATATCACTGCTCCATTCGTCATTCACTTTATTCTAGCTTTATGTTTCGATGAGGCTTTAAAGTCATGTGACAAAATATGAAGAGTGTAAAAGTCCTGTTGGTGTAGAGGTAAATGGCTGATAAAGGGGTCAAACCAATGACTGTAAGGAAAGATGGACGGTGCGTCTCCATCTGCTCTCATTGCACAAAATTCAGTATTGGGCGCTGCCATCTTGTGATGGTCATTTGCAGCCAGAGCTGCGCAGTAACGATCGGTGGGTGGAGCCACTGTAGCCACTTCTGCTAACCAAAACACACTTTAAATCACCGGAAAAAACCTTGTCAAAGATCCGGAACGTCGGCGTGTTTAGCAGCAGAACAGCTTCTTGTGTCGGTCTGAAGCAGATATTCATGCTGATGGAAAGTTCAGTGACTGTAGTGTTAGTGTTAGTTACGTCTCCTCTCGCCGTTCCTCCTCTACTCTGCTACTCGGGAACAGAACGCTGCAGGAGCCCCATTTGTCAACAGAGCTGTCAATCATGAGGCCACACCCCATTTTTACAGCATCAAATAACTAATTAAAAGTGTCAGAAAAATGAACACTTGGACATAAATCAGCAGATAAGAACTAACTATAAAGACAGAAACCATGTTTGAGAAAAATGTATTTGGCGTGTATTTTGATTTTATAGTTTGACTCATGTCCCATCTGTTAACATGGAGGAGGCGGGCTTTATGAGCTATACTGCAGCCAGTCAGCAGGGGGCGATAGAGAGGGTTTGGCTTCACTTTTAGGGAGCTTTGACGTCGGCCATCTTTTTATACAGTCTATGGGTCAAACAAACTCAGCACTTTCATCCAGGAGACGTAGGATTCGATGCCTTTGTTAAACCAATAGACAGTGTTGAAATCGTGCAGTGACACAACATCTGTTAGTTGCCAAACTGTGACCATTTTTCATCCGTTTGGCACATTGAAAATCGAAGTCTTAAGAAGATGCATATTGATTATAGCTTACTTGACTCTGCATGTTTCAAACGGATGCTATGATCATGCCTAGATCATCATATTGGAAGTATTGGGCACTGACCAATCAGCTGTTGGCAGCAACTTTAATCTTTGTACATGTGAGGTACACGTTCAGCGGTGACGGGGCTTTAGCTCCAGCAGGCAGCTTGTTCGACGTTTGAAAGGTTATTTTAAAATTCTCAGTGTAGCTTAAGTGTTGAAAAATCATCTTCCTCCACTGACAGCTTCATATCGACTCCGTATTATCTTGTTCCAGCTCTTCATTGACGCCACATGTTTACACCGAGTAAAATATTCAAGCCCAAGATGCATGTTTTTATTTGGCTGCTCGGCTCGATCAAACGGGAATATTCTACATGTCTTTGAGCTCCAGCAACAGATCTGTGTCCATGTCTATTTCTGCATATGCATTTTTCTTTTTATGTTCAAGTCCCTGAGGTGGAGTAGGTGGAGTAGGGGAAGCGGGAACAGTAACACGACAACCACATTCAAAGTAGAGATAAAAAGGAGTGGTGGAGAGAATAGACATGTGCATTATTTATGTGGTATTTACAGTGTTTACATGCATAAACACAGGGTCCTCTGAGTGTGGGTGGACAGAACAATGCGTCGCAATCTCCTCTAAAAACAAAGCCCACATAAAAGATTTAACTTATTAATACAACTGCAGAACAAAAGCCACCTATGTGTGAAAACTTATCAACACCCACAACAGACTGAATTATTAAACCGATGTAAATAATCACAGCACCAACAGCTCGCGCACACACGAGTCTCAGGCAGGAAGAAGAAGCCGCTCGCTCTGCTTCTCCTCTTATAGGAGGTTCTGTTTGGTGATTGGTTGGCTCAGATTCAAAACAACCAATGAGGTGTTAGACCAGGAGCCCACAGGTGGACGTCAATTAGCTGATTACACCTTGTGAGCGCACACACCTTCCTCACTGCAGATATTCTGGCTTGTAGCAGGAAACACGCAGGTGAAACAGGTTAATGATTGCTCAGCTCCATCAGGTGTCCCAGTAAACCAGCATGAATGTAATCTAACTGTAGTTTTGCTCTGCAACATTTTGAACGCTGTGTGACCTTAACGTTGCGTGCTAACATTAGTCTGTTCTTCTTAATAATTCACTTCACTGTCGAACTCATTATTCATTCAAAATAAGCCTCCTGAGCACTGAGCTGCAGCACACCCACAATACCCGGAGTGAATGTGATGTGACGTGTGTGTACTGTACATTTAGTGGCATGAAAACATAATAAAGATAAAGCAAAGACATGTTTATGCACTCTCTGCAGCCTTCACATGCTCTGCCTGTGAGTGAGTTTGACTGCATTTCACTTTCACTTCACCTGAAGAGGATTGTCATGTTGCACTGCCAAATGCACCTGCCACATAAGGGTCTCTGACAGCAGCTTAAAGGAGAAGTTACGTATTTTTAAACCTGGGTCCTATTTTTTACAAATGTGTGTGTTGAAATGACTCATAGGAACACAAACTTTTGGAATCAGTCCGGTAGATGTCCTCCGCCGTAGCCGCGATACAGCTGGAATGGCTACAACATAATCCAGGGGCAACTGCACCAGATCAAAGTGCGTCCACTAAAAGTGTTTGTTTTTGTCACTGACAGGCTCAGATTGTTACTCCAAGTGTCCGACAACATTACCGAAATGATCCTGACAAAGATTGTCCTTTTTTAAAAGAGTATAGAGTCATTTTGGCTCCTGAATTTGTAAAAATAGAGCCCATGTTTAAAAATACTGAACTTTACCTTTAAGCTTTGTAACATCGTAGAAAACAGGACAGTGTTCATGTCACTTCTGAAACTTCACTAGTGAAAACAGTGTCAGTGACAGAACAGCTGTTCAGGTGAGGGAGGAGGAACGGTCTTAACAGGAAGAGGACATACAATGTCAACTTCGTTCATGTGCAATTTAAAAAAGTTCAAATAATTCTGGGAGGGTCCCTCGTGGTTCACAGGTGTCTGATGGATCCTGTTGGATGGGGAAATTACACAGTACACCGGGCCCATGAATGCAACAACCAGGAAGTGGAAACTGCAGACTTGTCAATACAAAAGCGAAAGTTTGCTTTAGTATACCGGTGGACAAAGTTGCCGATACACAGAGAGCGCTCCACCTTTCTAACTGAGAAAGTTACAGCTGTTAGAATGCAACATAGACGATTCTGGGCCGAGTGAAGGAAGTACAGGCTACAGAGCGCTGAGCTTGATCAAACCAAGATCGTACGCCTGAGCCGTGACAACAAGGAATGGAGAGGAACACAGTGAATGGAAGTTAAACTCAGGTGACAGCTTTCCTGCACTCTAAGGGAATTCAATTTGAGCATGCCATCCTCCCCTGTTAATCCGGCTGTAAGATACAGCAGAAGGTTTGCAAACAGAAAATTAAGCCACAGGAGTTTGCCCAAAGATAAAAACAAATGATATTTCTTTCTGCATTTACTTTATGTCACATCCATTTTAATTCTGCAGTCATGATAGCTCAGCAAGGATAATGTAATGAGCACTGCTGCTAGCATAGTTTTGAATTGTGTTGTGCATTTATCGCTGTGTTACAGATGATCTCTTAGAATGTGTTGCACAATTGTGACATTCCCCTTCACCAGTTGGACCATCGCTTTCATAACACCTTTGTTTCAGATGGCTTCTTACTTCGAGCATCATTAGCCGGGTCCTCCTTCCCAATTCTGCAGGCAGAAGACATACATTTAAAACCCTTGTTAGAGGCTATGATTTCATCTTAGCGGCTCTCTTTGCAGAGCGTTTCATGTTTCGATTGTGGTTGCACACAAAAGCAAACAAAAAATGCTTTGAAAATAAGTTGCATTCTTGGTTCATCTTCGGTCTCTGCACAGATTGTGAATTCTAAACTCGCTGAGGCGACCTAAACATGAACGTACATGTGTTCAATGGGCATTCACTTAAAGACTGAAGGTGTGTTTATTAAAAGAACAGCTTGCTACATCAGCAGGTGGTCCACACGGACCTAACAAGGAGCCTTACATGAAAAGCTCTCACTGATCTGGTTTCAGTCACACCACAAAAAGTGTCTCACAACACCTGCCACCAGGCGACGTTCAGCTCAGAGTGTTGCTTTCTCTTCTTCTGCTTTTATATTCTTTTTTTTCCCCAGAACCACCGACCGTCTTACTTTTGAAATGAACTGTTTCGATGGGAATTTGCCAGAATGTTCTTGTGTAAGAGCGTGTTGAACATTTCACTTGGCAGTGGTTTTCCACGGTGTCTGTTTTCCCTCACTGTCTTGTCTCTCACCCCCCGACTCTGTGTAAAAATGGCACGAGAACATATTGTGAGTGGGCGCGTGTAGGCAGCTCTTCTGCCATTAGCAGCATTCGCATTTGCAATCTCACGCTGAAGGAAGAACCTCTCTAATTGAAACCGATTGGCTCTCAATGAGGTTTGGGATTTGGTGCTTTCCTCTGGTGATTTTGGCAATTTCATGTGGGCAGCAGCGGCGCCTCCTCTGAAGTTCACTGCTCCGGTTTTACTGTAGCTCCATGAGTAATGAGGCTGAAACATGAGCCATGAAAATCAATAAAGAGCTCCTGCTGCGGACGCTGACACGTTGTTTTTTCTTGGTTTAATTTAGCGAAAAGTCTGGCTGCTCTGATCAGCACTTTCAAACCTCCACGCAGCAAAAGAATCTTTCACTTATTGGTGAGAAATGCAGTGTTAGGGAGTGATGAATTACAGGTAATAAGTTCTGAGACTGTTCCTGTAATGTCGCTGTAAAAGAGCAGCGAGACAGCCAGGACAACAGTCAGTAGAAGTGGAAGTTACAGCCTGCAAACAAATCATTCAGCGGGAAGCAGCATGGACTGGCATTGTGATGGTACGCTGCTTCTCAGTGCAAAGTGTAACGAACCGAAGCTGAGACGTGCAGCAGTACAGTGTGTTTTAATCACAGAGGGACAGTCACATTATTCCTCCATTTGTCCCCATGAGAAACACTGTTCAGTGTTCGGCCTTTAACGTACAGTATGTGTAAAGGCCCCTTCAGACAAAATGTGGCAACACTGTGCTCTGAGAGACTTTTCCAACCCGGCATCAAGGTCCTTTGCAGACCTACCAACCCTGTCGACACATACTGGTTTTTGAACCAATGTTTTGAAGACTTGAGTTTGCCGTTGTTGCCGATGCTGCCATTTGTTTCTGGAGTAAGAGGAGCCCATTGGCGGCTGTGGCTCAGGAGGCGGGCCGCTTCCAGTCGGGAGGTTGGCTGTTCGATGTAGAAGTATCCTGGGGAAAGATCCTGAACCCCGAATTGATTCGTGGCCTTGCATGGGACTTTGATAATTAGTGTGAATTAGTGTAAAAGAACCTTGACTGGTTGGAAGACTAGAAAGGTGCTTTAAAAGTGCTGCAGCACATTTAGGATACGCATTTGTAGATCTGTATCAATCAAGCAATCAAATTTTATTTGTATAGCGCCAAATCATAACCAGAGTTATCTCGAGACACTTTACAGAAAGAGCAGGTCTAGACCGACTCTTTGTTCTGTTATTTAAAGAGAGGCCCAACATGAATCACCATGAGTAGCACTTAGCAATATTCGGCACATTGGCAGAAAAACTTCCTTTAACGGGCAGAAACCTCGAGCAGAACCAGACTCATGTTGAACAGCCATCTGAAGAGACTGGATGGGCCGAACATGGGACAGAAGGAGATGCAGGATAGAGACAGGCAAAGAGAGCAACAACAACATTTGTCCTTGTTACATCAACAGCAACAGGTAATAAATAAATGAACATTATCCTGTTTAAAAAAAGACTTGGAGTTAGAGATAAAGAACAAACTCAATAGGAAAATGTGAAATGAGCACAACTGAGCAGAAGGGTTCTTTTCCCGTCCAGTTTCCTACAAGCGAATCTCTTGAAATTCTGCATTTATCAATAGGAAAGGAAAATGATTCCTGATGTCAGACAAATTCTGGTTTCCCGATGTGGTCTGAGTTGTATCGTCCTGTCTGCAGGTAAGCAGTCCATGTGGAGAGTAAAGGGGCTGACGATCTGCTGTAAGGCAATTCTGGAATCTGGAATTGAGCTTTTAGCTTGATACTTGTATCTGACACTGAAGCCCTGAAGTATTGGCCGTAGCTCCCAGACGCTAATCATGGTGACGTCAGACGATAGCTGATGACATCTCTTTTTTACAGTCTATGCTGACATCTTGACACCACACTACAGGGCGGTGGCACGTAATGTTGACAATAAGACACATTTAGAATATTGCTTACTTAGACGTACTTACAAGAAGCTGTAATCTAAACATCATGTAACACATGCTTTTCCAAAACTTCAATCTTTGAAACACATTCAGAAAACCTAAATATTTCCTGCGTCTCATGCAGAGCTGGTAATAATCAACACGGCTGAAGGAGACATGCTTTCCCTGCTGCTCGACTGACACTTCAGATGAAGCGTCACATGTTGCACCTTCGTTCTGTCTGCTGGCCCTCTCAGCTGCCTGCTCTGTATGTTAAATGTATTAACCTCTCCTCCTGCAGGAGTGTTTACTGTTCTGCTCAAGGACTCTTCACCGCCCTGCTTCTTTTAAAATACAGAGAGAGGAAGGTCCACTGGACAAAACCAAGTGTCAAACCACTTCCATCTGAGCATTATTCAGGCTCCTGCATGCTTTACTAAAACATCTACACAAAGATGAATCTCTTCAGTTTTTACAATTCATCACATCCTGTGTGTCGTACAGAAATATGGTTCATTTTTAAACATGAAGTGCATCAGAAATGAGCCTTTGACCTTTAGTGAGACTCTTATTAAAAAGAAGACACAGAGTTTGACCTCTCTGTGGAAAGACCCAGAGAGGGGCTTCCTCCTGGTCCTGTCCACCAGGAGCAGAGGCTGATGGAGAGGAGGTTGATAAAGGTTGCGACCCCCTCGTGCAGCCCCGAGCTGATCAGCTTGCTGTGTGTGTGACTGAAGGAGGGCCGTGTCCTCCAACAAAGACTCACCACGGAGAGAGAGGAGCTAAAAGAGGAGAGGGATTTAGCTTAGGATACATTTCCTTTTCTAAAGTATTACTGGCTTGGTTCACAGAGGGCTACTTCAGTAGGTCAGAGCCTCTAAGGGTTACGAAGGATTGCAAGAACAATGTCTCCTGTTTTCTATCCTCATCCAATCCTATAAAGGACAGAGATGGAGAAAGGGAAGAGGGAGCTCATTCACTCAGTAGAGAAGAGATCTCTCTGCAGCTCTGCAGGGAGAGAGGCGGTCATAGGTGCTCTGAGGTGAACGGAGAGGATGTAAATGAAAGACGTTTATCCGCTTGAAGAGATATCTGGTTAAGAGCATGAAGACAAAAGGTGAAACGGAGCCCGCTCAACACATGACGAACGAGGGAGAAATCAAAGTTGAATCGCATTAAGAAATAAGACGTGTGTTTCCTTCTCTTTTAGATTTCAAGGTGAAAAAAGACCAAAAGTGAGGACAAAAAAATAGATGTGAATCATTTGTGCTGCCGGAAAAAAATCAAATGTGCCGCAGACACCTTGAAGTCTGTGAGAGTAATGTGAGCTGTTGTCACAGAGGACGCTTCCTGCAGAATAATAACAGCGAGAAAAGACATACAGAAGAGGTCCGGGCGCAACTTAAAAGGAGGAGGCGCGACCTTGGGCTTTGATCTTTAGAGAGACACTACTTGTTAAACTTGAACATCAAAGCTACAAAGTGAAATGATCTTTCAGTCTGCACCCCATTTCCACAAAACTGCAGACAGAATGACTCATACACATTTCAAATGGGGAAATGGTGAAGCCTTTGTAGTTTACTTTCTGAAACAGGAAACTGGCAGAACCAGAGCAGAGCTTTTTTATTCGTGCAGCTGAAAGGGTTCTGTTAATTCACAAGAAATTATCTTCGGGAAGAGGCAGGTTGGTAGATATTTGTTTGATATATTTTTAAAGAGTGAAGGTCTGAAGCTGCAACCAGAGACAAGTCAACAATAGCTGTTGTTATTTGAAATACATAAAACGCTTGTTTACCTGCCAAAAGAATTGTATGAGCGTCCTTCTGTTTCTCTCCACATTTACAGAAAAAAAGAGTGGAAACACCAGAAGTGTGTTGGCAGAGGTATTGGATGTGATAAAGTATAATGGAAAAAGACTTAGCCAATGAACCACGACATACACAAAGCATGTGACCTACACTATTTAAATATTTACCAGGTCAAGGCCCTAAAGATACCGATCACCAGCGTGGCTTGTCTCCAAGACAAAGACTAACCCTAGCTTCTGTGTTGGCTCCGTTGGAGATACACCAATGGTTATAGAGCAATCCCCGTTTCACTGTCGCTCACAACACTGCAAGCACAGTTACAGGGAATCACAGCTGGAGAAACCAAGCCTCTATAGAGCAGACAACAGCAGCTGAAGCTCTAAACACTCAGCACGGATCACACTGACCGTGTTACCTCCCTAAACAGCAAACAATATGCCAGGATAAGTAATCAGCAGGGGGCTGGACAGTGGCAGCTGAGACCCCTCCTTCTTCAGCAAGGATCCCACCAAGCACCACAGCTCAGGAAAGTGAAAGCAATGTGGTCGTGGAGGTTACCAAAGCAACCGAAAGCAGGTCGACGGACAACAGCAAAGGACAAAATAGATTAAGGGAGGTTTTCCATAAACATAGGCCCAAACTGTAAGTGATTTCTTTCTCTATCGACGTCTCCCTGCACCCTGACACAGGTGGAGAGCTAACCATCTAAGGTGTTAAACCGTGGTGCAAAACCAGGCAAGCCAGCGTCTTAAAGAAATGTCCATGCGATCTGGAAACAGAAGGATCATTACCCGTTTGAAGTGGAGAGAGTCGCGATACGATCATGAACTCGTTTCTGAAATAAGCAGAAAACCTGCAGAAATGCTGCAGATTAAAAAAGATAAAATCAATAATAAATTCTGTCATCCTTCTGGCAGTAAGCTGGGACTGCACCTGGTTGGTAATAACCACGATGATTGGCAGGTTCAGGTGTGCAGTGCATGAATAATATTCTTTGCGAGAGCGTTCTTCAGCAATAAACAGACTGAGATAACTTTTGAGTTCTCAAAGTCTTCTCCAAATTAGATCCATGGGACCACCTGGAACTCCCCGGAGTCAGGCTGCTGCAGAGATGCTAATTGGACCTTGTCTTTCTCCCTCTGTCTTTCATCCGTGCATTGTCTTGTGTGGGATGATCAAGGTCTCAATTACAGCAGATTCATGGCATGTGGGAGCAGCGAGGCTAATGACGATGCTTATTTCAACGGGAAACAGAGAGAGAGAGAAAAGGGGAGTTCAAACTGTGAGAGAAGATGAGAGACGGAGCGCACAGCGGCAGAAGAATCAGCGAAAGTGCAGAAGAAGTAATAACAGCGAGCTACGTCAGCAAAGCAGGATTTAAACCACCGTTCAGAACAACTAGGGCCATTTCTGATTCTCCGAGTTCTCCACAGTAATTAAGTCATTTGAAACGTTGAGAATGTAAGAAAGTGTCGCGTGGTATTATATTTGATGTACTAGATGGATGGTGGATAATGTGAGCGTTGTGTACAGCAGTTTGATTTAACACAAACTGGATAAACTCCACACCCCCTCAAATAAATACTGTAAGAGTCAAACTGAAAGATACACACATTTCAGTGCAATCCAATTTTCTACAGACACGCTCACCACCCTCATCTTATAATACACGTACAATGAAAAGCATCATATCATCCACACACAGAAACACCTTCCACACAAGCTTTAATTTCATACCCGTCAAATGGCAAATACGCTGGTCGCACTCTGCACAGCTGCCTGGATCTCAGCTCCTCTGCCGCTTCTGGGAAAGTGAATTTTCTTTGGTCTGCTCTGCTCTGTCTCTGGAGATCACAGCTGAAGGCCACGCTGAGGTCTGTAAGAGTTACGAAGGCAGCGGAAAAAAAACCCTGATGAACTTCCCCGAGGCGGAGAGGACATGAAAAAAGAAAGATTAAGACATAAGAGAGACAAAAAGATAAGAAACTGCCAACGACTGCTTCTAATTAACAAACTGAGCGGGTGACTGTATGTGCTTCTAATGTTCTGCAACCTGATTTCCAGTTCTCCATAAGTGAGCGCCTCTTTTTACTACAACGCAGGTGATGTTAGTCAGGTTGACTTGAGACCAACAACGAGAGGAACAGGCTCCAGAGGAGGCCGGAGAGAACAGCTAAATTTCTTTAACATGTCAACTACGCAAGAAACAGACGCAATCAACACGTGGACAGAGGTGAAGGTTCAAGCAGAACAATCATCTGTGTTACGCACAACAACGTCTACAACAAACAGTAATCAGAGCAGACATATGAGTGAGTTTGGCGAAAGCACCGAGGGCTAGACAAAGATTACAGCTCGGTCCGTGGCCCTACTCTTAGGAATATAAAGTCCTAGGTAACCCTCTAGAGTCATTCATCAATACTTTTTACGGCCACTTTGTTGTAATGTTACAAAAGCGGCGTACATCTGAGAGTTAATAAAACACAAGCGATCAAGACAGGAGGGAACGAAGTCAGTCAGTGCAAAAAAACATCTTGTGCAAAGTGTGCAACCAGACATTAAAAATGTAACCGTCTCGTTGACACTTTTCAGTTGTTGAGTTTGGACAAAAAACTGATTCTCAAATAAAGCTGCTGCAGCGGGGGGGCTGGTGGAGCAACAATGACACCCTCTCCTGAAATCACAGACACTAAGCCCTCGTCTTCTGAGAGGATCATTCTCCCAGAAATTGTTACCAACTTCCCAAACAACACGTCTACGGTGTGAAAAGAACTGAAAAGTCGTCTCATGAAAAGAAAAGGACCTTTTGCGGTGAATCTGACAGAAGTAGACAACAAAGAGGAAAGCATGGAACTAAATACGATTACAAAATAAGACAGAAATTACATTTTCACCAGGTGGAATAATACATAATAATAATGCTTTGAATCTGTTTAATTCCTGGCAGACTTTTAAAGAATAAGCACCAGTAACTTTACATAATGTTGAAAGAGTTTGACGTCTTTCCAAGGCTTCTTGACAGACTAAAGGCTGATGTCCTTAGAGACTGTGCTGCCCTATTATACGGAGTCTTTACAAGGTTGCTCCTGTACCGTGTCCAAAAAGCCAAAAGCAATACAAAAGTAATGGATATTGACTTTCAACCAATAGCGATTCTTTTTGTCCTTTGTGAAACCAAGGAGAGAACTCGAGCCAGTCGATCCACTGCATCATGATCAACCATTCTCATAAAACTGTTGGTTTTCTCCAAATGTTAGGCACAATCTTTGAAGATTTCCCTATGAATATGGCAGCAATGCCTTTACATATAATAATAATAATACCTTTATTTATATAGCACCTTTAAAAACAAGAGTTTGCCAAGTGTTTTGACAACCAAGCAAAGCAAAGCACAAAACCCAACAGGCAACAGGAGAACCCGAACAACATGGCCAGACACAAGACCAAGGGGACAAAGCAGGAAGAAGTAGAAACAGTGAATAGAAATAAAATCACTAAATGAGATAAAAGAGAAGAAATAAAGAAATGAAAAGAAATAAAAGCTGTAAAAGAGATTAAAAAACAGTAAAGGCAATAAAAGCGATGGAAGAGAATAAAGCAATAAAAGGAGATAAAAGAAATATAAGCAATAAAGATTAGATAATAATAAGATAATTAGATTAAAAAAAGTCAAGTCAATGCTCGTGATTCCACAACCTCGGAGGTGCAAACTGAACTGTTGTTTGTGTGTTGCTCTGTTTAACATCGATGTTGACGCGTGATTTTGCAATTCTCCCGCGATCTTGTGATCTCGCGAATCCCGCTGCTTGGGCCAGCGCTCCGCTGCGCTGCGGATTCTGTGCACGCTTCCTGTGGGCGAGGGCTCGCGCCACCTGACGGACCAGAACCGTGTCGCAGACGAAACGCGTCGGACACGGATCCTGTGGGATCCAGGCGTAAGAAGCCCAGATGCTGTGTCATGGCTCCCCATTTGCAGATGCACAAGGTGGTTAAGAGAAGATCATGTTTGAACATGACTGAACATGAACATTGTTGAGTCTCTGTATGCTCAAACGTACAGGCAGACCTGCACCCCAGGAGGTTTTATGGAAGTTTCACAGTGTGGCTTCACTTCTACTTTTGCTTCTCAGAGACAAAACAAGGTGAGAGGAGGCGGCATGTCAGGAAGTTATTGATTTAAGTGTTTGAACAAATGAGCATCGCTGCTGTATTTCTCATGACAGTCTCACAGCATTTGCTACAAAAGTCATCAGGCTTGATTTTTACCTCTCGCGCTTCATTTGAATGATTATATAAACCTTATATGCAGGCCTGTGGAGTTATATGCAAGTACAAACACTGTTTACCACTTCTATAATCAGGAGTAGAGTTTATGTAGATCCCTCCGGGTGTTGCATTTACACGGTTTGTTGGTTAGTAGATAAGCTGGGCAGTGGTCATATAGGAGCTTATTTTTGTCTGCAAGATGCACCTTTATCTAAGTGTTTACTATGATTCTGAAGAGCTGCTTCTTATATCCAGGAGCCTTTCATTAATCCGCCGAGCACAGCGTCTCTTTTTGGAAAGGAGTAATTTCAGAACGCCGAGTACTCTCTCATGGTTTTCCTCCAGGGCTGTTTGTAAAAGCCTGGTTATATCCATTAAACCTCCTTGTTTATATCCATTAAACCTCCCTGTGTCACCTTCCTTTGAGGCACAAACACAGACAGAAGAGGCAGATAAAGGCTGAGATGGATGAAAGAGGAAAGTTAGAGAAAATAAAGGCGGAAAGAGGAGTAGCGGTGGTGAGTGAGCAGACCAACAGCTCCGGGCGAAGCTCAGCAGAACAGCGAAGAACTACAGTAGCTGTTTGAACCGCTGACCCAGAATAATCCCTTTATCTGCATGTTTGTGTAAAGATGGATCTTTTTTTTTCCTTAACAGAGACCTCATATCAGTGTGCATATCAGTAGTTTGCGTTATCATAAAACACAGCTCGTCTTCAAGGCCTGAGACGCTGCGCCGTCCTCATCAGTTTTCATGGATTTTAAAGCGACAGCGCCGTGAAACAGATGATTTTCGTGGGTCTTCTGAGGTTTTGTGTGATTAAAAGAGTCGCACAGTTGGCATGCAAATCACAGAAGTGGCTGTTGGGAAGTTGTACAGTAGGTAAAAATCTGCGAATCAATCTTGACTTTAAATCCAGCATACATCAGTGAATGCAGAATACATTGTGTTAGATTGTGCTGCGTTCAGATTAGCTGCACTTTAAAGGGGAATTCTTGCCCACATGTTGTGTTGGTGGTAAATGTAGTCACTTGAAAAAAGAAATACCTCCAGTGCTGGCTCTCCTGAACAAAAAAGCTGCATGTAACATGAGGCATTCGCTGCAGCAGCCTCCTTACTACGCTGCATTTCATCACCTCCTCCACAACATCCTCTGCACTCGTATGATCCCATTTACACTGTTTTCACGGGGTAGTTTCATGGCTAGGCGAAGGTGGAGACGAAGCTGCGTGAAATTATGGCACTGGTTCTAGAAGAATATTAGTTGCCGACGTGCACCGCAGACACAGAGAAGAAGACGCCACGGTGGATGGAGGTACGGCCGAAAATAGGTGAAATTTCCCTTTAATAGAAACACAATTTACTGTCATGAAATATATATGTAGTGGTACCAAGTTGTTGTTATGCAACACAAACATTCACTCCCTCTTTGCCAATGTAGCAGCACAGAGTGAAGAACAACCTTCACACCAAGGATCAGGATCAGGAAGAGCAGAGGAGCACAGTAAACACACGCAGTGGCTGCCTCGCTCTCAGTCCTAAACACAAAGTTATCCAACTTCTTCTTCTGACAAATTTAATACTGACTGCAGAAGAGAGCTGAACAGCGACATAATCATATATCTCTGTGTCTTTTAAGCGATGACTGTGAATAAAGATGGACGCCACCTCCTCTCATTGAACAAAAGTGAAGCTAAAATAGACCCAGTGCGGGCGCTGCCATCTTGCTCATTTGTATCCAGAGCCTGTGCATGAGAGATCGTCAGCATTGACGCCCCGCCCCTTCCTCTACCTAAAACACACCTTTACCTTGTGTCCTTGCCGTGTTGGAGCCCTCAGGTGGGCTCAGTCTGCAGAACAGCTTCTTAGTCTGAAGCAGATATTCACGCTGATGGAAAGTTCAATGACTGTAGTGTTAGTGTTAGTTACGTCTCCTCTCGACGTTCCTCCTCTACTCTGCTACTCGGGAACAGAACGCTGCAGGAGCCCCATTTGTCAACAGAGCTGTCAATCATGAGGCCACACCCCCTTTTTACAGCTTCAAATAACTAATTAAAAATAAACTTGTGAGAAAAATGAACAGCATGATAAGAACTAACTATAATGACAGAAACCATGTTTGAGAAAAATGTATTTGACGTGTATTTTGATTTTATAGTTTGACTCATGTCCCATCTGTTAACATGGAGGAGGCGGGCTTTATGACCTATACTGCAGCCAGTCAGCAGGGGGCGATAGAGAGGGTTTGGCTTCACTTACAGGGAGCTGTCATGTCGTCCATCTTTTTATACAGTCTATGCTCTGAAAGTAGTTTGCTTACACGCTGCTAGAACACCTAGATTATTGGATAGTGTGGTGAGCCATTTTCTGTTACATTATTTCCAAGGGTTTGCATCACTTCTCTTGATCAAAAACAAGCCTAAAGCAGGTAAAATTCTCATCCCCCTCTCTTTGACCCTCACAAAAACTAGTTTCTTGTGTAGGTGGAAATTAAACACATCACTCAAAAGTTGTTTTTCCAACAGATGAAGCTGCAGGCTGCTTACATTCGGACAGAATCGTGTTATTCAACAAACTAATACCTCTCTGTTGTGATTGCAGAAAGAGGATAACAGTGTTGCTGCTGTGCTTTTATTTTCTTCCGATTGTGAACACTTGTAGATATGCTGCCATGATGCAGGTCCTCAGTGGATTCAGCATTGTTAGTTTGGAGAAAACGGTACAGCTGTTTAAGCTTATCAGATTTCCTCCTGCAGATCCACAGACAGATGCTTCAGAGCAGGCAGCTCACAGCTTTTGTAACCAGAGGCTCATCAGCTGGATTAGCCAAACTAAAGCCCCGTCCAGATGGCATTTCTCATCAGAGGGAGGTCTCTAATTTAATTTCTCATGATGCAGTAATATCAGCCATCAAAGCATTTTAATTATTAAATACAGCAAAACATTCATCAGAGGAGAAGATCCATCACAAGTTTGGTGTCTTGTTCCTTTTGGCTTTAACAGGCCTCATACCGTGTTCAGTTTAAGTGTCTTGTTGTTTACTGTCTTTGACCTCTCTAACTTTTCTGCTCTGTTTTCTTAGACTTAGACTTAGACTCAACTTTATTGATCCCTTTGGGATGACTCCCTCTGGGAAATTCAGTCTCCAGCAGCTTATACAGTACAATACAATAGGAAAGAATCAGCACACAGAGGGTAAAAAATAAAGATCAAAATATATATATCTATCGATATACATATATATATATATAAAAAAGTACAAAATTAGATAACAAAATATATAAAATATACACTCTTAGAAAATATACAAGTAAACAGTGGGTAATTCTTCTCTCTCTTCTCTCATTTGCTCGTGTATAGGGCTGACGTTTGTTGTCCTGGTCTTCTTTCTGGGGATTGATAAGACTTGACGAGGTCTAAGATCAGAGCTGCATCCATGCCTGCTTCTGATTACAGCATGCTGGAGCCTCTTATTCACAGCAGCAGTCTGCTTTTCAGAAATAGCAGAGTGTTTAACAAAGCTGTGTTGCAAATTATGTGTTGTGTTCTATGAGATTGAAGAAGTAGAGATAGCCACCAAGCTGGTGAAACACTGTACTGTAAGCTGATGAGCTAGCAACTAGCAGGCTAGTCTGCCTGTTCCCCTTCTCTCATGAGGTTTCTAGCTTCCAGGTTCACTTCTCAGGTATGCAGCTAACTTCTTGACCTCAACCTTACCCCCCTCCTCCTCTTTCGCTCTGCATTCTGCACCCCTCCCTCCCTCCCTCCCTCCCTCCCATCCTTTGCACTTTGTCTGTTTCTTTCTGTCCTCCTATCCGTAGGGCCCTGTGGGGGTTCACGGTGTCATGGTGCTACGGCGGATCCCCAAAGGTCAAAGAAGTTTGACCTCTACAAGCCCAAGCATCATTATCATCAATCTCATTAATCAATAAATCATATCCTGATGATGGTTTGGTCGTTGCTATTGAAATGATTTTTCTCGGCTCAAGTAAAGTTTTCAAAATATGAAACCTCCATGGATCAAAAATGTAGTCTTTGTAGTTTTCTATAAACAGTTTTATTAACATCTCCTTAGGTTCGGTTGAAGTCCTTGAAGACGTTCCACCTCTCATCCCAAAGGCTTCTTCACCTCGAGAAGAAGTTTGGAACTGGAGAACTTTTCGGATGAGAGGTGGAACGTCTTCAAGAACTTAACCAAGTCCAGCTGCCTTTTGGATTAAGCTTCGAATGATCGACCTGGGTGACAGAAAACCTTCGGACATATTCCAGTAGAGGTTAGAAGAGTCAAGACAGCTTGATATTGGTCAGTAGTGCACATTGTAGGGTCAAAGTTCAACTTAATGCACGGAACAACTTCACCTTCCCGCTAATGTGGTGCCTCTATTTAAACTGACATCTCGTTGCCTTAACTCACTTTACTGCAGCATCAAACAGATTCTCTTGCATTTATTTTCCGGTAATCCAGGGACAAAGTCCTCAGCAGCAGAGGAAACAATATTTGTAAAGTGGCTGTGTATTATTCATAACCTTCACACGTTGCCTGACATTTCACCACTGTTTCAAACTGTTTATATGGCCTCTGTGAAAAGGATGCCAGGTGCACATTTCCGTAATTGCAGTAAACACCAGATGCTGATCCGAGCAGTATCGAATTACCAAAGGATATCAGAGGTAGCATTAAACTGTTGGTGATTTCATACAGCAGAGACACACTGACATGTTTACTCTAAACCTGACAAAAAAAACCTGCAGTCCTCAGGTGATAATTTCCAATCAGACTCTCCCAGGTGGATCACGCAAATGAGTAAATCTCCACCCTTAATTCTCATGTGCTGCTGTCAAGATGTCCATCAGCAACTGCGCTCACATCATGAGCCAACTGGGAAAACATACCTGCCAACTAAATGTTATTAAATTCAAGAAGAGAGTGTTTGTGGGATTTGAAGACTCCCAGTTGGTGTCATTGACTGCAAGTCAACACAGAGAGGTGGTGGTTATTGAAACAGTGAATGCTTCTGCGTATAATTGGGCTTTCTCAGACACAGCGTAGTCAGAGAATTAGATTTATTAAGTGGCTTTTAAAGCTGCAGTAGGTAAGATGGAGAAGAGAGCGCACTTTGCTCCAAAATTTTAAAGATTACAACCTCCAGGTCCCTCCCTCCCTCCTCTCTCTCCGCGGCGCTCAGTCCTGCCTCCAAAGCCCTCCCCGCAGAGGAGGCTATCATGCGCGCGCGGGCTAGTAACCACAGCAACTGAAGGAGCCAGGTATACACTATGTAAAAACATTAAAATGACAACAACCACAGCCGTTACACCACCAACACTATCAAAGCAGATACACATCAAACCAGCGGAAATCAGTGTTTTTGCTGTGAACGGTAATCTACAGCTAATTCTATTTAGCAAAACCACCAGCACTTTGTTTGCTAACAGAGACTGTGGAAAAAACTCACTGATGTTGTGAACATTTAGCCGTGAGAGCACAGGCACACAGAACTATCAGGAGAAAGAAACGGTCACACTGCCTGGACACTTCACAAACATATTTTCAGCCACTCCGCCATGAAACAATGCTGAACAGCAGCCGCACTGAGAACAAGCTAACGTTAGCCCGACTGCAACACCAACGTAACACAGCGTCAGAGTAACCGCAGACATCTTAGCAATGTGAAACAAACACAGCGGAAATGAAGCTGGGGTAATTACCTGTGGAGCAGAACTGTCTAACTCAGCATCGCTTTTTGATCCTCTCAGCTCCCGTAGCTCTCTCCACCTCAGACATGCCGCTCCAATGTTTACTCTCGTGTTGTTTCTGTCTCGGCCCAACTCTTTCTCTTTAGCTTGTTTTCCTCATTTCTCTTCTTCGGTGTAACGGTCTTTGTATAAGCCGTAGTTGGCGGGGAGGGATGGGCAGTTTCTTCATTCCCGGTGGTTGTTTTTAAGCCTTTGTGGACACAAACCATCTGACGCTGCTCACACTGAAGAAATTGATCTTGACCGTGTGAGCATGCGCGGAGGAGCGGTGCTGCCCAGTGTGTGACTGACAGCAGCCTGGGAGACTGCTCGGCTCTGATTGGTTGTTGTGTTTCGGGAGCGTTGGATTCTTACAAATGCCATTAGGAGCAGTAGGAGGAGCCAGAGGGACATGATTTATTTCACAGATCATCTCTCTCATGTACTGCTGCATGTTTAAAGTGACAGTTTGAGCAAATATGACAAAAAGTTAGTTTTAATAAAGTTAACTATTACAGCTTTAACGCCCTGACGAATGATGCTGTCCTGCCAAAAAAAAATATTTATCTTACAGAAGCCCTAAGCTGACATGCTTCCGTACAGTTTATTTACCCTGTTTTCCTGTGATAACGAGTGATTTACGGTTCTTCTCTCGAGATCTCGACTTATTTATCTTGTTATCTCGAGATAACACTGATGGACCACCGTAACGTTAGGGTGGGTGTGGGCAATGGCAGCATGGCATGTCCTGGTCTGTACAGTGCACAGTGACCAGCCTGTTTTGTTTTCTAGATCAGCAGAAAAATATCCTGTTATCACGAGAAAAGCTTTTTTTATCTCGAGATAACGAAATAAATGAGTAATTTACGATCTCGATTTTGTATCTCGAGTTAACGCTGCACGGCAACCATGAAAACACATCTCCATCTCAGCTGGAATAGGGTGGCATCCTGCAGACTCACTCCTTTCAATGAACGAAGCTCTTCTCTTGAACAAACTCACAGAAATATCCATCAGTAGTTGACAAAAAGTGATAAAAGTAGAACAAAAATAAAGTGAAGATTCAGAGAAATTCAGAGCTACCAGACTTCGAGAAAAGAACTGGAAATTACTAATAAATGTGGATATGCATGTCCGCTTTGGCCTTCCATGTTATCAGTGCGATGTGTGTAGTAACCATGGCCTTGACCTGTGTATCCACTGGTGAAGGCCATTATAGGACAGGCAGGATAATGTGGACCAAATAACAATGGCAAACACTGGCACAGACATCACTTTCCCAGAGTCCACAATGTGCGGTTGTATTTTTAGGTAGGTGGTCATAAAGTCTTTGATATGACTCATGTTTAATTTCCTTTCAATATCTGAAATTAGACACTAAAATATTCAGAATACAGGCTCATTAGTTTCATACAAAAAAACATCACCACTGTGCCGGAAACAAGCTCCTGTGGAATAGCCAGGTACTGAATGGACAAAGAGGCAGCTGATGAGAGTGATGAGCAGGGATGACAGGCTTCCCAATTATCTTTTCATAACGACTGTGATTTACTCCATGTTATCCTACCTGTGCTATCATGGCCTTGACCAGTGGAAACACAGTTGTTTTCAATTACACACTGAAGCATCGGACGACATGCTGTGCCAGAAAAATATCTCACTTCAATCACATCACCATTCATCACGAGTGCATAGCTGATCTGAACAAGAGAAATTTGGGCGAGCAAACAGAACCACAAAATGATAATTGAGTTTGATCAGCAGCTATGAAAAAGCGCCGCTTCACTGCTCCGCGGATGTTTCCTACAAAACTTGTTTTTCTGAAAATTGTTCTGATTATTTAGAGTGTTTGTCTCCTTTTGATAAAGCCTTCAAGAGGCATCCATGCTGTGCTCACGTGTAAAAAACAAGAAGTACAACAATTTCATTCAACAGAGATTCCATTAAATTTTGTTTCTCAGCAAAGATTCAAAGCACCAAAATCAGACTTGGTCTCGATAATTGGTGTGAATGCTGAAGGCATATGTTCTTCTACTTTATATTTCTTATTATTATTCCGCCGCGTTTTTCGGTTCGCTACTCCTTCCACAAATTTCATCCGATTCAAACCGTTTAAACATCATTACGTGCGTCTCATTCAGTGTGCTATGACTTTTGGTATTCATACCATTCAAAACTTCCGAGTTATTCCCATTTTTCCCAAAAAAAATCCCATCTGGAATGAATGGGAAAAATATTCAAACTCTCAAAAATTAACACTAAATTCAACCCTCCATAACTCATTCATACATTAACTTAGAAATCCCATTCCACTTTTAAAATATTCACCCATCTTTCAGCTTTAATTATTCAACTTTTTCATAGCATTCATACTTTCTTCACAGGAACCTTTCAAAGCACCTAAAGTCTTCACAAAACCAGTGAAAAATGCCCAGCATTAGAGTGGGTGATGTCATCGCCAGAGGTGGGAGGCTGTGAAAAAACACCTCGGAAATTTCCCAAACAAATTACAACAGCGCACAGAATGTTCCCTCCACATACATAAAAAATACATCAAATCGAAGGTAAACTTGTGCTGCTTGTGGTAAATGGTGGCCCAAAGCCAAAACATTTACGCTTTTGCCACTAGATGCCTCAATGTCACAGAAAGTTGCCCAACTGCCCCATCTGCTCTAATGTTAAACATTTCTGGAGAACTCCAAATGGAAGCCCTTCTTTCTGTCGCCGCCATGACCACATTCTTGGCAGTAGAGACATAAAATTCAAATGACAGCTTCCTCAAAACCTTGTGATGCTCATATTAAATATTTTGTGTTGATAGCATTTACGGTCTTGACACAATGGCAGAAGATTGAGAGGGTGTTTTCAGCTAAAATCGCAGTAAAATCAACTGCTCAGCCAAGGAGTCACACAGCTGCTGCTAATTAACCCACAGCCTCTCCTCATGAGCCATCACCACGGCAACTGCTGAGTTCAGCTGGGGGTCACTTGAGTTCATTTGGAGCTCAGTTGACACCAATGACTATATATAGAGTCTATGGTTGACACACATACACACAGGACAGACATTTTAACACTATCTCAAGCATTTCTCAAGGCTGGTCTTCCATTTTAAACTCCTCCATCATCCTCATCATTCAAGTGCAGCATTAGCAGATTAGCATCAGCTCTTAGACAACATATTCCACATCTTTCATACTTGTATTCATTGAAAATTCAAGCACAGCATTAGCAGTTTAGCGTAAGCTATTCAGCAGACAGCATTCACACCGCAATTTCTTCAGAAATTGCATTTTCTAGTTGGTGTGAATGCTGAAGGCATTCACAGCATATGTTTTTCTACTTTATATTTCTTATTATTATTCCGCCGCGTTTTTCGGTTCGCTACTCCTTCCACAAATTTCATCCAATTAAAACCGTTTGAACATCATTACGTGCGTCTCATTCTGACTCGGCGCGCTATGAGGGGGTCACTTGAGTTCATTTGGAGCTTAGTTGACACATACACACAGGACAGACATTTTGACACTATCTCAAGCATTTCTCAAGGCTGGTCTTCCATTTTAAACTCCTCCATCATCCTCATCACCTCCTCAGTCATCTTACTCACATCCTCAGTCAGCTTACTCACATCCAGACTGACTCTCATCACCTCTAACCTATCCTTTATACCTCCTCAGTCATCTTCTTCACCTCCAGACTGACTCTCATCACCTGTAACCTGACCTTTATTACCTCCTCAGTCATCTTCCTCACCTCCAGACTCATTCATTCATATATTCATTCAACATTAGCAGTTCAGCATTAGCAGTTAAGCATCAGCTCTTCCACAACATATTCCATATCTTTCATACTTATATTCATTCAACATTCAAGTGCAGCATTAGCAGCTTAGCTTCAGTTCTTCAACAACATATTACAGATCATTCAAACTTATATTCATTCAACATTCATGCACAGCATTAGCAGTTTAGCGTAAGCCCTTCAACAACATATTTCACATCATTCATACATTACATTCATTCATCTTTCATGCACAGCATTAGCAGTTTAGCATTAGCAGCTTAGCGTCAGCTCTATGAGTAGTGTACATGCTATATTCAGCAGACAGCATTCACACCGCAATTTCTTCAGAAATTGCATTTTCTAGTTATACCTGTTGTCCTGGCTGTCATCTTACTGCATCATTATACCTGTCGTCCTGATGTGTCAACTTACTGCGTCATTATACCTGTTGTCCTGATGTGTCATCCTACTGCGTCATCATACCTGTCGTCCTGGCTGTCATCTTACTGCGTCATTATACCTGTTGTCCTGATGTGTCATCCTACTGAGTCATTATACCTGTCGTCCTGGCTGTCATCTTACTACGTCATTATACCTGTTGTCCTGAAGTGTCATCCTACTGCATCATTATACCTGTTGTCCAGATGTTTCAACTTACTGCGTCATTATACCTGTCTTCCTGATGTGTCATCCTACTGAGTCATTATACCTGTCGTCCTGGCTGTCATCTTACTGCGTCATTATACCTATCGTCCCGATGTGTCATCCTGCTGCGTCATTATACCTGTTGTCCTGGCTGTCATCTTACTGCGTCATTATACATGTTATCCTGATGTGTCAACTTACTGTGTCATTATACCTGTCGTCCTGGCTGTCATCTTACTGCGTCATTATACCTGTTGTCCTGAAGTGTCATCCTACTGCATCATTATACCTGTTGTCCAGATGTTTCAACTTACTGCGTCATTATACCTGTCTTCCTGATGTGTCATCTTACTGCGTCATTATACCTGTCGTCCTGTTGTGTCATCCTGCTGCGTCATTATACCTGTTGTCCTGGCTGTCATCTTACTGCGTCATTATACCTGTTGTCCTGATGTGTCATCCTACTGTGTCATTATACCTGTTGTCCTGATGTGTCATCCTACTGCGTCATTAAACCTGTTGTCCTGATGTGTCATCCTACTGCGTCATTATACCTGTTGTCCTGATGTGTCATCTTACTGCGTCATTATACCTGTTGTCCTGGCTGTCATCTTACTGCGTCATTATACCTGTTGTCCTGATGTGTCATCCTACTGTGTCATTATACCTGTTGTCCTGATGTGTCATCTTACTGCGTCATTATACCTGTCGTCCTGATGTGTCATCCTGCTGCGTCATTATACCTGTTGTCCTGGCTGTCATCTTACTGCGTCATTATACCTGTCGTCCTGATGTGTCAACTTACTGCGTCATTATACCTGTTGTCCTGATGTGTCATCCTACTGCGTCATTATACCTGTCGTCCTGGCTGTCATCTTACTGCGTCATTATACCTATCGTCCCGATGTGTCATCCTGCTGCGTCATTATACCTGTTGTCCTGGCTGTCATCTTACTGCGTCATTATACCTGTTGTCCTGATGTGTCATCCTACTGTGTCATTATACCTGTCGTCCTGGCTGTCATCTTACTACGTCATTATACCTGTTGTCCTGAAGTGTCATCCTACTGCATCATTATACCTGTTGTCCAGATGTTTCAACTTACTGCGTCATTATACCTGTCTTCCTGATGTGTCATCTTACTGCGTCATTATACCTGTCGTCCTGTTGTGTCATCCTGCTGCGTCATTATACCTGTTGTCCTGGCTGTCATCCTACTGTGTCATTATACCTGTTGTCCTGATGTGTCATCCTACTGCGTCATTAAACCTGTTGTCCTGATGTGTCATCCTACTGCGTCATTATACCTGTCGTCCTAGCTGTCATCTTACTGCGTCATTATACCTGTCATCCTGATGTGTCATCCTGCTGCGTCATTATACCTGTTGTCCTGGCTGTCATCTTACTGCGTCATTATACCTGTTGTCCTGATGTGTCAACTTACTGCGTCATTATACCTGTTGTCCTGGCTGTCATCCTACTGCGTCATTATACCTGTTGTCCTGGCTGTCATCCTACTGCGTCATTATACCTGTTGTCCTGATGTGTCATCCTACTGCGTCATTATACCTGTTGTCCTGATGTGTCAACTTATTGCGTCATTATACCTGTTGTCCTGGCTGTCATCCTACTGCGTCATTATACCTGTTGTCCTGGCTGTCATCCTACTGCGTCATTATACCTGTTGTCCTGATGTGTCATCCTACTGCGTCATTATACCTGTTGTCCTGATGTGTCAACTTACTGCGTCATTATACCTGTTGTCCTGGCTGTCATCCTACTGCGTCATTATACCTGTTGTCCTGATGTGTCATCCTACTGCGTCATTATACCTGTTGTCCTGATGTGTCATCCTACTGCGTCATTATACATGTTATCCTGATGTGTCAACTTACTGCGTCATTATACCTGTCGTCCTAGCTGTCATCTTACTGCGTCATTATACCTGTCGTCCTGATGTGTCATCCTGCTGCGTCATTATACCTGTTGTCCTGGCTGTCATCTTACTGCGTCATTATACCTGTTGTCCTGATGTGTCAACTTACTGCGTCATTATACCTGTTGTCCTGATGTGTCATCCTATTGCGTCATTGTACCTGTTGTCCTGGCTGTCATCTTACTGCGTCATTATACCTGTTGTCCTGATGTGTCATCCTACTGCGTCATCATACCTGTTGTCCTGGCTGTCATCTTACTGCGTCATTATACCTGTTGTCCTGATGTGTCATCCTACTGCGTCATTATACCTGTTGTCCTGACGTGTCATCCTACTGCGTCATTATCCCGGTTGTCCTGGATGTCATCTTACTGCGTCATTATACCTGTTATCCTGGCTGTCATCTTACTGCGTCATTATACCTCTTGTCCTGGCTGTCATCTTACTGCGTCATTATACCTGTTGTCCTGATGTGTCAACTTACTGCGTCATTATACCCGTTGTCCTGATGTGTCATCCTACTGCGTCATTATACCTGTCGTCCTGATGTGTCAACTTACTGCGTCATTATACCTGTTTTCCTGGCTGTCATCCTACTGCGTCATTATACTTGTCGTCCTGGCTGTCATCTTACTGCGTCATTATACCTGTTGTCCTGATGTGTCATCCTACTGCGTCATTATCCCTGTCGTCCTGGCTGTCATCTTACTGCGTCATTATACCTGTCGTCCTGATGTGTCATCCTACTGCGTCATTATACCTGTTGTTCTTATGTGTCAACTTACTGCGTCATTATACCTGTTGCCCTGATGTGTCATCCTACTGCGTCATTATACCTCTTGTCCTGGCTGTCATCTTACTGCGTCATTATACCTGTTGTCCTGATGTGTCAACTTACTGCGTCATTATACCTGTTGTCCTGATGTGTCATCCTACTGCGTCATTATACCTGTCGTCCTGGCTGTCATCTTACTGCGTCATTATACCTGTCGTCCTGATGTGTCATCCGGCTGCGTCATTATACCTGTCGTCCTGGCTGTCATCTTACTGCGTCATTATACCTGTTGTCCCGATGTGTCATCCTACTGCGTCATTATACCTGTTGTCCCGGCTGTCATCTTACTGCGTCATTATACCTGTTGTCCCAATGTGTCATCCTACTGCGTCATTATACCTGTTGTCCTGATGTGTCAACTGACTGCGTCATTAGTGTGAATGCTGAAGGCATATGTTCTTCTACTTTATATTTCTTATTATTATTCCGCCGCGTTTTTCGGTTCGCTACTCCTTCCACAAATTTCATCCGATTCAAACCGTTTGAACATCATTACGTGCGTCTCATTCTGACTCGGCGCGCTTTTGGTATTCATACCATTCAAAACATCCGAGTTATTCCCGTTTTTCCCAAAAAAATTCCCATCTGGAATGAATGGGAAAAATATTCAAATTCTCAAAAATTAACACTAAATTCAACCCTCCATAACTCATTCATACATTAACTTAGAAATCCCATTCCACTTTTAAAATATTCACACATCTTTCAGCTTTAATCAAGATGATTCAACTTTGTCATAGCTGTCATACTTTCTTCACAGGAACCTTTCAAAGCACCTAAAGTTTTCACAAAACCAGTGAAAAATGCCCAGCATTAGAGTGGGTGATGTCATCGCCAGAGGGGGGATGCTGTGAAAAATCACCTCAGAACTTTCCCAAACAAATTACAACAGCGCACAGAATGTTCCCTCCACATACATAAAAAATACATCAAATCGAAGGTAATCTTGTGCTGCTCGTGATAAATGGCGGCCCAAAGCCAAAAAATGTACGCTTTTGCCACTAGATGCCTCAATGTCACAGAAAGTTGCCCAACTGCCCCATCTGCTCTAATGTTAAACATTTCTGGAGAACTCCAAATGGAAGCCCTTCTTTCTGTCGCCGCCATGACCACATTCTTGGCAGTAGAGACATAAAATTCGAATGAAAGCTTCATCAAACCCTCATGATGATCATTTCATAATGTTGTGTTGATAGCATTTACGGTCTTGGCACAATGCCAGAAGATTGAGAGGGTGTTTTCGGCTAAAATCTCAGTAAAATCAACTGCTCAGCCAAGGAGTCACACAGCTGCTGCTAATTAACCCACAGCCTCTCCTCATTAGCCATCACCACGGCAACAGCTGAGTTCAGCTGGGGGTCACTTGAGTTTATTTGGAGCTCAGTTGACACATAAACACAGGACAGACATTTTGACACTATCTCAAGCATTTCTCAAGGCTGGTCTTCCATTTTAAACTCCTCCATCATCCTCATGACCTCCTCATCTTACTCACATCCTCAGTCATCTTACTCACATCCAGACTGACTCTCATCACCTCTAACCTATCCTTTATTACCTCCTCAGTCATCTTCTTCACCTCCAGACTCATTCTTTCATATATTCATTCAACATTAGCAGTTCAGCATTAGCAGTTTAGCGTCAGCTCTTCAACAACACATTCAACAACATTCATACATTACATTCATTCAACATTCAAGCACAGCATTAGCAGATTAGCATAAGCTATTCAGCAGACAGCATTCACACCACAATTTCTTCAGAAATTGCATTTTCTAGTTCCAAATCAGTTTCATTAATTTTGCAAAAGCATTTCAGATTTAAATTGAACAGACTATGAAAGTAAACCGATTCACTCGACAGGCCCAAACAATGACTTTTATTTTCAGTAGATAACTTACTGAAATCACAGCAGCTCAGTTCAACACATCCTCTTTCCTACACCACGGTAAAGATGGTTTGCCATAGACTTCTGAAACAACATATATGATCTCAGAAAGTGTGCTTCAGCATCTCTAGTCTCTGAGGAGCACTGAAGCTGTTCTGAAGGCTCACGGGGGATAAGACCTTACCGAGGATACATTTGTGGCTCTATATTTTTCTCTATCCAACTGTCACCTACAGAAGTTCTCGGTTGACTCCGCCATTGTCTGCCTCATCCCTGATGGGGAGTACAGGGGACTGACCCAAGATTTGACTGCTGGAAAACCAGAGAACTGGTGGTGGATTTTCGCAGGCACAAACCCACTCCTCCCACACCGGTGAACATCCAAGGAATGGACGAGAGATACCGCATGTCCTTCCTTCCTCTGCAGTCAGACTCTTCGACCAAGCCGGCTCCCTGTAGAACAATAAAGCACACACACAATGTGCAATCATGTGTTTTTCTGTGGAACTGAAAACGTTGTGGGTTTTAAAGTTTAAAGTTTTTAAAGTTTTATCTTATCTTGTCCTTTATCATTTGCACATTAATATAAAAGAATGAGACAAGTCATCAGTAACATGAGATAGCTTTGTGAGAAGGCCTTTTTTCTTACTGTAGTTCAAAACTCATTTTGACGACCGTTCACCACCCTGTTGTGGAATATTGAAAATCCTGAATAAATCTTAAACTCCACAGTTTGGAATCACCACTGCAGCCAACGGATAGCTATTACCTGTCACACAAGGAAAAACCTGGATCACCGATCATATCTCTCAGATTTTTTTCACTAGTATACAGAATTTCTGCAGGCTTTCATCAACAACAAGACAACATAGAATATTGTTTACGCTAACAGAAAGGGTAATGCATTGAACGCCCTGTTTCCTCTGTTGTAGGATGCAAGAAGCCTCCGAGCCTGTTGCACACCGGAAAACAAGTTTCAGATCAGAAAACTGTGGACATCATTTTAGGTTTGACATGATTTTGGATGATGTCTTATTTTGTTGGTCAGAGAAACAGTAAAGTTTGGAGAAGACACAGCTAAGTTAAGTTTTTCACATTACTTAAAGAAAAAGGACAATTTAAAAGTAGAGTTAACTGTGAGCAAAAGCTAGAGCAGCCTCCATGTTGATGTCAAGAAATTGGTCAGCTGAAGAGTTACATCCCTCGCTGCTGAGGACAAAACAATACAAAATAATTCCATCTGAAAACAACAAATACAAAAACACCAAAAATAGATCATCTAACCAGATGTATATTAAATATGCAGCTTCCTTGTTGTGTTTGGAGCTGCTTACTGAGGATACTCAAAACTCTTATTTTTCAGAGCATTTGGGCTACAGGTTGTTTTCCAGGGATTTGTGAACCTCAGGTAGCTGCTAAACTACAAAGCAGCAGACAGGCCAGATCAGGCAGGTAACAATTCGATCATCCAAAGCCTGAAGCAGCTGTTCTACATGAACGCTTTCCCCAGCAGCAAAAAGAAAAAACAGCTCCTTCCTATCGCTGCAGAGGAGGATTATAGAGAGCAGAAACAGAGTGTGTGTTTGTGTGTGTTTCTGAGAGACGGAGAGAAACCTGAGTGCTTATTCATTTGGCTTCTTTTGTGCATGTCTGTTTGTTTCTGTGGTTCCTGCACAGCTCTGTTTGTATGTCTGCTGCCATTGACCATGTCTGAGTAAAATGTAACATGCAATATCATTATATAAAAGATGGTTTATTCATCTTAAATCATGGACCTTTGCTAAGCTAAGCTAAAGCTTCTACATGTTGCTTTTGGCTTTATATTATTGATTGTGTTAAATGGGATCTTATTGATTCATTTGTAGGCCTGCATACCATAATGATAATAACAAGTCATAACATTTACAGTGAGAAAATATAAGTGCGGTAAATTCCTTATGTCAGTCTAATGGGCCAACTACTATGAGTCTCATGATATTTGCCAACTACTTTCTTAGCATTTCAAGTAACATCAGTGTTTTTATCCATATCATTTCACCAGATGAAGGATTTTAGTCCGCCAGCTTAAGTTAGTGCCAGCTAAGCTAGCAGCCTCTGAAGCCGGTTTCACAAAGACAACAACAAAAACCTGAAATGGAAAAAATTTGCAGCAACAGTAAACAGTGGTAATCCGACCATTGAAAGGACCTTCAAAGACATTCATAAGTTGGTGCTACTGGTCAGCAGGTGTCACTGATTGTTACCCTGGTAACATCGGTCTTAGAGCTGAGTAACTGTGCATTCATATTGAACGCGAATCTGCGGCGAGATTCCATAGAAAGTCAATGTAATGACGCAAGTAGATGCGAATTCGCACCGAAGGATTGTGATGCAAAAGTTGAAAAAAATTTACTTCCTCTGCGAATTCGCGTCACGTGGTGTAGCGAAAGCCCACCAACATCGAGATTCTCCTGACGCTGTTGGTAACCATGGAGATAAGCCCTAATCCTTATTTAAATGCAAATTTTGATCCGGCGGTCAAACTTGCGCGAGTAACGTGAGGCGAATATTCTCTTCGCGTTCGGTGTGAACGCACAGTTAGACTGGGGCTAAGGTGTCTAATTTTTTTGGCTTAAAATAAGTCAGTCTTCAATTTTGTGAAACGGTCTAATTTGCATTAGACTAACCTTTAACACTATAGACCAGTCTAAAACATCTTTGTGAATCCGCCCCCTGATTCGTAACGTGAAAACGGGTTTTTACATGTTTAAACTACTGGGTCTGCAGAGGTCTCTTCCTCTGCAGATTGTTTGGCTTCCAGTAAAAGCTTTTTAAACAATGAACACTGAAGGAAACAACCTTTAAACCTAAAGCAAGAAGCTAAGCTAGAAGTTTGAGTTCTGTGTCTGCCAAAGATAATATTGGAGAAACACTGATTTTAAGCAGCTTATTTCAGTGTTTCAACAGTTGTAACGACCAGATCGGTTTGCTTCTAAGAGGAGAAAACCTCTGCGTATGATTCAGCTACCCAGTAGAGACCTTGTAACAGTATAAACACTTAAGATTTAATGTCAAGACTTGGTTATTAAAGATGGCTGACCGCCATGTTGCTGCTCCTGCGTCACAGCTAAATTACCCAATCGTACAGTTTTGACCGCCAACTTGTGAATTGACACAGAGTTGTCTCAGCCCCTATGCTGCTAAATCTGAGCTTTCACCATCAGCCACGGGAACAACATGAAGAAGAAGGTAGACGAACACAGCTGAGATACTTTGTGTCTGTATGTGAGGCCGTAGCTTATAAGCCTGGACGGTTTTATTTTCCTCTAATGTTTGCAGAATAATTAAACAATCAGAGTGAACATCGGTGCAGTTTATGTGTTGCTCCATACGGTGCTAAAAATAGATATGATGGCTGTAATTTGTAGAAAATAATAGTGCTGCCTAATGTGTTCTAAAAAAAGAATATGACGCACAACTTTATTTCATTTTTGGCAGATGATCACAATTTCCGCTGCCTTCCTTTGTACCTCTTCATATCCATGATTACCAGCGGATATGCGCTGAGGCGAACAGGTCTATTTGGAAACTGGGAGCACTCAGAGGAACAGTGTTCAGTTAGTGCAGGTGAATTATGAGAGGAGGCTCTTCAGGCTCAGGCGGGCCTTTGAAGATCCCCTTTGGAGTGCGCTCTCATCAGTGGGACGGCATTCATAGTCTGCAGGCATGAATCGATGCACCCACACAGGGGTAACAAGGCTTTTAGTCTGGAGTGTTTGATGTACAGTCTGTGTGCTGTACAGTCAAATGACCAACTTTGATTTTCCATTTAGAAACAAAAATAGGACAGAGCACACAGGCGTTAAGAAACACATACTTCCCCTCAATGGAAGGAGGGTCCTTTCCCGTTTCTACGTGACATAAACCCTGTGCACCGAGCCGGGTTCATCAATGTTTTTCTCACTTTGGTGTAGAAGAACTTGACCGGCCTGTGCAGAGCCCTGACCTCAGCTCCATCCAACACCTTTGGAATAAACCGACAGGATAACTGTGAGCCAGGACTTACCTCCCAACATCAGGGCGACCTCACTTGTACTCCTCTGGCTGAGTGTGAGAGAATTTCTGCAGCCAGGAAACATCTTGAGAAAAAGTCGGCCAGAACAGTTGCAGCATATTAACACTCATGTTTTTTAAATGAAATGTTCTACTATCGAAATAAAGACGGATACTTCAGGGACACATTTTACTGTATAAGAGTTGATATTGAAGAATGGAGGTCTGATGTAAAAACATCTTAAAATACAAAACCAGAAATTTCAATAACAATGTTTCACTGATTGTTCCCTTTTTTTCGTCCTTGTTGAGAGAATAATCAGCTGAGCGAACAACACTGAAGCAACACTGAAAGGTGATTGCTGTTCTTTTTCTGTTCCAGAGGTTTGGCCCGCCCCTTGTGGTCTGCCATCCCTTTGGCTGTGTTCAAAATGCCGTACTATATACTACATACTATATACTACATACTACAAACTACATACTACATACTATATACTACATACTACATACTATATACTACATACTACATACTATATACTATATACTACATACTACATACTACAAACTACATACTACATACTATATACTATATACTATATACTACATACTACATACTACATACTATATACTGCATACTGCGTTCAGCGGTAGTCTGTATTATGGAGGAGCTTTTCAAATTAATTTTGCAGTACGCTTCGCCAGGTGGAAGTAAACTAACATTTAAAGTGACGCACCTCTCGGCGGTCATGACAACATGCATCAACATGACAAAAGACGGTACCTTTAGATTTAAATGCCAACTTGACTGGATTACACACTTATTTTTAAACAACCAAACTTATAATTCATGTGGATAAATAAAAGGTGGTGAGAAATAAAATCTAAATATTACCTTTTTTATTTAATTCCCACTTCCAACTAATCAATCAATCAAACAGCATTTTTATCTATTTAAGATAACACAGATTAAGCTGAGATTGTGTTACTTACAAGCTCATAGTGCGACAGAAAAGTGCACACTACAGTAATATGAATACCAATATGATAAAAGATATTATAAGTTGATCGTATTACAAATAACAAACAACAAAACAGAATATGATTTTGCGACATAAATACCCGTCAGCAAAATAAGTGATTTAAAATCCCCTGAAATCCCGCTCAGTATCATTTACCCACACTGCTCCTTGGTTTACCCCTGACCTACGCCAGCTCAAAGCCAGGCCGCCGACTGGAGCGACTATACAAAAAGACCGGATTCACTGTATTCAGCCAAATGTACTCTGACCATCTACTTCACTACAAGAACGCCCTTAACACTGCCCTCCCTCCAAACTCATCAACAGACTGCAAATTATTCAGAGCTTATTCACCCGCACCATCGTCTGACCACATCACCCCTATTCTCATCCTACTTCACTGGCTCCCGGTATAATACCGCATCCAATACAAAAACCTCCTCCTCACATACAAAGCTCTCCACCATCTAGCCCCGTCTTACCTCTGCGACCTCCTCCAAGATTACAGCCCCTCCCGCACCCTCCGCTCAGCCTCTGCTGGACTATGAACCATCCCCACATCACGCCTCAGCACCATGGGTGCCCGAGCCTTCAGCTGGTCGGCACACTGACCATGGAACTCCCTCCCCCCACACATAAGACAGTCAGACTCCATCACAACATTCAAATCCAAACTCAAAACCCACCTGTTCAAACTGGCATATTCACTCTGACACTGTGCACTTCACTTGTTTTAGGTTGATGTCTGGTTTTAATAATGTGTGATGTTTGATGTTATGCCTTTATTCTCTGTAAGGTGACCTTGGGTGACTTGAAAGGCGCCATCAAATAAAATGCATTATTATTATTATTATTATTAATAAAATAGACTACCTCAGACTATCGCTGCTAAAACCGGACTGCTTCACACACTGTGAACATGTTAGTGAGGTCACATATTTCATCCATGTTTTTATGGCTTCATGAAACAACACAGTAAGAAAGCACCGGGCCGTAGTTGCGCTCTTTGTAGTTCATCATCGGTAGATTGTAGTTTTTTACACGGCAGAACCACGTGACATCAGTCACATCCGTCAAGTTGGAGTGCAGTCGGATTCTCTTCTTTTCCTTACTCCTTTCGAATTGAACTCACACCTTTCCTTGACCTCATGACGTTTTCCATCGAGGTCAAGAAAAAGTGGTTAGGAAAAGAGAGAGGGTACATTTTTTCCTTGGCCTTCTGGCCTTCATTAATCTATTCTTTAACACAGGCTTACTGTGTGGACCTCCCTTACCTGTTATATTTTTAAAAAGCTGATTTTAACAACATGGGTCCATTTATTTTAACAGGAATGTGAGGAGAAACCTTTTCAACTTGTCAACATGTGCCATCAATCCCATGCATTCTCATCTTTAAATGCAGCCAAACCCCATGTCAAGTTTTTCTGACATGGAAAACCTCCTGTTGAAAGGGAAACTTTGGACGATATCTGGAGAATAACGTCCAAACATTCACCGAGTTCATGTAGGAAAACTTAAAAGTGGTTTTGCTTCTAGATAATTAGTTTTCTAAAGGGAATGTTCAAGCATCAGCAGGTTGTCCTGCACCGTCTGCCTGCTCAATGCTCGGCCGTGACAGAACATGAAAAAGCATGTAAGCCACTGGGTTTGTGGCTTTTATTCAAATCGCTTTAAAGTACCATCAGTGCACTCCTTTTAAGCTTTACTGGTCACAGTGAAAACGCCTCCAGCAGTCTGAATGGGCATGAGATCCAGGCCATGTCTGAGGAGGTAATTTTCTGCTTCCTTTGGAGTCGAGGATTTGTCTGGAAAGCAGAATTTGATGTCCTCTCACTAGATGATTCCTCGGACATTGCGTATCGAAAGAGCTCGCTAAAAACTCATTTTAGCTGTAGATAATTTGTCAGACATGAGTAACTTTAATATTTCATATTTGCAAGTCACGCATTGGCGCCTGTCTGCCTCTCTATTCTACCCGCCATCTTCTTTCTGTTCGTCTGTTCTTCATCCACATCGAGAGGAAGAGGAGCTAAGTTCTGTGGGGAATCAAACATTTTCCCATTACAGTGTGAGACAATCTACGGGGTTAATGAGCATCACAAGGTGCTGCTGGGGAAGAGAGGGGAATCGATAACTCAATAGAAGGTGGAAGAGACAAAACAAGGTGTCCTGCAGCCGCGGAGCAGCTGAGGTGATTGAATCCGACGTGTTTTATTACAAGTCCTGGCATGCTGCTCTGTGGGGCCGCTGGGCCTTTCACCCCAACCCCTGCAAGACAAATGCTATCGTTCCTGGAGCGCTGATAAGATGGCCAATCCTCAGGTCGCATGCAAATTTACTCTTCTATGCAAAGAGATCTACTCATCTTGTTTTCAAATAAAGAATATGTTGAATCCAGGTTTATATGCTGTTTAACTCAAAAGGCACAAACACCAAGAGCTGTGGCTTGCAGAGTATGCACACCATATTAAATCATGACTCGATGTGCTGCAGCAGTTCCCACTCTTTAAACTTTGAATGGCTGAGGTGCACAGGAGAGAACAACCGGCAGGAAGGAGCTGGATTGAACTGGGGCAGCACCAGCTTAGAGGCTCTTGAGGAAACCGCACACACTCCGTTAGATAATGAAGTCAATACAAGCATCCAGGCGGTCGTCAATTAGAAATCATATGTTGGCTTTTATACTAGTTGCCTACATATGAGAGAAGCAATGTCTTCAGAAGACACCTTTTGTTTCCCGGGCTAGTTGGGTAACACTTGGGCCTTTACCTTGCGTCCTTGCCGTGTTGGAGCCCTCAGGTGGGCTCAGTCTGCAGCAGAACAGATTCTTGTGTTGGTCTGAAGCAGATATTCACGCTCATGGAAAGTTTAATGACTGTAGTGACTGTAGTCAACAGAGCTGTCAATCATGAGGCCACGCCCCCTTTTTATTGCATCAAATAGCTAATTAAAAGTGTTTTAAAAAAAAAATAAAAAATGAACACTTGGACATAAATCAGCAGGATAAGAACTAACTATAATGACAGAAACCATGTTTGAGAAAAATGCATATGACGTGTATTTTGATTTTATAGTTTGACTCATGTCCCATCTGTTAACATGGAGGAGGCGGGCTTTAGGAGCTATACTGCAGCCAGTCAGCAGGGGGCGATAGAGAGGGTTTGGCTTCACTTTCAGGGAGCTGTCATGTCGGCCATCTTTTTATACAGTCTATATTTTTGTTGATAAAGTAGATGTTTTAATACAGCCGTGGTTAATACAACAGGAATGTCTTGAGAAGTTAGTCATAACTAAAACTTTCACTGTATCAAACATCGCTCCTTCAGTGGAACAGTAGAAATAAATCTTACATAAAGACAGGAAACACTGTTTTGGACCATTTTATGAACACTGATTCTTTTTGTAAGACTTGGCAGCTTGTAACAGGAACACTCGAGTCCTTTGGCAATAAATCTACTGAGGCAGCACACTGTTTTTAATAAGCTTGGACTTTATGACTCACACCATCAGTCGTATTTATGAAATGCCAATTGTATTCACACAGATGGATGGATAGGTTTAATTTTTAGATCTCAGCAGCCGAGTGCAGGTTTGAATGTGTAGCCGGGGGTAATCATTCAGTCTGGCTGCTGACAGGCTCAGACAGATCCTTTGATTTTCACCCTGTTTCATTTCCCCCTGTTCATTTTCCAATTAACCAATCCCAGGTCCACCTGCACTGTGGGACAACGCTTGTAAATTACTTCTACTCTCTCACCAATACATCACAGCAAATGAACAAGGAGAGAGCGGATGGATATTCAGCCACCATTATCAACAGACGGAGTAAGGAATAAAACGAACAGTGACAAAATACGACCTCTTTCTTATCTCATTTCTGATCTCCAGACAAATAAACTGCAGTCAATAAAGTATTAACATCCAGTAAATAGAAAACAGGGTCATGTAGCAGCAGAACTACAGTGACACAGCTCAGGCCAGTGGTTCTGTGCAGTGACACTCGACCATCAACGCCTCACACAGAAGATGAGAACCACAAATGAAGACAGGATCAGGCAGATCAAACTTCCAAATAATCTCAAGTTAACAATTTTCTTTGTTATCACAAAAACAGTGGGGTGTGGAAGATTCAGCTTATTTCTGGATCATTGAGGTGCCATTTCACGCCCAAATTTAGGGATCCCTTCCAGGCATGATTTGAGACAGAAAATATGATTCAAAGCAGAGTATTTTTGTTCGTAATGTTTCTTTTTTTCCCGACAAATTTGAAGTTTCAAGGTGAGTGATAATATTATATTTACATTGTAGTAATATTAACAGATAGTGAATCTTTAAAAGCAGTTTTGAATCCATAAAAAAAAAAAAAAAAAAAATCGACATTCCGATTAGCACAAACAGTCTAAAGAGTGAGAAAATTGTTGATGGTCCAGAAACACACCTGCAATCACTGCCTGGGTCTGAGTCCACTTACGGCGTATTTTGCGCTGGCAACGTCTTTTTTCGATACAAAATCAATGCAGTTCAATATCAGCGTTCTACGTCCTCAGCACAAAAACACCCTCACAGCTCTCTCAGCTGGAAAAAGTTATACTTTTGGAACAGCTAGTTGTCAGTTCTCCCTCGCCGACCAATCAAAATCAATAAGGGGCAGGACTTCTGATATCAACTTTGTCAACAACAATGAAAGAGGAGAAGCTTATCTTTCTGCCTGTCAGCAGGGCCGATGGTCTTCCTAAAATTAGTCTGCAGTCATGTGACGGATGGGCCGATCTTTTCAGAAACAATGTCAGATTGGACCCTACATGTTGAGTCTGAAATAAGCCTTGAAATGCTACCAGTCGGTGACATTCTCACGGTTTATCTTGTTTTTTCTAGCCTAGAATTTCCAGGTGTAGAGCTGCTGCTAACGCCCAGACACGATTCCTTTCCACTGTTTTTATTGATTAACTTCCTTAAATAAAAGCAAATATTAAGCAGACGGAGTTGCAGAGACAGTTGCTAGGTTACGAAAGTTGTCTGGTGACACTTCTTCTTCCTTTATTAGTAACAGTAAAGTCCAGTTCAGATCAATGATTCGCAACGAGACTGGATGCAACTGAAAAAAAATCCATTTACATCTGATCGTAAACGTTTTAAAACTGGGCCGTTCACATCAAAGCGACGGAACACACAGCTGACCGTCTCTATAGCAACGACGCACCGAAATACCCCACTACTTCTGCGTTAATACTATCTAACGTTGGAATTAGGCCCAGGTTACATGAATTATCTAGCTGGATTTCTGTTATCGTTATAAAAAGAAGTGGATGACAGTGACAGTGACGTGCTCACGATGTTCGCTGTAACACTGATTAATAAAAGTTGAAGACAGAGAGTTTGGAAAGAGAGGATCTGGAGCCGTCTTTGGGTGGTGCAGCGCCAGAGACAGGGTGCGTACGCCAACTTATGCTGTTTCCTGATTGGCTGAAGTGAAATAGGTACATCAAAATTAAGTTCTAAAACTGCATTTGGAGATTTGACAGGTCAAATCTTTTGCAACTCCAGGCAACGGCTTCAGACGCTCTGCAACTAACCAGCTCACACCGATGCAATTTTCTCTGCAACATTGTAAAACTGTTTTGTTGCTTTGCGAATCATTGATCTGAACTGGGCTTAAGAGTGGGTGAGAAGCGCTCTGAAAGGGAGGTCGTCAGCGCTGCCAGCGCAAAAGACACTCTTAGCGGACTCAGATCCTTTCACCAGTGGTGCCACCGAAGAGAACCAAACTGAGACCTTCAAAATGTTCATAATGGCTGATGGAGACAGAGCGACATTTCTTCTGTGTCACATAAACACAATAAAAGTTTTCATTCAAACAAAAAGAGAGAGCCACACACCTGCAGATACGACTCTCAGATGAAAAGCGCCATTGATGTCAGTTTAGCTTTATCTTCATGTGGTCAATTATTTCCTGCAATAATCAAAATGGATGCAGAAACATAAAGTCCTTCCACATCGGCTCTGTCCATGTGCGTGAATGTAGCGTAGCTGCCATCTGTCAGACAGCCTGTGAGGTGGGATGATGGAGGGAGAGCAAGGGAGAGGCTTCTAATGAGGCAGAAAAACAGTGACGGAGCAGAGGTCGTGCGGAATGACCCCGAGGAAGGACACATACAGCATCCTCCATCTGGAGTCCAACGCTCCGTCTGCAGCTGCTCACCTGGAAAGCTCCATCTGCTGGTGGAGATTTACGGTCAGCGCTGTGGCAGGAGTCCACCTGCATGCACCGACTCTGCATTTCATCCTGCAAAAGAACAATGCGGTAATGTGCTTTGAAAGATACAACTCGGCCCCCTGGGTAATCTCAACAACAAGAACAAAAAGAAGCTGATTTTTCATTGATCCGTCATTCACTCTTTCCCTGCAGCTGCCTTTTTATGTTGCGTTTACATGAAAGGCAGTTTTCCGGATCGAATAAGACCGTGTGTCGTTGTTGAGAGGGTTTTTGCACATATATAAATGCAAGCGAGCGTCTCTGTGTAAATAGATGTTCTTGAGATCCAGTGTAAGCCAAGGTGTCTCTTCAGACGACTGTACACACTGAGGGTAAACACTGTTGGATGTTGAGTGTGTGTGTTTGTGTTAGCTCAACCAAACATGCCTCTGCTTCCTGTTGAGCTGCTCTGAGCTCTTATCTGACCAGCGAGGTGATTTGAAACGAGGTACAAACAGCAGCAGCGGTCCGACTCTGGGCTGACAGAGACTCTTCCTGCAGGTCCTGTACTAGCGGCAGATTATGTTGTTGAGATTCAACACAGGAACCAAAAGGTGTTTTAGTTTACATGAGCAGTCGGGGTGAATCTAGGAATAAGCAACGTCGGGTTCACACTAGGGAAATCTGTAGATGATTGTTAGAAGATGTTCATCTACAAACATTTAACAGCATGTGTATGAAGGCATAGGCTGGTGTTAAAGATAATATTATGGTAGGGTGAAAGAAAAATGACACATTGCAACATTATTGAAACTTAGCTTTTCTGTTCTAATTTTAAAATTGTACAAATTCTATTTAATCAGGCGTCTAACCACCATGGAAATCAAGAGAAATCATTCAGTAGAGGCTGATTAAACCTTTCCCCCTTTCTTTATTGAACGCTCAGATGCTGAATATATTTTACTCATCGCCTGCACTCGTCTGAATTTTTATGGAGCTGCCATTCTCAGCGTTTGTGCATACGTAGGCTTTAAATATGGATCCCACACACTAGCATCCTTCGAAGGACGTGATCGACGGAGGATGAGACGTTTGGAGCCTGTGTAGACCGTTAGAGCCGAACTGAAATGAGACTATGGAGGATTTCCTGTTTGCATCACCAGCTACTCTTGCCCTTACGCTGCTCCAGCCGCCTAGCAACAGGTAGCTAGCTGGCTAACTAGCTAACATCACAAACGTCACGTAACTTAACCTTTCAAGTTTCATGCCACCTTTCATTCTTTTTGCACATTTGTAACACTAGCTATTCGATTGAGTTGACATTTAAAGTGTATTCCCTTGAATCTCGGGATGCGTTGGGCCGTGAAGGATGCCCCCGATGGATCCTTCATGGCCCGAGAAAAGGAGGACGCATCTAAAAGAGCCTTTGAAATGGGACAGCCTTCGACGTGCCGCTGTAACGCCTTCAAATACATCCTCCGAAGGAAGCAGCCCATCAAGTGGGACACAGCTACTTTCATATAAATGAGACAAAGAGAGGGAGACTGTTCCAGACTTGCAGGGTTGGGCCCGTGTTTTGTTGAGTTCCTGGGAGTCTACACCGGAAGTGTAGCGTCAGACGAACGTGCGCAACTCACGTGCTCGTCACGGCAGCATCTATTTTGCAATCTACACGGGCTGCGACTTTACTACACTGTTGGTTCAAATTCTGTCAAGTCATTGTATCAGTGGTTACAATCAGGATGCTTGGAACTATAATTTAAGTATAGGCTTATTTCTTTATTGTACATAAATTCTGTTTATGTAGGATGTAGAAATCAAATGAGAATTAATTAATAGGATTTGTTGGATTGGAAATACGTGTTCATTGCTCTTTCAAATTAATCTCGTCTTATAGTCTTTCAATAAGTTCAACAGGAAACTGATATTGAAGGCGGCAAAAATGAAGAGGTCACATAGTTTAACATGGATTCCTTGGTTGTCTGCATTTATTAACATAGCAGTCACTGGCTTTCTACACTTCACTGACACACAACAGCGGGGAAAAATTATAAGTAAAACAAATGGTGCAGCAGAAAAGTACTAGCATATTACGCCCGCCTCCTGTACAGCATAGGCGGCTGGTGGAGAATGCAGCATTGAATAACACTGGAGCGGTTCTGTCCCGGCACACACGTGTCAGAAATATGCTTCAAGTATGTTGCCTGTGTAGATTCCCCTTTATCCTCTTCACACTCAAGTGCTGCTGGCCCTTTGTTTTTGCACATGCACTGCTAACGCAACCAGAGATTTAAATTGTTGAAAAGTTAAATATGAATGTTAATCTCTCCAGACACAAACTCCCAAACGTGTTTCCATGTGATAAATACTTAGACGCAGCTTTTGATGGATTTTACACTGAAAATTAAACTTTTTACATATTAGGTGTTTTGAAACTGAAATTCAGTCAGTTCAAACAATAACATCTACCTCAATCAGTTTTCAGTATGGTCGTTTTGTCACACAGGTTGTTTCAGGCGATCATGTGGCATCATGTAGCCTTCTTCTATCTAAGTTGAGATTACCCACAACATGCTTTATCGCTTCAACAAATGGTATCAGTTCTATTCTCTACCTTGGCAGGAGACCAGCTGCCAATTGCTGCCACAGCTTGCCTGCCACTGATGTATCAAAGTAAATGTTGTAGAAGCAAATGCTCATCACTCGCAGGGCCCTGGGTGTCAAAAATGCAATTTGTAACATCAAAAGAATATCTAAATGTGTCCCTTTCTGCAGAAGAGAAACATGCTGTTCATCACCCCCACATCACTGAGGATCCTGGATGTCTGCCACAGATCTCAGAGAGGGATAAAGTACACGCACACTTTAAAAAGAGGCTGACATACAAGCGGAGTCAAACAGAGACGCAGACGTGTGACTCCTCCAGTGGGACATCCTCCTGATGCAAGACGTGATGGTTGTCATGTTTGATTAATGAGAACAAGCTTCAGTTAAAGCTGCTTAAAAGTGGTTTTATGGCCACTAGGGGGCAGAGGGAATCCAAAACATGCTGAAAGACGCACAGCCCTGACATAACAAGGCAAAAAAAAGTGGTGAGGGCCAAACGATGTGCAAACTATTACCTATTCATCAGCAGAAAACAACATGATTAACGTTGATTTGTTTTTTGGCAACCTGGTAAATATAAATCCAATATTCACTCTTGTTTAGGGCAGGTTTGTTGGCCACCAACTCCTGAGATAAAATGTATTAATTGGAGCCTTTTTGCTGGAAACAAGACTGAGCGCGGCAAAACCAAAACAAGACGAAGGGGCCAAAAACCTCCATAAAGCCACTGGTGGGTTCATCAATTTGACTAACCATTTTCACCCTTTGGATTTTACGTAGGCAGAGATGTGTTGAATCTTTTTGAATGTGTTGGATCCAAGAGGGTGCAGCGGATGGTACTGCACTCTAACAGTCACAGAGTCACCTGTAAATGTTCATCTCATCAGATGGACACATTTTATTCATGTAAATATCTGGCATGAATCTATGTACACTGTTTTTACTGTAAATACTGGGAAGTATCTACCTCATGTAAGTTAACCCATCTGTTACATAATTACATATTTTTTCTGAATCATATTATATATTTCAGCATTGTTGCACTCCTCATATCTGCACTATTGTCTTTCATAGGCTTGTACACATTAGTTTAATATATAATGTCTAAGTGTACATCGAGAGGGCTGCACGGTGGTTAGCGCTGTTGCCTCACAGCTAGAAGGTCATTGGTTCAAACCCCGGTTTGGACAAAGTTGTGTGTGTGGAATCTGCATGTTCTCTCCGTGCATGCGTGGGTTCCCTCCGGGTACTCCGGCTTCCTCCCACAGTCCAAAGACATGCTCGTTAGATTCCTCGGGGACTCTAAATTGCCCGTAGGTGTGAATGTGAAAGGTTGTCTGTGTCTATGTGATTGACTGGGAATCAGTCCAGGGTGTACCCCACCTTCCTCCCAATGACAGCTGGGATTGGCTCCAGCCCCCCCGTGGCCCTGAACAGGATAAGCTGTTAGATAACGGTATAGATAACGGATGGGTGGATGTACATAAAGCTGATTCTGATTTAGACATTCATTCAGCCCCTCTGCTCTGGGGAATGTCCTCTGTTTTAAAGGCTTGTTTATTATTGGTGATTCTTAAGCAGATTTTTGGAAAATTGTGGCGTCCCAAACATTTATTTTTAGAGCAGAAATGTGTATTTAAAAAAAAATCTATAAACACATTTTAGATAAGGGAATGGCCTTGCCTTTACCACAATAGCACCATGCTAACAAAAACCAAAACATGTTCAACTGTACAAAAAATATGCTTCATAAGTTTCTCTCACGATTTATCTTCCTGCAAAAGTTTCAACTTCAGCCAATTCTCACCTTGTCTCTGGAAAATCAATTTCAGACCCATTACAGGAGGATCTGCTGCACGGAAAATTGCCCAATCTTTGAAAGGCATTTGCGGTAAATGCAGTCATTGACCTGATGGGATCCCATGGTTATTGTCAAGTGGAATTACTCTGTCCAGATACTGGATGCACAGCAGCCATTAGGTCTCCATGCTGGACTGAGCTGATGTCATTGGCTGAAGACAAATGGTCAGATTGCATTTTCAGCACCAGTAACGTCACTTTAATGGATTCTTTCAATTTCTTCCAGACTGGAATCCATTTGTTTGCAAGTTGAGTGCATTCAAGGCTTTTAAATCTCAGGCTCACAGGCAGCGCTTCAGGCACCAACTGTGCTCATAATAACAAATTAAAATTTCATTAGCAGAAACTAATTTGAAGTGGAGAGAATTTCTTTGACAAGTTGGATGGTTTTGGGACATTAAATGGAAACAGGGCAAGCATATTAAAGCGCCAGGCTGTTTGCACAGATCCTCATGCAAGAATGTTACACTAATACAAGTGACGTGTGTGTCCATGCAGATTATCTGGTTGTGCTGTTGCTGTCTCAGACACACACAAACACAAGACAGCAAATTATTAAAAGGAGGTATTCCTTTACCATCGTGTCAACGAACTGGTGGAAGGTGAGGGGAGGAAGTACTTTGTGAAGATGCACTCATGCAAACCAAAATAATGCTCGCACCGAATGAAATCACTCGAACAATGACGTGTTTCGAAGTGGAAAATCAAGAGGACACTTTATAATCAGGCAGCATATCCTCGTCCTTCTAGCCAACCTCCCTCACGAGTCCTCCTCTGAAGGGGAGAATAAAAGCGCTGCCTCGTGGTGGAGTGTGGTCCTCTTATGCTCACACTCATTGAGATGGATGAAATATTGAAATGACTGTTTTAAGTTGAACATAAAGAGACTCACATGGACCCAAAATGTATTAATAACTACAGCATTTGTTTCATGGTGGCCTTTGAATCTATTCTGCCAAATGTAATCAATTCTAAACCACAGCAACTATAGATCGTTTCAAATGGCTAGATGCATTTAATGTCTCCGTATTATCCGATCATTATGGACAATGAGTCGACCTCTTCATTTCTTAGTTAGCCCTGGTTACAAGAAAACGTTGTGCCTTTGTAGACTTGTTTCAGTGACTTGCTCCTGTTACGCTGATTTTGTTAAAAGCAGCATCAGGCTCCAACCAAGAAAAGTTTGATCGATGACAACAGATCACAGCGCTGATACCTTATCCTACCCAGTATACATCAAGCATTATCAGCATTGACCGAATGTCCCCGATCCACACTGAAAAGAGTTCTTTCCCAATCTGCTTCTTTGCAAAGGTAAGCGACAATATCTAAAGCTATTATTTCATTGCCAGCTCCATGAGTTTAATGGTAAATGCGTTTCAATGGGAAGGCACTGACAGCCTTTACTGTCAGAGCAAAGTGACTTTTAGTGTTAACCAACGTTAAAGATTTAGCTCCATGTCACTGAAGCTTTCTGCACTTTTTGTCGGGAGTACATTAAATGTAATAAACACTGATGAAGGAGCAGATGGACACCAACAATGTGGGTACTGGAATCTGTATTGGCGGAGAAAGAGTATCGTTGTGTCTCTGGTAGTTTGTCTTTCTATTCAGCTCGGAGGTTAGCTTATTGTGTTTCCTTCATTGACAGAATGCTTACATAACAAGGTCAGCAAGAGAGAAGCTCTCCATCTCAACACGTAGGAGTTCAGTTGGCATCAGCAACTGATTCTTTACAACACAGCAGCAGGTGTGACGGGCCTCGTGTATAACATGTTGTACAACAGACACAGGTACTTCAAACTCAAGGTTTCGATTCGCCCAGTGCAACAATGGGCCTCTGTACAGGGACACTTCACAGGAGCAACAGTCTGTTATTTTCCTGCTAAAGGACGTATCGGGCTTCAGGTATTTTAGCCCTGGGTTTGACATGAGCTTGCCCAAGTAGCATCAGGGCTGAGGAGAAACAGGATGGGTTTCCTAACCCTACCATCAGAAAAGAACCAGTATCCAACAAGTTCCCACCAAACCCCAGATTACAATCAATGCATGAACTTAATGGATGCATTTCCTGGGATACTGGAGTCATTTGTGGATACATGTTTCAGATTACAATGAGTTGAATAAAAGTTCTGCCATTTTTCTTAATAAAATAAACATTCTCAATGCCAGCTTCCTGCATGCTACTACCATTGCCTGGGGTATTCAACTAAAGCATGCAACCACCCTAATAATGTACGACACATACTGATAGTTTGGGGTGGTGCGCTGAATGGATGGAAACCAAGTCCATGAACTATACATCAGTTGCTGGAGGCGTCTCTGCTGGGATGGCCAGGTTGAAACTGCATAATTAAGGCTTCAAAATCACAGATTAGTCACAATAGTCAGATTTTCATGCACTGTTAGGTGGAAAATAAGAATCATTTTGCATACAGTTTACTGTGATCATTAGAAATTAGCAAGCTAAAAGGGGAGTCAATAAGTGATCTGATCCTAATTGGTCCCATTTCTTCATTTTGATCATTTATTGTACATTTAGTTTCTGTCTGTGGAGAAGGATCGCTTAGCAGACAACCGATGAAAGAACTAGAGCTTGACAGATTTGAGGGCTCAACCAGGAAGACAGAGCTTAGCAGCCAGCACTGATGGTGCAACAAATCCTCATTCAACACAATGATGTCTTACAAAAATGAATGCACAACTTTTCATGTCTAATCTTACCAAAGACAAGTTGCTTTGAGTGTCAAGTGCATGTGCAGAGCCTCGTATGTCCGTCTCCTTCCAGACTCAGGTAAGGCCTCAACATTGGCACATAATGACTTGACTTACAGAGGTATTTTACCGCTTTACTTTTGGTTGTTTTGAGTACAAACAGTGTATGAAAACAGCCTGAACAGTGGCAGCTGAGTGAGCGATGAATCTAACTGCTAAAACACTCCACCCACTCCCTTCCCATCACCTAAACCGAAGCATCACCTCAGCTTGACTCCTGCTCTGCGCATTGTGTCACCATGGAGATTGAAGCTTTTCCACAGGGAATTCTGCACATGAACTAAAGGATTTGACCCGAGAAACGTCCACCCGAGGTCTCCGGTGACCCGAGCCTGCTGCTGCGACACTTCCGCAGCTCCGATTTTCCATTAGTGTGTGACAGCGGGGCCGTTTATAGCGGCAAAGCCCTGTGGAGAAGCAGGTTAGCAGTAATTATTCAGCTGATGGGTTATGAGCAGGGGAAGGGCAGGCCTGTCACACCTCTCCAGACTCCCTGGACTGAAGAAATCAGAAGCCAGGAGAAGCATTTAGTCACACTGGCAGCGAGAGTCTCTGTGGAGAAAGAGTGAAAGGGCAGTATTAGTCCTCCAGGATTACATTCTCACTATAGGCATTTAATTCAGCTCCAAACTCAAATATATGGTGGGAGAGATAAGGTCACACTGGTTATCACACACACACACGAACGCACACGCACACACACACACACACACACACACACACACACACACACACACACACACACACACACACACACACACACACAGGCCTGTTCATGATATTTCGCTTAAACTAGTCCACTCACATGCTAATAAGCTGCTCCCGTCCTGTTAGCGATACCTTCTCTGAACTTTGGGAAAGTTAAACTTTTTACTCTCTGCTTTATGACCGGCTGCAAATTTACTTTTTATTTCACAGGTTCATATCTGTCCAATCATTTCATTTTTACATCTCACATAAATAGAAGAGTAGATCAGCTGCACCTCTGCTGGCTGATGATGTCCTGTAGGCGCACAGCTCCTCCGTTTAAACATGAAATGGGCTGTCGGTTAAGGTGCTCAGTAGTCTGACTCACCAGGTATAGATGGCTGTATAAGCCTGACATTGGAAATCTGTTTCTCCTTCCCTTTACCTGTCTGTGGTTCACCGTTTTCTTAATCCCCATCACATTGTGAAGCAACAAACTTTGACCTGAATCTCCACATGCTTAAAATGGCAAGTCTTCTGTCTTTACGTCATATACAGCTTTTAATGTTTGAGACGGCGTTTTCTTTTGCCTTCATTTTTGCCATTTAATGCTGGAGCACCATTGAGCATTAAGCATCTTGGTGTTAGCGCTGATCAAGGCAATTGTAAATGGTTTAAAGAAATAAAAACTACTTATGCTTTTGCTTTCTCTGGTCTTTGCTGAAGACAATTATTAAAAGTTCAGGGAGACTTTATCCAGCACTGGACACAGAAGACTCCTACTAACAAGAGGCTAATCTCTATCAAGTGTTCTGGTTTCCGTTTGTAGTACGCTTGTAGTCCGAGTAATGTTGACCAATCACGTATCAGCAGGTTGCGGCGTGTGCAGGAAAAACAGTGAGGAGAGCAAAAGCAGGCGGAACATAATCTACCATAATGACATCCTGTCTCCCGTCTCAGCGGCTACCTGACGATGACACAGCTTCTTATTAATCTCTATAAACAGACATCTGCATGCTCACAGCTAACAGTCTGTTCTAGAACTTGAGACAAATTCCCTGATGCTGTGTCACGAACAGCGTTCAGCGTTCAGATTTCAAGGACTTCCTCGAATGCATCATAAATGATCGATCCGCCCTCCGTTAATCAAACGTCTCATTTTAAAAGTTTTCTTCTCCTCTTGAGGACAGACCTGACAAAGCTTCATTTTGACTTGTTACTAATCTGCATCATGATGTCAAAATTTCTGCAAAGGTAAGAGCCGTTAATTAAAGTCGATCACAAGAGTTTATTGTTCTGTAACAATGCAGCACGCGGAAAAGGAAGTTGTTTATCACTAAGCGCCGGCTACATGCTCACCGTTGCTACATCGTCCTCAGACTGTAGCCGATGGGATCCGAGATTGCCAAGAGGCTGACATGGGACTGTTGGGTGAGCCAATGACCTACTGGTCGTTGTATACTTAGCCACAACGTCACAAAGGTGTAGGTCACTGGGCAGTATAACATGGGCAGAGCTGTATCTTGTGTATCTTTGCTGCAGCATTTGCAGCATCAGTTTAAAAAAGCAAAAGGACATGAAGAGCACAAACGATGCAGACAGAAGGCTCATCACTCAGATGATGCATGATGCTTTCAGTTCATCAGAATCAGGACAAAGTGTGTCACAATGCAACAAGCGTTCAGACTGAACTAGACATCTGTGTTACAGTGGCAGCAGCACTTGTTTTAGGTTTAGTTTGATCCTAAAAGAAGGCGTTTCATTATAACAATGTTTTTATTTGTACAATACGCCTGCTTAACAAGATATTTCCTCACTACAGTGAATACAGTTTTTCTAACAATGGCAGTTCTGCACTGCCGTAGGTGAAATGCAAAGCAGAGCTTCCACATGAATGCATTTACCTTGCATTACCTCTATTAATACTGCATATTTATTTCTTGATTGTGTTCCAGCAGCAGCTGTGAATATGAGGTGAAAAGTCTGAGGGCTTCAAGAAGATTGCAGTAGTAGCACACATTGATGACGCCTTGCTGTGGGGGAGATTTAGGGCTCCAAGAAAACATGCATCTTTGACGAACCATACAGAAAAAGAGGACGTATTGTGTTCCACATAAAGGCTGCACAGCTTCTCCCTCACATTGGAAATCCATTTGCTTGTCCATCAAACCGAAGCACTTTCAGCCCTTCCCTCATGAAACCAGCCGCATAATTACCTCCATTGTTCATAATGCATTATGCAGGGCCTGGACTAATTATACAGAAAGGTTGCTGCTTTATCAATTTTTATTTATAGACCTGCACACAGTGTTATTATAGCTTCGAATGCATAAAGTGTACATGGGAAGGTAATGCACAGAACCACCAACAGGATGTTATTCTCAGCCAAACAAAGGGATCTCTCTTCCCTACATGTAGTAAAGAGTGCCACTATTACGGTCATTGTAGTAAAAATACAGATTGCCTCGAAAACCTTTTACTACGAGTCTAAGTGTTTCCCCAGGTGGAAGGAGCACGCAGGGCCGAGCTTCATGCAGAGAACAGGATACAGCGTTTTTTAGAGGGACAGTCGTCTTCAAGGAGACAGTCGGGTAAACATGAGAAGGACTCTTTGGGCCCACAATCACACTGATACAGCTCATTCAGACTTTTTATTTAGGTTAATGGCTCAAAATATTAAAATTATATAGATATTTTATATTTTGTTGTTTTTTATGTTCATAATTTTCGTGAAAGACCAGCCGTAGCTGTGTCCCAATCCAGGGGCTGCATCAATCAAAGGACTGATCGAGCGGCACGTCGTCGTCTTTGTCCTGAATCCTTGTCGTTTGTCAGAGCTCCGTAGTCATCCCGAACCTGTTACTTATGGTGTGTCCGAAACTGCATACTATCATACTAATCATACTAATCATACTAACCGTGACGTAAAATTGAGTATGTCATGCGTTCCCATCTCATAGAATGCAATTTTGTGTATGCGAGAAATGCCCGGATGTAGATCGGCCCGGATATTTGAGTATGAGACGGGAGCTCAATGTTTGTACTCAACCGCCCCAAAATGCATTGCGACTATTCAGCTTCTATTATGGCGGAGATGGACCGGAGATCAGACCGGAGATCAGACCGGACATACGTAAACGATTAAGTCTCGTGATACGGAGGAGACGGCTCTGAGTATGATGCCACTGGCATCCTAATAGTCAGGTTAGTAGGCAGTATGCAGTACATACTGTTTGAGTGTGTAGTAGGCAGTACGTTAGTATGCGGTTTCGGACGCAGCACTGGACTTTCTTGTGCCGCCCTGTGTTTCCTTTGGATTTTTGGTTCTACCTTTCAGTTGGATCTTTGTGTTGGATTTTACCTGGACTGTTCGCAGTAAGCTTTTGTCTTTTTGTTATTAAACTATTAGTTTTGTCCACATTGGGTCTTCTCCCTTTTTGTTTGAATATAACCGTGACACCGTCATAGTCTGTAACAAGTTTAATACCAATCATCCCAGTCAGTGTCGAGATATTCTAGAAGATGTTGAGATGTTTAACAGGTTAAGTGATACTTGACCATGATTACATTTGATACACACATTCATGGTTTCCTCTACACTCAGTCACTCATTAGAGCCACAGTGATTTAGGTTGTCTGGTTGTACAAAGGGAAAGTGAATCATCACAGTATTATATGTTGTGTGACTCTTGTGAAACTGCTCTTTTTGATGGTTTTGAAATATTGAGTTAAAAACTCTGAGCTTTGTAAACATGTCTGGAGCATAACCCTCCCGCCTGTCTGCTTTGTTCGTCAGCCTGGATTACAGTCAGAGTTCTGTTTCTCTTTACGTCACTCCAGCACGCCTCTCTCTTGTATGTTATTTTATTGCCAGACTCTCTGGCACTAACTCGAGTATCTCACAGTTCCAGGGCTCGGCTGATTTTTGTTGCTGCCTCACTATAAACTGTGCTGTTGCTTCTGTTCTGCTCAGCCCTGCCGATCCCTTTGGGGTTTGGAATAAAATCTTTTGTGCTGTTCTATCAAATCAAGCAGCCCTGCCTGTTCTTTATGCTTCGGATCGTTCTGTGCCAGGGTAACTAAGACAAATCGGAGGCCTCACAGATCGAGCTCTGTGTGACTTTGCAGACGGACACGCGCGTTGCTGTAAATCACGATGAGTTACACCGAGGCACTTCTCACTTTTCTCCATTAGTGAGTTTTTGAACGAGTGCCTCAGGTCCACTCGCACCAAATCAAAAAGGCCTGACAAGGACAGCTGCCGAGGGCCTCCTGTGATTTGCAGCGATGCCATTTTCATTTTGCAAACCCAGACAGAGATCAAGCTGCAATCCGTCTTTAGATTACAGCAATAAACCGTCACAGCTGCAGTATTTTAACTGTGCAAACATGCAATTCATCAGTCCTGCATGATGAGCTCAGTTTAACATCTTTTACACATCTGGAACACCAACATCTTTAAAACGACATATGGAACAAAACAGGCTCCCTGCGCAGCGTTCGTGTGAGATTGTGCGTGCACGTTAAGCCCTTTCCCTTCATGTCAAAGTTACATGTTTGACTCCATTAAAGTTCATCACATTCACCAGAGCGAGTTATCCTGAGCTGACATGCATTTATTCTTTGTGTGTCGGTCTTTCTCAGAGCGTCAGCCAAATGTCTGGGGTATAAATATCACAATATCCAAATAAAGCCCAGTCGCCGTCGCAGCGTGCCAGGGGAGAGCGAGAAGCAGCCCCGAGGCAGCAGCTGGCACACATCTGCCTGTGGACCACTTCTAAATTATTAAGCTAAATGTCAGTCAGCCAGCTGTGGATGCAGCTGGTGGGTCAAATACTCAGGAGCAGCATCCACCATGTCGTCCTGGTGGGATGACTGTGTGTGTGTGTGTCTGCACCCAGAGGAATACAGATGAATGTCTGAAAGAGAAAACGGGAAACTAAAACAAGAAACAAGATGTTATCAGATGGACCTTCATGATGATGGAGAATAACAATTACTAGATATGTGTTTGAGTAATTAACCAGGGCTGTAGCCAACAAAGTTAGATGCACACATATACAGACAGTTTAATCATGTTCAACACTCAGAGTGCTTCTTCTCCTCCTTTTTCTTCTTCTCTTTCTTCTAAGGATCAGATGAACACTTTGAGGAAGTGCAAGAAAAAACAAAAGGAGAAGAAGGAAAAGCAGAAGAAAAAACGAGACGAAGCAGAAGGAGAAAAGGGTGAAGAAGAATAAGAAAAACATTTTCTCTAGTTATTCTCTTTGGTTCTTTCTCTCCTTTTAAAATAATAAAACACTGGTTTGGACTCAGACCGTCTTCGTGGTTAACACAAATCAGCACTGACTCACACCGGAGACACCTCCTGTCTTTCCTCCCACCAACAAAGTCACTTTGTGACTGATTGTCACACTGCTTCTGACAGTGGACGTGCAATTCTGACATGACTGACATTGTCAGAGGCCACTTGTCAGAAAGGTGTAGTTAAGGGTCAGTGTTTGAACAAATGGCTATTTCTTTCTTGTGAGTTACCAGCAAAGGATTTATACTGCAGAAAGATCATCCACCGGATCTGACAGACTCGCCGTCTCGCAGTCCTCATATTTTACTTCCACCGCTTCATTGAATTAAAATACAAACGAAACACGCCTCCACAGCTGCTCGAAAGTTGACTCTCTTTAAACAGTCGTGCATTCAAATCTAAATGTCATTGCTTTCAAAGATTGTGATAAGACATGTTGCAGTGTATGTAGGATTCACAGAGTCAATATAAAGCCGGCAGGATATGTGAACACAGTCGTAACATCTTTCATTATCCGTTTGTTGAATGAAAACAGCTGATGTGACTGATCTCTGGTTCTGTGACTCTGCAGGCTGTCACCGACAACAACTGCAGCGCAGACATCTTCTTCTGCACAACCGATGGCTTCTTTAAGCACAGACAATTTCACACATGAAAGATTTACAGCTGAGCGATGGGAAATCCATCCATCTGAAGGCCTCTGAGCTGTAAAGGAGTAAAAAAAAACACTGAGTCTGTCAGCCTCTGAGGCACACACACATGTCTGAGAATACAGATGGTAGCAGCCTTGGAGGTATGGAAGAGGAAATGAATGAGAATACAGGTTCAACAAGCCTCAGAGGAAAGCATAAATACAAATCCCTCAGCCTTTGGGGGGTACAGATGTAGAGAGAATAAGCCTCCAGCCACACAAAATAGAGCTAAAAATGTCACTGCTGTTGCTGAGGGCGAGCTAGCTACAAAGAAGCAAGGAAAAATACAGTTTACAGTTTGATACAAACGCAGCAGATTTAGGGATTTAATTAAAATCATGCCCCATAACTTTTATGTCTTAATCATCATATCATCATTCCTCGGTCCCACACACACAATCCCTGGAACAATGTGGGAAGCAAGGAAAACCAGCAGGAAATGCCTGTTAGCAAGTTACATCTGCACGACTGCAGACTGAAAGTCTTTCAAAATGCTGCTTTTCTGCAGCACTGATGAGCGTGGATGCTGGAAGAAGGACCGTGATGTATTCTGAACTATGTCAGTCACATCCCCCTGAAGGCCCAAGGACAAAGAAAGCACATCACCAAATACACTGAACAAAAATATAAACACAACACTTTCGTTTTTGCTCCCATTTTTCATGAGCTGAACTCAAAGATCTAAGACTTTTTTCTACTATCTGTGGCATCGTGCTGTGTGATAAAACTGCACATTTTAGAGTGGCCTTTTATTGTGGCCAGCCTAAGGCACACCTGTGCAATAATCATGCTGTCTAATCAGCATCTCGATATGCCACACCTGTGAGGTGGATGGATTATCTCAGCAAAGGAGAAGTGCTCACTAACACAGATTTAGACACATTTGTGAACAATATTTGAGAGAAATCGGCCTTTTGTGTACATAGAAAAAGTCTTAGATCTTTGAGTTCAGCTCATGAAAAATGGGAGCACAAACAAAAGTGTTGCGTTTATATTTTTGTTCAGTGCAATTCATGTTTTGCAAACGTATGCTACAGGGCACAGAGCTTTTACTGACATTTGTGTGCAAGCAAATACAAAACAGCGGCCTATAAACATGCACAAAGAAACGTTTCTACCTTCTGAGAGAGGCTTTAAGGCCTCGCTGTTCTCCTCCTCGTCTGCCGTTTAAAAAGGACATTTACACACATTACACAAACAAAGGTACTCAGCAGCTTCGCAGGTGAAGCAGAGTTCAGTGATACCATCTGTCATCATTGTGGCTGCAGTGCAAAGTGTGCCACATGTGTGTGTTTTGAAGCAACAGAGAGAGATCGACAGGAGGAAGATGCTGGAACATCAGCACATCTAATAAACCTACATGAGGAAGTGGTATCCAAAGCCTCAGATGTTCTGCTTTTCAGGCTGTCCACAAGATGTTGAACCTCGGCTGCCTGTAGCCACCGGAGTCCTTCACATATTGGTGGAGTTGACTTCTTCTCACTCCCAACGCGTCAGATATGGAAACCTGGTCAGAGTTTTGTTCATGTATTCTTCAGGGTGAAGTACTCAAGTAAACTTACTTTGCTATTGTCCACCCCTGGTTAAGTTTAATGTACGGTGAACCCAAACCACTATCTTTTACCTGAACCTGACCAAGTAGTTTGGCGGCCCTAACATGACCAAACTACACATTTCACAACATTAACCACGTTAATTATTCTTAACAGATGTTTCTTATCTGTTACGTCTAATTTGACTGTTTTATTTTGAAATTACAACCAGACCTCGCACATTTATTTTAGATTACTGTGTTTAAATAAAGTAGAGTTATTAAAAAAATGTACTTGAATATTATTTTTGGGGGGAGATCCTGTTACTTTTACTCCGCTACATTTGAAAGATAAATATCGTACTTTTGACTCAACTACATTTTGTACATGTTCTCGTACTCGCTCCTTTTTCTTTTCTTTTCTAAAATCCCAAAGACAACAAACTGTGTTTGTATAGTTCTGCGTGTGGTTTGTCTAAGTGGTGTTGCCGTCCCTGTACCTCGTGCGTCTCTATGGTTGAACGTAGAGCAAACGGCATCTTCAGCCCATGTTTGAGGTTTATGAAATGAAGAATGATTCGTATTGTTTTAACCCTCCTGCCGTGTTCGGGTCAAATCTGACCTTTTTACGACTTTCATCAATCATAAATATTGTGTTTATCATTTGATTGCCTCCAGGTCTCATGATATCAGACTGAACAACTGGACCGATTTTTTTGAACCAGAAGAAGAGGAGACTGAAGTTGAACCAGAGATAGAGGACGTCTCAGAGATGAAAGACAACATGGAATTTCAATGTCTACTCTTTGTATATTCACTGCAGTTATTCATGTTAACCACTCGTCTGAGACATTGATCAATGGTTTTTGTGTTCATGTAAGAGCAGTTAAGACGCACAAACGTAAGGGGAGAGAAACAAACACGTCAGGAGGGCTAAATGTTCGCTCTGTTCACCGTGCACAAACTTGAAAGCATGACGACATATGTAAACATTTTATTATTCCAGTTTTTAGTTGTTTTTTTTTAAAGTAGTTTAAATACCGAAGTATTTCTAAAAGCAAGAAGTCCAGTACTTTAACTCAAGTAATACTTTGAGCAAATTTCACTTATTGGAGTAACATTTGACCAGGTGTATCTATACTCTGACTCTAATGAAGGTGTGTACTTTGTCCACCACTGTACTTAACTGACTCATATATACAGACACAAACTATAGTATTTAACACATTACATATTTAAAAAGCATATGTCATATAACTACTATAAAGAAGTCAACTATTGGTTTCACATGGAAATCAACATAATTAGCGAGAGGACAGCATCCAAGATGAAGCAGAGGGGTACCGACAGCTCCACATGTTCTGCAGCACTAAACTGGGAAACCATTTCAGCAGGAACCCGACTTTCTGCACGGCGTCTTCGTTCCTCATGTCAAGACAAAAAACAGTTTTATCCAATACTTCTCAGAGTCCCATCAGTCTGTGTCTGACGAGGGGATTTAAGCCCCCTGAGCTGTCATTACTTACTGTAGTTTTTTATCAACGCTACTAAAGAAAAGCTTATGAAATCCAATTTTACAGCCTTGCAGATTCTAATGTACAACTTGACTGACAATTTGAGCTTCAGCGTCAGGAGGCAGACAGCTTCCTGGAAAAACAGACTAAATTTAGTCGTTCCTGCAGTGCGTGTGAGGTAAAGACCGCAGGCCCCTGGCAGCTGGTGGAGTAGAATAAGATGCTTATGTAAAAGGGAAAAAAAAAAGAACAAATGTGGATGTTACATGAGGACAAAAGCACTACATGTGGAGCACTTCAAAGCTAAGAGCGTCCAACTTTATTGCAATGAGTCATGCAGTACATTCAAGTTGTTCCCCTCAAGGCTTTAAAGGTGAAATTAATTTTCACAAATGCACAGATTTCAGTCAGACAGCTCGACACACAGAGAGAGGAAAAATGACCAACAGCACAATCTCTCTCTCTCTGTCAGGGTGTCTTGCTCATATATAGGAGAGCTCTGGGAGCTTTTAATATCCATGCCCTGGGGCCGTCATAATTTACCCAGAATAGAACAAGAAGCCTCTTCGACAAGTGCCTAATGACTTCTTGGCTTCACAGCATTTAGGACCATCTTGAAACAATACTAACGTGTGACCTCCAGCCAGGTAAACACTCACAAACAAAAGTGAAATGGGGTCTCTTACCCAAACAGTCGGGACTCCTGTAGGGCTAATAACACTGTTCGACACAGACTAGCTCGAATAACAGCAGCCACTTGCTCGTGTTTTAAAACGCACAACAGCCGCTAGCAGAGACAACAAGTTCAGCAGCCACTGCAATAAAGCCTGGCTCACACTAAGAGATGTTTAAAATCTGAACAGGTGTTGAAAAGGTGAGATAGCCCACACACGACGACAGATAATGATGGATTGAACAGTTTAGTTCCTGTAGTGCAGGGGTGGGCAACCCTGCTCCTGGAGGGCTACCTTCCTGCATGTTTTAGGTTTCTCCGCACTCTGACACACCTGATTTGAATGATCTGCTTGTTATCAACCAACTGAAGCGTCTCAGGGGATGATAATGAGCGAAACACTCGAATCAGGTGTGTTAGAGTGCGGAGAAACCTGAAACATGCAGGAAGGTAGCCCTCCAGGAGCAGGGTTGCCCACCCCTGCTGTAGTGTGTGGAGAGCCACGATATGACAATCGTTTGGTTCCACCTGACGATCCACAGATGGGACTGTTTAAGTCCCTATGCCACTCCTGACCCGATCACAGATGTAATCGAAAGACTCCCAGGACACATGGAAATTCCCAATGAATTGTTGTGCGTTGAAATCTGGAACAATTGTGTCCCACCAGGGGCAACATCGTGGATGTGCCCAGACACCAGGTGACCTCCGCCTCGCCATCAGCATCAAGATCTATCTATAAAGAAGGAAAACCTAGTGAAAAATTACTGATTTGTTTAATAGACACTAGTTTAGGTGATGCTAAATAAAAAGCTAAATTTAGCTAGCAGGCTAGTAGAGAGGCTAACAACATCTTGCGTTCATACGGCCTCATTAAGAATAAAAATGGGTGGATCACTCCCTTTTTTCTCAAGAAGTCACCGTCCATGGAAAGCTGGCCGAGTAGCACAAATGTTTTGGACAAGTTGTCTTTGGGATCTAATGTGATTTCAAAAAGAGGAGCAACACCAGCAAACATGCCATGTTGTCAGCCATCGTTGTTATTGTGAGGGGAAGTCTGCGCTAGCGCTGCTGGGAAAAGTGGTCATGTATAGAGCAATCTGAGATCCCATCAGTCTGAGACGATACAGCGTCTGGGGACACCAGTGAACGTGGTGGGCGGTAAGCGATAATCGACTTCCCGTGTCGCGTGCTGCATTGTTACAGAAATAAACAGTTTTCTTGTGATTTACGTGTTATTAACGGGTTTTACCCTTGCCGAAATTTCCACATCATGATGCAGATTCGTAAGATGTAAAAATTGAAACTTTGTCAGGTCTGTCCTCAAGAGGAGAAGGAAACTTTTTAAATGCTCATTTGTTGAACGGAGGTCGGATCGATCTGATGCATTAGAGGAAGAAATCTAAACGCTGAACGGCTTTCGTGACGCAGCGTCAGGGAATTAATCTCAAGATCAATATTAAATCTAGAACAGATTGTTAGCTGTTAGCATGCAGAGTCTGTTTATAGAGATTAATAAGAAGCTAAATTGTCATTAGATCACGCTGATGGGAGCCGGTCTGCTATTGGTCTCCTCATGGACTGTTTTTCCTGCATACACCGCAGCCTGCTGATACGTGATTGGTCAATATTACTCAACGTCATGACGTGGCTCTTCCACAGGCTCTTGCAGATGGAAAAACAAACCGGTGCCGAGTTGGTTCGCAAGTTGAACCAGCTCCGAACCAGCACTAGCACCCGCCCAGAACTATAACCAGGTTTGCGTTGGTCCAAAAGGGGTAAGAGTGCATGCTTGGCTGTCCCCGGGGTTCCACAAACGCAACACCACTTTTATGCTGGATGTATGAGTTTAAATCTTAATCCTGAGAGTAAAGATGCCATGAACACGTCTGTGCAAAGATTATAAAGGAGACTTGTCGAGCAGGTCCTGGAGTTTCACCTGCTCTGACTGTGTATGCTTAGAAATGTTTCGACTTTATTGGATACACACGAGGTGGCTGCTTGTGGGGAACAATCTGTATTTTTGCACTTGAAGGTGCAGAGCGACACTTTGCAGAGCGACAGCGATTGTTCAGGGCTCCCGGAGTCAAACTGTGAGAGCTCGGGAGGAAAACAAGAACATGAACGGTGAGAGACGAAGGAGCGGAGAAGGAGAGGTATTTCCAACAACCAAATTTAGCTGTGGAGCAGGGCTTGATATGTAAATGGGACTCACTGTATGAATGTTTCATTCAGGCTTGGCTGAGGTAGTGTGTGCAGAGAGAGGGCCAGCAGAACATCAAATATACATCACAACTTTTTGGGTGTTTGAAATTAGAGTGTGTGAGATCTACTGTAAGATAATGAGTGTGTTTCTGTGCACTCACTTGCTTTCTAATAAGTGTGACCCCACTTTGAGCTTATCACCTGCAATCAAGCTACCGTCTTTTTATAAAGGTGCAGATGTTTTGGCATCACGCAGATAAGAAGCTGATATAACAAAGGTTACAGCTGGATGGTAGAAATGAAGATAAAGTCAGAGAGAGTTCACTTCTACTGCATGAATAATACAGACAGTCAGGAACTTTGCACTGCTATCCACTCGGGTAATAAGACAATGTAAATAAATACAGTCGAGAAAGGCTGTGTTTTATAGAAGCTATATTTTATATGTTAACAGTAAAAATGCAGCTTTATCGTTGAGTTTCGCCTATTTTTTAAACTGAACTTGGAAAAGTTGAGACTTTCTGCACCAAAAAAATGACTGCAACAGATTATTAATTATGCAGCAATCTGGTTTCCCCAGCAGTGTTGTAGTCGAGTCACCAAACCTCCAGTCCGAGTCGATTCTCAATCCCCCGGTGTTCAAGTCAGAGTCGAGTCCGAGTCATCAAAGAAGAATTTGAGTCGAGTCCCCATTATCCAGAGTCTGGGTCCTCAAGGTTTCATTATGATCAAACTAAGCTGAGCTTTAACGCTCCATCATCTGTGAGTCATGTTTATACTCTGGTCTTAGAGGGTGTGATTAAAACATGGAGCCAAATGATCAATAACTTATTATAAATGATGAGCAGCTTTCAGGTGATTTCTTTGTTGTTTTGATGTGTGAATGTCTGTTCAACTATTTACTTTAACAGAGAAGCTGTTTACAGCAGTTATAGTTGTTTCCATGTGTGCGGCGGTAATGTCACTGCAACAAGTATGGTGGGACGTTTGAGCATCAAAACTAAAACTAAACAGGACAGAGGAAACTCCAGAGAGAACTGAATAAACTTTTAGCATCTTAAATAAAATAAAATAATCTGAAGACAGCTCTGATGGAGCTCAGGGTTTCTAAGAAGGACCGCTGTTACGCTCCCAAAAGGTCCCACGTCAGTCGAGGTTACAGTGAAAGAGTTTGGAGTGAAATTGTTTGATGAGTACAAAACACATTTCATTTCATTATAATTAGATAGTGACTGATCCTGTCTGCGTGCCTACAGATTTAAATCATCAGTCAAGTTACAGCGCTGTGTGTCACGCGTAGATGCGCACCGCGCTGGGGAGACACACTCCTCATTTGTGCTGCGGTGTGATCACTGCAGGTGTAAACTTAAAAATACCTGCAAGTTTTCATTTTTAAGACCCCGTGAGCCCAATCCATAGTGACATGACTGCAATTTGCACAATCACTATGACACACCTAATGCTGCATACGCAGATCTACAAATTTACAGTGACAGTAACGTAGCTGTACATTAAACTTTGGTTTTATTAAAATCTATCAACATTTTTGTGCACTTGTACCCACAAAATATCCAGGCAGCTTTCTAACATTTGGTGTAAAATCTTTGAAAGCAAAACGCACGATTTGTGGAGCCGGAACAGCTGCTGAACAAGACGGCGAGTAATCGCGCATGCAGGTAAATGCACGTGACAGCCCTCGCTCCAAACTCAGTAAATTATTCAAAACAATAAAACAGTCCTCATCAATAAATAAGTCAGAGTCAGAGTCCACGTCCGAGTCATCACTGCTTGAGTCCAGCAGAGTTCTAACACAAACCATTATACTTTTTAGAAACTTTTACTTTAAAAACTTAAATGTTTTTTTTGCCTCAAACTTTCCAAAATGCAATAATTAAACAACATTACCAACTTGTTCCAAGTGCTTATCAGGGTTTGAAGATGAAGGTCTGAGGATGTACTTCCTGCCGTCTGTACCGGGGATCATTTTGGAAACTATGTTGGGAATTACAGGGTAGAGACAAAGGCCGGAGTGTTCATGTGTGGGATGTTAATGTTTAGGTCACAGGTTGTTTTCACTGCCCCCATGTGGCGAAAATAATTAAAGACCAATATGTAAAAACCCCAAATAGTTTAGTTATGGTGAGAATCAAATTAAATAACAGTAAGAATGCATACACGGTGCAGTGAAATCATGGAGGTCAGCTCAGCGAACAAATCAGTCTGGCAGGAGTTCAAAGAGAAGTCACACATTTTCCCAATTTAAAAAAAGGCCTTTGTGGACGAGCGCTCGAAAAGAAGATGCTCTGATTTGACTTTGCCTGCTGAGATTTTGCTTCAACACTGAGATGAATATGTTCTCCCTCAGAGCTTCATGTTTGTGAGCGACACAAACTATTCATCTCGCTGTGCAGAGCTCTCTGCCTCAGGCGTGCAGCGGCTACCAATCTCTCAGCCACCATCCAGCAGCTAACAACCTCAGCGACTTGCTACACTTAACTGTGAGTAACACACACACACACACACACACACACACACACACACACACACACACACACACACACACACACACACACACACACACACACACACACACACACACACACACACACACACACACACACACACACACACACACACAGTCATTTGTCAGCAGTGCAGTGTATTCTCGTCTCCTGATGAGAAGCAGCTCAGGCAGCAGCTCCCTCTGCACCCTGAGCTGAGGACTGTTGTGTGTTTCAGCAGCACAGAGTTGGTCACACCAGGCTGGGACGGTGCTGCAGATGGGTTCACTGGTTTGAACAGTCAGACAGTTATAAAACAAGACCAGGAGCCGTGTTCACAAACTATCCAAAACAAACTTCCTAAGTGGCGGTGTTGAGCTGAGCTTTGGGATGTAGTTCAGAGGACTACATCTAAAAGACCTCGTTTGCATTTGGTATAAATAAAATGATGAACCTTACATCCATATTTTGATGGCAGACATGTTTTACTTAAATTTACAGATCAGATTGTAACGGTTCTTTCAGCAGAGGTCTGACATGTAATGATTTAAACACAGCAGATTAAAGCAGTTTGCATTACACATGTTGAGAGAAATGTATTGCATCTCATTATCTTCCATGATTTTGACAGATATGAACTTAGTCTTCATGCAAATGGTTGTCCATGCTGTGTGTGTAAATGAGCCTCCTGAAGTTTTCATTAAGAATTTCCGACAGACTCGATAACTTCTGCACAGGAGGAAGGGATAGAGAAAACCCAGAGAAGTCCTTGTAAAACAAATCAGGAGAAAATGTGGATTTATGGGTCAGGTATCATGTTAGCATGTTCTCCCTGTGTTTCAGGGTTTTCCTTGGGTGCCCCAGTTTCCTCCCACATGCAGACTAAAGATATGCAGAGAAGGCGAGAACGTAACCTTGTGTTACTAAGCTGGAGGCGAGGTTGAAGGCTGCAGGCATTTACCAGGGAGGGAAGGTCTAATGAGGGAAGGTATCATGCTGTATAATAGTTAAAGCAGGATTGTAGGTAAGTGTAGGGACTAAGAGTAAGGATTTGTGCCTAAAGCTATCCCCAGTTAACTGATCAAAGTGCAGGAAGATGCATTTTTACATGGATGACAGCCAGTGAGGTGCATGCATGCATATATATTCTGCAGCTGCATCAGAATAAATAACCAGTTTCGAGAGCCTCCATTAATGTATGAATAACGATGATACCATTTTCAAGTCACTTTGAATCTTTTTAAATCTTGTTTTTGGGGCAATCATTTGAATTTGCATTATGAAAAGTACGACAGGTATTTTAAAAGATGTCCCATGCATGCTCTGGGTTTTTTTTATGCACTGAGGTAAAAAATAACAACTGCACTAAATGGGTGAAATGGCTCTTCCATTTATCTGTGTGCAAACTGTTAAAGTGTTTTCTGAGTAAATGACAAAGTGCAATTTTGTCTTGTTCTCCGTCTTCCTCCACCAACTTGCTTAAAAATGCTGACATGGCTAGACAGCTGCAGATATGACCGACGAGAGCCAACAGAGTTGGACAAAGTGCCAGAATCACACACAGCAGTCAGATGCTCAACAACGGCCCAATGGTGTCCAATAAACAACCTGTCCAGGGTAAATATTGCCAAAGTTATCTCTCCCCAAACTGAAACACAGCCGCTCGGTCAGCGTTCCTACGCTTCAACACACAACATCTAGGTACCCCTGTAGTATCAATCAATCCTGCACATGCAGGGTCGAGTTAGCGTAAATAAGCAACGTTCAGTTAAGCATCTGTTTGGAGCGTCGGCTGTGCACGTCCTCAAAAATGTATGCTACGCGTACCCAAGATGCAGTCTGCACATGAAGGGGCAGTGTAGAGGCAGAGGGGATGTGACAGGGTCTACACAGCAGCAGGGACAACAATGGCAGAAAGTTCTGAAGACGAGCTGATAGACCAAGTCCACAATTATCCACATCTGCACAGAGACAAACATGCCTGTCAAACAGCTGCAGACAGATAAGTTCTGTTTTAGACGTTGACGTGGAAACCTGCAAAACTAAATGGGAACAAGTCCGGGACCGTTACGTCCGAGCACGGAGGAACATGTTGGAGAGACGGAGCGGGAACCGAGCAGACGGTGTGTTCCGTCCACCGAACACACAGAAGCTGTTTCTGCTGTGATGTCAAAATGAACATCACAGTAACCTCCTGGAGTGTCACCATGTCTGTTGTTTACGTCCCGCACATACGGTAGTTGCATACGGCCTGAGCCCTCTGGAGGTATCCTCCAGTAACACGTGCAAGTATGTGAACAATTACGTTCATCACGCAGCCGGTTGTGTACGTGAACGCACGGCCTAGCAGCAAGTATATCTCCGGCCTTAGACTTTTCAATAAAGCCTGCTTACAAAAACTTTACATGTACCAGCTCTGGACATGCAACAATAACACCCACATGGTTATTGTTGGGAAAGGGTTGCAGTTGGCACCACTTGTGGTGTGGTTAAAAAAAGGCCCCAGTTTTTTTTTTATGTTGCCCTTTTTTCAGTCTGAACGAGTACGAGGGAAAGACATCCTTTACAGTTTTAAAACATCACAAAGGAAACGAAGGATTCTTTCTGAAAGCAATCGCAGCAATGTCCTCCGAAGTAAATTGTCCATTAACATTTCACCTCATGTTTCAGTCATTTAGACTAAATATTATCCTCTGCACTGAGGACGCTCCTCATCCATCATTCTCCCAAAAACATATTAGCTTATGTTTTTGACTTGTGCCCCAGTATGAATTATTCAATGAGCTATTCATTATGGTGACGGGCCCTGCACAGAGAGGACGAGTCCCATCGAAGACTTAACCTCTCCTCGTCTCTCTGAGGAGTTGGGAAAGCTTTCAGAATAATTAAATTGTGGTTTTAGAGAGTTGTGGTTTTTTTTCTATCTCACTGTATTAAGCACAAAGGAAGCTGCTCTTGTCTGCCATGATTGATTTATACTCGGGTTGTCTTAGTTTGCTGCCAAATCCTGATGAGGGCCGCAAAGGACAGAATGAATAAGTTGCATTATTGGAAACTTCACTTTTTGACCGAAAGCATTTTGTTCAGGTAGTCGATATCTGCTCGGTGTTATAAAGGATTAGACAATTCACTTCACTTTGTTTAAAACTTTCAGGTTTACAGTTTCTGTCACAACAAAATAATTAACTTTGACTGTGTTGTGATCACACCCAGGTTACGCTGTAGAAACCCAGTGGTGAAGGGCAGAGCAACTGACTATAAGATGGATGAAAGGCCGAATTTAGAACTGGATCCTTCTTTAAAATCTGGCCCTGGTGTACTTACACCACCGCCATAATCACAACAGGCCATTAATCTCCGTCCCTTTTCTCAGAACCAACATCCAGCAGCATACAGATAAACTGCATCTGCAGACACATCCAGGCGTGTGCAGTGCTCAGCAGAAGAAATGTGGAACAATGTGAGTATGGTTTACAGTATCAGTTATCACAGTTACTAGTCCTAACTTATGTGAAAAAGGTTAAAAAGTACAGAAAATACTATGAAGCATTACTTCTGTGCAGCGTTTAAAGCAAACTGTAAAAGTTGTAACACTGGTCGATTGCATGAGGGGATTGTAACGACCTTTGTTTCCTAATCAAAGACCAGATCGTCCTCACATGATCTCTCGGCAGCGAAGTGGCTTTCCAGGACGGAAAGTGTTCTGGTTTCTGTTTGTAGTGCGCTTGTAGTCTGAGTAATACTGACCAATCACGTATCAGCAGGCTGCGGTGTATGCAGGAAAAACTGTGAGGAGAGCAAAAGCAAGCAGAACGTAATCCGCCGTAATGACATCCCGACTCCCATCAGCGTCATCTGACGATGGTTGAGCTCCTTATTAATCTCTATAAACAGACATCTGCATGCTAACAGCTAACAATCTGTTCTAGATCTAAAATTCAACTTGAGATGAATTCCCCTGACGCTGTGCCACAAAAGCCGTTCAGCATTCAGATTTCCCTCGACATTTTCCATCCACAGAGCGGACATGTCACGGACTGTTTACTTAGCAGCTGCACCTGCTGCACACGGCGTGAGGTTGTGTGTGTCGGCAGGAAGTGGGCTCGTCACGCTGATTAAACGTACATCTGAACTCCGTTAGTAACGGTAGATGAAATGTCGTATAAAGAACACAGCTGCCGCCCACCGGTCTGTTTGTATTTATAAAGAAACGTGTCGCTCCACCTGAACTCTCTACTTTTATGTGTTAGTTGGTGGAACAAGAGTGGTAAATGTCGGGAGGGGGATTTATTTATTTTTGAAGATAACATACAACAAGTCCCAAATACACTAATAGAACATATTTTTTCATGTCAATTGATTATATGAGCATTATGGTACACTGTTGTTTTTACATTAGGTGAGTGAATCTTATCGTGAACCCAGTGTCGGGATTCGTATCGTGCATCGTTACATGCCTACAAAATAGCATTAAAATAACAACAATCTTCAAGTATCAAGCTGATAACACAAGAACATTTGTGATGTTAAAACATGGGTGTACTTTGATACACACAGAGATGGATGCACATACATGTTGTCTCTTACTGTTACTCGGCAATAAGTGAGGACACCAATGAAATGAAATGGACACCTGACACCTGTGTTCGACGTCTCTGCGTCTCCGCTGCGACAGTGTCAGTCAGACAGAATGAAATAAAAATATTTGCGACTGAAATTGGATTTGCACTGATGAAGGTCGTTTTGCCGGCGACGAAGAGCAGATGGATTCACAAAATATGGATTGATTCTGGTCGTTCTGCAGCTCGTTCCCTCTCGCGTTCCTGCTCCACAACCACCACACTGATGATATTCACTGTACTCCATATTTAACATAACCAACACTAATATTGTCTCGTGTTTTTTACAACAAAAAATGTTGGGAGCAATATTTAGATGTGATTCCTTCCTGCATTAACTTCAGAGACTCTGATGTTTGACACCTTCATGTTTGTGTTATTTACTCACCATGCATAGTTAAAGTTGTGGAGGCTCGAGGAAGCACTGTGACATCCAGGGCTGAAGTTTCTGCCTTCAGCTGTGGCTCAGATTTGTAAACAGAGACTCTAATGGTTTACTGTTCTTTATAAATGTCAGTGGAGAGCCACAGGAAGATTAACTGGCATTTATTTGGCTTGTTAATGTGACTGACAGTGAACCGTCACTTGTAAAGATGTACACAGTAGGAAAGGGAATCAGTGAGTCATTCAATGTTTTGCATTTCCAATTAAATTCTGTGTATTTCTGAAGATTTGCTAAATTGAACTTTACGATTTTGGCGAATATTAAACTGAGTTTAAATGTGTTTAGTGTGTCAACAGACTCATTCACTGTGACAACAGGGTAACAACAGAAACTTCAACTGGCAACTGTTTAAAAGTTAGTGACTGAAAAATGAAGATAAACAGGTAAACAGTTAAACTCACCGACCTGATGCTTCTGCTTATTGTGTGTATAATAAAGCTTCGCTGGGATCTTTAAATCAACCACACAGCATCGCTGATCCGACTTACCTCAACAGGTCAGCCCATCAGAATTAGAAACATTACCAAAACTAACTGACTGACCTGCTGGAAAACTTTTACAACACAAACCACGATATAAAACGAGTGTGTCTGTTTCAACTATCCATCCTCTTTCCTCCACTGATCCAGGGTCGGGTCGCTGTGGCAGCAGGCTGAGCAAGTTGACCCACACGTCCCCCTCCCCCGCAATGTTTTCCAGCTCCTCCTTGTGATGGCGAGACCAATAAAGTTCTTTGAGAAACAAAGATGTCTTTTGATGTCTTTAATTGAAGAATAATTTACACAGAACGCAGCCGTCTGGCTGACTGACGCAGAGTCAAGGTTCACAGTGTATGTTATACATTACAGAAAGAACTCCCTCTCACAGAGACAAAGCAAGGTGTTATTGTTATGACTTCAGCTGAGGCGCCTCACTATCTACAGATTACCCCTTGTCACAGAGCTCTTCGCCCCAGACAAGGCCGCTAACTGTCTCTCTCAGACAGGAGCAACAGTAAATCATGCAGAGACCCTGGAGAGGAACAAACACTGTCTAAAATAATCACGCATGCATCATTAAATTAACCGTAGCTGATTATACCATGATTATTGACTATATAATATTCAAGGAGTTAAAACATGTGGACAATATGGTTAACATAAAAATTTCCCTCACACTCCTGAGGGATCCTGACGCGTTCCCAGGCCAGGTGGGATATTTAATCCCTCTAGCGAGCTCTGGGTCTGCCCCTAGGGTCTCCTCCCAGTGCCCGGAACACCTCCAAAGGGAGGCGCCCAGGGGGCATCCTGATCCAAATCTAACCTAATTGAAAGCGTTAGCTAGCCTCGACAATAAGTAATGTAAGCTTCAGATGCTTGTTCCAGAGCTGTCTCTGAGCATGTTTGCTTTCTGCAGATGGAAAACTAAAAACAGAAGACCCTTTTAACTCTACTTTATTTATATAGCACCTTTCATACGGACAAGCATGCAACACAAAGTGCTTCACAAACAGCAGGACGACCATTTCCTCGTTGTTTCTCACCAATGTTTTTACAAAGAATTTAGTGTAAACAAATATTGTAATTGTATTAATTAAACCTATATAATAGTCCTCCCCGATAACTGCCATCAAACACCATTTGTAAAACTTGTTCTTTGTAGCAAATTACTCCAAAGTGTCATTTTAATTGTGTTTATCTATATACTGTTTTATTCTTCTGCTCAGCCAGCCAATGTTGTCTTCTAAGAATATGCCCCACTGCTCTCATGAACTCAGTAACAAACCCTCTTCTTCCCCCCTGGCCTCCCTGTGATGATTTGAAGCTGTTCTTTTTCCCCAAATGTCATTAAAACAGGGCAGTAGTGGAAGCATCCAGGAGGATGATGCAGGCTGGTCTGGGAGGGATTTTAAAAAGGCCTCACTTCCTACTCTCTCTCTCTCTCTCTCTCTCTGTGTCTTTATTTCAGCCTCGGGGATTTAGTTCACCCACCCAGCGCTGGCTCTGAATACACAAAACAGAACACAGCTCACAGGGTAAATAGTTACTGAGGCAGCAATAAGGAATATTACGGATCTGCTCAGGGCTCTGCAGCTACTCTGGTAACGATACAGCCAAGCAGCATCGTAGATGTGTGGCTTTAAAACTGGGAACTGGTGAAAAACAGGAAGAGCGAGGACATGGATAAAGAAATACGAAGGGAGGTAGAAGACGAACAAGTGAGATATAAACAGGAGTATGTGTTTTAAAATACAGCAAGAACAGGAGGAAGGAGAGAGCTGTTTGTTTAGTACGACTGCTGGAGCGTGAAATGCAAAACAAGTTCCTGTGCATGCAGACAGTAAAGTGTTATGTTAAAAGAAAAGAGGAGGAGAGACGGTTGAGCGAGCGTGTCATTCCTGCAGGATCTCATGTGTAATTCACTCCACCACCCCAACACATCCGCCAAACGGAGACAGAGCCGGATGCTTCTCTTCTTCCCAGCCGCCTTCTCAGCTGGCGCCAGCAGAAAATATACACATGAACATGGGGCTCACGCCAACCAAGTTATGACGTGCATGATGTCGGACGTGTAATTCTTTGCTCTAGCAGATTAAATGTGATGGAAGGATGGATATTGGGCACGGCCCTTGTGTTTGTGCTCCCTCCGTTGGAGAGCAGCCACTCGCACAGCAGTTCTGCTGCTGATTGTGTGTAGAAAACTTCTAGGCCGGTTCTGACCAATGAAAACCTGAAGTACTTAACAGAAAAGTTTCATCTTACAATTACCTTACATTACTTTCATTTTTTTTTTAAAAAGGCACAATTAATTTGCCACAAAATGAATCACAAGCACGGCCGCGGCAGCAGACCAGTCATGTTGTCATCCCAGCTGAAGATGCAGTCTGTGTTTAGGATGGAAAAAGGGGAAATATTAAATATGCAGAACACAAACACGATCTGCCTTTTTATTAAATGACAAGGACAGCGTGTCACAGACATTGGTTCACCCCCCACACACTTCCCTGCAGGCATGTGGTCTCTCAATAAAAAAAAATGTCAGAGCTCTGCTCGGGAGTTCAGTTTGGGTAATCAAATCCCTTTTGTTTATTCGTTTTCCAAATATAATTTCCTGCTAAAAGAGGCGTAAATCCATGAAATATGCATGATCCCTCAGAAAGAAAACAAACACAGAGTGTGTGGAGGAACACAGCCCGTACAACCCCTCCGATTCTGTCCGTAACCTTGGAAATGAGTAAATTATCTAATTTTACCAGAGACCACTTCTCCCTTTTCTTGTCCTTTCTTCTACCAACGAACCTCCTGCTGCGTTTCTCCCTAGTTTTTCATTTTAGGATGTTTTTTTTCTTCTTTATTTTAATGCTCACAACTTAAAGTATATTGGAGAACTGCTCCTTCACCATCATTGTGAAGGTAGATTATTGGAACGAATGCCATGTATGACCCGTACACGTCTCCAGAAGCTAACAAAAACAGAAAGACTGACGATATTTTGAAGAACCTTCCTGTTGTGTTGGTTTTTTAATCAGCAGATCACTTTCCGGTAAATGTTGCAGTCCTGCTGTTCATCACTTTCCACCAGCCATTCCCAAGCTGTTGCAGACAGCCTTCCACGCCAAATGCAGCAGTGAGATGCTTTCATTTAGAGGGGGAATAGGAGGGGAAAAGTGTTGACACTCGTTCCACTGCTGTGTAAATAGGCTATAGGCCATAATGATTTGGATTAAAGATGTTTTAGAAACACTGCTCAGCACAGAACCTGCTCAGAACCTGCACGCTGAAGTAGAAATAAAGTCACCAATAAATATAGAAAATGTTATTTGTGAGGAAATTGTGGGGATACTGCCGGCTTCTGGAAAGCTGACACTGACCCATATAGCTTGATGCACAGCTGGGAGCTAAACTGCATTGTTGGCTTAACTTTGTATGAAGGAGCTGAAGGGGTATTAAAAGTTGGAGAAGTAAGAAAAGGATAGAAGTGGCAAATTTAAAGGAAGCAATGAAAGGTGCTGAAAATACAGTTGGTGTATGGACTTGAAAAAGCTTAAACACAATCGTTGTTTAAATGTCTTGTAATGAAGGGAGCACCATTAGCTGAAGTCTCCTTAACACTGCTGCGGACTAGAAAGAGGCTTGGAGTGTGTGATGTTGCCCATAATAGGAAATGTGTTCCTGTTACTTTTTATATTTTGAAAATCCCACCTACTCAAAGCTGGCACTTTAAAGTTTTCATGTACATCTGTAAAAATGTATTCCTTCTTTAAAGAGCCATCGCTCCGAGAACTGTTCTCAAAACCGTGTGGAAAACAAGTTGCCTTCCTGTCAGTGAGGGGTTTAACCAAAGCAAGTGGCTGATACCAATGGGTAAACTTATCGAACAATAAATACCAATCAGCCATTACATTATGACCACCTGCCTAATATTGAGTAGGTCCCCTTTTGCCGCCAAAACAGCCCTGACCCCGTCAAGGCATGGACTCCATTAGACCTCTGAAGGTGCGCTGAGGTATCTGGCGTGAGCAGCAGATCCTTTAAGGCCTGTAAGCTGCGAGGTGGGGCCTCTATGGATCGGACTTGTTTGTCCAGCACATCCCACAGATGCTCGACTGGATCGAGATCTGGGGAATTTGGAGGCCAAGTCAACACCTTGAACTTGTTGTCCTAAAACCATTCCTGAACCATGTTTGCAGCGTGGCAGGGCGCATTATCCTGCTAGGGAATACTGTCTCCATGAAGGGGTGAACTTGGTCTGCAACAATGTTTAGGTAGGTGCTACGTGTCAAAGTAACATCCACATGAATGGCAGGACCCAAGGTTTCCCAGCAGAACATTGCCCAAAGCATCACACTGCCTCCATTGGCTTGCCTTCTGCCACGTCTTCCCCAGGTAAGCGACGCACCCGGCCATCCACATGATGTAAAGTAACGTGATTCATCAGACCAGGCCACCTTCTTCCAGGGCTCCGTGGTCCAGCTCTGATGCTCATTGGTCCGTGGATGTTTAATGGGGCCATAAATTTCCCGTCCTGACACATATTAGTAAAAGCATGTCGCTCTATTTAGCAGAAGTAATGCTGAATGAGCCTCTGATAGAGCCTGAAAGCATATAAAAGCCAGGGGCCTGGTACAGAGTGTGATTATATCTTTGGGATTCAAGAACAGCAGATCTAATTTTAAGAATCATAATATAATACTGGCTTGTCCAGACGTACAATACGAGTCAAATGTACTTTGAAAGAGTCAAAGGTCACTGAAATCATTCCTTGCAGCCAGATTGGCCCTGACGTCCGCCCTTAGGACTCCAATGTAAGAGATGCTGGACAAAATGCAATCTTACTCTTATTAGAATGAATTATGTCTTCATCTCTTTGGGATATCTGGCTTCGGCGAGCTACATGGACCAAAGAGTCTCAGACTCAGTTGTCCTCACTTTGTGAAACACATTTTTAGGCCTGATCAAATTAAAAAGAACTTGAGAAAAAGTTCATAAAAATGAGGATTACATGTTTTATTCAGAAAACCTTTAAAATAAGCTGATAGAACATGAACGTCCAGAATGTAGGCCAAGGTAAAAAGCTATACTTGAGGTGAAAGGATGCGATTGTGATCCCGATAGGCAGGTTTGTTGCTTCAGAAGAGTATGTCTTCTAGAGTTCTCAGAAGACATGGAAGGTGCTCAATAAGTGCAGTCAATTCACCACAAATTGGCACCTTTGGAATGTGACGGGAGTCCATGACGCTGCTCATAGTTGTAGTTGTCTCATAGCTGTCGCATGAACAGCGACAGAAGCAGTCGGGACGAGGGTTCAACAGAGCTTAAGAGAGAAGTTCATGAGACGCTATGCTCCTCTACTCGGCTGATTGTTGCTGAAAGTTAATGTTAATTGTTTAGGAAAGTTTGGAAAGAAAAATTTGTCCTTTAAAGCTCTTAATAATCCAACATTTAAAAGGAGATAATGAGTTCCAAAGCTGTACCACATTTATTTCAAGCATACTAATTACTTAACAGCACCGACAACTTCAAACTTCCTCTGCAGAAACAGCCCAGTTTTCTAATTCAGTTAAACCTTCAGAGGCAGAATGAGCTCTCTGAGCATCCATGCGAGTGGTAAAAGTGAGGGGATAGTGATGCCTTCCTGACAGCCGGGGGTTAGCCGTGTCTTCGTGGTCTTCAGCGGGCAGCACTGATTCACCCTCTGTCATTCCGTGATGGAACAAAATGGTAGAGCGGATTGTGTGTCAGTCTCTGAGGCAGACGGACTGGCCTGAGAGGAAGATAATTACCATCTATAGTTTCACTTCAGACTCCTCAGAGAGACAGACAGAGACTAAGAGCAAGAGACAGGAATAAATTGAAACAGATAAAAGAATTAAAAATGAGGGAAGTGAGGAGGAATAACTGAGAAGGGCAGGGAGAGAGACGTCAGCGCTAAGTGCCGAGGTGGTATGTTTCATTACCAGTTATTAAAAGAGCCACATATTATCCAGGTCAGGGCAGCAGAGAGCTCGACAAAGCAAGGCTGAGAGTCCTCTGGGCCTTTTTAAATTTAAATGGGCCGCTCACAGGTGGCAGGAGACGAAGAGGAGGAGGAATCAAAGGTGACCGGGGAGAGGGCGTAGAGACTAGCTTATGTCAGGATACGATGGAGAAGACTGACGGCTGAGGTCGGGAGAGAGAGTTAGACTGTTTGTCGTTTGAGGGTGGGTGAGCCAGAGCGAAAACCCTTTGTGGTTTCTAAAAGTTTGACTAGCAGATGTTTCTTTAGCGCGGCGATGATTGGTTTAAAAACAATGTCAAGTCTTTTGAAAGGGTGCAATCAAAGTCTATTTGTTTCTTGCTTTTGTTGTCAGAGGGCATAACAGCATCACTTGTAAAAGTTCAATTTGGCACAAAGGGGCGTTTAATAAGAGGCGAGAAAAAGTTGGGCTTTTGTTCAAAAGTCTGGCCCGAGTGAGCCAAACAAAGTCAACCATGTTTTTAGTTCCAAGGCTCTCAGGATGTTCCAAAAATCGTCCAAATGATCCTGCCCTCGCCGGCTCTCTAAACTTCCCATTTCAACAGTTGCAAAATTAAGAAGGTTTTTTGACATATCGCCCCTTCCTCAAGTGACTGGCAGGAACACCTTGACAAACACAAGCAAACTGGAAAGTGGGCCTCTATCTGGATTTTGTAAATACTCAGGGTACAAGAGCTGCGACCAGAGCATGTTACAAAAGCCAGAATGAATGTTTCCAGAGTGATTCTGTAGAAAACAGCCTGAATATATACCACCCTATGTCCACTGCTTTACATGCTTCCATTCCTTTCACTGCCAGTGGACGAAAATGTTGCCGTCAGAAAGGTTGAAATGTCCATTCACGAGGGTTTCATTGACAGATCAGTGTTTAGTCCCACTCTGATGAATGAGGCTCGAAGGAGACACAGGTCAGTGTCAGACTGTAACTGCCCGCAGTGTGCGAGCTGGTCACCTTTGAACCCCTGGATCAGTTGCTCCTTTGGATTTAGTCGAGGACAATGTTTCTGCTTTTGGTGAGGCTTGTTTGTGTGTTAGGATCCATGGAGTTGGCAGCTCAGTAGCTCCTTCTGCATTGGTAAGAAACAGTCTCTTTGGGGTTTCGTGTGGCAACCAGTTCTTACTGAAGCGCAGAGAAGCATTTAGGTCTGCGACTCTGCCTCTAGGTCTCTACTTTAGGTTGTTACGTTAACTGCTGCTATATCCAAAGTGGGATGTCTCTTTATCAAAGCAGTTCTTCCTCAACAAAACCCAAATCATTTGCAACACACCGCCTACTGGACAGCCGGCAGTTTAATGATTACATGCAGCATGTCTGAATTATGTGCCTATCATGATGAAACAGGTGCACCCCCAGTTTATGGACACAATCACTGCAGACCCTCTGGAGTTTTCTAAGATAGCAGACCTGTTTCAATGCCAACTATTGGCAGCTAAATCCAAGACAACCAAAAGCTGCACCTGGTGTGCAGTACACTAAAGAAAAACAGAAACCACCCTTCCTGGTCGCGGGCACACGCACACAAGAGAGCAAATTGTTGTTTTGGTTCAGACCTTACGATTGGGTTTTGCCAGCGCTCAGAGCCCAACATATAAACTGGGCAGCTTCTTCCATCACACAAGCCCACAGCTGAATGGGAGCTATTAACCCAGCGCCAAATAGAGGAGAGTCAAAGTAAACAAGCCTCCTGTGAGCAGACAGATAGGTTGCTGGCCAGACAAGCCAGACACTTTTTCTCTGGAGTCAGAGCTAAGATAACAGTTCCAACTGCTTCGTAGAGGCTTTTTTCGTGCTTACAAAGGTTTATTTTCATCATTTTACTGTTTGTTTGATTGGTTTTCTGATGTTATTTCTCTTTTTACTCACGGGACGTCTTTGTCGCTGCTTTATTATGTCGTTTCTTTGCGCCTTATTGTTTGAAAAAAGATCACAGCGAGGGAGCTATCTGTAAATTCATGAATATAAATGGACACATCTCAGCATTTACACCACGGTACTGAAGGTATTTGGATGTATTTGTGGACTGACTGGCTTTACGATGTAAATTCTGGTATAAGACTATAAGTATAAGAATCATAGTCATCATGCAGCCTCATCTTAACTGCCTATGTATTCTCAGACAGCCTTCATAGTTCGGTTGGTGAAGAAGATTTCTAACGGACGTTGGATTAAATCACGAAACCACAGGTCCTATGAAGCTACTTTTTGTCTCTTGCAGTTCAAGTACGTAAAATTCTTACGTTTTAATATTTGCTAAAACCACATTTTGAATCGGGTTGGAGGTTCAGGGACAAGGAACCTACATTTTGGCTGCATGTTACTGGCTCTCTGACAACAGTGCCGCTGTCCAAGATGCTGGAGTCTGCAGCCATCTGCTCACGCTGCAAAGTGACCTGAACCCAGTGGATATTGGACGACAACCAGCACAGCACACGGATACAACTGAGGGGCATTTGGAGGCAGAAGACAGAAAAAATAAGGAAACATTTGCCAGAATTCAATGTCTTCCACATCATTAAATTGCCAGTTAAATGGCTTTTACTGGGGAAAGCTTTTAATTTGGTAAAAGTCAGAAAAGTACATTCTTGAAAGAGAACATATCCTTGAACAGCGACATAAAAAAAATACAGCAAAAGCACCAGTGAGGCATATTAAAAGTCAATGAAACAAATGTGGCCGGCTGATGTATTGGACTAACCATGTTTGCTCTCACAAACACAGAATAAGAGATCAGCAGTAAATTGTGTCCTTTGCTGTGGAAAATCACTACTTTTAAATGAGTCGTTTCAGGGATAAACTAATTAAAAAAGAGGTTGGATAGAAGCAAATTCCCTTCGAATAAAAACAAAGTTTATTACAGCAAATTAGCTTCAATTATTTATGACCACAGAGCTGAAATCAGTGCATTGATTTATACTGCTGCTGGAGAGCAAACACAGGAACGAGAGAGGTAAATTACAAAGACACCGTGTTGGGTGTTCATGTTCATTTGTAGGTATTAAGGCAGGTAATCCACATCTTAAATTGTAATATTTAAGATTTATCAAGGGCGGCAGGGTAAGAACCATGCCGTTTGTTTTTTTAATCTTTCTGCTTTTTTGTGCACCACTGCCCGTCAGACCGGCCAAGTTACACAGTGAGAGGACCCTGTTTTCCACAGCATCAATTTATGGTTAAACACTTTTATTTCAAGGGAACATAAACTAACATGTTGACACAAGCCAACATAAAAAGCTTCAAGAGTTAAACTCAGAAAACATGATTAAGGCAATGGTGAACAGAAAACAGAGACTGTATGTCTCACTTCAAACCCCAGAAAGACCAACCAGCTCAAACACACTGAGAGGATTAAATAGACTGACAGCACCTGCAGGCAATGATGCCTAACGACCTGGTTTACCCAGCAGCTGACTGCAATCACTTTAAAAAGAGCTGTACTGCAACCCTGAGATACAAGATCAACTCCTCTTAAAGACATCTTTATAGGAAGGCAAAGGATGAATTAACAGACGGCCTCCAATTTATGACACTTTGTTTTTCAAACTTTTGGGGCAATTTTTGAGTTAATAATGATGTTTGTGTTTCAGTCAGTTGTGTAATTCTACAAAAACATCTAAACTACATTAAACAAAGAAACTTCAATAAGAACTCCAAACAATCAATAGGTGTCTGAGGTATATATTCAGATCTCTACACAATAGACATGTATTCAACCTCTACACATTTGTCCAACTATACTTAAATTGTCTGGGAAGCTTCCCAGTCATGCAGGTCATGGTAATTCAAAGCTTCATCCAACTGGACTTGGTTGAAGTTCTTGAAGACGTTTCAGCTCTCATCCGAAAGGCTTCTTCAGTTCTGAACTGACTGGTGGACGGAGCTTGTATTTCTAGCTTAGAACTGAAGAAGCTTTCCGGATGAGAGGTGAAACGTCTTCAAGTCCCGTTGCCTTTTGGATTAAGCTTAATAAGATTATTAAGATTATTAATTATTAAATTAAGAAATATACTTAAATTCTTACAATTCTGTTAAAGCAAGAAACGTAATTTGAAGAACTTTACAAAAGTGGCTTCAAATGTTGCCCCACAGTGAAACCTTCAGTAAAAGCGACAATCATTAAACATTGATAAACCTCCAAACTAAACGACCCTCTGCAGGTATTAATCCAATTAAAGATCCATATTCATTCCAAATAGTATTATCTACTATGAGGATCTTTGTCACTGAAAGGCCTTGTCAATCAATCAATCAATCAAATGTTATTTGTATAGCGTCCAATCCTAATCAAAGTTATCTCAAGACACTTTACTGACAGAGCAGGTCTGACTGTACTCTTTGTCATGTTATTTAGAGAGCTCTATGAAACAGATCGTCTGTTGCTTAGAGCTGTAAGTTTACAACCGAATGTTTTCCCTGTTTTATGCTTATCATATCTTTATTATCAGCCCTGTGATCGACTGGCAATCAGTCCAGGCGTAACCCCGCCTCTTGCCCAATGACAGCTGGGAGGCTCCCGCCCTCCTGTGACCCTGAACAGGATAAGTGGTATAGATAATGGATGGGTGGATCGATCTTTATGTTTGAGAGGAAAATAAATTGACATTTTTAAACACCCACTCAAAACATGAAATCCACATTCAGTCTCAAAGGCCACCAAATGTGATGTTCGGAGGTGGCTGCCAACGAGACAGTCTGCAGTCAGGTGTGGAGTCTTGGAGAGGAGATGGGAAATGGAAGTCTTTAAATCAATACTTTCCTGTCAAACTTCTATCATCGTCCTGCAGGCTTTAGCAAAGTACCTTAACGTTCCTCCTGTGCTGCTCTTGTTGTGACAGCAGCTTTATTTTGGATTTATGTCATGAAATTGAAGATTTTGTAGCAGTACATTTATGTATTCACAGCATCAGATCCTATTTAAGAGGATAATAATGTATTGATGGCTCCACCATGGTGTTGGATGTGGTGTTAGCCTAAATGCTTCCAGGCCAGCTGTGTTTTATCGTATCTTTTACAGTTTGTCGGCCTGAAAAGTGTTCATTTGGCCCAGTTTAACCTACTGCAGTTTCTGACAGCTCAGAACTCGCTTTTCTGCCAGAGAGAGAATAAATTCCTCTTGTGTAAAAAAAGGGGTCAAGCGTCTCCTGACATATTTACAGCAGAAAAGAAACGGAGAGAGAAACATCTGTCAGGCAGCCAAGAATCACAAAGTCTGTCATGATGATGACGGAGACATCAGTCTGTGGGCTTCCAAGAGCCTGACAGGGAGGAGGACATGACGAGTTACACATGAATGTTGGATTTATGTTCTTCTTACATAGATGCCCCTACTGGCGGTTATTGTCGGTGCTTTCTGAAAGCGGTTGAAATAAAGGGTGGCCAGGGCTCATTGAAGCATGTGGTGAGCAAAAGCTGGAGTGTGATACGATCCAATTGAAGAGCTACTGTAGCTCAAACTGTTGAAAAAGTTCCTGCTGGTTCTGATAGAAACGTGTCAGAACACACAGAGCATCACAGACCGGTCAGGGTGCCGGTTGGAAAATGGTTTGAGGAACAATGAGTTCAAGGTGTTGACTCGGCCTCCAAATTCCCCAGATGTCAATCCAATTGAGCATCTGTGGGATGTGCTGGACAAACGAGTCCGATCCATGGAGGCCCCACCTCGCAACTTACAGGCCTTAAACTTCTGGTTCGGTTTTACTTCCGGTTGAGTGAACACTGGCACGACTGGCTGCCGCTGCTCACCGGTAGTTTTTAGAGTGTTTTTACGGCTTTTTAGTCTCAATCGTGGCCGAGTGGACTGTGCGTGTGAGTTGTTTCATCCACCTTTGTTGTTTTTTGCAACTGCTGCTCCTGTGTTGTTATGCACTCGCTAGCCAGCACTAGCCAGCACTAGGTTACTAGCTGGATGCTTGCACCTGGCTCCACCGATCCACCTGCCTCCTACCGACCCGATGTGGGCTGCTCGGCTTTATTTCTGGACTGCACTTTCCTGGTCAGCCTTATCGTTTTGCCCTCATCCGATGGCTGAACGACTCCGGTATACAGCCGCCGAGCTCCGCTGGATCCGCCGTCATCGACCCGTGCCTCCACCGCCGCCAGCTCTGCATCTTCACCCGGACATCGCTCTCTGGCGCCGGAGATACATCCATCGTGGGTCCCACAGGAACTTTCACCGAGATATCTCCTCCACAGAAATAAAATCCTTCTGGTCCATCACTCATCGTCCCCCCAGAAACTCCGGCAGGGCTGCTGATAGCCGTGCATTAGCCTGCCTGGCTAGGTCGGCTAATGCTACTGTCAAGCATGACAACACAACTGTTCGCTTCGGTCTGCTCAGCATCCGCTCTCTTACGAGCAAGGGTCATCTCATCCAGGATTTCCTCACAGACCGTAAGCTTGATTTTCTCTGTTTGACTGAAACTTGGCAGCAGCCAAACGACTTTTCTCAGCTAAACGAGTCTACTCCTCACGGCTTTGTTTACATCTGCCATCCCCGTGGCAACGGTCGTGGCGGAGGTCTCGCGGTAATTTATCGCGAGAAGTGGAAAGTTTTGCCTGTGCCAGTCCCTGCTTTCAGTTTGCTTGAATGCACTGTGTTTAAGCTGCCCGGACCCACTCCCACTATTGTCGCCACTCTCTACCGACCCCCCAAGCCCCACCCTGAGTTTTTAACTGACTTTGCCACTCTTCTCACTCAAATCTCCACTCTTTCATCTAACATAATACTGCTGGGAGATTTCAACATTCACATCGACAACAATAATCTGCCCCTCACCAGAGATTTTTTATCCTGCCTTGACAGTTTTGGATTACATCAATACATCCATTTCCCAACCCACTCCAAAGGTCATACTCTGGACTTAATCTGTTGCTCTGGTCTCACCCCCCTCAACTGCACCTCCGACGAACTCCATATAACAGACCACTTCCTCCTCATATTCAACGCTGCACTCTGCCTATCTGCAATCAAATCTCCACGTCTCATCTCATTCAGGAATCTGAAGGACATCAACATTGACACTCTCTGCTCCAAAATCGACAATATCTCAATCCCGGGCCATCTCTCCAACCCTGATGATCTCACAGCACTTTACAACAATGGTCTACACAGCATCCTCAACTCCCTTGCCCCTCTGAAAACCCGGTCAGTCTCCTTCTCATCCACTGCCCCCTGGTACACCCCTGAACTCCGGTCATTGAAAGCACAAGGTCGCCAACTTGAACGGCTCTACAAAAAAACTGGTCTCACCATCCACAAGGACATTTACAAGGCTCACATTCTTCTCTATGAGGACTCCATTGCTCACCGTAAATCTGATTATTACTCCGGTCTCATCCTCTCCAATGAAGGAAACACCAAATCACTATTCTCACTGCTCAATAGAATCCTCCAGCCTCTCCACTCCTTACCCCCCCACTTCTGGCACCTGTAATTCCCTGATGTTATTTTTCAATGACAAAATCAACAACATCCACCAGCACCTCTGTTCCCACCTACCTTCTCCTGCACCTGATCCCCTCCTGTACAGTCAGTCTCTTTCCTGTTTTCAACTTCCCGATGCCTCTGAAATCTCCGACCTCATCCTCAAATCCAAGCCTTCCACCTGCCAACTGGACCCCCTCCCCTCGACCCTGGTCAAATCCTGCCTCTCCTCTCTGCTTACACTTATTTCTACCATCATCCACTCTTCATTATCCTCCGGCTCCGTCCCCTCACTTTTCAAAACTGCAGCGGTCACTCCAATTCTGAAAAAACCTGGCTCAGATCCCAACGACTACAATAACCTCCACCCTATCTCCAACTTACCTTTCATCTCAAAAATCCTTGAAAAAATAGTCTCTTTTCAACTTCACGCCCATCTCACCCACAACAGCCTCTACGAGCCTTTTCAATCTGGTTTCCGTCCCCGTCACAGCACCGAAACCGCCCTCATCAAAACCTTCCCACCTCCCACCCCATCCTCCTCAGTAGACTCTCCTCCATTGGCATCACTCACACCCCCCTTCACTGGTTCCGCTCCTACCTCAGAGCCCGCACCCAGTTCATTCAGCTCAAGTCCTTCACATCCGTCCCCTCCCCAGTCACTACAGGTGTGCCCCAGGGCTCTGTCCTGGGGCCCCTCCTCTTCATCACTTACCTCCTCCCCCTTGGCCATATCCTCCGCAAATTTAACATCCGTTTCCACTGCTTCGCGGACGACACCCAGCTCTACCTCTCCTGCAAACCGAATTCCACACTCCCACCCCCCTCCCTCTCCTCCTGCCTTTCTGAAATAAAATCCTGGTTCACCTCAAACTTTCTAAAATTAAACAGCAATAAAACCGAAATCCATCTTATCGGCACCAAATCCACCCTATCTAAAGTTGACAGTTTCTCACTCTCCATAGACAGCACCTCTGTTTCCCCCTCCCCTCAGGTTAAGAGTCTGGGTGTCATCCTCGACAGTACTCTATCTTTCCAATCACACATCAATAACGTCACCCGGTCCGCTTACTTTCACTTACGTAATATCAACCGTCTCCGCCCCTCCCTCACTCCCCACACCTCTGCTATTCTTGTCCACAGCCTCGTCACCTCCCGCCTTGACTACTGCAACTCCCTTCTCTTCGGCCTCCCCCAGAAAGCCCTCCATAAACTTCAGCTTGTCCAGAACTCTGCCGCCCGGATCATCACCAGAACACCTTCTTCCCACCACATCACCCCCATCCTACAGCAACTCCACTGGCTCCCAATAAACCAACGGATCACCTACAAAATCCTTCTGTATACTTTCAAATCCATTCACAACCTCGCCCCTCCTTACCTCTCCGACCTCCTGCACATTGCCACTCCATCCCGCACCCTCCGGTCTTCCTCCTCCATCCACCTCACCGTACCCCCTGCCCGCCTCAGCACCATGGGGGCTAGAGCTTTCAGCCGCTCTGCTCCCCAGCTCTGGAATTCCCTCCCACCCGACCTCCGAAACTGTACCACCCTCCCGATCTTTAAATCAAATCTCAAAACCCATCTGTTCCGCCTCACCTACTCTCCCCAACTCTAAGCACTGTCCCTCACCCACTCCTAATGTATTTTATCTGGTCTGTTTTACCCTTGTTGGTGTTTTTACTCTTGTTTGTGTTTTTTGTACAGCGACCTTGGGTGTCCTGAAAGGCGCTTTATAAATAAAATGTATTATTATTATTATTATTATTAAAGGATCTGCTGCTCACGTCTTGGTGCCAGATACCTCAGCGCACCTTCAGAGGTCGAGTGGAGTCCATGCCTCTACGGGTCAGGGCTGTTTTGGTGGGGAACCTTCACAATATTAGGCAGGTGGTCATAATGTTACGGCTGATCGGTGTAAATCTGTGTAATGGTCTAAGAACATTAGTTAGGATGGGACAGATGTTGTTGTTATGGTTTAGTAAAAAATATTCTTAGTTAACAACTTTGGTCGGCTTCAAATAGTTACTTTTTGTTGAGGTAGTTGACCAATAAGACCACTAGGTTATGGTTGAAGTTTTATTGTAGTCATGGTTAAAAGAAACTAACCATGACTATTGGTAGGAAGTTGCACGTTTTGTTGGGACATATTGACCCATGCACCCTGACCTCCACCTTGTGGACTCTTGTAACATCAAACTACTTCCTCCATGGATCCCAACTGACATTGATTGATGATTGATTCTTTAATGACCACACAGCCAGGCTGGTGGAATTTGTTTTCAGTACAGCTTGGTACAGGTTCCAACATTAAAAAAAACATTAAACATATAACATAGATATACATACAGACAAATACATTTCATGCATAAGGGCCTACACCTCAGAGTTCAGAATGTTTATTGCAATGGGAATTAAACTGTTTTTGAAGCGGGTTGTTTTGGAGGCAATTGTCCTGTAGCGCCTCCCAGAGGGCAGTAGCTGGAAGACATAGTGTACTGGGTGAGTGGGATCAGAGATGATCTTGCGGGCTCTGCGCCGTGTCCGTTTGCTGTGGAGTGATTCAAGGGATGGTAGGGAGGAGCCGGTAATTTTGGATGCTCTGTTAATGATGCGCTGTAATTTCTTGCAGGAGAGTGTGTTGAGACTGCCAAACCAGACTGTAATGCATGAAGTGAGGATGCTTTCGACGATGGCTGTGTAGAAGCGGAGCAGGAGATGAAACCTTACTCTGAACTTCTTGAACATGATTACTAGTTTCAGCTCCTGAAAACAATTCTGTAACCTGAACAAAAATAATTTCAGTCAGGACCACTGAGGTCAAAGAGCTTTTACTTCCATTATGTAAAGTTACATATGGCAGATGCTCCCAGCCTTTCAATGTGTTTGCATGGGAAAAACTAATGCTGAGAGCAGCAGCAAAGACCGAAATAAATAAAGACTAAAGACTAAAGTTTGATTGACGATGTTGTGTGATTAAAAGCATGAGGACATCAGAAGTCCTTGTTTCTTCGGACATTGATCCGTTGTATTTGTCAAGACATTTTCCTAAAAAACATCTTCACCTTGTCGGCCTACAGGACAAGTCAGTAAGGCCTGTCCAGAATTGTGTGGCAGACCGTGAGAACAATGCTACTAGCACAACTTACTGGTAATTTTCCCTTTAAAATGTGAAATCTCAATGTCACTTTAATAACTCTTCGCACCTAATTTCCCCCCTCTTACTCCTCTGTTTCGTACTCTGTGTGTATACTCTGGGGTTGGAGATGAAAGCAGTTGAGATTAGCAAAGAGAAACTGAGAGGAAAATGAGGATAAACCTCTAATGACACAAAGGATAAAGGAGGAACTCTGTGTGTGTGTGTGTGGAGGGCTTTTCACACAGCAGCAGAGAACAAACAGCGGTGGGAATTTAACTCCCAGAAAAGCTGTCGTAATCACTCAACACTAATAACCAGGAAATGAAAGTGGACACCACATTAACCCAGTGCTGCGGTGGAACGCTCAGTTGCTCTCTGTCAAATTACCACATTAGTCCTAATGGTCACGGAGCGTTCTGCTCGGACTCAGACCTCAAACTGTCCAACTACAGGAGGTGGAGTCAATATCACAGTCACCTGTGTGGTCTGCAATGCACCGCATCATCTCGCCTATAAATGGCTGCTTGATGAAACCTAAAGTCCCCATTCAGTGAAAAATGTGCTTTTCTTATTGTAGCCTACCACATGGAAGATTTAGCTTCACTGTCCAATGTGATGTTCCAGTTTTAACTTCCTTTGCAAAAGGGTGAAAGGTTCAGGCAGACACTTATATAAGAAGATTAATAATGCTTTCATGGAATTAAATAAATGGCTACATCCACTAGCAGGTTAGCGTAGCTTAGCACGAAGACTGGAATCAGCCAGCCTGCTTCTGTCTAACAAAATCTGCCGAGCAAAACCTCTAAAGCGACATGTATTAAAGCTCAAATGGGGTGTTTTTTAACATCGGGGTCATTTGAAAGGCAATGACAAAGGACCTGACCTATTGTGACCCTGTGCCAGTATCTGCCCCAGCTTTGACCCCAACACATCCGTGACAGACAGAGTGGCTTCTGAACACCCTCAGTCAGAGTTCGTGTTAGGAGCCCCAGGAGGAAACCAATTCCAACAGTCTGACTGTCTTTCTTTTTCCTCCTGAGGTGTTTGATCCCTGCCTCGCTTCTCTCCAGTGATGAAATGCAATATTTAGCTTTTCTAAATGACTGACTGAGCTTCTTATTGTAACTGACTTTCACACTTTCCTCACTAAACCACCAGAAACTTAATCTAATTTTCCATTCTGCAGACGTAGCAGAGCTGCACACACAGGCTTCTTTTAGAGACATTTTATTTATCCAGAAGCTTCACTGAGCATAAACAGTATACGCCTGTCAGGAGAGGCTTCTGGTGAGTGTTTTTGGACCAAATTGGTATAATTTAGAACATTCCTTCTTCAGCCACAGAGCAGATACAGAAGATGTGGTGGAGAATTGCTTGAATTTACCAGTTGAAAGGATTGTGAGGCCATGACATTCACGTCACTGCTGCCTTTTTGTTGTTGTCGCACAACCTTGTTAGTTGTGGCCTTTCAGGTTTTTGCTGAAATGAGGGGCTTCAGCAGTTTTGAAAGTCGAAATCTATTTGGATGGGTTCCACTGAGAACTTTTCACAGTGATGTCTGCAGACACTATTTCTGGAATTTTCTCTCAAAACATTATACACAAGGACATTTAGCTTTTCAGTTTTTTTCAAGATTATTTTCTTGGCCTTTTGCCTGTATTGATTTATTGAAATGTTGGGAAGAGAGACGTGCATCAAGCGGCAGAGGTCGGAGTCGGATGCCGAGGACTTTTCCTCTGTATATAGGGCGCCTGCTCTACCGACTATGCCCCAAGGATATTTGGCCTTCTTACAAACTATGCTGATGACACCGCTCTATTCTTCTCCCTCAGGTGAATCCACAAATTGAGAGATTTCAGACCCAGAGACCCATCATCACAGAACATACTGTGCTGATGCTGCCTCAGGCAGAAGTGTTACTAAAACCATTGCAGCAGAAGCTAATGTAGATTCCTCCTGTACACCATAAGGAGGTTTCTGCTCTCACCCACTGGGAGGTGGTCCTGATGCTCAATTACAACTATATCTGCATGGAAGCAGCACACCTTTTGTAGCAAGCAGAAAGGCTGGAGTTAGGTATGTCAATCAATCAATCCATTTTTATTTGTATAGCGCCAAATCTTCTGGCCTTATGTTGAGATTTGTTTTATGTGGGAGGTGAAGGACATATCCTGATCAAATAGAATTCCCAGATTCCTAACAGTAGTGCTGGAAGCCAGGCTGATGCCATTTATATTAGAAAATGTGTCTCTGAGGTGTTTGGGGGCCAAGCATTATAACTTCAGTTTTGTCTGAATTAAGTAGCAGAAAGTTTCTAGTCATCCAGGTCTTTATGTCCTTACGGCATGCTTCTAGTTTAGATAGCTGATTGGTTTCATCCGACTTCACTGATAAGTATAATTGAGTATCATCTGCATAACAATGAGAATTAATGGAGCGTTTCCTCATGATTACCCAGAGGAAGCAAATACGAAATGGAAGGAATCGATCCGAGCACAGAGCCTTGTGGAACTCCATGACTAACTTTGGTGTGCATAGAGGACACATCATGAACATTAACAAACTGAGATCAGTCTAAAAATTTGGTTTAATTAGCATGACATGGAAAAGTCTACTAGCAGCAGAGACGCATACTTTACAAAATAAAAGCAAACAGTTTTGAAGGCTCGAGTGTCTTTTTTTTTTTGTAGCCAAAAGTGACCATATTTGGGCGAGAGGGTGGATAGTCACTGCTCTCTCATACCCGCACTGTATTCTGATTGACAGGTCACCAGGATAGCAACTTGTCAATCACAGGTTGCCACGCCCCAAATAATATCTCCTTTATCTTCATCTATTCTACTCTACATAGGACGTTAATTTATTAAATGAAAGCAAGTTATGCCATAAAATCATTAGTAAAATAACTGATGTGATAAATCATCTCAGAAATAGGCTATTTTTTATGTTTCCATTCGAACAGAACTTTTAGCAACCAGTTGAGTCTCCCCCTGCTGGCCATTAATAAGAAGGCAGGTGCAAGGCACTGGGTTGGCTGTAGTTTTGATACCAAAAGGCTACGCCCACTTTTATATACGGTCTATGATGAAAATGCACATATTTGCAACCTTATCTTTCCCATTGTCTGAGAACTTACACTACATAGTTTTAATATTTGTTTAATTATTGTTTGCACATGTGGTGCGTTTAAAGTCGTACAGATTTGATGATTCAGCTTAGACTTTGTTTGTTTTTACCTTCAAATTTCCAACATGTTTATCCTTAAGCTTTTAAAGTTTGAACTTAAAATGTAAGGTGCGTAAGATGAGAAAAAATTAGAAAAGAGTGACATTGTTGAGTCACTGACTTAACCATCCCAGTTTCCTGACAGTCACAGACCCTGAGCCACTATTTCTTCTCTTCTACATAAATGTCAGGCAGGAAAAATGTGACTTTTCAGACCTGAGGATGAACTCTTATTCAACCTTATTGTTTATCTATATGTCAGCAAGACAGAGAGAAGGAGAGAAGAGTCGAAGTTTAAAGTTTTGAGACAGTGATTCCCAGACAGATTCTGTTGTAACCTCTGAGTGACTTTCGCAGTCTGTTTGGTTCCAAACTGACATTTTAGAGCTGATTACTACCCGGACAGACATGTCAGACGCAAGATAAGACTCTGTCTTCTTAACACAGGGATTAACTGAGAGGGATCATTGATTTTTGTGGCTCCCTGAATGATTTCAAGTTGTTAAAACAGTGAACCCTTCAGGCTTCACGTAGCAGCTGAAGGGATTTTCATGCCTGAGAGGACATTCACACTGCTGACTGAAGGTCATGTTTCAGACCCAATTTCATTTAAGTCTAATTTTAAATCATGAAAAACTGAACTCTGTTGAGATTCAAATCTGAGTAAAAACCAACAAGGTGGCTCTTTATTCAAATAATAACAAATCAAGTGAAATCTTTCCAATTTCAAGCTAAATTAAATTGTTGAAAAAGCAGCCCGAGGACAAGATGATGATGCATTTTCTCTGCTCTTCACAGACTGATACTGTAGTGGGAGTAATAAAGCGCAGGGCTGCTTTATCAAGGTAAATCCCCTCCACATTTAGAGGTTGCAGGGTTCATCCATAATTCATGCGAGAAGACGCTGAACAGATTGAATTGTCACAACTCAGGCTGGAGCAGACGAGGAGAACGAGCTGCTGTTCCTCTCTCTGTGAGAGGAAGAGATTCTAACGTGTATAAGGATAGGGTTTGGGCCTCCAGATAGGTAGATGGGACAGCTTCAAATCTCTGTTTGCAGGGCTGATCCATTTGTTGAAATGTTGTAGACCCTGACCTTTGACCTCCCTGTGGAAAAGTACATTTACAAGCTGTGTCTCAATCCAGGGGCAATCCAAGGGCTGACTGTGTCACAGAAGCGCGTTGAAGGCTGTCCCAATTCAAAGGCTCCTTCAGATGCAGCCAACAAATGTGGCCTCCGTTTCCTGGGCCGCGAAGGATTCATCAGGTGCATCCTTCGCGGCCTAACGTATCCCGAGATGCATTGCGTGCCAATTCAAATGAAATAGCGGACTTTTACGCGGCGTATAGGAATAAACGTTTAAATGTAAACGTTTTTGGTTTCAATTCAGTCGAATAGCCAGCGTTACACATGTCTAAGAAAACGAAAGGGCCCTTGAAACAAATTATCTTTAAAATAATAGGTTAACTTAATCCACATCAGTTATGCTAGCTAACTACCTGTTGCTAGGCGACAGGAATGGCGTTTGGTGACGCAAGGGTAGACCAGATCGTCTCATTTCAGTTCCCACACTGATAATTTCTGCTCATCCAAGAAACATGTTGGTGGAGGTCAAGGGTCATGGTGGGTGAAATAAGCATTCATTCAATGTGAAGTAAAATGCCTTGGGATCTCAGATTTATTTTGACTGGCGACGAATAGCTGATACCAGGAAGGTCAGAGGTCACGTCCATTAAAATTTTACTCACATGAAAAATTCAACAGGTCTTCTTTCCTCCTTGAATGGCCCATTCAGTCTGACATGTGTGTGTCTCATCACTCAGACCATGCTGAGTTTATAATGTAAGATTGAGACTAATTAGACTTTTAGAATTATTAGATTGATAATTATGCAGTATAAAAGTAAAATGTGAGTTTAAGCGACATGAAAATGACCCCATAACTCAAATATCAGAGTCACCTCTGCCGTGGAGAGGCATTATTAAGCTGCAGAGCAAATCCCTGATATTGCACACTGCTGCCATCACCTAGCATTATCCATTTGCATATGTGTATGCACCATCTGTCTGCACAGTTGCCCTTTCTAAATGCCACGAAAGGTCAGAAAGCAATAAGTCATCGTGCTGGCGTGCCTGGCGAGAGCGCCTGATTTTACACACTTTCTTATGCATCATCGGTGCGTTAAGCAGAAAACAGTAAACATAACACTGAAATTGATCTGGAATTAATCATTAAGTTGTTTGCTGTTTTCTTGTCACTGCTGTGATTTAAGAGGCCGGACCTGAGCGGCTGCTGCGGTCCTCGACATTTTAATGTACAGCACTTCAGGCTGCAAAGAGGTCGTCGGCACTCAGGCGGGTTCCAGACAAATATTGATGCTCTGTGTTTGCTTTTTTATATTTGAATCAATACAGGGCCAGTGTTTCTCTATGAGTGATGAAGGCAGCGGTCAGGGCATTATCGCTTCCTGTCGACGCACTACAACTCACAATGAAGGCCGGCTGCTGTAAAACATACCGGAGCATTCGGGTGATCAGAACAAATATCAGCTGCTTCTGAACAAGTCTTAATGACTTCTATCTGTGCTGAGTTACATCAGATTTGTGTCAGATTTTAATTTACTGTTTGACTATTTACTTGTTGTAGAGTAAATAGCTGCAGCAGTAATATCAGAAAGGACTTGTGATGGTGATTGCCAGAATCTTTTTCTGCTTAACCGATGGTTCCACAAAGAACCGAGTCTCTCAGTCCCTTTTGTTGGAGTGTTTACTCCTTGTACTTTGTTTAGTTTGAGCAGGTAAGCTCAAGATACAACCTCAGAACATTTAGAACACCTGAAAACTTCTTGGTCTTTTTCCCAGGGGCGTCGTCTGAGGTTCATGGCAGTCATACAAGTATGTGACACGCAGTGTTGAAGTTGAGTCACTAAACCTCCAGTCCAAGTCGAGTCTACAGTCCCCAGTGTTCAAGTCCGAGTAACCAAAGAAGATTAAAGCCGAGTCCTGATGGAGTCCCCATTACCCCAAAGTCTTTAAAAACAAAACACACGATTTGTGGCGCCTCTTCAAACATCCTGGCAGGAACTGATGCTGAACAACTGCACGTGCGAGCCCTTGCTTGAAACTATATGATTAGGGCCTTACACAAAAAACTACCAACAATAACACAGTCCTTATCAATGTATAAATCTGAGTCCTCTCCATCTTCTGAGTCTGAATGCAATCAAAGCTTGAGTCCAAGTCGAGTCATCAGTGCTTCAGTTGATTGTTCGGGGTGGTGGAGGGCAACAAAAGCACTTTGCTAAAGGTAAAGATTGTTGTTTCAGTGAATTAATAAATAAAGGAATCTTGGGCAGAATATTTTTTCTTGTAAAATGCGTACTGTTGCAAATGAGCGCTGCAGGTATTGGAATGTAATTTAAACTAAAGGTTGTTGTAGGACAGTATGGTTAATCTTTCTGGCAGAAGAAAACATGCTCTACTTTTAAAACATTTTTCTCTATAAACCCTTTTTTAAAAAGTTGAGGATGCAGGAAAAGTTCCTCCACACAATATGTGGTTATAAGAACGATGCTGTTCCTGTGAACACATGTGCAGACAGGTCGTCAGATTTGGCCCTGAGAGATCGAGTTTAACCACATGATTCCTTTTTCCTTCAGGTGTTTTTTGAATTCTCATATCATCCAAAGTATCACATTAGCTGTTTTCAAACACATTTCCAGTTTAAATGCTCTGTATCTGCTCTTCAGACACTGATTTATATATTTGAACACGTTGAATATTATTTGGGTTCAGCAGGTTGATGCAGCACATTTGGCATCACTGCAGAATACATAAGCATTGTTCAGCTCTGCTTTCCTCACAGATGTGCTTTTTCAGGTTAGAAAATTAATTTTGACAGCTTTATCTCTGCCTCGCTGTCTGCTGTCGAAGCTGGGAGAAGATTTATACTTTATTGTTTCTCAGTCTGTCTGTCTCCCTCCGAGCAGATCTGTCTTCATCACTGCTTGAATAACTGAGGTAATGGATTAGACCTGGAGAGCCAGAATTGGTTTCTTTCTGTAATGTTGGCAGTTTTCTCTCCGCTCTTCATCCGTCTATTTCTCTATTTTTCATTACTGGAGGCTCTTTTCCCACTCACAGCAAATAGTTAGAGCACAAAGGATGTTTATTTTGATTTCAAGGTTTGCACTGTTTATACCGCTGTGTGAAAAGGTCATTTATTTACATTATATGAACTTTTTGCACTCCGCTCTGTCATTTTTTGTTTAGTCAGTCAAATTAAAGACATAGTCCAAAACAGTAACTGTTGCTCTTCTTGCTTTGAAGAGTGCTTTAAAATAAGGATGCTTCAGAACTATTTAATATAATCTCTGCCAGTGTCAAACTCCAGCAGAGGTCTAATCAGGCTCTGAACACTTGTGTGGGTGTGTAGGACCTTGCAAGGTTGTTTAATAAAGCCGCTATTTTAGGTTTGACAGACCACTCAACGGTACATTTACAGAACACATTTTAAAGTAAAGCTTAACAAACGTATTCACAGTTAATTTGGTGCTTCTGTAAAGCTTAAACATTCTTGCTTTCTTTAATACGTCGAATGTTTAATCCCCTGATCTTGTAAATCCGTGTTAACGTGCTCGTTAGTAAACCAGTTTGGAGCCAAATCTTGGTTTTGATCTTAGAATATGATGTTTACATGACAGTATCCAGGTTTGTGATCATCCGTGTGCAGTTTTGTCTTCAGTCCATCCATCCATCCATTCCACCGCTTATCGTTTTCAGGATCGTGGGCTGCAGTCTATTCCAGCTGTCATTGGGCGACTGGTGGGGTTCCACCTGGACAGATCGCCATTTAATGGCCAAATCCCAATCTCCACACTCGCCGACTTTGAGGCGCGTTCCCGGTAAGTGTGCGAGTGCTAAGTGCTGTCCCACTGTCAAATCATCAAGTGCCTGATGGCTCTGATGCAGACTTTCCTTTGGTAGTTACCCAGAGTTCATAGCCACCTTGGTCACATATACAAACATGATTATCCGGCCCCCCCAAACAAATGTTTGTATATAGAAGTAGTTTTAAATAAAGTTTGAAGAAAAAATATTATCATGTAAACAAATCGAGCGTGGACAATGATAGAAACCACAAAAAGGTTTATCTGTTAAGGACAACATGTAGTTCATCACTTTTGTGGTTATCTATAGTTTGTTTTTCAGAGATGTTTATGTTTTTCAGTTACATTTTTAGATAAGAAATTACGCCTTTCTGACTTTTGATAGTTTGTTAAATTATGTAAACACTCTAATGTGAGACACACAAATACATACTACATCTTGTTTCCAGGAAACGTGTGATAACATGATAGACGTCTCGACGGGGTAAACGCCGTTCTTGGCTCGTGACGTCAGGCTGTGCACCGTTATCTCCTTTTGTGAGGCGGATTCCTTGCAAAATAATGGCCGTGACATAAACGGTGATGCTTCTCACTGTGCTAACAGGACTTTTTACATGTTTACATATGTGCAGTTACTCTTCCACTACATTGAGGTGTATACTCCATGCGCCATTGCAGGTAGTCTTCCGGCAATAGATTTTTTCAGACTTTTGATTGGCTGCGTTTTTCTTTTTCTTCTTTGCATGACTCATATCGCTACCTGTTGATGTGGCATTCTCATGACACTTTCTGTTGTTTTTGTGTTTTCGTTTGGATGTAGATTTTTTTTTTTATAACAGTGCTTGTGTGGACGGGGGGGGTTTAGAAAACGAAGAAGGGAAAATCTCTGTTTTGAAAAATACCCGGGTACGTGTAGACATGGCCTTAGAGTCACCACTGAACCTAACACGCATGTCTATGGACTATGTGGGAGGAAGAGAGGAATGCCTGTTTGATCAGACCACATGGGCCAGCCTTGGCTTCCCATGTGCATCACTGAGCCTTGGCCGCCCATGACCCTGTTGCCGGTCCACTGGTTTTCCTTCCTTGGACCACTTTTGGTAGGTACTGACCACTGCAGACCAGGAACATGCCATAAGAGCTGCAGGTTTGCAGATGCTCTGACCTAGTCATCTAGCCATCACAATTTGGCACTTGTCAAAGTCGCTCACATCCTGGTGCTTGCCCATGTTTCCAAAAACTGCCAGGTGCCATTGTAACAAGATACACAATGTTATTCACTTCCCCTGTCAGCGGTCATAATGTTATGGCTGATCGGTGTACGTTTTTCAAGTATGTATAAATGTCTGCTTATGTTTTGTAGGCCTAAAAAGCCCTTATTTGCCTATATGTCAATCATTTTTTATCCTGTCATGTTTCCTACTTACTGTTTCATGAGACAAGCAGCTCCATCCATGTAGCTGAACACACTCTGCCCACCCTTTCAGCCCCGTGCTGGGAGCTAGAGCAGATTCAGATTCCAGTGTTCGTGTGAGGTTCAGGTCTTGGTGTTGGGACAGCTCATCAGACCCTCACTTAGAAATGTTCCCCACACAGATCAGACGTGTTCACAAAATGAGACAGTGGTGGAAGTTTTCATTCCCCCTGTGACAGGCAGGATAATTGGCTTTCAGTCACATTCAGTCGTCCGGAGAAGCAGGTGCTTCTTAGGTCCTGGTTTTCATAAAGTGCTGTGTCACATCTGCTGAGGAGGACGCAAAGCTGTGAGGGGAAAATCCATGTGTGGAAGACAAGGTGACGGGATGGATTTGACTGTTTTTAGGGCTGACTTTGTCTTAGTCATCAGAGTGAGTGAAAGGTTATTATGCTGTAAAAGATAATTACAGTTCACTCATTCTTAGATTAGAATAAAATCTCAGACTCATGACGGTAAGATAAGACTGTCGTTACTTCAGCAGACAATTTGATGCTGAGAGCTTATTATATTCTTTTTGTGCGTCACGGGTAAATATCAGGTTGGATTGTTTAAATAAAACTATGTTTAATTCGAATCCACAACAGGACTAAATCCCTGAACGAGCCGGAATATGACAGATTTTGGTATGGCACCTGCCCTCCATCAACCCAACACTTCTACCCCGGTTCTCAGTTGTCTACAGCAGTAGACTCTCTCAGGCCTCCCATTGATCTTTATCTGAAGACGTTTATAACTCTGTATTGTTTGATTCTTATTTCTGATTAATATTCTTCCTAGCCTTGAACCCGACACAACCAAGGACAACCGTGGACAAATCTCCCATGACATTAGGATAACTTAAAGAAAGAGTTTCAACATCATTTCAGTTGGGCATAATTATATTGTTAAATGACTGTGGTGGAATTGAAAGTGTTGGCAGAGATCGGATTCGCTGCAGCTGCAGACAGATAAGTTCTGTTTTAGAAGTCGACGTGGAAACCTGCAAAACTAAATGGAAACAAGTCCGGGAACGTTACGTCCAAGCACGGAGGAACATGTTGTAGAGACGGAGCGGGGACGGTGGACGGTGTGTTCTGTCCACCGAACATACAAAAGCTGTCGCTGTTTCTGCCGTGATCGCAGAATGAACATCACAGTAACCTCCTCGAGTGTCTCCATGTCTGTTGTTTACATCCAGCACATACAGTAGTTGCATACGACCTGAGCTCTCTGGGGCGCCCTCTAGAGGTATCCTCCAGTAACACACGCAGTGCACAGACAAGCATGTCAACAATTATGTTCATGACGCAGCCAGTTGTGTACGCGAACACAAGGTTAAAGCATCCAGTATCTGCCCTCTTGCAGACATACGTTGTTGTTTTGCACTGAGCACGATCTAAAATGACGTCTGCCCAGCTGTCTGCTGTTCATGTGTTGTTGGAGGGCAGTATGACAGCAGCATCAGCAGTAAACAACTGGTCACAAGATACACCGCCTTGCTCTGAGGATTTAAAATGAATTGAACTTTCCTCTCTGACCATATGGTGAGTTTGGCGGCGATTAAAACTCACACTTTGGAGACGATCCTTCCTCAAATGCATTCATAATGATGCAGTCGTTTCCACACATTGAAGTAGAAGAAGAGTCTGCATGAAGAATGGCTTCAGACGCTGTTCAAACATCCGACATGGTTGATTGAAGTGTACTGATGCTTCTCCTGGTTAGAGCACATTTAAATGATTGCTCACATCTCTTCTGCAGCAGGCGTTTTTTGTACAAAGCAGCCGAGTGTGACGATTCAGAACAGATAGAAGCACATATAAACCTTCAAACAGGTTCAGACGACCCTTTTTTTATTTGGAGCATCCCCAGTCTGAAGTCTCCGAGCAGCAGGCTTCTCTGTGTGACATTTACAGCAGATAAATCATACAGGAAGCTAAATCCATCATATCAAACCCAAACCATCCTCTGCTGGAGGAGTTTGACATTGTGACTCCCCTGAGGGTCACAGATACAGGTTTATGAGACATGAGAGGCAGCTGCTGCAAGTTTTCATTTATCCCGAGTGCAATATGTTTTCTTAACTTTAGCTTAGCTTAGCATAGTGTTTTAACTGACTTACCTTTTATTATTTGTGTTGCAGCTTTATGCTTTTATCAAACCTGCATTTCCTCCCTGGTACAGCACTTTTCCTCAGTTAGCTTAGTGTGTTTGCTGTCTCAGAGCTGAAGATCCTTTGGCTCTGAAGCACGGCGTTTCATAGCTGACAATGACATCATCATTTCATTTGTATTTATTTATGTTGCAGACGGTAAAAATGTTTTTGCAGTTTCTGTCGTTGACCTGTCATCGAAAATCAGCCACATTTTCAGACGAGTGATGACTGGAACATGAGAGAGCTGATTGTTTGTTGAGAAGAATCTGGAAGCAGCTTGATGTCTGAGGAGCAGAGTCCTGACTGCAATATGTAAGTCTGTCTGTCTGGAACATGTTTTATTGACTCTTATGATCTGGGGTTTCACAATAACCCCGACTATGTTTGTGTCGATATCTGGCCCTGTGATAAAGGACCGGTAGAAAGGGAGAGAGAGTTTTAGAGTCCTCCATGTTGCACCACCATGTTGCTACAGTAGCCCAGAATGGACAAACAAAACTGCTTCTAAAGAGGAACTAGCTTTTATTTTTTGCAAGTTTAGCAATTATCAAAGCTCTCCCCAAAGATTGTACAAGAAATGGATGCAGCCACCTTAAAGTCACCTGTTGGTACATGGACTACAGTTTTGAAAGACATTGATGGATTTTTTTAAGCCAGGAGAAACCATTTTAGAACAACTGAGTGAATATACATTGCTACGTCTTTATCTTCTTCTTTGTCAGGTTGATTTGGTAGCAACTTGTTGAACACAGGAAGTCACGCCATAAAGCACAACCTGCTTTATTATCTATTTTACTCTTTAAACGGCCGTCATTTACTCAATAAACATCACGCTGTATTGAAAGAAACTTGAAACTAGCGAATGGGATAATAAACTCATTGGAAAAATGTATTAAATCAACTGAGAATAAGGGTCATTTTCTGGTAAACTTGCAAACAATTGGACCTGAACGTCCCTCTAGATAGAAGCTACGTTTACTTTGACTGCAGTACAGCCTATATGGGTTTAGTTAATAGCCTTTTATATTTTCACTTAAAGTTTTTGTCTTTGTTTGTAATCCCTTTGTTATATCGCCACTCAAGGAGGGGCTGATCACTGAAGCTCAGAATCGTTGGGATCTTTCCCTGCCCAGACTCTGAGTTACGTCTCTCGTCAGCTTTTTCCTTTTTTTTTTATGACTTTATTCATCTCTTTGACTGACGGCTCCAAAACACACTCTTTTACTAAATGTTAATCTCATAATCACTTCTTTTGACATCACAAAAGCTGTGGACAACATTTAACCAGCAGTGATTCATCCAAGGCTGAAGTGAAATTGCTCTTCAGCGTGGCCCATTTCCTTGAGCCTCATGGGGTGTCGTATAACGCTCAAGTTGTCACACCGGCGAGAGAGAGAGAGAGAGAGAGATGGAGGGACAACTTTGAATACATCCAGAGACCACTTTACATGTTATTGCCTCTTAGAGACATTTCCCTGATGATATAAACCTCTAAATTGCAAAGTGAAAAACCTGTTAATGTTTCTGCGCTCCATCATCCGCCACTTTTAAAGTCAATCACTCAGCACACAATCAGTATTCCCCCCCGCTCAGGAGTCATACATGGGTGAGGAGAGACACCAGGCTATTACGCTCCCTCAGCCTCCCGTCGAAGAGATCCATTAAAGAGTCTTTATTGGGCCTGGGACCATTACCAACAAAGAAGGTAATCCAATCGTCTTTAATATTTTTTTATGATGTCCTCTCCCTCTCTTCTGTATTACATCCTCGTCCTCTCCCGGCTATTAGGTGAGCATGATGAGGCAGAGAGTTTGCACATGAGAGCAAATACCGCATTAGACAAATGACAACAAACAAAGAGCATCATTAGTAAACCCACAGAACGCAGGCCGCTTCACATTTAAGTGGGTTTTTAAAGCTCTCTCTCTCTCTCTCTCTCTCTCTCTCTCTCACTTGATTTGCTGACTGGCTGCTTCCCCAAATTAACTCTAACACTCATAACATGGTCAGTCCAGTCTGCAAAAACAGCCTCCACTCCTCTCCTTTCAAGCTGTCCATTAGGTTTTTGGATCCTGGCTGCAGGGATTTGCTCCCATTCTGCAACAAGAGCATCTGTGTGTTTGGACACTGATGTTGGATGATGATGCCTGGTGTTCATCCCAAATATGTTGGATGGGTTTGAAGTCGGAGCTCTGTGCAGGTCCTTTAAATCCTTCCACACCAAACAGGGAAGGTGATTTCTGTGTGTTGACAGGGATGTTGTCATGTAGGAAAGGTACTCCCCAAACTGTTGCAACAATCTTGGAAGAATGTCTAGAATATTATTCTATGCACAACGATTCAGATTAAGACCCAGCCCTGCTCTAAACATTCATGACCATGGAGCTTTATTTACTCTTTTACCCCTGACATGTTGACACTGTCTACAAGCGGGTTGGATGTCCATGTGCAGCCCCCTCACTCTGACATCTCTCTGTTAATGCATGTCCATAGGGTTCTGTTCGTGCATGTGTGTACTTCGGGCCTGTGTGTGCAGCATGTAGCAGAGTGAAAACATTAAATTTCCCCTCAGGGTTCATAAAGTATGTCTTCTTCTTCTACTACTACGTAGCATTAGCAGGAATTATATAACAAGTGTACAATGTTATTTGCTACAAGTGTCTAGTGGTGGAAAGCTCATTTGCTCAAGTACTGCAATCAAGTGCATTTGCATTTTCTAATCTACACTTTTACTCCATTTCTTCATTTCAGAACAAAGTTGTTTACTTTTTGTTCCACAGCAATTGTTAACATAGCTCCCAACAGTATCCACCGTGAAATTAATACTACAATCAAGCACAACTCTAAAATTCATTTTTACTTTTGTTACGCCTACTTGAGTACATTTTTGTTAATATTCACTTTTCGAGAAGATACTTAATCATCTTTATTTTCAAGAGTTGGACTACATGTGTCTATCAGCATGATTTTATCCGCTACCAATTCTTCTTCTTCTATTCTTCCAAATCTTTCTTACTTGCAGCACTCAGGCTTCATAACACATCCACACGTGCTACACACCTTTGCTCGCATCACTCTGCCTTTTAGCACTGCTTGAAAAGTTGAATATGTCTTTATATGTTACTGTGTTATGTGTGACATCAGCTATATTATATGATAATGTATCATATCATATTATACCATATGATAACCATATCTATTAATGTTCTTTCATTACTATTATTATTGCTAATCATTATGTTTATAGTGCCTTATCTACCTGGAATAATATTGCCAACCTCCATACTGGTCTTTGTGTTTATTAGTTTTGTATTTGTGTCCTTGTTTTACTCTTATTCTTTCATTGTAATGTTAAATGTTTTAAGCTGCTTTTACATTCAAATTTCCCCTCGGCGATTAATAAAGTACTCAGTCTGTCTAATTAATTACTGCCCATTCCTGAAGGAATACAAGGCATTGCATATAAACTGTTATTTTAGGATACTTTGCATTTTAAAAAAATAAATTGAAAATAATTTTCACATAGGATTAGGTTATTTTTTATGAGTTGTAACAGTTGCATTAGCTCTCATGGGAACGTTCTGAAATTAAAGAAAATACACTGTAAATAGTAACGTTGGGTCATCTGTGGGTCTTGTTTTTCACTGCAGACTTGAGCTATTAGATAGTAAGTCTGCTGTATAAACTGGTATATAATGATTTATGGCATATAATTACATAAATCCCTGAATTTGTCTCTCTCAACGTCCCCAACTTTGTGGAAGTGAAAACTAATATGTTGGATTATCCATTTCAATTACAGTAGAAAAAATTCGATATACAACCAAAGTAGTGGAAATACAAATAATTTAAGTTCATGTTTGCAATGTACAGAAGCCAATGTGAAGGAATGTCAGGTGATCAGGTGTCGGTATATAATTTGTGAACGTCTGTCTCCCCCGTGCGGTTAAAAATGGAGTCACACTTTGGTGATGTCAACAGATTCGTACTCATTCATGGAGACTTCTCTTTGTTAGTATCCATCTGGAAGAAAACAAAACAATTCTCGTCAGCTTTGATGTACGACACTATAAAGTAGTGAATTGTAACTCTAATTAGTAGGCTACATTATATCAACGCATGTTATGTAACAAAGTAAGCCTTAAGAGTCGAGCTCTGAGTTCAGTGTTAAGTAGTTGAATGTGGAATGAATGTGAATGTTTTCCGGTCATCCGTACGTATTTGGATGCATTTAACAGGTGGTCAAGCTTTATATTATACGTTATCACTCATTCATTATGAAAGATGCGGCAAATCGTAACTGAACGAAGGCTCAGTTTATTTGTTTGGTTAAATGTCTCTTCTAACTGACGACGAGGCCACCTTTTAACTCCTATTCATCGTGAAAAACATGACACTGTGATACAGGAAGTGCCATTAGAAAATTGATTTTTCTGAGAGCCAATGGGAAGGCAATAAATGGATGCTAAGCCCACCTTTGCGCCAAATTGGCCAATCACAGCCTAGGATGGGAACTTCCGCCAGAGAAACGGAGCATGTCCATTGTAGGAGGTGTTCTGAAAGAGTGCCGCGATTGTTGAGGTACAGTCTGTGAAATACGTGTTTTCCTTCAAGTTTTTTTTACATAGATCGAAGCCGGTTGTCGTCTTTTAGTACAGAATCGTCAGAATTATTGTCATACGTGTATCTTACAGGAAAGTAGCGCTTTGTTACGGGATCAAACAGCGGCGGTCTCACCATAGGAATTTGTTCTTTAGCTGCAGCTCAGCCACCTTTCGGTCCTGCTAGCACTGGGACTGGCTATGTTCGCAGCAGCTGTTTTTCTGTTGTTTATCTGACGGAATTCTGTATGAATATGTCTTTAATTAGGGGCTATTCGAAATAAGTCAGGAGAAAAAACATCAGTGGGTTAGCTCGAAAGCTAGCTAGCCACTTAGCCGAGCTAGCTAGCTACCGGATTGTCTTTCACAAAAGGGCAGCGCTTGAACAAGACACTTTGTAGCCAGTATACAGTTGGCTTTTTAGTGATTATTTTACTACTCGAGCTGTCGCACAAAGAGCCTTTCACTCGTACAGGATGAATGGGTTCAGCACAGAGGAAGACAGCCACGACGGACCGCCTGCTCCTCCGTTTTACGGGCAGAGCTGCTGTCTGATCGAGGACGGAGAGCGATGCGGTCGCTCAGCTGGAAACGCCTCCTTTAGCAAGAGGATCCAGAAAAGCATATCGCAGAAGAAACTCAAACTGGACATCGACAAGAGTGTAAGTGAAAATTTAGTGATGTATTATCCATGTAAGTGTTAGTTAATAGCTGAAAGTTAGCTTCTTGGGAAAGTTTAGACTCCGTAGCTGTCAGCTAAGGTAGCTAGCTTGTTAGCATCAGTAAATGTAAATACACGAAAAGTTAGATTCATATTGTTGTTGTCACTGTAGCACTAGTGGGTTGTAGTGTCTGTAGCCACATCTGTTCTGACCCGGTTTAAATGTCAAGCTATCGCTAGCCTTGCTAGCTACCATGACGACGTGCAGGACAACAGGGTCCTTCCCAAATCAATGCTGCATTCACGTGCTCCTCGGATGGGTCCCATTTCACGAGATGGGAATGTAAAAACAACATGGAAACTAAAAATACCATGTGTTGTATTTTATTGACCAGAACTAAGTTAGGTAACTCTAAGCGGACTAAATCAACTAAGCGGACACAGTCTAACATCATATTACAAACTACAAACTACAGTTGAACTAATACTGATTCGCGATTAAGCATTTTGACCAATTTGCCAACAATTAAGTTTGTTGTGGCCCTGTTTCAGCGTAATATGCGTCTGTCAGCTCAGGTAACAACATTACCTGCGACTTAACGAGTTATTCCGACTTGAGGGAACAGTCACGTGACTTTTCCTATTTGAAAGTTCCTTTTTCCGATTATTCTGACACCACGTGAACGCAGTCCATCTCTTAGCCTTCTCTCGTTGCAACAGTTTCCTCAAACACGCCTCCGCGGCTCTTCATAAAATGGCTGTTGCCAGGGAAGCGTAGCTGTGTTGCCCAACACCAGTCCTGTGAAAACACACGACCTCGTTTCCAAGTTATATCCCAGCAGTTAAATGTTGGTCGAAATTTCAGAAAGTTTGCTCAAAGTTACCCTCACCCCCCCCCCCCCCCCCAACCATATTACTCGATCCAAGTTGTCTTTAATTTAGCATTTTGTGTCGGTGTTTGTTTCTATTACAAGCTGTATTTTTAACTGACAAACCTCGTAAAGTTCAGAAAGGATATAACTGATAATCGATGTATTCATAAATCCTTCGCCATATCCATCTTCTTGACATGAAGGCCTTTCTTAATGAATTTGTCTTAAGTTTTGGAGAGCTGGTTTGTCTTTAATATGATGTTTAGTTTTTATCAATTATATTAATGCCACTCATCGCAGCATTTATATATTATCCTTAATGATGCAATAAAAATACCAAAACTACATTTGAACGATGGTGTTAAACTCAAACTGCTTGCATTTCTCTCACCAAGTTGCTCTTTAATAAGTAACCACAAAGTCACAGTAAACCTGGGGGCAGGAGAATATTCCTGCATAGTGGTACCTGCGGTTTGCCCTGTACCTGATGAGTAGGCCTACTTAAAGCCACAGGATGCAAACACAATGCACAAAGAGTCTTAGCTACCAGGGGGTCTGTCGGAGCCTCCAGCACACAGCAGTTTTGTCCGCAATGCAAAGATGCATGAACAAATGTGCTGCTGTTGCTGGTGTAAGTCGCTGTTGTGCCCAGGGCCTTTAATCTGCTCCTCTGAGATTCCTAGAAAGCATTGTGTGCCTTGTTATACAAGCAGTACAGCTCTGTTGTGGCGTCACATTTTTCCTGGTATTTTGCAACACCTGACAGGTCACGTGATTTGAGTTTGGTCAAGGGGAATAAAGACACATGAGTTCAGAGGAGGACTGATAAATGTATTTGAGGCCCTCAGCCAAGGCAGCACGTACGCATCAAAGGAAGGTTCAGTTGTTCAGTTGTTGATGTCACAGAAGAGCCGCAGTAAGGTTGTGACACCAAATCTCAGTACCGTTTTTAGTCACAGTTTTTCTAGTTGCATACCAGTTTATCTTTGCAAAGGCTACTTGTGTGAAGTCACCGTTAAACACGGCTGTGTTTGATCAGAGGTTTGAATTCTGTTTTTTCTAAAGGTAAGAAAAAACAAGTTTGTGGGAGAAAAGAGCTTTTATTTTCTTTCATGTAAAGTCTTTTAAAATGTCTCTCTTGTTATCCATATGAAAAGTATTGAAGAATTTCAAATCATAGTCAGCTACTTCTGTCAGTGAGTACTGCTTCCTGATCATATCAATACTCACTGACAGACAAGGTGATGAGCAGACACTGATCCTATGCTAAACTAAACAGAGTTTGTATACCTGGTCGACCGCTCCTCTAATAGTCATTGATGCTTTTTGTAGGTGAGACACCTCTACATCTGTGACTTCCATAAGAACTTCATCCAGAGCGTCCGCAACAAGAGAAAGAGGAAGACCAGTGACGACGGAGGAGAGTCCCCGGATCATGATGTGGAGGTGCCTGAGGTAATGTGCACATCATAGTTGAAGATGAAGAGAGCAAGAAGCACTTCAAAATGTGCACCACGCATTGTGAACCATCGCTCAGAGTTCACTGACCGTGTTGTCTCTGTTGTATTTTCAGGTCGACCTTTTCCAGCTGCAGGTGAACACGTTGAGACGCTACAAGCGACACTACAAGCTGCAGACCCGGCCTGGACTCAACAAGGCCCAGCTGGCAGAGGTAAAGGCATGATAACACTTGGATGAATTTTGAGATGTTGTACATTTTGTGCAAACTGTGTGTTAGCCTTTTAGCAGCACAGGAATCACAGCATGAACACACAAATCCACATTTTGATTAGGAAAAACAGGGTCTGAATTGGGTTTCTCTAAAGTAGTTGCTGGTCCCCAAACAGTCCCAGCTTCAAGATGGTGGTCTTTGTTAGCCTGGAAAAACATGGGACATGGGTTTTGCTAAATCTTACTGACATTAAACCAAACTTTGTGTCTTTTTGCACCTCTGCGTCTCTCCTTTTTTCACCTCTGCGTCTCTCCTTTTCATGTATAAATGGAAGTTTTTGGACTGTTAGAAAACTGGAAAAAAGTCACTAATTATTTCAGGGGAGTTGCATCTTGCATGATCATTTAAGGCGATTCTAAACAGCGCTAAAACAAAAAACTCACATTTCAAAGCTTTTGCTGGTTTTATCCCAGCAGGCATTGTGGGCGTTAGCAGCTGAGTGTAAAGATAAGGGGAGAGAGTCGCATAAGTCCTTCTTGTGGTTACAGTTTCTTAATTTCACAACTTCTTCTCTTCTTCAGGACGTCTGTTAAAAAATAAGACTAGTAGTTCTTATTGTGTGACACTGAAGGCCGCTGAGCTGCCCTCATTAGGCTTCCCGGCCTCTTTCCTCTCCGCCCCCGCCTCCGTGTTCCTCATTTACGGTGATATACGCAGTGTTGCCGGTCCTATTCTACAATAATTGGTCAATGGGAGATCGTTAGACTAATTTGCCGAATCGACAGGTGGACTTGATGCAGCTGGTTCCGCCCTCGTCCTTATAAATGCCTCCTGTATGTAGGGGTCTCAGTCGGCCTGGGACGGGGGGAGACGTCGGATGTGACTCGGCTGTGGAGCTAACATGGAGAATGAATGAATGAATGAAATGAGTGAATTGTCTCTCTCTGGAAGATATTTATTTGTTGTTGTCTTCAAAGGAGAGCTTTTGTCAGTCGTGCACACAGATCATCCTGGTTGTGTTTTTAATAACCTTTCAGCTGTGTGTCTGACAAAGTTAAAGGGAAAATAATCCGCCATAAACACTTGAAAGCACTTTGAAAGATTGAAGTGGTATTTCATGTGACTTTTCCTTCAGTGGGTTAAATGTGAAAATCAGATGGTGTGAAGATACTTCCAGTGCAATTACAGGAAGAGTTTGGTGATACTTCTCAGCGGTCTTTGACAGAGTACAGTGCCTTGTACTTGACGTTTTGTAACACAGCTTACAAGGTTAAAAAGCCATTCAAGTGTATACAGCAAACTTAAAGAAGCTCCTTCTGGTTTGTTTGTGCACTTTGTTTCAGATACTTGCTGCAGGAAACTCTCTGTTAGTGCATCCCTGTGTCCTGACAGTGAAGTCTGAGTAAAATGAAACGGCTGTGTCTCCGGTCAAAAAACAAACAAACCTCCAATGAGTGCTGAGAGGGGATTTGCATTAAGCTGATTAGCGACGTGGGCAGGACTCACACCATTGTCAAGGTGTTGTCATGCTTGGTGCTGGAACCAAGGATGAGTAATAACAACGACAGGGACTGCTGTAGACACAAGACTAGTTCTCAATATCGACGACATCAGACTTATTTTTTTACTTAGTACTGATTTTAAAACCCCGGGGAAAGACTTAGCTTTGATGGCACCACATATGTTTTGACTCAGAATGATCAATTGATAAATGGGGGGGGGGGGGATAAGTTAGTCCCTGGTCTCACTAACATTTTGGCCAGGCCCTTGAATTTCATTGGCTGTAGGTATTTGTTGGTCCAGTTGTAACACAAATTAAAAACAGCCTGCCTTTCCCCATTTCAAAGGAAGACATATTTTATAATTATCGAAATAAAAAGTTCTTCATTGACAACATATGATGCATATGTTATCTCATTTTCGTAATTCAGATCTTATTTAGTCATTCTCAAACCCTGAGGAAGATGATACGAGAATGTTTTTCAGTCGGCTCAAAGTGAAAGGGTCTGGTTAGGGTTAGCGGCAGCGCTAGCACAAGCTAATCAGCGACGCTGTAATATGGGATTTTCTTCACTTCAAACGGCCGTTAAGTAGAAACAGAACAAGAAGATGCAGTGTCCAGTTGTTGTACAAGCGTGTCTGCTACACCTGGTCAATCTTCCTCCACCATACCACGCTCTTCTGCTGCAGGAGAAGTTTATCCCACTTTTCGGCCCATCCAGTCGAGGTAGACTCGAGGTTCTGCCTGTTACAAGGACGTTTTCCTTCCTTCATGTTGCAAAGCGCTGCTCATGGTGGATTCGTGTTGGCTCTCTCTCTAAATAACACAACAGAGTACAGTCCAGACCTGCTCTTTTGTAAAGCGTCTTGAGATAACTTTGGTTATGATTTGCCGCTATATAAATAACAATTGATTGAAACCTGAATAAGGGTTTTGAAAGGAAATGTAAAGAAATCCAGCCACGGGACATCAGGCCATGGCTAATGGCTGTCAATTCTGTCTGCTGTTCAGAGCCCTGTTTTACCTGATGTCAGACGGTTCATGGAAAATGAATGCTATGTAAATGAACTTTGAAGATGTCCAGAGTTTTCAATTCAACCCGTTTTCTGTCTCTCCTCTTCTGCAGACGGTGAGTCGTCACTTCAGAAATATTCCGGTGAACGAGAAGGAGACACTGACCTACTTTATTTACATGGTGAAGAGCAGCAAGAGTCGCCTGGACCAGAAGGGCGACGGCGGCAAACCTCTGGACTAAACTTCATCACAGCCACAGCAGCAGTTTCACCAACACAAACCAACAGAGACAAACAACAGCTGCAGCTTTTCACCAAACCTGGACACCACTCACAGCAACAACAACCAAAACCAGCCCCTCCTGCACCCCCTTCACTGTCCCTCTCCTCTGTAAGACCACAACTTAAACTCTTGTTGACCTTTGGGGACGTTAAACTGACATGGGAGAGCATTCAGAGGCTCATTTTGCATAAAAACAGCCTCTTCTCATGATGTCACAGCGAGCAAGCCTCCTTCTGTGCGTCTCCTCATCCTCCCCTAAAAAGCCGGGTCCCTAAAGACTGTGGAGGAAAAGACTCACTCTGCAGGTTTTTACGTCGTCATGCTGTAATGTTACTGTTGATATGTACAAAAGAAAAGGTTGAATGCAATGTACAATATGGCTGCCTTAAGAGAGAGAAAACGAGAGATGTTTTGGTCGTTTGGGGATTTATTTCTTTGCTGATTTGACTGTTCACAGCGACGGATGCGTGTGCCAAACGGGAACGACTGTTAGAACTGAATGACGTTGATTTTTGTTATTTTTATAGTGAGTGAATGGCTTGTTGGAAAGGGGCGACGCCTTTGCAGAAGTTTAGCACGTCAGGATTCTGAGTGATATCTAAAACAAAAATGATCTCAGACCTGATAGTAATCCTTTTGTCGCCCGTTTCCATCCGGGCGTGATGCATTCAAAGACTGATGGGGTTGAATGATGTAGCATTGGGCCGTTAGCCGCTGTTTTACGTACGTGTGAACTCATTCATGAATTTATTTCTCTTTCTCCTTTTAGCCCAGTTTCCTCTTTAGTTCAGCCTTAAGTTGTACAAAGTCGCGTCTCTGCATTTAAGGGTTAGATTTCTTTCTCTATCTTCACACCAGATGTTTGTGTGAGTAAAATATGGATGTGAAGTAATTCTATGAGTCATTTTAATATTTAAAAGCAGTGTCAACGTCGGGACTCTTAATTCGATGTTGCCACACCTGGATGTATTTCAAGTAGCTGGGTTGATGCATTGCCCAATGCCCTTTCTTTTGAGTTAACACATGGGTAAAGACGGATTCTTCCACATCAGCCAACAAATTACACAATTTTAACTTTGACATTTTTGTGCCCGGTTAAAATAATCTCCATGGCTCGTTTAAGTCCCCCCCCGAATGTCGTAAAGGTCCAGCAGGAGTCTTATCTGGCACCATTTCATATCTGGATTTGTTTAAAGCTGAAATGGGTTTATCAACTTCCTGACTCCATAAATGATTGATATACCTGGTAAAAAAACAAAGCGAATTTCTCTGCATTTTGGCCATTTTTTGTATTAATTATTATTCTGTTGATTATTTGTAAAACCTATGAAATAAGTGCAGAGTCCAAACCCTCAGCGGCTCTCAGTTTGCGATGATGTGAAGCAGAGAAAGCAGAATAATTTGTTGGATTGGCCCTTTTTTATGTCAGTGATACTGAGCCATAAGCCTTGATGAGACGTCCAGTGACCCCCTACATGTTTATTTAAATTCATAATGCATGGCTGAAACATCCAGGCACAGGACACCTTCAAGTCCTGCATCCTCTCTAACCCGTACTCCTCCACGTGTGTGTTCTCTAAGCCGGTGATACAGACTCACACACTCTTTGGGGTTTCTGTCGGTGTGTATTTTTTTTCACTCTGCCTCCTCTGTCACACAGTATTTAAGTTTGTCCACACTGACTTTGTCTCCTTTTAACAGGGTTCTTTTTCTTTCTTAGTGTCTGTTATATTTTCAGTTTTGCTTGTAGGTTTGTTAGTGTCGTGTAGATAACACCCAACTTTATTAACAGATAGGCCATGCCACATTAACCTAATTGTTGTATTAGAAAAAACATATTTAAAGATGGCTGCGTATTGCTCCTAATGATGATAATTATAATAATAAATGTATTGTACAGGAAGAAGCAACAATCTCGTCTTGTTTTCTTGTCTTGTGTTTGGCTGTTTTTACAAACGTATTTATCTTTTATTTCAAGTTTTGTTGAAATAGTTTAATTCCTTCTTTTAATTTGCAAGTTATTAGAGTGAACGGAAGCTGCAGCTGTTTCTATAGTGTAGATGCGGTCTCGGTGCAGTTACATATATTGACCACTAGGTGTCACTGTATCTCCTATAATTGGTGGGCAGCAGAGCAGAGCGCTGCATTTTGAAACACCTGGAGACTTTTAGGGGGAAAAGTAAACATTAAGACAAAAGCTGCAGTAGTGAAACTTTTTAAAATATGTCACTGTTCACAAGAGGACATGTTTGCATTCATACTTGTTGTTTTATTTTTTAGTAGTTATTCCTCTCTCTCTCTGTGACTCTCTGACTCTTGTCCCTCACTCGAGCCAAATAAGAGTCTTTAAGCCAATTAACACGTTTAATTTTAATTACTAAAGATTCAATTATTTAAACAATAAAATGTTTCACACTTCGGCTTCATGAGAATTAGATTATTCTGTAGAAATGTTTGTAAAACGTAAAAATGTAAAGGTTTCCCGACTTCTGTTTTTAATGATCTGATTGGCCACGCAGTTGACGAGGACAAAAACTCAAATTTATTATTTATGTTACAAGTCACAATATTTTTAAACATTGAAAGCAATTTATTTGTTGCTCTTTATATTTTATAATATATGTGTGTATATATATATATATCATTATAAGAAATATTAATAAGAAATACATTGATTTTGAACCGTCAGATACGTTAATAAGTAAAATTGCAGTTAAAGCAATAATTCTGGGATTGCGTTTAAAAAATGAATAAAATTTCTTATTAAATGTATTTTTTCAGATGAAATTGATCTTCCTCCATTGATTAATCAATAATATAATCCATTGATTAGAACAGACTTGCCCTTAAAGACAGCTAACAGTAAAACAGACATGGCTCTTGTGGAATAATCTCTGTTTAATGACGCATTATAGTTAAAGAAATCAGAAATCAAACAACAGCTGGAGTGGTTTAAAATAATTCATTTATTTACGGAACTATATATAACTTCACATCCACTGTACATTTCCATCCACACTGCGCACAGTTCTAATAAACATTTAATCCCTTTTAGTTTTAGTGTTGAACGTGTCTGTGTGAAGCTGCTGCTGTGCGTCAACTGAACATTCATGTCTGTGTTCGTCTCCTCAGAGCGCACACCGACTTTAGTTTGAGGTAGATTCAGAAAATTCAATAATTTTACTACAAGTGACATCAACAACAGCCGGTACATTTTACAGTACAGTAATACTGGGTTTATATGGTTTAAATAGTCTGACTGCGCCAAAATCTGCGGGATGAAAAACAAGTGTCCCTGCAAAAACTGTGTTTCCTCTCTGGACTCGTATATTTTATTTCACTGTATTTACGTTCATACAGAACATGACTTTAAAAGAGCTTGTCAATTTAAATCAGCCGTCAGGCATCAAATTAGTATTCTCGTCAGTATCTGGTATTTTCATTTGCTTTACTAATATTTTAAAATTAAAATATAGGATCCAAACTATGTGATGCGTTCAAGGAGCGTTTTTGTTCTCTTGTTTTGCAGTTGGAAATGAACAAACTAGCCAATAGGAATAGACCTGAGTCAATTATTTCATAAAATAAAATGTGCCGATTTCTGCAGAAAATAATGCTCTTCATAATAATTGTATTTTCCAACAGCATCACAGCCTGCAGGCAACACAGGGTGAGGGATCGTCTTTAATATGCCAGAACTGAAGTTAAGATAGTTGAGCGTCAAATCTGCTTCCTGATTGGACAAGTAATCTCTTAATTAAAAATAAAACTTAAATAGGTTAACTTCCGGTATGTCACACTGAAAATCAGGACAATTATTCCGTCATGCGCAAACTGAGACTCTTATTTTGCAGCATTTCCGTAACAATCCGGCGCCTGAAAGCACCCGATTGGTTCAGCTAAAATAACATAAACTGCTGCACCTTTGGAGGAGCGTTCCTGCTGTAAAAAGCTCCAACTGCAGTTTGTGATCATTTATAAATGTTATGTTCCATGAAACGTTGAAAACAAGAGCTCTCGACGCCAGAGAAAAACACATTTCAGAGGAGACAGATGTTCTTTTGGCACCGTGGCAACATCTGGTGTACAGTACTGAGGGGCGCAGAAATACCACAAATATCAAACGGCAACAGTCAGATCCGTGTGTGTGTGTGTGTGTGTGTGTGTTGTTTGAAGCCACATGAGGAGAGAAGAAGATCAACACACAGTCCATAATGTTGTTTTCCTCCTCCGTTCATCTTGTGTTCATGTTGTCCTTTCATTCTCTCCGTTTTGCGCATCGTTGCACGTGCACAGCGGTGTGTTTGGGTTCAGTCACTCAGTGGTTTTTATCTGATTTGAGTCTCTGATGAGGAGGCGGGAGGGAGGGAGGGGGTCACTGGTTGAGCTCCAGAGCCCAGACCTGCTGCGGCCACCCGGTCCGGCCCTTCACCTTCTTCTCGGCTCCTAAAGACTCCTGCAGGCCGTCAGTCTGCGACACACAACACACACACACACACACACACACACACACACACACACACACACACACACACACACACACACACCATGAGCATCATCATTAGCATCATTAGCGTGGGAGGCTAAAACCTACAGGGACCTCAACCTGGTGTTTGTTCACATCAGCTACGTGTTACTGGATTTTCTAAAGAGTTTTACATATTGCGAAATTTCCCGTGACATCCCTGTGCAGCGGGATAATATAAATTAGCGCTCCTCTGATTAAACAGAAAGTCGTATATTATTAGGGATATACGCTACGTGCTGTTTTTGGAGGCGCCATGACATCACAGGCTTCCGTAAGTGAAAGTCAGTGAAACTTTGACTAAACTTCAAAATAATGTTCCAGGAAGGTCTCAAAATATACATCACACAGTATATCCTTTAATATGTAAATAATGATGAATATAATAAACTAAAAACAAACGACATTTCTATTTAAATCGCCTACAATCATTCTCTGGAGTTTACGTAGGCCTACATATTGTTTTGATATTGTGAACGGTTAATACACCTTACATTATAGTAAACACAAACATTTAAATGATCCGGGAATTTTATTGTAAAGTAAAAATAGGATTAATGATGCAATGTAGCAGGAAAATATATCAGGTGTTCTACCGTCATCTACCAAAACTTTGATTCTACCGTTAAAGCCCGTTCCTTTTTGTAAAGGCGAAGTTATTTTAGCTGCGCGCTAAATTCGGCCTTGTTACTTCGCAATAAACAGCAAAATAATATATTAGGCTGCACTTCTTAATGCAGTGTTATTTTGGGTTTATTGGCTAAAAATATAATTTAATTAAAATGTATTTTTGTTGGGGATTGTAGTTAATTATAATGATATAAAATCCAGTTTTATATTCAGGCTTCTTACAAAAAATACAGTCAGATCAGGTCCTTAAACACAACAATAAAATATTCGCTTTCCATTTAAACCTATATTTTCCAGGCCTACATGTTTTGTTTTTTTTAATTATTAATGACAAACTTTTAATTTTTTTTCTCCAGTTTGAGTTATTAAATCCAACTTTAAAGTTTGGTGCGCGTCCATAACCGTAACTTACCGGCTCTCGTTTCCTCTTCAGATCCCGGTTTTCAAATTTCTTAATTTCGGCCTTAAAGCCCTCCGTCTCCCCGGAGTCTTTGGCCAGCACGTCCATCAGGTAGGCGATGTAACTGGTCGCCAGGCGTAAAGTTTTAATTTTTGACAGTTTCGTGTCAGCGGGGACGTTGGGGATACACTCCCTCAGCTCGGCGAACGCTGTGTTGATGCTCTCCGTCCTCCTGCGCTCCTTCTTCGGCCCCGACGTTCTCCTCTTCCCGCCCTGGAGACCCTCCAGCCGGGCGTCGTGCGTCGCTCCGGGAGGTCCAAGTTCCGCTGCTGGGTAAGGCGACTGGATCTGGAAGTCCGGGGGCACCTCGCCGTGGTTCACCACCCAGCTCTGGAAGTAGGGTGCATCCTGGTGACACCGCTGGACGAAGGGGAAGGGCTCGTGCATCAGGTGGTGGTGATGCTGGTAGCCCCCGATCAGGTTCATGTTGAGCTGGATAACAAATGTGCTAGTTTCCGTGTTTTCCTGCGCTCTCTGCGTGTCTCTGCTGCTGCCCCAAAACGGTCTCTGCTCGGGGATGTACAGCCAACAGAACTCATTCAAGACTCAAACATGTATTCCCTTAAATGCACCAACGATTCAAGCCAAACGAAGCCACACACTTTACACCGTCGTCATTCTGGACGCGACTTGAGCCGAGGAGAACCAGGCCGCAAAAAGTTTATAATTCCAGAGAAGAAATCTCGGCGATGAGTTTGACTCCACTTGTGTTTCTTTCGCGATCGTTTCCCGGAGAGGCTGCTCTGATTTGCCCAAGAAATTTGACCCCGCTGAAGGTGTGAGGCCCCCAGGTTTATATGGTTTGGATGTCAGCGTGGAAAGGAGGCAGCCAATAGAGGAAACCGCCCGGGATGGGAGGAGTGTCCGGAGAAGTTTGCAATAACATGCGCCATGGTGCCATAATCTCTCAGCAGAACACAAGGAGCAAATATGTGCTTGTTGGAGTTGGTTGCACAGACCTGCACACATGAGGGAGAAAATAGAGGTTAAAGTTTTGTAAACATTAGTAACTTTTCATTTTGTTCTTCCTCATTTCCATATTTTGTTTTGGAGAGGTTTTACGCACAGATTTTACGCACCCTCTTTTTGGCCAAAGTTGTTTATTATGTGTGGTTTTTGTCATTTAGAAGTGAAGATAATTACGTTTCTGTTATTTTGTATTCGCCAAATCGGCTGATCATCTAGAAAAGGCTAAAATATTGACATGCAGGGCTTTACGATCAGGAGTTCCGTTTTTCATTCTGAAGTTGCGCAAATTTAAAGAAATATATTATAATAATAATAATGTTCTGCTTTATATGACAGTTTAAAGATGTTTAATCCACAGACATGATCATAAAACATATTCAAGTTTAACTGAAACCTTTTTAAAAACTAAACTTTTAAACGTATGAAATATTTCATTGAATGGACTATAACACGAACACCATTTGGAGGAACTACCCATTCTAATGTTTATATAAACAACACGATGATTGGTCTTTAATTCAATATCAATATGTTGCTTTATTCTGAAAATCTGAAACAACTTTGTGTTTTTTTTCCTGCTCCTTCAGCCTGATGCTTGTTTAAAGATTTTCACTGATTTTTCATGTTTCCTTGAACGCGTAATGTTCGCTTATTTCGTGTATTATCAGAGTCTCTCCTTTTCCAGTAATAACACACGGAATGTGGCAGAGCGCTCTGGAAAGTGTAAATGAACGTTATGATGAATTATTCTGTACTTTTGGGACAGACGCAGTCCGCGGCCTGTCGTCATTATAACCGCAGCAGAATTAGAAAAAAAAGGCCTTTATCTGCGCATTAATCCCCCACAGCTCCTCACACACTAAACACGTCATCTTATCTCCATCGCCTAAAAACATTATCCCATTACATTACATGACCTTGACGCGATTTAGAAACCATTTAGGGCCGCGTCTTATCTAAATACAGCCATAAATCAGGAGGTGTCACCCTGCAGCGCGCAGGCTTACATGTATTCCATAAAAGCTCTCCTGGCCTGCTCATGTTTACAGCTCGGCCCTGCGCTGCATATTTCACCGTCAGCGCGCGTTACAATAAATAATCATCAGTCACAACTTTATGTTCCTCGTTTTACACGCATGCACAGAACTCTGCACGGAAACATGCACGGACACATCCCCGTTATAGTCTATTTATGGTGCGTCATTTTTTTATTTATAGAACTTTTTTCTATTTTGTTTTGAGCTGCCTTTTCAGGTCCTTGTTATTTCACTTTATTATATTAATATTGATCATTTTCAACCAATGGAATGTGTCGCTATGATCTATTTTCCTCTTGCTGTAACTATAAGACTACATACCTTTGAATGGCTGTATTAGCCTAAAGATGTTACGTTAACATTGCACGTTTGGTTTTTAGACTCTGCGACCTTTAACTTCACACCTCTCCTCTGTTTCTCTGCAGTTATGAGTTTCTTTTGCACATCTCGGCTCAAATTTTACAGTAAAAACTTCTGACTGAGTCATAAAATGCACGAGTAAAGAGGTTACACCACCTGGAGCTGCTACAACACTTAAAGCTGCTTTCACTTTAATGCTTCATTAATTTCACACTCTGAAGGGAGCAGCTCGACATCATGAGCGTTTTGTTTGATACCGAAGCACAGGCCGTACGTTTGACTTCCTCCGGAGAGCAGGACGGGAGGATTTTTTTGTTTTTATATTAATCGTTATCTTTATTCGTGCATTAAAATAAAATCTGGCCAAAAAACATGACGGAAATTATTTTGACAATACAACAAAAAAAAAAATCCATAAAGGTGGCTCTAATGAAAAGTAGCACGAGAGTGTCTTCTCATATTTTATTTAATGAGAGCAGTTATTTAACCCTGTTCATCGTTGAACTTTACCTTTAAGAGCATCTCTTTGATTTTAATTATTTCTACTTTTCTTAAAGAAAGAAAAAGAACATTCTGCGGGTGTTATATGTGACAGATGTACCATTTCATGTCTTATAAGCTACTGGAAGTCTCTATCTAGCAAAATAATGCGCTTTCCATGAAAACAGACCACATACACACAACAAAACGGTAACATGCATGACATGACTGAGACAAAAATAAAGAAAAATGTCCACAAAGACGATAAAAAAATCCAGTTAAAAGAGACCAAGCAGAGAGATAGCTCCTTTAATGCAGAAAACAGGGTTATAAACATGTTTGCATCTTTTTGCTCAACTCAATTAAAAATTAAAATCCAGAATTCTGAATGACAAACGACCTTAACACCCTCGGGCTGCTCACAGCACTTCTACAACATCCATAAATGGACTCAAAGTGTCCCAGAGGTGCTTTAATAACTTTTATGAACCCATATTTCAGTAAGTGTGGGCTTCCTTTGGTGCCAATAAAAAACTGTAATACTCTAAAATGATGTGAAATTTTTGGCCTGGTACCTAAAAACGTTGTAATGCCGCCGCTTCAGTTAAATCTGTGTGCAAAAATCTTTTACATTTGATCAAACGTTATTTTGTTGCAAGATGTTCCAATAAAAATGCTTCACAACTCAAAGTGAATCATTTGAAAGCCCATACATATTTAAAATTCAAGATGAATGTAAAAACAATATGGTGTCTTTTGACATATTTCCACGCAGGCTGGTGCTCCCTCTGAGCAGAGCGGCGGCACAGCGTCCTCTCTGCCACTCTGCTGTCAGCATGAAAAACACCATGCAGCCTCCTGAAAGAAAACCTGACACTGTTGATTAAGACGTCCACTACACAGAGATGAAATACAATACTGCTCATACTCCCATCCCCCTCTCTCTCTGTATCACTCTCTCCTTCTCTCCGTTCTTTCTCTCCATGCATCACTTTGCACTTTAAGCAGAACCTTTCCTCTTTTTGATCTCCACCTTTTTCTCCTTCCTTGCTATCGCTGGAGGTGCTGAAAGACCCGGCCGGCTCTAATAGTCTCTTCATATTTTGCTTTCAACCCCAATAACCTGCAGTCATCTCTCGCTCTCTCTCTCGCTCTCTCTCTCTCTCGCTGCTTTGCCAAAATAGGTCATATGGAGCCATCTTGGCCGTGTTATGAATTCTCCTCATAATTGTTTGTGTCATCATGTAGATTTTTCAATAGACACTGCTTCCCTCCTCTTCAGAGTGCTTACCCTCATCTCCACATTTCCAAACAAATATTCCGGCTGATTCAAAGCCGAGCTCGCTCAGCACGGAAAGCGCTGCAGAGCACGCTCGGCCCTCTGTGTTTATCATACAGGGGCTCCTACAGAATCTATATAAATATATATCCACCTCTGGCGTGCAGCGACGTCGACATGCAATGCTAATTAAACCCATTGGGAACAATTAGACATGGTGGCTCCGGCACATTCTTGGAAACGTGGGCAAACTGGGTCATGCCATGGTGACCCGGGAGTCCCACGTGCAGAGACGACATGCCTGATGGGAACAAGAACCCCAGCAGTGACCTCTGTGTGACTAAAGAGTACATGATATACTAAAAATGGCTATTTATACTTAATTAATATCATTTCCTGCTCTGTTCAAGGTCCTTTTGAGGTCAGAGCTCATCCCATCGAGCCAGCAGAGTCTAGTTTTGGAGAAAGTCTTCCTGAAATTGGGATAATAAGATCAGCCGTTGGAGAAACCTCTGCTCCTTCTCTTCCAAACTGAACTTAAGCGGTTTTCTCTAAACTTGAATTTAGCTGGTTGTTAAAGTTTGTAAACTCGGTTTGTTGTTTTATCTTTGCCGTGCGATCAGAGCTCTGTGGAGCGTCCGGAATAACAAGACCATGTGTGAGGAAAGATGCGGAGCTTTTAAGGGAACTTTGAAAAGTTCAGGGCTGTGAGCACGTGCACTCCAAACCTGCACAGTGATACCTGTGCCTGTCCTTTTCTACGGAAGCCTGTTGCTTTTACTAGAGAAAAAAAATCTGCTGTTTTTGTCTGAATTAACGAGAAACTTAAAAAGCCTGCGAGAGGCTCTCATGTGCACTCACTAAGGTTACGAACAACAACACCATCTATATCCCTTAAAGACACGAGCATCTCCCAGCGCCTCAACCACAAAGCAGAATAAAACAGGATTAAACTCATCAGGCGGGACACGCTGGCTTTCCTAAAATCCTTCTTTGGTGTAGTGAGAGCTAAACGCAGGATTTTGAGGTTTATCATTAATTCAGAAATCTTTTAATTATCTCGTTAATTTGGAAAAACAGAGCAGATAGTTTATTCTCCAGTGAAAGCAAGACGCTTCTGTACGTTTACATTCATCTCATTTTTTTCTTTGTACCTAGTTGACCTTTTTCTCCCAGTTTGTCATCTGAATGTGACTTTACAATTTACATCTTGATCCTCTTTCATCATTAAACAACTGTCTTCAGTAGTTTTGAGTGTTTTTAATTCAGAACTTTGAGCTACATTGTTGTGTTTATTGTGTCGCTGCGATTTGTCATACACTTCCTGTCCAATGAAAACAAGGCTTTTCCAAAGGTGGGGATTTTTTAAATGCCGCTGCGTCCAGACCTTTGCATCCGTAACTGATTAATTCACCCAACAGTATATAAAGTATCCAACGGGCACAACCTTACACAACATACACATTAATGCAGCAGATCTAAAAACTTAACATAAAACAATGACAGGGACACTGTGATGCATAATACTTTAATAAGGGTTGTATGCAGAGGCTTTCACCTGTTTTGGGTCATTTTTACAATGTTAGAATTTTATTTAGCAGACGTATTTACAGAGTGATATTAATACTTTTACCTGTAAAAGAAAACATACGACTAAGAATACTTTTCCCACCAACAGACAAGCTGCTTGTGTCTGTAAGAAGTATGTTCATCGTGTGGCTCAAACAAATGACATCATCTCACATTTCTGACAATCCTTGTAAAGTTTTTTAGAGAAATTGTTAACTTACTCTGCTTTAAGGTCAAATAAATGTTGTTATTTAAATGAAGTTTTTGTAGTTTAAAGTAATAAAATAGTCGGTCGGAGCTGCTTCTTCTAAAGCTGCAACTCGAGAGGAGACACTTTGTCATTTAGGAGCTTTAACAGACCGTTTACTTTTACTGCAGCCACTCGATGACGAGTCTTCTTCTTTAGTTACCTCTCACTTTCTACTCCGTCTCACTGTCCACACACACACGGAGTCCTTACACACATCACAAGCTGCCTCCTTCTGCTCTTATATAACTTTATAGTGTCTGTGCTCGCCCTCTCTCTGGTCATCTGTGTGTCAGAGCTCAAACTGTCCTCCAGCTGCAGCGATCCTGCCGTCCTCAGCCCATAAAGATAAGAGCGGGACGGCTGGAATGTGCAGCAGAGAGGTGACGGAGACGGGATGAAGGGACGTAAACCCACATAAACTCCAACACGTTCTTTAACAACCTTTCTTCTGTTTATCTGACGAGTCATTTGGACACCGTGTTTGACTGTACAGATCAGCCACTTTTTATACAAACTAATGTCGCTTGGTACAACTCCAGCTGTTATGCAGCAGTGCTCATTCTACCTGTTTGCAGTTTTTACACTTGCAGGTAGATTTTTCAGCAGCAGCAGGAATATGTTTGGAAGAAACCTGAATGGCATCAGCAGAGGATGTTGCCTGATTATTGACTCAAAATTGGTGTCAATTATTTTTCTTCCAATCTACTAATGGTGTCATTAAAACAAAGATCATCTATTTAACAGGATGATACTATCTGTGACACAGAAACCTTTTTTGTATTACTTTGTGTTTAAGAACACGACAGATCAGCACACATATCATCAAATGAATTACACACCTTTCTTATACATCTGTCCCAGCATATAAACACATAAACAATCAATACAAAATACAAATGACAAATGACAAAACACACAACTGGGAGAAATTTGTAGCAAGAAAAAATATACATATGTACTAAATACACGGATAAAAGGTTAATGAGCATATTAAGCTCAGTCTACTCCAACGCAAGTTATTGCTAACCACTCACACTGAGGGGGGACCACTCTCTTACTAACTCATCTACGGTTCTGTAATACACTTTAAACCTCTCGTAAGGAAGAGCATCGAGCCAAACACGCAGGACTGAAAGGCGTGCAACAGCCAACGTGATACTTTTGACCAGACATGCAGCGATAACAGTCAATGTCTCCGTCTCAGTTTGAACAGAGGAGCAGAACGTTGTAATCAGTGGACAGGAGCGCATTTAATGGAAGTGCGTGCCTGCTTTGTTGCAGAGCATGAGTCATCATATTTACACACGTGTCATTCATTAATTATCTTATGTTGTGTTTCGTGTGAGTAATTTTTGTGTCGTTCGACTGAACACAGAAAATGATTGTAAGATCTGAGAGGAAACATTACCAGCATATACACTTCTGTTACTGAGAGGATCTTGGTTCAGGATGCCACCTTCAGCGTGATGCTGTCACACATGTCAGGGACTATTTTTTTTTTTAAATAATTATTGTACATAGTCTGGTGTCGTTCTGTTGTTTAGTGAGTGAGTCAAACTCATTCATAAGCACTGTCTAAATTCAAGTTACAAAGTGCTGTGCAGGAGATGTATATATATATATATATATATATATATATATATATATATATATATATATATATATATATATATATATGACAGTAACTTAAAATGCATTAGATTAAAGCCATGTAACTTTATGGCACTATCACCCGGTAATATACCTCCTGTTTTATCCTTCATCATTGTAAGATAAGAAAAGAGTCTAGAGCCAGATTGGGCCAAAATGACAGCACAAAATAAGACACAGAAACAACTTAAATATAAGTGAGATATAAAGTGTATGGGTTCATGCAAAAGAGAGAGCACCTAATAGAATAACAATATTACAATAAGCTATCTGCAGAAGTAAACAGAAAGTAGTAATAGTGGTATTGACAAAGATAAGAACTTTGTGAATTTAAAGATCGCTAGAGGAGGATGTTTGTCCACTTTTTTATGCCAACATAATTCATTACTGCTAAGATAATTCAAGAATTAATTAAATAATTGATTATTTTGACAATCGACTAATAATTAAAGCTATAAATAATGTTTCCATAATGAAATGTTTAAGTTTGAAATCCTTCAGTTTCTTATGCATCATTTTAAAAAGAGTTCTGCGATGTTATTTTGAGTGTTATTTTTGGACTTTTCTTCACTGTATGATTAATGAGTTCACTGAAAGAATAAATAATGATGGAGAGGAATTCTGTTTGGCTCTAAAGAGCAGAAACACACATGTAATCCTGGCATCACATGTGTCAATAACAAGCGTAACTTATCCATGTTGATCCTCATTTTATATGTTTACACTGGTCAGGAGCATCACATCAAGCCTCCCCCTCCACACACACACACACACACACACCACACACACCACACACACACACACACACACACACACAGAGCCAGGTCCTGGGCTGCTGGACCACCGGCAGGCCGGCTCTAATGATTTCACAGCAGCAGATTTAACAGAGGGAGGCTGCTCTGTGTCAGACGAGCCCGGAGGGTTTAGAGAGGCTGACAGTCAAAACATCGACGTAAAGGTTTGACCCTGAGAAACGTCGAGGAGGAGACGCTCAGAGACGTTCAGGGACCCGCTCCTCTGAAAGCACTTCAACACCAAAAGAGGCAAAAACACTCGTCGAATATTTCACTGAGAGGAGAAGAAGTGTTTTAACCTAGAAGGGACCATCAGTTCAGAAGTCTTACCGTCGACACCCTCACATCAACATTTCTGCACATTTCAAGACCATTTCACATTTTTGGGATTTATTCTTCATTTTACTGTTTTGTTTCCTTATTTTATTGAAAAACGTCTTTTCTAATCAACCCTGTTACTCCATTTCCCAAGAGCGCTTCATTTAACGTGATAATATTCTTTGCTGGACAGGGCCGGTTTATTTTTTGGAAGGATCTTTGTATAAAACATTTCCATCTGGCGACATGCAATATGATCATTTTTGGTACCTTTGTATTAGTATGCTGCCCGGCCAGGACTCATTGACAAAAGGTGATATTTAATTCTAACACGGCTCCATATCAAACAAAGTGAGAATAGTTTTTGGAATACATCCGAGCATGCTGTTTTTGAGTTTTATTTATTCATTTATTTATATATTTATATATTGAGGACCCCCGGTAGCTATCACCACAGTTACTATTCTTCCTGGTGTCCATACAAAACAAAACAAGACAAAACATTCAAGATGACACAAAGACGACTTTAAACAACAGGAAAAAAAGTCAAATGAAACACGTTATACATTTACATTCATAGTGTCACCACCAGACTAGATGGTTATTTTAGTTCATGTAAATTAGTCCTTCAAGTATTGTCCACGTCATATTTAGGCTGAACTGATTTCTTTTTTAATAATTGCATTTCTGATCTTATTAATCAGGGTGAAATGTAGTGGTGTTTTATTCCACTTCAACACGGCCCTGTACATGACAGTCCTCTTCAAAGCTGTAGATGTAGGCAGAGGTAACGTGGAGCGCCATATAAAGGCACGTCTGCTGTCATAATCATGCCTGTTATTTATGTCAGCTGTGAGTCGAGGTCTGCAGCTTTTCGCGAGGTACAAATGTTTCTTCGACTCGACCGGGCTACATGCAGGTCTCTCTTCCACCCTGATCCACGACAGCCTTGCATGCAGCCCGTCCTCACTGTCCCTCATTCTGTTGAATGTGTTGAAAGATTATTAAGTGTACCAACAGTGGACGAAAAAGAAACACGACCTTTAATCAGTTTTGTCTGCTGGTGTGTATGTTCTTACTGAAAAAGAAATATAGGAACATAGTTTAAAATGCAGTGTAAACATCGTGCACCATCAATAAAGTTTTGGAAAAACTGATGCAGAATTTTATCTGCGTATATGCCGACATTTTTGTGCAGTGTGGATAAAATTTTTAAAAAAATTAAAAAGAATTTTACAAAATTAAAAGTGTTTATTTAACCTATATTATACTTATGTTATAATTATGACATTGTTTGATCATGTTTAATTGTTGTCAAATGAAAGTATAAAAAGTAACATGCATACAGAAAAACGTCGCTCTCTGCAGTTGATTTTATTTTCCTTTTCTGTTGATATAAAGTGAATGAAATAAAAGACACGAGAAATTAAAGACGTGTATGCTAAATGTGGGAAACTTGTTTATCCTTTGTTATAATAAATGCCTGTGTGTGTGTGTGTGTGTGTGTGTGTGTGTGAGGGCTGTTGTGTATAGAAACACTCTTGCTGTGGTGTTGGGGTCATTGTGCTCGGTAACATAATTGCCCCACAGGCTCTTAATGGCGGAGGCAGCTAGTTAAAGTCCCCGCTTGTCCATTCATACTGGGCTCTCTCTCCACTCGCTCTCCTGCTCATTAAAACAGTGAATGGGCCACAGATGTGCAGTCGCCCATTAGTTTTACCTGGAAGGAGCTTTGGGAGAGGTGAAGGTAGGAAGAGAAGTTAAACACCCGGGCGAGGGCTTCGTTTCCACACCGGGGCCACCCAGGCGACGACTGAGGGGCTGCAAGGGGACGTGTTCTTACTCTGGCAGATGTTACCTGCTGCGTGCGGGGAGAAACAGCCATCTTTGGGTGTCCTCAAAGACCGGCTTATGGGTATTTTATGACACACAGGTCTGGAGGATCTGCTTGTTCTGTTTCCAAAGTCCTGCATCAATCTTTGGCCGACAAACAGATCCTTCACACCTGGTTCTGCTCACAGGATGAATGTGTGGAGCATTGTCTCCAGTTGTTCTTTGTGTTTTTGGGAAGAAAAACCACAAAACTTTAAAGGTCATAATTGGAAGTTGGTGAACTATTCCATCCACAAGGTTTCTACTTTTTAAGGGCAGAGTTGTAGGTGGCCCACCATGGTTTGAGCAAAAGGCTCCTTGGTACAATCGAGGGAAATTTTCATTCTACGTCATGCAATTATATTTCAGACAATAGTGTGCTCTTCACTTTGTTGCAACGCTTTGGGCGAACCCCTTTTTAGTTTTGAGACGTCAACTTCCCCATGAACGGAGGCCTCCACGAAGAAATATCTTTCCCTGTTTGGTTGGGAAAACTGGATTGGCTTGCACAGATCTGTGACCTCAAGTTCACCAAATATCTAACCGTATAGGTCATCTTGGCAACAGCTTAATATAACCCATAATTATGGTAATATTTCGTCTGTGACCTTGAGATAATTTAGACATGACTGGAAAAAGTCATGTGACGTAGTTTTAAGAACAGTAAAGTCTCTTTGGGTTGATGGTCGTGGTCGTGGACGATGGATGGATCACCTTAGACACCAAGTCCTGTTTAATACCACAACTCAACATTGACTTCTTTTACATGCATAACATCACTTAATGTAAAGTCATGTGTGTAAGATTACTTTCATCACATGTGCATGTAGCTATAAGGAAGTGTTGCCTGCCAATGATAGGGGTACTTATTGAGAAATGGATCCTGTGGGTCGCACTACATGGTACAACAAAAGACCTATATGACTGTATGGATATGAGGAATTATTGCCCTAAGCACAGAGAGGATGTTTGGAGGATCCATGCACAAAGTATTGATCTTAGCAGTATTGCCTGGAACTCAGCAAAATGCTCAAAGTGGGCAAGGGGCTGAGAGGGGGGTGGGTGTGTCCAGCAGCTCAGTGACGTCCCCTCCAGCCCCACTAAAGCCGGAGCTTTCGGAGCCGAGGCAAGAGCGAGAGAGAATGGGTGCAGTCTCTGATTGGTAACGTAACGTTAGCTAGAAGGCTAATGCACAGCGTGCTAGCAAAAACAGTGTAAACTCTAGTGAATGATGCGTTTCGATCAGGATGTATTTGGTTTCACAGACTCTGTCTCAAAGACGAGGGCCGGGGGGGGTGTACCGCCCACCTCTGATTGACAGGCGTCAACATTCTTTTTTTTTTAATACATTTCATCACGTAGTTTTGTCCCAAACGGTCGACTCTACGTCACCATTGGCAGGCAAGGTTCAGGGCTGATCGGTGGCCATAGGTGCCGTGTTTGAGCCATTTAAAACCCATGAAATCTTTTTAAATTTGGTAAGAATGTCAATATTAACATATTAACAGCATTGATGTGTTTCATCACAGTACAGCAATATGATTTAGATTACAGCTCAAAGAACACGTTTGAAGTCGAGCTGAAACGAGAGTATCTAGCTTCCGTATCGTGACGTGTTTCCGAGTGAAACAGGACGTGCAGGCGGGACATATCATTAGAGGGATTTGATGTGATCGTTGAGAAGTGGGCGTAGACAGACGTTCTCCACAGCGCAGCAGCTAGCTAACTGACCGAGCGTTCTCGGTGCTCTCCGGCTAAATGTTGCAGATTGATTGGTTGAAATTGTTTGGTGCTAACTTACGTAAGCACGCGTGAAATTTAGTTTTACAGGAAGAAAAAATGATATAAGAATACGAAGAAATTGATTTTCTGTATATTTTTTGGCCCATATTGTCAAATAGATGCACAATGTTACCGGGGATGTGATCTAAAAGGATTAAAATTAAATTTTTCATTTCACCTCAACTTTAAGTGTGCAGTTACTCTTTAATGTCTGTTTGGTTAACATTAAGGACACACAAGGTTTTGGATTCACAACAGACTCGTATAAACTTTGGATGAGTCAACACAGCATTTAATTGAAACCTCACCTGACTAATGCCATTGTGAAACGTTGGCTGGAGTGGCAACCACACAATACACGAGACAACGGCACGTCTTCTCAATAATATCTGACATTGTAGTCTGTTAATACTTTGATATCGTCCACTCTAAAAACACATGGCTCCACATGCTTTTGATTTGAGGCGACATCATTGGTCCTTTTCTTACAAACATTTGAGGGTATTGATTATAAACAAATGTCGACATCAAGGATTGCATCTTGGGAATTCAAATGTTGAGACGTGTTTCAACCCAGAAAAGCAACCATGCAAAAGAAACCAGAAAAGAAAGTACAGAGTATCGTGTCCATGTCCGAGTGCAGCAGCAGTGTCTCTCAGCTGTGTTGGACCTCCTTCCTATCTGTGAAGAGCCTAAAATAGCCTCTCAGCTCTGTGTCCCAGCCGGCATCAGGCCTCATGATAGTGTCAGATCAGCCTCAGGAATGCAGCGACAAGCTCTCACACTCAGATTGGATGCTTATCACAGCAGTGTGAGCTCTGATTGGATGCTTATCATAACCATATCCTGTTGTCGGCTGATGGAGTGACCTTTACACTATCAGCCTGGGATGCCATCGCAGGGCGAGGCAGCAGGGACTGGACTTTGCCTCATACTTTTTCACACCTTTTTCAGACCTGTGAGCCAAAATAAGTATTATTAGATCTGCAGCTGTAACATATCACAGGCCTTCTGAGGAGGACTGTGTAAAAAGAAGCTAAATGCGATGCCAGATAAGTGAAGTTTAAGTTTGAAATAAAGAGAAAGCTTTGTCTTAATTTGCTTGAACCTCAAATAAGGTCGATTTGTGTGCACGTAGGGATTTAATGACGGTCCTGCACTTATAAAAGGTTCTTGTGCACAAATGTAGTGTAATGTTCACAGCAGATTTGTAACCGCTGCTAATTGATTTGATGTCCAAACGGTGGCACACTGCAGGACCAATGTAAAGAGATGACTGCCTGAATCCTTGAAGTGATTTTGTGCAGTAAAAAAGTTAGCTATAACAAATATAAATAAGTCTACTCTTCTTTCATGATTGATTTCCAAAGGGTCTTGCCAAGTTGCAGTTCAACATGATGATCGTTTAGCATGACATAGAGCTAACACTTAGCATTTGTATGTAACGTGAACTGTGGCCCAGCTCGTGTAAAACTGATGCAATTGCGTATTTAGTTTCCCATCAGTGCAGCCATCTTGGTAACTAAAATGCCGTCACGTCATTTTGTCATCTTATTAACGTTGCCCTGATTAGGAAACGTATTAAATTGACCCGACTTTTGAACAGACCATACAGCAGTGTCAATTTTGAGAATAATAACAATAAATGTTCGTCAACAAGCTGTTTTCCATGACAAAGACGAAACGTTGACGAGCTAAAAACACATCATTGATAACAAAAACTCTGACGACTCGTATGTTTTGTTTTCGTTAACGAGACCAGACGGGACTAAAATTTTAGTGGTGAGCTGTCGGACATTTAAAACCCATGATATTTCCCCCAACTGTGCGTCTCATCCGTCAAGATACAAGCTATTCGTCCCTGTAACTGGTTGAATTGGTTGCAGGGCGTGTGCAAATCCCCCTGAATCCGCGCCCTGCCATACAGGTGAGGAAAGCGGCAGCTTGACAACAACATGATGGCATCCACGCAAAACGGAGGACTGCACCACGAAGTAAGTTATACGTACCGAGGCTGTCTGCTTCGGGCAGACTGTTTAAATGAGAAGCAATGATGAATATATAGAACATTCCTACGGTAAAAACCAACACTGCGAGGAATGTGCTGTATTTGCTACGTAACCTGCACGGCTTCGTTCTGTGGCTTTACAGGCGCAACGTTACGTTCCAAACATTTCCACTGTAAAACCTAACTAAAAAAAAAGTTAACTACTCAATGCTCAAAGAAATTTGAAGTAACTCATCCAATTGAATTAGTCGTAATTGATTACAGTTAGTTACATGAACTAATTCAGTCTAAGAAGTGCGGTAGCTAACGGTAGCTGGCAGCCTACGGTAACGGTAATGACTGTTGTAAGGGTGGCGGCTGCAATGGTGACAATGACGGTGCATGTCCATTAAAAAAACAACATAAAATTTTACATAAAAATATTAATATAAAATATTAGCAGCAGTTAAATCCAATGTAATGAGGTGTGTCGTAGTTGTTTGAGTGAGTGTTAACATCTGCAACTACATTTTTTAATCTGTATTAAAAGTGCGTCTTAGACACTGAATTTTACAGCATTTGTTTAGTGTTAATGAAACTTCAAAGGTTTAAGGTAATCGGTTTCCTCAGTTGAAATAAGCAGACAGGAGAGTTTGAAGTTGAGATAAGTTAAGTTACATTAAGAACACATTAATCTAGCAGAGTAGAGGAGGAACGGCGAGAGGAAACAGAACTAAACAATCACTAGTCAGTGAAGTTTCCATGTCTGCTTCAGACCAACACAAAGAAGCTGTTCTGCACACGCAAAACCTCAGCTGAGGATGTTTCCCGTGGAGACCATCGTCAGGACATTATTAATGAAGGGACGGAGCTCTACAGCAGATTGAACCTGAGGTTGACTGAATTGGTTTAAAGAGAGGAAACGTTTTGACTAAAATGTGACTTTTTATCACTGAAATGTTTTCTAAAGGATAAAAATGAGACAGAAAACAAAGAAGCATGTAAAGACAAACACTGAATCTAAAACAGCTGCCACAATCAACACTGCCATGCACATATCTCACTTTGAACTGACCTGCAGTAAAAGCACTATCTATGTTTTACCCCGCTCATACTATATTGGCTGTCAGTGATTTTTCCGTCAAGATTCACAACAGAAAATAATTCCTTCCCTAAATTACTCCTCAGACGGAGATGACTGGAGAATTGCAGAGTGTAATTCTGCTGCTGGGACATAAATCTGAGCGTGAGTGCTTTGTGCCTGCACGGGTCAGTCCTCCTGTGGGAAAAGAGAGATGAGAGGCTGGGGTCAATCTGGGCTAAGCCCTGCTGGTGCCAGTGGACCCCCCGGTTCCCCTGACAGACCCTGCGCCGGTGTTGACATCAGACCGGGTCAAATACTGTCGGAGAAGCAGACCTGGGGTTTGTTTCAGTGAGGTAATGACGTCAGGTAAGTTGTCAAATCATGCAGACACTGATTATCTTTTAAGTGGTTCGCTGCATCACATGACTTTGTCTTAAAATCTCGGTCTCTATTTGCTCTTAATTTATTAATATGTTTACTTTCAGACCACTCACCGCTTCATGCAACAGAGTTTTGAGAGAGAGCTGACAATTTATGTGGAACCTGTTGCAAAGGTAAGAGCCGATGGCGTCGACCAGCAGAACAGAGGTGAACCTAACAGAGCTGAGTCTAGTAAAGCTGAGTGCAAGGTTTTGGCTCCATCCCGCCGCTCTCTCGCTCTCTGCACCATTTTCCCATTCCCCGGCTTTTCCATGTCGACTTCGCTCTGCGGCCTCGCTCGTGAGGAAAAACAGACGCCTCCTCTGCCTCCGCCCTCCCCCTCCTCCCCCTCCGCCGGCTTTCTTCTCTTCCCCCCTGTTGCCCCTTGGGCTTTTTTTATGGCAGGGCTTCTAACACATGACCTCTGCCATGCATTAGGCTGCATGTACACGTCCATACACAGCAAAATAAAACAGGAACAGTATGTGATAAAGCACGAGAATGAGCTTTTCAATGTACATTTTGTTCCTCAAATCTCTCTGTGAGGTGAGTCCAGCTCCCCAAACCCTCGTATCTGCCGGTTTCCAGCAGCGATAAAAGCGTCTTGATTTATCCCCTGCACAACACATTTGGACTCTAATCCAATCAAACAGCAGCCTCAGAGAGCAAGAAATCATCTCTGCCTTGTGGACATTTTCACTCGGTTCTTTTCTTATTCTGCCTCGTCTGGGCGATCGCTCCTGTGAGTCGTCCCGCTCGCCGCCGCCTCATGCACTATGACAAGCTGTAATTTGGTGTACACATTTACCTCATTTGCATGAGAAGCATTTGTGCTGCCTGCCACCGAGCTGAACGAATTACTCCGGCGGTTATTCTCAGTCTAAATAACGGAGGCTAAATTATGAGCGCTGCTGGGAAGTGAGGGAGTTGTTCATTACAGCGAGCAGCTTTATGTTACGTTCGGGCCTCAGCCGTCACTCTGTCCATGACTTGGTGAGGTGAGGGGCGTCAGTGCTTTGATGATGCTGCCATTTTGACTCCTTCACAGTCCCACGGAAGTTCGTGAAATAGCTACAAAAATATATTATGTAGAATTTTGCACACTGAACACAGATTTCTTTGTTTTACTGATGTATTTCGTTGGAAGTTGATTTCATGTCTGCAACATGAAAACCTTTCGAAAGGCAGGTGGTAAAGAGTCCGCTTGGTCGGCGGTCGGAGTGATGGATGGATCAAACAAACAAGACTGGACCGTAGTCCCGTGCGAGACCAAAAGTTGAATTATTTTAACTTAATTAACGTCATGTATGTAGCGTGACTTTACTTCCCTCTTATATGGTTTCCTTGATGTACCGTATTTAAAAATAGATGCAGTGTTTTTTTTATACCCGACCATTTTGACTGGCACCAAACGTGGTTTGGTGAAGTGAAAGATAGTTTGGGCTAAAAAAATGCATCAATGTTAACTTCTACTTTCACACAGGACACGAACAGCAGTCTGGGGTTAAGAGAAGGAGTTTGCTGGGCATGACCACGTGATGCCGTCGTGCTGACTAACATGAGAAGCCTTTTCTGTAGTGGGCACAGATTTACTTACACTTAAAAAATAAATTAGTTTGAAATCTGTGCTGAGTGATATTGGAAGAATAAGGGAAATACATGTGAATGTAGATAAATGTAGATATTATTTTCATGACTATTTCATGAACTAACTTGGCCCTCCCGCCTAGCGCTTGCATGCTAACTGCTGATTACCTTTGCACTAGCATGCTAACCGTCGGTTAGTGTTACGCCAGCATGCTAACCGCTGGTTATCTTTGCGCTAGCATCAAAAAATTGCAATCAAAAGCTGAAGGCGTAAATAAATCCTATTTCAGTGTCATACGTCATTTTCTAAATATTCACTGGATTTAACTTCAGAATAAAAACTTATTAGAAGGACAGAGTTATGTTTAAACTTTATCCATCTCTTCATCTTGTACAGTCAGACATCCTTCTAGACAGAATCTGTGAAAATGCACTTTTGGGGGTTTTTTATGCAACGACAAACATCATCTTTGAGGCACAATTTTATTATTTCACGTCATAACGTTTGTCTGCTGCAGCTCTGGGTCTATTTCTAACCAAATTTTGCTTTTGAATGTCTCCAGACCTTCTGTGAGCGTGACAGAGAGAGAGGACTGCACGCACAGCTTCAGCTCTCCTTCCTCCATCCTGACATGATAACAACAAACCACACCACCTCTGACAGGTAGTTTATTTGGCGTTCAGTTAGTGAAGTGTGGTTTGCATGAAATTGCAGTGCTCTGCAGCCTCTGCCACTAATTTGGTCTGAGAGTCGCTTCTGTCTTCCTGCCACCACGACCAAAGACATCAGTAAGTATTCCACTTAATAAATTAAAGTTTCTTTATTATCTGTTGTTTGGTCTTGAAAGAGAAAGCACAGAATATATCTCCCTTCATCAGAGTGCAAACATCTCATGTGTACAGATTGGATGTTGCCTCTTGCAGAGGTCACACCAAACGCAGCGGTATAACAAATGTCTTGACATCTCTGAACCCCCGATGTGCATGTGCCTGGTACACTTTCAAATCCAAACTCAACTTTGCCCCCGTCAGTTTGTCAAGTAAAAATTCCTTGCATGGGTCAGTTTCTCTTTCTGTCTTTCAGGGACCTGAAATGCTGTAAACCCAGTCCAGTGCGTCAGAACGGCAGCGAATGATCAGTCCCTTTTCCTGATGCTGCCTGCAGTGTTTTACTTACACGACTCAGACATGATGTCCTCGTGTCCTGTATGTTTCTGTGGTTTAATGAGCCAAAGAGGAGTTTACATTCCAGGATAACAAAAGGCTGAATCTCATACATCTTTAGACTAAATATCCTAAAGTGTATCTCCACTAGAACTGCAGACCTGCCTGGAGAAGCCTTTGAAACCATATTTAGAAAAAAGGCAGATGAAATATAATCTGACACGTCGCCAAATGAATCAAATGTGGCTTTCTTTTAGTCTTTTATTGGTTCAGTTTCAGCAGGTGAGACACACCAACAAACACTATCATAGAACGCTTTAAAAGTGAAGCAAGTAATTTAGGCGAAGAGTCAGCAGCTGCTTGGTTGGCGGTCGGGGTGATGGATGGATCAAACAAACACAAGACTTTCACCGAGGGATCGGAGTCCTGTCCGAGATCACAAGATGAATTATTGTAACTTAATTTACGTCATGTATGTAGCGTGACCTAACCTCTCTCTTTTATGGTTTCCTTGATTTACCGTATTTTAATCCAGACAGTGTTTTTTTCTTTAACCAACCAAGAACGTTTTTATTGGCACCAGGTCTGCTTGGTTTGGTTAAGTGAAACATCGTGCATGGTTTGGGCTAAAATAATGCATCAACTTCTCGGTACAGCGGCAGTCTGGGTTTAAGAGAAGGAGCTTGCGGGCCGAACACCCTGAAGGCTGCTCGGTAAGATATTTATGCTGTCGTGCTGACTGACGCAAAAAGCTTCCTCTGCAGTGGACACAGATATTCTTCCAATTTGAAGTAAATTAGTTTGAATTTCGTGCTGACTGATATGTGAGAGTGAGTCAGCAAGAAACAAGTGCAGAGTGAACCAAACCCTTGAACTCGTTAGGCTTAATTACATCAAATATTCGTCATAGATTTCAGCAGGTTTTTATCCCTAAAGAGGTCTAACTTTAACAATTCTTAAACCTAATATTTAGTAGTACATATACACAGTCCAAGCTTGCACGCAGGTGACACACCATCAGTTTAAAGAGGGTGAGCTTCCTTATTGAAGGAGGTCAGGGTGGTTGGTTAAAAACTATCTTCACCAAGGAGAAAAAACAAAGAACAGTTTTAACCACGTGTTTGATATTATTACCATGAAGACGAAGGTCACCTGAATATTGTTACCGATGACCATCGACTTCTTCGTTCCTTGCGCGTCCAAACCTCGTTAAATGCAGCCAGTTTTTTACAGGGAAAGCGTTTGATGTTGGATGATGAAATCGTCTCTTATTCGCCAACAAAAATCCTTTAAAGGATCATTTTGTTCTGACTGCGCTCATCAAATACTCTCATGTCCCAGTCATATTTTAAATTCACAAAAGACATCTGCATGAGCTCTGAACATGCTGCAGAAAAGTATCAAAGACAGTTTTTACTCCTTAAATGTAGAAGAGGCCAAAGTTTGCTTTGGGTTTGTTTGGTTTGGGATTAAAGTTAAGTCAGTGTTTCTTAAACAATCCAAAGCAGACATCGCTGTGATCCGTGCTCCACGTGTGCTCCAGCCTGTCAGACACAATGTTGGACTTTTAGTTTGAAACTATTTTTTATCACTTCTTAATCTCTATTTTGAAATCAATTACGACGGCAGGCCTGCGTTTCTGCTCAGACCTGCGAGCCGTGCTTCTATCTGTGATTGAGGATGCTGATGGATGTGGAAGCAGTGAGCTGCTGCTGCCTCGCTTCATGCCGTCAATATTTCTCCTCACGCTGTCACGCAGGTTGCTGTGCAGTGTTTCACTCCGGATCATGATTGAGTCTCTCAGGTAGCAGGTTGTGTTTTTCTTCGGGCTCTGATTTAGAGCTCTGGTGTCTTCTTCTGCAGTTTCTGAGATATGTGCGTGTGTGTGTGAGTGTATGTGAAAGTGCCTCCTCCCTAAGCCCCCTTGTGAGAGTCGTACGTTATATATCGTTTATTTGTGAGGAGGATTACAGCATTTTGGAGCCTGTAATCCATTCTGAGTTTCAAACACGCCCCCCCCTCTACTCCTCAAATCTACAGGCTGTCGCAAAGACCCGAACTCTGAACCTGCGGGCTTCCCTTCGCTTGTGAGAACTAACCAACGACCCACTCCCCCTCCTACCCAAAAACAACTACTTGTCCGCCCCCGCCAGGCTGCGGTGGAGATGGGGCGCGTTGTTTTACGGCTCGATCTGTCTTGTATGTCTCAGGCCAAATCCTATTTTTACGGCTTGCTTATACATTCCTGCTGCAAATGGTTTACATACCGCGGCAGGGAGCCGTCCTAAATCAGCTGGCAGCTCCGTGCAGCTGGGACAAGGTGGAAACCTTGTCATCAGCCCGCTTCACCGGCGATTAATGAGCCCCAAATTAAGATAATAACATCTTGGTCTGACCCGGGCCGGGGGATTACATCACTTCCACGGAAATTCAATTTTGACTCTTGTCGCTTTCGGTGAAATCCGCGGGGGCAGAGAGTATTTACCCGCCGTGTTTTCTCTGTCAGATTTATTTTGCGAGGGGACCGCTGCCCATTCATGAAGCTGGTGGCGTGTTTCCTCGTCCTCGTAGGGTCCTTCAGAGCTGTTCAAACACGGCTGAGTGAAGGTGGAGAGGCTGTATAATGAGCAGAGGAGTTACAGGGTGATGACTCTGCCATTCAGAGACCGAACACAATCTGCACCAGTGTTTCGGGCCGAGGCCCTCGAGTGCAGCCACACAAATCCTCTGTTACCCTCTCTGTTATAAAACCGTGTTTCATTCATGTTAGCAGCTCATAAATGGCCGCCCGTCGCCTCAGCAAACACAAGCTGAGGCCCTTCAGTTTCTTATGATGCACTCTGCTCAGGATTTTTAGAATTGTGGAGGCTGTAGTTTGATCGGAGGTGATGCTCAGGTGAGGCTCTGATTTACCATGCAGCGTGAGGAAAACACAGGCAGGCAACTGTCCGGGCAGCATGATTGGACACATCTAAAATCCCTTTCATTACGCTTCTTTCTTTGTTGGTAGAGCGATATAAATGTGCGTGGATCAGCTGTCTACCAGCCTCAAGCCCAGCAGCCCTCGAGAGCCCGGGTCTTGTTTCCTTTGAGTTAATTAGCCTAAAAAAATCCTTCTAAGTAAATGAAGAGAGAAACATACCAACTCCAGGGTCATCCAGTCCATCCACACTGGAGCTGCTGAAAGTACAGAAAAAAAAGGATCAAAACATTTAACTTTGCTTAAGTGTTGCTGCAACACAACTCCATCCTCACCTTGCAAGGCAGCTGGATTTGCATTGCCGCCATCTTGCAAGACCTCAAGTTATACTTGGGGATACAATCACCGTGGTTCAGACCAATCAGCAACCAATGAAGAGCAGCTGACAGTTGCAGCCATTTTTAAGTGTTTCAACAACCAGAAGCAGCTTTGAAACAACAATGGTGGCTCCTACAGAGGTTAACACAAATGCTTCATTTAAAGAAGAGCAAAGTGTGGCGCTGAAGGCTTTCCTCGACTCAAAGGATGTTTCCATTTCTCCTGATAAGTTTTCGTTATCTCTTCACATCCTGCAAATCCTAAATAAGAGCATGTGTGTAGGAAAAAGCTCCACAACAGCCTCCCAGTTAAACTTGTGAGTCAGATAGTTCTGGAATTTCTGATGATACACTCGACAGGAAAAAATGGCTCATGGAGGCTTCCGTTCATAAAAGCAGATAAGACGAGGTTAGTTTATCATCTTAAAGTCCAAAGGATGAACGTGTTCATGCTGACTGACGAGAAGTTTCCCTCCTAATGTGAACAGTTGGAGGCTGCCTGCTACTAGCTAGCTCATGTGTCATATCTCTCTGTGCTTGATAACTAGCAGCACAGTAACACACCTACTTCTTAAAGAAGGAGACATTAGAAGTTGGACTTTTGTCTCATTTTATTTCACACAACTGTCAGAAGTAAGACCATCAATTAACCGCGGGAGTCTTTGATTACATGTATGCTAAGTTTGATCAACTTTGATGGAGTCATAATTATTCTTTTAAATTTGAAACACACTCACCAAGTTTGTCTAAAATGTACGGAAGCCCTGAGCGGACATTCATCCATACATTTGATTTACTCTGTTTTCCCGTGATAACGAGATCATTTTCGTTTTCTGGAGATCTCGACTTATTTACCTCGCTATCTCGAGATTACAACGCTGCACCGCTGTAACGTCACACGAACACAGAAACAGACTTAACTGACCTCATCAGTGTCGGCGATGGCAGCGTGGCACGTCCTGCTCAGTAACATCACAGTGAGCAGCCTGTTGGTCTGTTTTCTACATCGACAGAAAATTATCCCGTAATCACGAGAAAAACAAGCGTTGTTATGTCGAGATAACGAGATAAATAAGTGGAGATGTCCAGAAATGTATTTATTTATTTTTATTTATTTAATGTTTACTTGTATAGGGACAAGTAAGAAGCGAGTAAACCGATGCCACACACTACAGCATTTACAGCCTTAGCTAATTTGCGATGGGCCTTTAGAAAACATCAAATCAACGACAAATGCACAAGAGACAGAACAAAACCATAAACCAGATATAACTATACAGGATCCAAAATATCCGACAGTAAAACTTGCATGATTACAAGACTGAGCCCTCTTTCGAGTTTAAAACGCTCCCAGCCATGGTCCAGTTTGAGCTCTGCAGGTGAGGCGTTCCACATGTTGATCCCCTGAACAGAAAAAGCGCTTCGTCCAAGTGATAACTGACGAAAGGGCACCTTACGATCTCCATCAGATGCTCCACGTGTTACAGAGCCTGAAGGTCACTGAGCACCTGAGGAGCCTGACGATGTAAGCATTTATGGACGAGTTTCAGAATAGCAAAAAAACATATGAAATGTTTTTAGAACACGTTAACTCGTCACCACAGGAGAACAGAGTAAAGAGCAAGTATGGATGAATGTCCTTTGACGGCTTCTGTAAAGAGGTGCAACTTTTTTCTGTGTTGTGCATTTTTCCACCAACTGGAAAGATTTAACCTGCAAATCACTCCATTCGCATCATGTACTACAGCCCTGTAGATCACATTGTGCTGTTTATATGCTGTTAAAGTACAGCTCAGTCTTTTCGTCCTCCCCTTCACTCCTTAAACTCCCCTCTGCAGCCGCGATGACGTAAAGAAAAATAAGTTGAATTTTACATTTTGTGACTCCGTTTTTTTCCCTCCTACATCCTCGCCTCGCTTCCAAAGGAATTACCTTTTTGTTGCATGTGGGAGAAAAAAAACTTCTTAAAAGTCTTATGAGTGAAAAGGATGTTACCTCATTAAAGAAGAGGCCGTAAATCTGTCTCCCTCCTCAGCAGCACCGCTGCACATCTGGCCGCTCGCTGCAGCCGCTCATTGTTGCTCTCTCTCGCTGAGCCTGGATGGGATTTATGGTTCCTTCTGCTTGTGTCACATGTTGTTTAGTCCGGCTCCCCTATCAGCCATCTCATGCCGGTACCGTCCCGTCTCATGCTTGGGATTTTTGCCAAAGAGTAATGCTCCCTGTGTGAAGATAGTGTACATCTGTCACTGGTGAAACGTTTACTGTGGCTCTGTAGCTCGGAGTGTTAACTGCTGCTGTCTGGATGAATCTCCAGCTGAGATAAGCAGGAAGCATCCTGGATAATGATGTTCAGAAAATAAAATGTGACTCCTTTTGACTTCTGCAGGGCTTCATGTCTCTTTTAAGACAACATTCATTAATACAAGACAGACACTAAATACACTTCTGTTCATGTTTCAGCTCTTTCGGTTAAAGTTTAATTCCTTCGTTTAAACGCTGTCGATTTAATCTGATGGGATTTACTTTCTGTAAAGTTACTGACCTGTACTTCATTGTATTGCTGGTTAGCTTTATGTCACACGTGCATTATTGCAGGTAAATGACCGCTGCCTGCTGAGGTGAACGTCGTATCTTTGTGGATGTTACACACACAGTAGGAGTTTGCAGTGGATCAAACACACACACATCTTTGCTGTGATGTAGGCTTCGATTTAGCAGGTCAAAGTTGAAGTCCTCTCTTACCTCACTCTCAAGATGCCTGCTGATTCTTTATTCGCTCCTTCGCTCTCATGGAAAGAAAGTGAGCGGGAGGCGAGTATTAACCAGGTGTCCTAAAAGTAGGTGCTCGTTCGATCGTCAATGAGCTTCAGAATCAGGCTGGAGCTGCCGGATAGCTTCCTGTCAGTCAAAATAGGCTGCAACCAACGACTAGTTTGATCGTCTACTAGTCATCGCTCATTATCTGATTAGGCGAATAATCGTTTCAATGAACTGCACACTAACTTAATGTCTCTCATTCAGCTCTCAGCTTTGGAGGTTCTTTTAAACGTGCTAACTACCAATAAAGACAATAAATATGAGTTCTTTATTCGACAATATGTCTTTTAATAAACTTTGCTGCTGATTTGGCTCTGACCCATACAAAAGAGAAATAAAAGGAGGAAGAAGAGATGAGGAGAGAAAATGTGAAAAAAAGGTTTTAATGTGAGGGAGTGAAACTGTAAATGAGAGAAGAATCCCACCGCTGTAACTTTGGACTGTTTAAAAGAAAGATACATCAGGTCCTATAGCACGACAGTGTTATATTAATGTTAAAAGCAAATACAACTCTGTCTATAGATAGCTAACGTTAGCTAGCTGAGATGCTAATTATCTTATCTGTGCGAGTCTGCGTCGTCCACAAGTCCATCGTGCTGTCTCCTCAGATGCTCGTGCATCACCGACGTGCTCCTGTGATTATCAAGCTCCGCTTTACAAACCTTACCGGTGATCCTTTTCTCTGCAGCGTTGAGGCTGAAATGCTCCCAGACTGTCAGGACGCGATGGTGTTGCATTGACTGCCGCCGTTTTGCTATGTTTTGTTTACCTTCCTGGTCGCTGTTTGCATGCACATCTCTCAGCAGAGATGTAAGGATGTGAGACGGCTCACCCCTCAGCAGTTCAGCTCCGGAAAACTATGTTATGTCAGCGCACGCGATGATGTAACCAACTAATTATCGACAATTCAATTTGGTGGCAACTAATTTTGTCATTGATTTGTGTCCAAAATGCGTTCCACCCCTAGTGTGTGTGGGCCGGACCTTCTTCCTTTAGCGCTTGTTCTGAATATGTCCCACAAGGTCCGTCCATTTTTATGCAAAGGTCCAAACCTCTAAAAACATATTTCTAACTTACTTTATCACAGAAATAATAAAACTTCATAAACAACATGTTAAATTTTAACACCCACATTTACTTTTTTCTCCTGGTTTAGTTTCACTCCTGAAAATCCTCCCCCCCCCTGTTACCAAACTTGGATGATCCGTGTGCAGACAGGCCCGCTCTCCCCTCTCCCACGGTCTCTCACAGCCCATACATCAGTGTAAAAGCAAACCTGTGACGTCGGGGGTCATGATATACTGTGACTTGACTTTAAGTGTGTGTACAGGTCGGAATCTCTCTGTACGTGTAGACAGAAGCACTGAGGTTGTAGGCCGACACACAATGCCAGACGCTTCCAATTACACGTGTGTATCTGTCAGGGGCCTCCGAGCTTTGCCCTTTATGAAAACAACCAGCGGCAGGAGAGCACGCGAGGCCGCTGCGGTGAGGACGCTGCAGATCTGCTCGGCTGTTTGCAGCCCGCAGCTGCTTTTCACGCTCGTCGGGGAGACTCGCCTGTCTGAACGAACACACAGAGTCGTTATGAAGCAATACAGGGAATGTTAAAAGAGCGGGCTGCAGACACTGTCGAGGACGAAGGGTCATGGCCCCCATTGTCTCTGGATATTTGAGGATGTTAATGACCGAGGGAGCCTCTGTTTGGACATCATCAAATCTAAAAGTACTCAACCACATTATAACCATGCTTACTGATAAAGCCTTAAATAAAGAACAAATATAAATGTTTTTGACAGTAAAATTTAATAAAAAAACATTTCTTTTACATATTTTTTTGTTTTGCTAAATGTTTCTTTGTTAAAGGGGAGGTGCTGGGGAATGTGGACTCCTAACGTCAGTGTGCCTTAAAAACCCAGTCACTCCGGGAAGTTGCAAAGTTGCATTTCCGTAAATTCAACCAAATTGCCGCAGCTTTTTCACCGACCAATTTTAGCCAACGTTCCTGCTAATTTGACCACTCTATTTCCCTGTGCTTGAGAAGTCTTTTTCGTCACCAAACTTACGTATTTGATTTGCAAAATATGGATCAGCAGCAGCCAAAGTAACGAGTAGAACAGCACAAATAAATAAACGTCATAAATAACGTGTGGACTCCTTTGCAATTATTGGTAGCATTATAATGTGCATGCGCAGTGTGAAATCAGCATTTCATGCCTATTGACTTTAGTGTCATGCAGTTTATTTACATTTTATTTGGAATCCAGACATCGACCAGCTCGCTCAGCCAATTTGTCGGAGCGTTTGTCCCAGTCGCTCACAGCTGATATGTGATGTGTTGAACAAAACAGAAACAAAATGCTTTAAAACAATGCAACTGGTTAAAAAGCTGCAGCGACATGAGGCATTTTTGGTCACGACAATCACAGAAAAACTGAAAATCCTGGAGCGACTGAAAACCAAGTAAAACTTATGAACCCACAGTGTTCCTTTGCAGTGCAGCAAAAACATTAGCTTCTTGTGTTTGCTCTGTGCTGCCTGTTGCTGCACTTACATGATTTCATTTTATATAAAAAGAGGGCCGATATTAAAGTATAACAGTTTTTTTTAGAGCTAACATGATAGAGGAAACAACAGCGAATAGGCAGCGACCATGTGGCCCTTTTCCATGTTCACTGGATGAACCTGATTAATTTTCTTGGAGAGGTTTTGCAGAGTGGGGTCTTCACTGCTGCAGGCTGCACCATCTGTGTGACAGCGCTGGGAAGCTCAGAGGCTGCAAACTGGTTTAAAGTGATGCATTTGAAAACTGCGAGGTCCAACGAGTCACTGTGAAGTCAAAGGAAGTCCAGCTTTAAAAAGTCTCTCTGATTGTTGTCTGTGTGATGAGGATCATAGTAACTTTCTTGCATGTTTTATCACCAGCTTTCCTACATTTGCAATGATTTCACAACGGCTGCCTAGAAGATCCAAACACACTCAGCGGTGTCAAACATTGTTCTGCGCTGTGGAAAATGTAACGCAACATTTCTTATCCTGTTAGCCATGACTATTTTTAGTCATGCTGCTGGCGTGGACACGAACAGAGGCGCTGTTTGTGTTTCCTTGTGGAAGAAGTCAAATGTGTTTGGACATGAGGTCCTGAGACGGCCACAGACACCAGTATTTATTTACTGATTGCTTTTAGGATGTGAAGAGAATTTCAACAAATACAAGAAAAAGTGCCTCCGAAATACGTCCCTACTAAGCTTTAAATGTACCGTGCCTATCTGTTCTGCGAGAGCTCTAATAAAGAATAATACCTTAAAAATACAAAAGCATGTCAGCAGCATGTGTGCTCAAATGTTAAAGCTTAAATGCTTATTTTCCATGGTGAACATGCTGTAAATGGTCAATTTCAGCATATTAACATCCAGAATAAATGTTAAAAGTTACATTTAAGATAAACCTAACCAGGTCATACTCTGAGGTCAATATTTTATTCCTTTCTCCTTTTTTTAAACACATTTTAACCCTTTTAGAGGTACCAATCTATGACCGGCAAAGCTCTCAATTTCCTGTAAATCTAACAGCTTTTTTTCCTGCTTTGGCCTCTCTTGTTAGTAAATCCTGAAAACCTGCATGAACTCTTGTCCCGCCTTTAATCACCTGTAACAGAGCCTTTTACTTCACTGTTTCAGAGGAATAATCTCCTCCCTGGATGTAGCTTTAATTACATCACCCGGCCAGCAGCACCTCCAGCTCACACAGCCCACACCCGTCCCGTCACGACCGTCAGCTGAGCGCTCAGCCCGCTGCGTCGCTGCAGCTTCAAAGCGGCTGCTCGTCTGGCTCACGCCAAAAGCAGTTACAGTGTTGCAGAGCAGACCGCCGCCACACAAAGGAAGCTTTGCTTTAATGTTATCAGAGACTGATCCACGTCTGCAGGCCTGTAATGATGCTGTATTTCCCTGCCTGTCTGACAGTGGCCTTATGGCTTTTATAAGCAGCCACTAATACAACTATACACCATTAGAGAGCCTCTTTTATTACGTTTGCAGCCTGCAGGAGCTCATTCATCTGCTGAGATGGATCACTCCTGTTTTTGTGACAATCAAGATGAATGAGTTTATGCCTCCCTCTGGTCATGGAGGCGGAGGACGAGGCCTTCAGAATCAGGATATATTTTATCTCATAGAAAAATAGAACTAAAAACCACTTTACCCCCATTTACAGAAGGGTGCTTGATTTTATCAGTTTTTGATGGTTTTAAGTGTCTTTGCAGCTTTAAGAGGTCAATAAGGCCTGTGGTCTGTTCTGTGTAACTAACAAAGATGTTATTATAAACCATATTGAATAGAGAGTTACTTCCTTGTACTTTTTCTGGAATAAGATCGCAGCTATTTTAAACATAATAACAAAAAGTTTTTGAATGCTATTTTAGAGTTGTTAACCCGGCTAACTGAGTAATCCTGCCGTGTAAATTACCCACACCAGGGGGAACACTATGAAGCAGGATTTGCGGTTATCAAGGAACCTTCAGGGTTAACTCCGAGTTTTCAGTACTACGAAGCTTCTTACTGGGGTAAATAACCATGGTAACTTATGCTGAACACCTAACTTGCTCCGGAGCAGGTTATGTTCGAGATAGATCAACCTGAACTCATCACCACCTACTGACCAATCAGGTCTCTTGATTTAGGAGGAGGGAGAGAGAGCGGTAAAACACTTCCGCTTTACCCGATGATTTTAGGAAATATATTCACAAAATATATTTATTGTCCTTCACTGATACATCTTCAACAGACACTGATACAAACACTGAAGCCTGAAGTACTTTTGTACTCATAAGATGTGACAGTAAGCATCCGTACTGCTTTTAATTTTGGTTTTATAGGCTGTTTATTTAATATTTGCTTCATGGGTCTGTTTGATACGGCTGAGAGAACAAGGTCTAAATCTGCCACTAACAAAAATATATCTGTGCAACATATTAATCTAATGTAATAGGCTACATGAGTGTTATAATATATCATGCTCTAATGATGGAGCAGTCATATTATTATATTTGCACAGTCTGTGCTGTTTTGCTGTTTGTCCTTCCTGCATCCAGCAGCTGCAGCTGAGTGCATTCCAGTCTGGATTATGTGTAACTTCTTCATATCTTTCTGAAATCAGAGTTAGCTCTGAGTTCGTAAAACATGCCGGTCAGCTGATGGCAGACTTGTCCGTGTTCAGATTGCTCGTTTGCTCCAAACAACGGCCCTGTAATGTGAACGCGCTCAGAGAAACCCTGGGTTGACTTATGGAGTTGACAACCAGCGTCGTGTGACAGTTCAGCGTGATCTCCTTTGTCAGGTTAAGTGAAGCCAGATCAGAAGAAGAGACCCTGGGTCTGTTGAACTCGCTTCGTAGTATAGGCCACTGGACTCTGCAGGTATCTGACTGATGATTAGTGATACAAAACCTTTCTTTACTTGCACTTCTTATGAATAGTGGGGTATCCTTTTCTTATTGTGAATAAGTGCAAGTTGGCACCGGCCTGTGACTTTTTTTTCCCATGTAACACACCAGGTTGATCTTTCTTTACACAGTAGTTTGAACAACATGCTCTCAGCACTTTTAGTTAACTAAACTACATTTCTCTCCCTAGTAGCTCTGCTGTCGTTCAGTTTCTCCAAGTATGAAGCATGCCTGCATGCAAAGTGATGCTTTCCAACAGTCCAAACCCTCCAAACACTGCGCCATGATGTCAGATGGAGTCACAAAATAATTCAAATATTTCAAGTTGTACAGTCAAATATCCAAATAATTGTTTTAAAGACTTTTTACATCAAAAGAGACGACTCTGGTATCTTGTGATATTCCTGGAAACGTCTTTTGAAATGATTAATAAGATCCTTCCTTCCTTTTTGGTCGGTATCAGATCCTCCTCTCCAGCCTGAGCTGTGATAGTGAAAGTGTTCGCAGTCTGTGTAACGCTCCCTGGTACATCTGAGGACACTGACAGTTATGGCGTTCAGCTCTTTATCCTCTAACCGCTCCGTCTGCTGCGACCGTAAACCTCTTTATCAGGATGGAAGCTGTCTCTTTCTTCTGTCCCTGTGTTCTTCACTGAGTTTTGTTTATTTGAGGCAGAGCTGTAAAAGATGTTCTGGACCGTCCTGCTGCGGGGTCAGACTGCTGCCGAGGCTTTGATGAGACACTGTAACTGCACCCCTCCACGACCGACCCCCGTCCCCGTCCACGCACCCCCCAGAACCAGCCAAATCTAAATGGGGGGCTTTGATGTGACTGGATGGTGCCTGTTGTTATTGTTTGTATCAGGGCTTATCACAGCCGACTCTGACCCCCCCTTCCCCTTACCTTACCCCCATCAACAACCCCACAAACACACATTATAAAGGTCACAAAAGGTCATCATGTTTTGTGCTTCTATTGGCTGCTATTAACAAACTTTTCTTTTTACTTCTAGAGCAAAAATCGTTCCTTCTTCTTCTCCTCTTTTCCTCTCCCTCTCTTCTTCTTCTCCTCTCCTCGGTGCAGCCAGGCTCTCCCTGATAAGGATGATGGATGGGGCAGAACTCTGGCTCCAGCCAAGCCCGGCAGCTTCCTGGGAGCTGAGAGATACAGAGCGGGAGGAGGGGAGGGGGTTTGGTGGATGATGGGGGGTTTTGGTGGAGGGGGGTTGCTTGCCTTTGCAGCCCACCGGACTGCCAGATGATAATACAGTAAAGGTGGCCACTTGTACCCGATCACGGCTGTAGGTTTATTTAAGGTGCTGGACAACCAAACATGACCTCCGTTTTTGACTTGTATTCAGGGGGAGTATTCTTGTAAGTCAGTGGGGGGGCAACATTTTGTAAATCCACGGATGAACATGTAATCTTTTTAAAGAAGCTATAAAAATCGTTTCCAGGAAAGTGTCCTTTAGCTTTAGCTTTAGCATGAAGCGCAATGTTCTCATACTCTTCAAGCAAGTTAACCTGGAACAAAACTTGTTAGACATCCTAAATAAATATGGATCTGAGTTTAAGCTTTTTGACTGCAAAATATTTTGTTTTCCTGACTTCTCCTCTTCTCTCCTCTGCAGAGCAGTGTTAGGTAACTTTTAAAAGTAACTCGTTACGTTGCTGCGTTACCTCCTGACTAAAGTAACATGTTAGATTACTTTTGCGTTACCTAAAATTAAACCTCCTTTGTGACTCGTTCCACATGTGTGTTATATCGTCAGGACGGCGTGTAGCCTGCTGTACGTCTACCTTTGAATGTATCGACTCTACCGTCAGTGCAGAGCCTTGTTTACGGCCCATAATCTGTAACTCTGCAGCCTGAGAACAGTCTTTATTATGTTAACAGTCTGACAGTGAACTGGGCTGAGGCATACAGTGTTAGGCACAGCTGTTTCCATGACAACAATACAACACAGGCTCTTAGTCCCACCAGTGTTGTGGAGCTGTGTTTAGCGCCCAAACATTCAGAACAATGTGAATATTTCCACAAAGTAAACGCTGTCCTCTCTGACAGCTCGCTAGCTGAGTTAGCTAGCTACGCATGCGCACTGACACAGCTGTGTTTACCTTCTGCTGGTGCACAGCTACCTGCCATGAACAGAAAAAGGCGCCTTCATTCTGCAGAAAGGGTCCATGCAGGGGATGAATGTGGTAAATGTGTATAAATCCTCACATGCACCACATGAGACATACGTTTAAATATGCAGTTTCAAAAGGCCATGTTTGTTCCCAGGACAAAGAGAGCAGAGGCGACGGCTTCCTCCTCCCTTTGGCACATCACTGCACATCATTAATAAGACTTTAAAATGCCTCACATTCTCATACTTTCCTAATCTAGCTGCCACTGCCCCTCAGAGTCATTCATTTGGACTCAAACAGATAAACTATTAATTGTGTCTTTTATAGAGCGACGTCTTCCTTGAATTTCTGTATAAAAATGTATGTTTAGTTTACTGTGAGGGACAGAGGCAGCATCAGGTCACAGCTCTGTATCTCTTACTGTAACTGAGGCGTGTAACCTCGCGGCCACACAGAGCTGGAACACTGAGATTACGCTAATGATTTGTTTGGGTTTCAGGAGGACACAGGGGTAAAACTGAGCCGATACATTGTTAAATAAAAACCCTAATCTGTGTTTACGTCCCAGGAAAAGACAGGCATTCGCTTTCATAATGAATCAGAGCTGATAGTGTTTCCCACAGACGACTTTCAGTTCTATTTTCTGCAGCTCTGTCCGTGCTGCCAGGATTTAGGGTGCAAAATGGGCAAGCTGAAGGATGCATAAACCTGCTGCTCTGGGTGCGATCAGAAACTTTAAAGGGATGGCGGCCATGAAGCTAGTAGCTGCTACCTTAAACAAAGCCTGTTTTAACTCCATATAAACAGACCCCTCAGTTCCTGTTCAGATGCATCTAAAATAAAAACTATTATGGCTACAACCAACGTTCTTTTTGCAGCTGTAATCTTTGGCTTACATCTTTCCTTATATCATCTGTTTGTTGATGATGACTTCATTCAGTTTAATTACATGCGGTTTAAAACAGGCTGAACAAGCTAACTCGTTCACTGACTCACCCCTCCTACCCGCTACCAGCCACTGCAAACTGTGAATGTGAGGCGAGACCACCGTATCAGCCTCGCCCTGTGAGGAAAAACAACCACTTTGACGCTTGTTTCAACTCAGTAGTCACTCCCGCAGTCCGGCGCCCAGGACTCGCTCCCTGCCCTGAGCTGAAGGTCTGACTCGCGCTTACACAAATCCTTCACTGAATCACTAACTCAGTACCTGCTCTCCCAACACAGCAGGGCACAAAAAGCACTTTTTCCGCACACAATCACGGGAAAACGAGCGTCACACATCTGCAAAACAACTCGCTTTACTATCAGAAATTAATCAGAAAGAAAAGAGCTGCACGATTAAATTTAATCTCCATTTTAGCGGAGTGCTAAACCAGAAGTTAGCCCGATCGAACGACGGAAGTCTCTCGTGCACATGCTCTGTGGGCACTTGAGCCGGCGGGGGATTCAAGCTCTGGGTAACTGACTCTAACACGACTCTCTTTCGTGAGTGACTCATACAAACTCGAGTTAGTAAAAAGAGTCGAACTTCCCATCACCAGATCTAAGATAAAACTACCAGCTAGAGCATTCCCACTTTTTGCAACTGAAAGCTAAGGCCATCTTGTTTCGTATCCATACATTGCACATGCTTTGATGATGTCATTGTGTTACATAACGTGCGGTTTAATAGGCGGGGATGATGCACAGGCAGCGTGGGGTTTGCAACGTCCTGTTTGAATTGATCTCAAATAAAAACTCTAACAGCTACAGAATGAACTCAAAAAGCTTCAAATCATTTGGTGAAACTTTTCTTTGCATGTTTCTACATTCAGATTCTTTTTGCATCGATATGTTTTGTAAGTTTATTTAGCTAAATTTGAAGAAAAACATGCAGATTTTTTTTAATTTTTTTTATTTTTATGGTTTACTGTCTTGCATAACCTTTTAGCTTACATTGTACGGATTGTAAGGATATAAAGCTTTGAAAAATACACCAAGAAATGACATCACAATAAGCAACAATACTGACATAGGCCCTGGTGGACTACTTCTATAGCAGAGGTTAAACACTGTGTGTCCGTGTGTCTTTGTCCGGGACTTAAAGTCCCTCCATAAATACACACCTCAGCTCTGTCACACTCCTGATGAACGCAGAGATACAGCCAAGGGACAACTTTTATTTCCCAGAATTCCTCCATTCCCCCATAAGGTGTGCGCTCACAGAGCACGGAGATGATTTAAGGCTGTTTATCCCGGCTCGCTTAAACATTTACTTTCCAGCACAAGGTGAAGCTGAGGAGAAAAATGTCTCCGCGGGGTTTAACACCGTCTCTCTCCAAACTCCACACCGCTGACGTTTACAAGACAAACCTGCGATGGCAGCGAGGGATCATGGGATACGTGTGCGTGTATATTCTGTAAGGTCACACGCGGAAGTTCATCGGTTCGCTTGCTGCATCGTGTCTGCGAGGCGTCTCCATTTTTCACAGCAACACATTGTTTTGATCCGGTTCCTCTTTTTAATGACCCATAATCCTTTACTGTAAAACAGCTGGAAGGAGATCCAAAGACCCCTGCAGACTGACTTATTATCAGTTTACAGTAAAGGTCAGAGAATAAATAAATGAGCATTTCTCTGCACGTCCTGAACCTTCACCTTTTTATGTTCTTCTCCTGAGACTCTTCGCTCCTTCTCTGACGTTTTATTGCTTCTTTATGTTTAATTTCTTGCTCCTCTGCCCTCCTCCGTGTTAAGCCTTGATAATATACAACACCTTGAGCTGTTTAAGAGACAGAAATGAGTCCAGGGACACCAGGCTTTCTTTAGCTCCACTTAAGGGGAGTCTCTGTAGGGGACACGAGCGTGGGACAGATCAGGATCAAAACTGTGATTTTTAAAGCACCATGAGGACCAGGAGTTTTACTTTAATTCAGTAAAGTTTGGTACATTTTCAGTTTCATAAATAAGTTGTACTTCATTGAATGGTTGTAGGGAGGACGAGTGTGTGTGTGTGTGTGTGTGTGTGTGTGTGTGTGTGTTTGGGGGGCGGGGGTCCCACTAATGGTGGGTTAAGCTGAGACAGATTAAGACACGTAGAGGAAAAGGTCGAGCACGATTAGTGGCTGCCTTAATGGTATAATGTTGCCTCTATTTGTGTGTTCCTGGAGAGAGAGACGATGTGTGTGTGTGTGTGTGTGTGTGTGTGTGTGTGTGTGTGTGTGAGATCAACAAACACACTACATTTACAGTTTGCATCTAACACTGTTACAGAGGTTTAGACAGTCAGACTGCAGTCCTTTCTGAGTGCATCTTGAGGGCAAATCCAGCCATGTTGGTCAAATTAAACTGATTACACGCCAGTTACAACGACTATATCGGGCACATAATTGATGAACTGACTCCTTAACTGTCAGTGCCAGGTTGTTTTCTGTGTGTGTGTGTGTGTGTGTGTGTGTGTATGTGCGCGTGTGTGAGAGAACAGTGACAGACATGGCGTCCGCTGACAGCCGGCTCGGTCTTATCTTCCCTGCAGGAGTGACGTTAGGGAATCAGGAGGGGGGAGGAGAGAGGAGGGAGGGACAGATAGAGAGGTAAAAGTGTGTGTGTGTGTGTGTGTGTGTGTGTGTGTGTGTGTGTGTGTGTGTGTTTCTCTTGTCAACACACACTTGTCGCAGTGTTCCTCTTTTTCTGATGCTCTGCCTCTTTCTGACTCCGTGCCCGCTGACACAGCTCTTCACTGTTGGTTGATGGTGACGTTGTTGAAGCCTCAGGCCTAAGATGGAGATGGAAAGGAAGCATCAAACCCTTCACGTAGAGTCCGTGACGCTTGAATTCACCCTGCAAATTAAATTGTCTTCTGGGACAGAAACCAATATTTCAAGGCTTCTGTTGGACCAGTAGATATCAGGCCCAGACTTCCCTCTCCATGCAACGATCAACTTTTGATGCTGGATCAGAATCTGCGCCTGGTTTGCTTTCTGTACTCATACGTAGATATCTGTTCATAGACTCCTCCCTTCGTGCACAGGGATTACATTTCAGCCCTTGTTTTCCATCTCTCTGCTCTCCATGTGGACTGTTTCCCCTCGTGCAACCATAAAAAATATATCAGCCTATATTACTTGGGCTACAACCATAAATGGAAACCAGACAGCTTCTGATACCAAAATCTGTCCCTTATCTTTGAATTCTGCAAGAACCAATCAACGCCGGCGTGCAGCCTGTGTAATGGACGTAGCCGCCGTGACATCACCCATCGGTTTCTCTACTGTGTAAATGAAGCCTCGAGTTTGGGATGTGGCTGCTGCCATGTTGGTTTTCTGGAGCCAGAGGTGACCATGTGTGGGTGGGAGGGGTCTGTGTCTGATCCATTAACTCGTGAATGAGCTAGTTTAACTTCATGTTTCCTACAGAGGAGATTCTTTTTGTGGTGGTGACTGACTGCAGGTGTTTATCAGACTAAAGATGTAGTGGAGTCCAGTGAGAGAGCAGTCTCGCCATTTACTGTGATGCCTTTTCGCCTCTGTTACTACGCCCGATGTCGGCTCAGAGATGGAACGACTTCGCCCCAACATTGAGCCTCGAGGCGAATGAAGACGAGGCGTACCAGAGGCGTATCAATCCTGCCATGAACTGGCAGTGTAAAAAGGGTTCATGTTTAATGTGTTGGTCCCTTGTTGTTTGGATTATGCACACACAAAGACACCTGTGCATGTTACACGAGAGCCTGAGAAATGACATAAAACAGACAGACATACGTTAAGACCCTCATCTCTTGTTTAGCTGTTCTCATCAGAAACATCACTGCTTAAGACAAAGTAAAACGTCCTCCTGGAGAGTTAAAGGGAGAGAGAGCAGAGATGGTGGAGAGGCTGAATGGGACGAGGGTGAGAGGAGGTGTTTGGGATGGAGAGATGACAGAGCTGTAGAGAGGAGGAGGAGAAAGAGGGGGCACAGCGAGGAGAGAAGATGAGGTAAGAGAGTCGTGGGAAAGGGATGAGAGAGAGTGACAGAGGAAGAAGAAGAAGAGTGATGAAAGAGGAAGAGAAACTATTTGAAACCTCTTTGAGCCTCTACAGGTGACCAGGTGGAGTCTTCTGCATCCTGTCCTGCTACAGTGGCAAAAACTACAGACACATGTTCACAGTCGGATCAGGAAACCAAAAACCTTTTCATGCTGGACCGCAAGAACTCTCTGAACAGCAGACAGGCAGCAAGAATTAAGACTTACTAACAGGTAAATAAAGTTTGGTTACGTTTGTGCAGCAAAACTACGTGTTTACGTTTTGACCACGGTTTGGGCAAAGCAAAGGAAATACCTTTAAGTACGTAACATGATATCATGGACACACGAAAGCAACTTAACGTTCAGTTCATAAAAATAGATTGAACATTGCTACACAAAGGGAACGGCACTTCTTATCCATCCATCCATCCATGCATCCATCCATCCAATATCTATCCTGTTCAGGGTCGTGGGGGGGCTGTCATTGGGCGAGAGGCGGGGTTACACCTGGACTGATCACCTGTCAATCACAGGGCTGACACGCAGACAACCTTTCAAGCTCACACTCACACCTACGGACGATTTAGAGTCACCAGTGAACCTAATGAGCATGTCTTCAGACTGTGGGAGGGAACCCGCGCATGCACAGGGAGAACATGCAGACCCCACACAGAAAGGCCCACTACGTCTGAGCCGGGATTCAAACTAGGAACCTTGTGGCTGTGAGGCGACAGCGCTAACCACTGCACCGCCATGCAGCCTGTTAAGTGCATCAACTGGTTAAAATTCCTCATGTCCAATATTGTGACATTACATGTCAGTTAGCTTCATCTGTACTTAGTGCTAATTAGATGTTAGCATGCTGTTGAGCATGGTATAGATGCTAATCATCAGCATGTGAGCATTTAGTCGTCTCACAGAGCTGCTAGCATGGCTGCAGACGCTTGTTCTCGTTTGATTAATTCATGCTTTATTAGTGTTTTAGTGTTTTAGTGTTAGTGCGATGCTTTCTAGCCAGCACACCTATGTTGGAACCAAAGAGGATACCCACCTGATGCCCAGACAATTTGCCCTCCCCTTCCTTACCCCATGCGTTAGCCCAGATGACATGATGAAGGGCCCTTGATGGACTCAAATCAGGGCCTAAGTTAGAAGAATGTCGCCCAGTTGGGACCCAATCCCTTCCCCATGTTTGCTGTCTATTAACCCATGTGTACCTTCACAGCTGCTCGTGTGGGCCCCCAAACCAGCCCACTCAGAAGTCCAGTTGAAGCCCACCTAACCTGGGAGAGACTCGTGTACAGACCCCATTTGTTTTGTTGGTGCTGCTGTCCCCAATTTCCCCACATGTCTATCATTGTTAGGGATCGGATCCAAGATGATACTGTGTACTCGTTTAGAGGAAATAATAACGGAGTGTGATATCGGAAAATAAAGTTGTGAAAGAGTGAGAAAAAATGCTCCAGAGAGATAAGACGGCAGCAAACGAGCACTGCTGTCATGGCGCGCAGCCATTTTCCAGCACAGTCTTAAAGGCAAATCAAAGAACGTCTCCACTAATGGTTGTTTTAGGCTTCTAATGAGGCGGAAATGTGAATTGGGCAATCACAACAGAGAGCCTCATATTTTAAAGCCAAGCAGAGCTCAATGTGAAGAGGCAGTCTGAGTTGAGCCCGGGTGCACACCGCGGAGCAGCAGCCGCCACTTGTTTCTGTTTATTTCTTCCTCTTGCTGTTTGTCTGATGGGACGAACATCAAAGAGGAAACGGACGTCTGAGACGTTTTCATTTTTCTTTCTTTGCTTCATTTTTTCCCTTCGCTCTCTATCTCCGTAACTCGGGGGAACATGGAAGCCGTGTGACCCTGGATGATTTATCTGCACATTTCTCCCTCTCTCTCTCCAGCTAAAGTAAATGACTGGTATGTGGGGAGACTCCGCAGCCCCCCTCACGGCTATTAGGCCTCCCTCCGCCTCCCCCTGTGGAGAGAGGCAGATAAGGAAAATTGAAAATGAAGAGGAAAGAGAGGGAGATGACTGCATCCACAGGCAGACCTCTTGTTCTCCTCCACTATCTCTCTCTCGCTCCCTCCTTTGAGCTTGATTAGCCGCCAAGCTTAAGAGGCTTGTTATCAACCTTGGAGACGATGGAAGTTCATCGGCCACAGGACTTGACTGATGGAGACGGGGATGGAGGCTTTTTCTGCGTGTGTGTGTGTGTGTGTGTGTGTGTGTGTGTGGAGGAAGTGGCGTATATCTTCTTGACTGATGTGGAGTCACGGTAGAATGCGGTCAGTTCATTCGTATGCGGGCCTCGGGGACTCCAACATGTCTGCTGGCTGGTTCCTCTTTCAGTCTCTAAACAACAGGCTCATTTTGACACAAACATCTTTTTATAACAGGAAAATAGAAGTTGTAGGATTTGATCTGAATCTATGAAGTGAGTCAGACAAGGCATAGAAAGTTTCTACTTTCAGGGCACTTATGGAATACCCCCTTGGGGATCTATTAAGTGTTATTTTATCTTATCTCATCCATGGGAGGGCAGCAAACCATCCATTCTGAACCCAGAGGCCCAAACAACAGGTCCTCATACCTGAATAACATCATATTGTGCACATAATGTTTCATTCAAGTTTAATCCTTTTGTTCATGCACGGTCAGTTGACTGCTGTTAAACCTGAAGGTTGTTGGTTTTATCGCGAGTGGCCAAATTTGAACACAAGTCCAGTCGCTGGTGCGAACATGCTACTGAGCTTGTTAGCTAACTGCTAATAAACACTACGAGAAGAGGACATCCACTCCTCTTTTAGGTACCTTTACAGTGAGAACCAGTCACAAGACGCAGACTTGTTTGGTTAAAACAAATCGACTCTACTTGAAATCATGCAGTTGCATTGTGGGTAATCTCTATTTACAGATTGTACATCTCTATGTAGAATCTGTAGGCAGGGACTTGGATTTTAGGGACAGCAAGTGTAGTTCGTTTGTAGTGCACTTGTAGTCCAAGTAATATTGACCAGTCACGTATCAGCAGGCTGCGGCGTATGCAGGAAAAACAGTCTGTGTGGAGAGCACAAGCAGGCGGAAAGTAACGCGCCGTAATGACATCCTGACTCCCGTCAGCGTCATCTGAACGATTTAGCCTCTTATTAATCTCTTTTAACAGACATCTGCATGCTAACAGCTAACAACCTGTTCAACAGTTCAAACTGTTCAGCGTTCAGATTTCCCGACTTCTTCTGAATGCATCAGAAATGATCGATCAGACCTCCAACAAGTTTCTCATTTTAAAGTCGTTTTCTTCTCCTCTTGAGGACAGACCCGACAAAGCTTCATTTTTACTTTTAACAAATCTGCATCATGTTGAAATTTCTGCCAAAGGTAAGAGCCGTTAATTAAAGTCAGTCACGAGAAAAACACGTTCTGTTTCTGTAAACGTTGCAGCACGCGGAAAAGGAAGTCTTGACTGGAAGTCGTTTATGCTAACCGCTGGCTACACGCCCGGCATGTTCGCCAGTGTTCCCAGAGGCTATAGCATCGTCAGACAATAGCTGATGGAATCTGAGATTGCATTGTGGGTAATGTAGGCTGGATGTCAGCTTCTGCTCACTTTGCTTAAGATAAGATAAGATAGAACTTTATTAATCCCAAAGGAAATTATAGTGCCAGATAGCGCCAAACATACAGTCCAAATTACAAATGACCATTTCTCTGATATCAGATTACAGAACTCCTTAACGCTTAAATAACGTAGTTAAAAACAGCTGACGCGTAACACAAAGAAAGTACTCGACTGCATTTGTTATCATTTTGGTTGCAACAATGAAAAATAATGAACTTACTTCTTGCAGGAAAAACGTTTAGTGTGAGTGATGGCAGCATGACATGTCCTGCTCTGTAATATCAGTGACCAGCCTGTTGTTTTGTTTTGTAGATCGACAGAAAATGATCCCGTTATCGCGAGAAAACCAGCTTTGTTAATGTTTATTGTTCCGTTGGGAAATAAAATGTATGGATGCATGTCCGCTTCGGGCTTCCGTAGATATAGAAGTTTGATTTGGCACTGAACTTGGGAAAAAAAGGCATGAATAGTATTTAACATCCAAGTCGGGACTCAAATGGCAAATTCAGAGTCGTGTGAAGCCGATTTAAAAAAAAATATCTGAGGAATAAACAGTGCGAAAATACTTTTTTCATCACAATGAGGAAAAACAGCGTCTACTAAATCTGTGATTTTCTTTTACTTTGGCTATTTGGCTACATCTTTGGTTCTCTCTCCGCAAATGTGCGTACTAAACAACCTTACAGTATTTTTCATCCCTAACACAGTAATGAGCCCTTCCAGTAGTCTTATCAGGAGCGGTATCAGCTGCACTCCATGACTTGATGAACATTGTCTCTCAGCGTCTCTCTCCTCTCTGCACGAGGCCTCAGAGGGCGACAGCACCGTGTAAACATTCCCAGCCCTCTGAATCCGTCTGTCTGCCGGGGGTGATGCATCTCTGCAGCCCGATTGTTTACCGCCTGAAGAATGTTAAGAATATAGGCTTTACTCCGGTGTGTGTGTGTGTGTGTGTAATTTCATGTCCACGTGACCGTGCACTTAAAATAGAGAGTGTGAGGGGGACACACGGGTGGGGCGGGGTCACAAGTTTTGTTTCCTTTTGTATCGACTTAATGTTCATAATGATCCAGTGGGTTGTGGATCTGGTGAATATTGCTCAGTGTTTAGTCTACCAATCACCACGGTGACAAAGAGTCTGGGTCTGGGGGGGCGGAGGTGGAGGTGGAGGCGGGGGTGGGGGTCAGAGTAGTTAGTGGTGTTGTGGGTCAGGGAGGACTTCACATATATAAAAATACATCCAACAAGCTGCTTCAGAAACATGTTCTCTTATAACAGTGACTGTGTAGGTTCTGCGTCATGACGCCTCTGCCCACAGGAAGTGAGAACTTTCAAATTAAGAGGGAAACATCAACAAACCATTTTCTTGAATAGCTCTGACCGAGCACTTCATGCAGAGAGAGCTGCCAAGTGTCAGACTGGCTGGGCGGCATGTGAGTGCAACATGAAGAGATATTACAGCTTTTCTCAACTGCTTTGGCACATCTCCAAAAAAGCTCCTATGTGCTAAAAAAATACTCGTTAACCTGGAAAATACTACAACTCATCCAAAACTCGGCTGTTGTTTTGTTGGTAGATTTGCATGAAAGTTGAGATAAAACAAAAGCTCTAAACGTGCAAAAATCCATGTTGCACCTGACAATGTTTGTTGTTTATTCTGTTACATGATCAAATGATTCTGACATATTTCGGAGAGTAAAGCCGGAGATCTTTCTGCTTTTTAGCTTTGCGTTCGCATACACAACCGGCTGCTTCATGACCATAAGTGTTCACATGCTCGTCTATGCACTACGTGTGTTACTGGAGGATACCTCTAGAGGGCGCACCAGAGAGCTCAGGCTGTATGCAACTACCATATGTGTGGGATGAAAACAACAGACATGTCGGGGAGGTTACTGTGATGAGGTGTATTATTAAAAACACATCGTCTGCACCGTCCCCGCTCCGTCTCTCCAACATGTTCCTCCGTGCTCGGTCGTAACGGTCCCGAACTTATTTGTCTGCAGCTGTTTGACAGGCATGTTTGTCTCTGTGCAGCGGCAACGACACATCGTACAGATGTGAATCGTTGTGGACTTAGTCTATCAGCTTGTCTTCAGAACTTTCTGCCATTGTTGTCCCTGCTACCCTGTCACATCCCCTCTGCCTCTACGCTGCCCCTACTGTTCATGCGCAGTCTGCATCTCCTGTACGTGAACCATTTTTGAGGTCGTGCACAGCCGGCACTCCAAACAGACGCAGCCATCATGCGAACGCACAGTTCAAACCAAGTATATCTGACTAAATGTGCAGAGGCATTTGCCGTAATTTGCTAAAACTTTGCAAATAAGAAAAGCTCTGTCTGTGGTGCACAGGTCTCAGAATGTGAAGAATTTCTTTCCAGTATTTTTACCAAACATGATTTAATGTAAACACATTGTACACCAAATTAAAGCTTAGATTCTCTTCTTTGTAACACGTTTTGATTTTTTATCCTAGCACAGTCCTGCTGCTTATGATTACGCATTTAATGTGGTCAGTTCCAGACAGCTTGCAGATGTGGGTCAGAGGTCAAACTAGGCTTTTTTTTTAACTTAGTAATTCAAGCTTACATGATCTGATTTACTTGAGATATATCTCATTTTAAAGCTCAAATTCAGACGTGTCCACAGACCCGACACATGTTCATTTGAAACCTTCTGGTGTAAAGCAGCATACTGTTGAATTCTGTTCATATCTGGCTGTTTTAAAGGCCCAAATTCAACCTGGAAATCTCAGAGGATGTACAAAAGCTTCAGTTTGGTCTGTCTGGCTACTTATGACTTGCATTAGATTTGTTATGTATATACATATGTATATACATATACATATGTGAAGATCAAGCTCCTTATAAAATTATTTTAAACAATCTGTACATGTTTTTAGATTGTCAGAGGTAAAAAGGTGTGGAAAAGGATTCAAATTTAAACATTTCTTAAAGTCCTTGAACGTCAAAAACAAACAAAGACTATCGTGTGCATGTGCCAATCAGATTTTAAAATGTGTTTATGGTCTTTAAGGTTAGAAACACATTCTGTGAGGTCGCTGTCCGACACATCAGAGGACAAAAACGACATCACACAAGAGTTATGGATCTTATTCACCCTTTCAATGAACCTTGAGATGCACTTAGAGGTTGTTTGCAGCAGCCGTATATCACAGCTAACAACAGAGGAGATCCTCTTGAGAGCAGCCTGCAGGAGAGTAACGCTCAGTGCTGCCCCCTACTGGAAGAAGGGTCTGGTATCACTACATGAAAGGCTAACTGAGGCCTCATGAAACTCCACCTAACCTCCATATATTACTGCTAAGAGTCACATGTTGGTCTGCAGCTAACAATATTTCTTCCTGATCGAGTCCTCTGTCTTATGAGTGTGTGTTGCAGTCCTTCGGCGTGTCCGCCTCGTGTACGAGCCCTCTGCTATCTGACTGACGAGGTTCAGTAATCAAAGAATTCGTTGACCCTCCCTCCCTTCACTCACCTCTCTGCTGCTGCTGCACCTCCCATCTCATCCCTCTCTTTCCTCATTTGTCTGAATGTGTCGTGCACACTTCTGCACACAGACCACGGCCCCTGAGATACATGTTGGATGTAACGTTTCTCTAAAACTTTCACTGTCTTTAACCAACATTCATTTAGTGTTATTATCACCCGTGCAGTGAGTTGGTGTCTGATGCTCCCTCTGACTCTTGGATCTGTTCTGATCTCAACTGTTCAATGTTTCCATGTTTGATCATTTCAACATTATGGGGCGGCTTTATGCCTTGCATTGTGTACAAAGTGATTTACACACTGATTTAAAGAGGATGCATTCAATCTCTCACCAACAGTTAATGTTTGTTTGGTCCTTCCTTTTGAAGGTGATCTTTCAGACCTTACTAAGCACGTTTAGTGGCTCAGAATGACCCATAGCAACCACAGATGTGGAAGATGAGAACATTTGTAATAGGCATAGGAGATGTTTGGGCGCACACAAACCACCTGTGTTGCATCATCATCCTTCATGTTAGCTATTTAAAGTGAATATTTTAAGCTAGAGGACATCACACGTTTTATTATTTAAACTTTTTCGGTCACATGGACACGTTATGTGTGGGCTTTCAACTCCCTCATCTGGATCTGAGCTACAAAGTTACCTGAAGAGTTTTATAAAAACAAGATTAAGGATCATTTGACCAGTGAGTGCAGTTTGTTCTGTACGTGGAACTTTTAGAAGAGATTTTGTATCTCAATGGGATTATTTCTGTTAAAATAAAAAAGAGTTATTTAAGGTCAGGGAAAGATGATAAAAAATGCCAATAGTTGCTACAAGTATGAGACCCGGACGTGGAAAACACTTGTGTATGCTGTGTCGATGCACTCCATTTGTGAGCCATAAACAAGAGATCTACGATCATCAAGACTTTCTTTCTGGAAAGAAAAGAAATGTCCTCTCTTTCATGACTTAATCTGATGCTCGTGAAGCTTGTTGTGTTTTGACAGTGTTGGTTTGGATGGAAAACTGTGAAGATGTAAAGGATGTGGCTGCGTGTGGATGTGAGCTCCCCACAAAGGCACACACACACACACACACACACACACACACGCAACCCTCTGATTTTAATAGACTGTGTGACACTGACATCATGGAGGGATCAGATAATCCTTGCCCTGCGTGCCCCTTGCCCCTGCTCTCTACCTCCTCACACACACACACACACACACACACACACACACACACACACACACACACACATACACACACACTGCACCGTCACCAACCTCCACCTATCCGTCTCTCACTATCAGCTGCTCCCTGCTGCCGTTGTTTTCAGAGGTCAGAGCTGTTTGTTTGCTCGGAGGCCCGTCGTCTGATAGCGTGTGTCGGACTCCCACCTCATCTTAACCTGAGCCGTTATCAGCCCACTCCCCGCGACTCCGGCCTTGTCTCCTAAAAGGAACACTTCCCCTGGAAATTATGGAGAGACCCGGGCAGATAGACGCGTCTCTATCTGTCGAGGTGGAAGCAGACAGACAGGGTGACGCTCAGCAGCATCAGGACGATTCCACCTACTCCAGGTTCAAATGCATCTCGTGACCTCTGATACAGGCCCTGTCCACACAGGAGTCAGTCGTTCAGTATCATTAAGGCTCATCCTTTTCAGTTTTTAACCAGTCTAAGGAAAAATCATTCTTGACTGCAGAAATTTTGTGTCCCCAAATCTCCGGAAGCTGCCCGGCTGCCAGAGGACACAGAGTCACTTGAAGGAAAGATGGTCCTCTTGTCTTCAGGAGAGATCTGAAACTTTAAGTATCTTCAGGGATTTAAAATGCTGGATTAGTGTGGGCTCTAGGTGTGAATGTGTCAAAAGTTATGTAGAGAAAAAAAGATAAACATCAGTGTAGACGAAACCTGGAGGCTACAGCCATAAGGCCCTGTTAGGCTGTACTCAGGCGCAGTGTTAATTTCGTTAATGATAAATGTTCGTCAGCGACCTTTTTCCCATGACGAAGAGGAGGCGTTGACGAGCTAAAAATAGATCTTTGATATTACAAACTCTGATGACGCGTATGTTTTGATTTCGTTAACGAGACGAGACTAAAATGTTAGTGGTGGCTGTCGGCCTGACGAAGGTGGTGATGAACTCACCGGCTGTCTGTTTCAGTGTAATCCAGTGTCCTTAGACACTACGTCTTCATCGTTGATTTATTGTAAGGATGATTTGCTGAAATTTCAAGTGTTAATTTTACCTGGAGCAGAGAAGCGGGAGACTGTAGGGGGGGTAATGACTTTTTATTCACTAAAGCAGGGATTCCCAAAGTGTGGTGCGTGCACCCCTTGGGGTGCTCAAGCTACCTCTAGGGGGTGCACGTGAGGAAAACTGTAATGGTGGTGTGATGGTGTATGAATAACACCAAGTGGGATTTTTCACATGAAAATCCTCAGATGGATCTGCTTTTTGTCCACGCGCTCCGTTTCTGAGCCTCTGCATGTGTCCAACAAATGTTTCTTTACTTGGTGGATCGTGTGTAACTTTATTGCAGTTTGATTCAAAGTAGGAAACTGATGTTCTCATTTCCGTAACTGCTATGTTATGTTTGGTAATTGGAATTTAAACTTGATTTTTCTTTAATGCAGCTGAAAGCATGACAGCATGTTCCCCTCTTCTCTCATGAAGGGTCTCTCTGCCTGTGCGTTTCTCCTCGCCCTCACTCGTCTTCTTCGCTCTTTAAAAGTGAGGACTTGTGTGTAAGTTTGTTGCAGTGTAGTTTCAGTTTCGAATGTAAGAGCGCATTGTTGTGATCTGTTGAATATTTTAAACATCTTTATTTGTGCAGAATTAAACTTGATGCCTTTAATTCGCCTATAGATAGGCTATGTTGCGTTTTTTAAGTGTCGTGGGGTTGGGGGTACATCAGCCAGGTCGGGATGTAAAGGGGGTGCGTTGCATAAAAAGTTTGGGAGTCGCTGCACTAAAGAGTAAAAAAGACTAAAAGCATTTTCATCTGAACACTAAATCTAAAATAATAGCTGTCACAGTGGTGCCATGTTAGCATGCTAACATTTGTTAATTTGCACATTCAACCTTTGACCTTATGATCCACAATTCATCATAGGAGCATTATTCTCTGTACTTCATTCTACGGCAATCCTTCCAATAGATGTTGAGACACACTAGTAGCTAAACTCTAACCTCTGTGGGCTCGAGGAAAAGTCAGGGGAACACCAAAGTGGCTATGATTCCACCTTCCGTCCGTAGAGCCTAGCCATTAGCATAGCAGCTAAAACTCCTTAACCGAGTTTATACCCAGTATGAATAAGTCAATTTGAGAGACAATAAAAACTGTTAGAGTTACAATATCTCAAGAAATAGAAGTAGATAAGTTAAAAAATATTTACAACTCAAACTAGAAAAGATGGTGGATGAAAATCTTATTATTCAGAGTCAAAGAATATCTCGACAGTAACCTGAACAAGATCGATTATAAATTAAACTAATCCTTTCAGACACGTCCCTCCTCACGTCAGCATGGGTCCATCTGGCTCGTCCTGAGTGGACGTTCAGCCGTCTGTTTAACCACAACAGAAAGGAAAAAGCTGTGATGAAATTACACAGGGGGGTTGGGGGGGGTGACCCCTGATTAAGCAACATGGAGGAAATGAGGGAAGCAAAGGGTCCATTTTCTCCAGGAGTGGGAAGGAGAAGAGGAAGAAAGAATGGGAGGGGATGAAGGTGGGGGTGTAGGTGGGATAAGTCGTGTTCATATGTGTGTGTGGGGGGTGTCGGAGGGTGTGTGGGGTTCGAGTCACAGATTTTAAATCAGTTCTTTGGCCTTTAACGGGCGCAACAGAAGCCCACTATGAGCGCGCAGAACAAAGAGGGCAGCAGTGGCCTCGACCAATTAACATTCCTGCAGCCTTTACGAGCCGCCTGGTCCCGCCCCTTCACTCACACCTCGTAAAAGTCACAAACATCAATTCTTGCAAACCATAACTGTCATTATAATCCCATTAAAAACAACCCACTGAGCAATTTACAGTGAACACCGGGGCCAAGTGTGCCAGCAGCGGGGAGGGATCTCCGCGGCTGGAACGCAGAGCGAGCCAAACAAATGTGGAAGTTTATTGGGAATAATTTGACAAAATATGACATGATACTGACTGCACGAGTTTATAGAGCAAACTGAACAACAGAGGGGAGGTTCAAGCTCTTCTCCTCCATTCTGCTTTGAATTTAATGGGTGTTGGCAGCCCTCTAGCTGACCACAGCGTGCAGATGTTGTCTTGTGAGGCTGCGTTTGTACATTTTTGGCCACTGGAGGGCAGAAAAGAAACAACAAAAACATACTTTACAAAGTTGTTAAGCCTCATGAGTGGAAGTCTAATTTAGCTATGGCTTTGTCTCCAACTCCTGACAAACATATATCACCAGCTAGCAGCTGCAGCTAGTTGCTAACTTTACTTCCTGTTGTTTGATGCCTGGCAGAGGGTGTACAGAAAGTTTTCAAGATCATTTTATGTGAGTAGAAGGGAGGCTGAAAGTCCCATGATGCTTTTAAAAACAAAGAAATGTGTTAAAGGAATTAAAATGCTAACTGATTTCTTCATACATTTTACTGCTAACTTTAGCCTTTAGCATGAAGCACAGGTGAGTCAAAGTAGCCATAACCTGAGAGTGACTTCAAAGTTATGTCGTGTCTGACACAAGGGCCAAATCCTCATCTCCTCACTCGCGGACTTTGAGGCACGTTCCCGTTAAGTGTGTGCGTGCTTAGTGCTGTCACACGGTTTATGTTGTTTATTATTCAAAATTCAGGTGCAGAGAACACTCAGGTGACTCCAGTTAATCATAATAAAGTGAATAAAACAGAACAAAACAAAATGCCAGGGGACAGTGTACATTTGTAAAGCCAGAGATTATTATTCATTCATACAAATACATTAAAGGAGCACAAACTCATTGTCCTGACAGCCTTCTTGTTTTTATGTATCATTTGGTTTCATTTTCAAAAACAACAAATAAGAGTTTAGATTTATTAAATGTAGCTTTATGAATGTGACGTTTTGGTAGGTTAAAAATATAATGTTTGATCTTTTTGCCTTTACATTTATTGAAACCAAACAGTACATTCTCTCAGCATACGGTGACATCAGAGTCAATATAATCAATAATAAATCTATTCAGGTCCTTCCACCTTTGTTTGTTTGTTTGTTTGTTTCTGGGAGTACATCACAAAATGAGAGACTAAACAATGTTTAAACAAAATACAAATCAAAATGTACCTTCATAACAGGCCTCACCAAAACAAACATATTATGAAAGAAGCAAATAAAGTAAATATTCACTTTTCCCCAATAAATAAAAATAAGTTTAGTCCATGAACAAAATCCATCTTCACATTAACACGTCCACAAACACAAAATAACCATTGATCAATGAGCGAGAGGAATGTGCACCTTCCTCTCGGCTTTAACATCAACAGTCATTTCAGGTAGTGTATTTACAGACTGGAGACTGAGGTCTCCATGGCAACAAGATAGTGATTCACTGGATAATATCTGTGTACTGTTCTAAAGGGAACTCTCTTCTTTGTGTTAGACAGTAAATACTCAACGCCAAGTCCTTTGGTGGTTACCCAGAGTTCATAGCTAACTTGGTGACGTATACAAACGTGATTGTCCCGCCCCCCACTAAATGTAAACACGTTTGTATATTGAAGTAGTATTCAATAAAGTTTGAACAAAAAAAAGACATGTAAACAAAGCGAGCGTGGACGGTGACAGGATCCACACATAGGTTTATCTGTAAGTGACAACATGGAGTTCATCACTGTGGTGGTTATTTTTCCCGTTTGCAGAGTTATTGGATGTTTTTCAGTTACATATTCACAAAGTGATTAACACTAAGGCCTTCTGACTTTTCATATTTAGCTAAAATATGTAAACACTGTGATGTAAGAAACACAGACACATGCTGGAGACTGTTTTTTTGTTGAATTAGTTAATGGCTCATCTGGTTTCCAGGCAACGTGTGATGTCATGATAGTGTTTCCCATTCCTGATTTTTATACCGTTCTCAAACCCTCACAGACTCACGCGCTCACACACTGCACGTCTGACGTCACTAAAGTCCACGAGGATTCAGTGCTAAAGCTTCAGGGTGGATTGGGCCTGTGACCCCACATGAACCTCCACGGTACCAGCTCATTGTGAAGCGTGTGGCGCCCTCTAGCTGACAGGTTCGGTTTGGCATGAATATTTAAAGTTCATTAAAGTGAAAGGTAGCACTCTGTATGTTCGCTCTGTGCAGTGTGCCCTTTGTGTGGTAAACAGTTATGGGCTTATTTATGTGCTTTTACTTCACCTAACTATGTTGTGCATGAATAAACAAAGAAATAACAGCATACTATGTTCATTTCATTCATTTTATTTACAATATATGAACTATTAACAGACAAACAAAAATAAGCAAATATTGAAACATTGATTAAACTATCATTTTCTGTATTTCTATATCTATGTTTTTTGTTCTTAACCACTAAATATCAGTTTGATTAATTACAAGGACAGATATCAGTAATAAAGATTATATAGAAGCATGCAACATCTATAAAGCAGGTTACCTGGTTATAAATGAAGCTGTGGGTGTGATTACAGAAGAAAACATTAAATTGTGCATGTTAAAATTATATTTTAAATAGATATATTTTACATTAAATTCCAGGCAGGCAAATTACTTTGTTATTAAATGCTCATCATGAGGAGTAAGTGCATTCAGTCTTTAGCCGAGTCATCACATGTTAATAACAGAAGAAGCAGGTTTGTCATGTTGGGGGTGGCGAGGAGAAAGAGGAGCAGGGTTGCCAGGTCTGCGGTTTTCCCGCAGAATTGGCCCCCTCCGGCCCTCACAGTCTCATGCAGGGGGTGAGAGGAGTTGTCCACGATGGATGCCAGTTTGATAACATCCTCCTCTCACCCGCCTCTATGACCGTCTCAGTTTAATCAATCTGTTTATTTTATAATGCATTTGGCATTGATAGCAAGGCTGACTTTAAAAGCAGTGTACATGGTTTGGCAGGGGTATATTTTGAGTTCTAGCATTGGGCTGGTTTTATTGGCTGTTTTTTTTCACACAGACCTGGCAACCCTGGAGAGGAGAGAGGTCATGTGTTCTTGGCGCCGATGAGAAGAACTTGTATTTTCCGCCTCCTCATCTCTCGGGACATCTGGCACCAGGTGCAGCTGGGGCAGAAGGTGGCGTACGCACAGTCCCTACAAATGTTCCCCTGCAGACAGAAACACAGCGACGTCAGGTCAACAGGTGAGCACTCAGCTACAGGGCCAGATCTTACAAAGACCTGAAATGTTACCTTTATAATACCTTTTTATACGCTTAATTTCAGACTTATCTCCTTTAATTGTGCCCTTATGTGAATCTAATGCAACCAGGAATCAAACTTCTAAACTTGCAGAAACTACAACAATTAATTTTGGCCTTACTTTGATGCCGTAGCGCTCCCGCATGGACACCCTCATGGACATGGTGATGGGCGGGATGCAGCCACCAAATATCTCCAGCAGGGGGAGACAAAGGTTCTGGCCGTAGTCCCTGCTAGTCTTGCAGGCGAAGCAGGGACAGCACCAGAAAGCAAAACAACCTGAAGCAGGAAAAACACATGAAAACAGATTAACGGATAAAAGACTCAGAGACAAGGAGACACACAAGGCGGTTAAAGGAAGTAAATACCCTCTTCTTTTTCTTTCTTCAGAATTATTGTGGTAAGAAAACTGAAACCACTTCCTACTGTTGTCCCTTGTATTAGATTAATTTAAGGATATACTTTAGAGAAACAAGGAACAAAGACGAGCTCTGAAAGGGAGCAAACAATGTCCGTTTGTCTCAGAGGCAGAGCAGGACTACCTGTGCTAAAGATCAACTCTCAGTTAATCCAAGTAAAGTTTAACTTATAGATATGGTCCTAAAAAGAAACTAGATAAACATGTGATATCAAACAGTAAGAACAGACACTTGGAAGAATTGAAAACCCTGTTAAATGTCCATGTTAGTGAGAAACGCAGCATCCTAATCAGAGCTGATTTAGTGTTCTGCTCGTGTGTTTGGTGTCTGTAACTGTTCAGATGTCTCGGCCAGGTAATTTCAATCTCAAGTGATTCAAAGTTATAATACTACACTTACACTCGGGCACGTTTTCACAACAGTCACATATTCCAGACCCCCACTCATCAGAGTCTCGGACCTCCATCACCGGCTGAGGCTGCCGAATGACCACCTTCGCTGTCATGATGGCTGCTAAAGGAGGAACAAGGAGTTTAAGTTAGACACAGTTAATAAAACCACTTAAAAAGACAATAAACACAATCTGTTTCTGATCTACAACACTGGAACAAAAAGATACTACATGTTCTCTAATCTGCAGAATCTGCGCTGTAAGATAATGTGGGTGAAAACAGGGATTTGATGATCAAGGCTTGTTTGATACGCGTAAGCAAAGAAAAGCTCTGAGGAGGAAGAGGGACCAATCAGGGTTGATGGTTTAATCTGCAGCCCAACCTGTTGAGCAAGACACTGTCGCTAGATTTGCACCTGATTGTCAGGCAAGCACCATGCATGTGGCTCTGTGTGTGTGAATGAGGCAGATTGGATAAAAGAACTTAAAGCAGTAATCTCTGTCTGTCTCTGTATGTGTACTGTGTATGAGTGTAGTCCATCACTTTTTCTTCACAGTTGCCGGGTTTATTGCTTACGACCGCAGGGAGTGCAACGGGAAATTTGGTGCAATTTGACCAGATGGTGGCGCAATAACTACGAACAATACATTTTGGACATTTTTGCTTTTGAACCGCGCAGTGTTCATTTCGTTAACGAGAATAATGATGAACAATGTTCGCCAACGACCTTTTCACATGACGAAGACGAGACGCTGACGAGCTATAAATAGATCTTTGATAATAAGAACTCTGACAACACGTAGGCTATGTTTAGTTTCCGTCAACGAGACGAGGCGGGTCTCAAATGTTAGTGGTGGGCTGTCGGACATTCAGAGTGAATGTTAAAATATGACGATTAATTCCTGTAACAGGGTAACCCGGTTAAAGGTGGTTATGAGTGGTCTCTGTTAACCCAGGCTGTCTACATCAGCGTCTGTCTGCTTCAGTCAGTTTAAATGAGAAGCGGTGATGAAAAGTAATCTTTGTATGAGGTGTCTACATCGTTCATTTACTGAATGGATGATCTGCTGATGTGTTAATTAAAGTGCTTATTGACTAAAACTGGACTAAAATATTTTGAAATCTTTGCATTTCTGTCTGAAGTGTAAATCTAAAATAGCTGCCAAAAATTTTAATTCAAAAATCTAAAAATTAAAAAATCCACCAGCCTGCTTCAAACAGACACGCCCCCAAAACCTGCAAACAGCAATACAGAGAGCCAAACGATCCGACCATTATCTTATTTATACACAACTGATGCAGGGTTTATTTCTGCACTACTTTCTGTCTTACTTTAACAGCATTTACACGTTAGATTACATTCCTGTAGATAAGTGAATGTTTATGATGTGATAACCCTACATTTTCATACCACAGCATACAGTTAAACCAGCACCTCTGATACTCAATATAAATAAACATACATACTCAAGATCTCAAGAAAACAACCGGAAATTTAAAACATAATAAATAAAATGTATGGATGCATGTCTGCTTCGGGCTTCCGTAGTGTTCTACTTTTAATATCAAAATGAATGCATGGATGGAAAAACTTCTTATCTTCGACATGTGCTCTTGATATAAGGATGAGAAAAAGTTTTAGTTACTTAAAAAGTTAAACAGTTTTTGTTAACGTAAAGTTTATGAAGTGCCAAAAGCATCAAATCATTACACGAGGGGGAAAACAGATGACACAAATACCAAACATATACAGGTAGAAAATGATGAACGTGTATAGATCAGTATTTATGTATGATAATCGAGGGCTGAGTCTCACCTGTGTATTCGTGTGATGAGAAGCTCGGAGTCCGTCGTCAGTCTCGGCTGATGTGAGCACTGAGAAGCTGTGATTTGTCAGTCAGTTCAGAAATACCTGCAGACAGCAGAATGAGAAGAACACAAACCAGACGAACCGGTCCGTCCTGCGCTCCCTTAACTTCTCTGCAATCATTTATTGTAACCAGCAGAGGATCAAAACCAGGGAGAGGCGATGACGTGATGACGTGATGACCGCCAAACCCAGGTCGTTGAGAAAAATGAAGAGACGTTGTTTTAGTGACACAAAGTTTGGATGTAAAAATCAAGTTGTTTTATTTGAATGAATGCAGCTCAACATGCACAACTGAAAATATAATATAAATAATCTTTTTGTGTGTCAGCACAAAGCTCAAAGTAAAAATCAGCCTGAAACACAAAACACTTTTCCTGTTCGTAAGCATGACCACACTGTGTAGTGGTGGCACAAACCACGAGCACAAGGCGCCCTCAGGGCTTTCTGTCATTCAGAGAATAATGTACGTTTCAAGTTTTCAAACTATAAGTAAATGCTGGCACATTATCCAGGCCAAACTATGACCTTCTCCTAAACCTTCCTGTAGTCTCCATGTGTCTGAACCAACCAAAGACAGTCTCACTTTGGTTATTCTTAAGCACCAAGATTAGTTAAGAAAACAGAATATCGTCTCAGTTAAACAATAAATCACAAACACATCTATAAAAGAAGGCAGTAAATCTATGTTGCCTCCCTGCAGTAACTTTTGTGGGTTAAAAAGATTTCACCTAATTTCCTAAATCATAGTGTAGAATTAAATATACTTCCAAATGAAATAATTCGTTTGAAATGTGTGCTGACTGACTTGAGAAACTAGAATTACCGCCTTGCAGGTGTACGCCTCGGCCAGCGAGTCAAGTTGAAGTTACATTTCTCTGTGTAGACTCGATGTTGGAGTTATTAAACAAAAGGTATTAAGTGCATGTTTTGGCGACGTGTGAGATTCCAGTGAATAGTTTCCAGTGAGAAATATGCTGCCCTCACTTAGAGGCTATTTTTCCAGAGGAGGAGGGAGTACTGATAAAGAGCTTTGACACATGATGCGTTCACAAGAATAGAATGGACATGAGGTCACAGTGGGCCTTGACCTTTGACCACCAAAATCTACTCAGTTCATCCTTAAGTCCAAGTGGACAGTTGTGCCAAATTTGAAGAAATTCTCTCAAGGCTTAGGACAGACAGACGTCCACACCGTACGTACAGTCCCACAAAGTATTTGAATAACCGAACAGGAAGTTAACAACCGGTGGTTTGGGATCAAAAGGTCACGTGTTTGTCCTCCTTTACAATCTGGACTTGAATGATGAATAAATGAACCTCTCCCATCTTTAAACAACTACTGTAAGGAAACCTTTTTAATGAGGCACAACAGTGACTGCAAGCCACAACCCACAGCAAAGGCTGCTGATGAAGGCGTCTCATTTGATCAAAGCAAACATGCTGCTGAATTAGTTGGTGGTCAGTGACGTTGCTCTCTGCTTACTTAAAGAGCCTGTAAAGATGAAGGATTGTTGCTTCAGTGCGTCGAGAGAAAAACACAAAGCGCTAATGGAAAAAACTAAAACAGAAACTAGCTCTGAGGTGCCCTGCCCTGCATTCCTGCTCAGCTCACAATGAACTCTGGATGACACAGTGATGGCCTTGATTAAATACAGTGACACATTTAGACACAGTAACTCAGCTGACAATCAGCTATAAACACCTGAATACAGTGCTATCCTATGTAGCATTTATGCTAGTTCAGGTTGAAAGAGGAAGCAGATCCCTTTTTTGTGTTTCAGTCATCAGTGGCTTCAGCTGGTCAGCTCCCACCAGACACGAAACATCTATACATATTGAAACAGTTGCATCAGATGTACTTTAATCATTGTCTGTTTCTTTAACCTACTTTGAGAGTCGGGTGCGTAATCAGGACCTCATCGTGATTTGGCCCAGTTTCCCTTCACGTTTGCCTTTTATGAATGGACGGTTTCAGATCTTTCCTCATCACTATGTGACCTTCTGAACTGCAAACGGGGTCTTTATCAGCTTCTTAAGTAAGGACATAATCCAGGTTAAAACTGGTCCAACCAAAAAAGCTTCTGTGGAAATCTGCTTATTGTGTCAGTGATGTGTTAAATGTTGGGTATTACTGAAGCACTGGCATTTGTGAGGTAACGTTTTGAAGTATTGAATAAGGTTGCTCCAAATTCTGAGCTTACTTTCTGAGATAAATGTGTTTGTTTAATGGATTTTGTACCATCAGATCACTCGTCTCTCTCAGCAGCCTTCTAATTTAATCATATCTATGAAACATAGTGGGCCTTTCTGTGTGGAGTCTGCATGTTCTCCCCGTGCATGCGTGGGTTCCCTCCGGGTTCTCCGGCTTCCTCCCACAGTCCAAAGACATGCTCGTTAGGTTCACTGGTGACTCTAAATTGCCCGTAGGTGTGAGTGTGAGCGTGAAGGGTTGTCTGTCTCTAAAGCCACTTTCTCACTGGTCAAAAAACCCGCTAACACTCAGCTTTTTTGCTTAGTGGGAAAGGTTACAATCAGCATTCAGACCCAGGTCAAATGACTCTGCAGTAGACCCGGTTAATTATTGCCTCGGCTCCGATCAGCCTGTCGACACGGGTTTTATGTCGTTCCAACATCGACTTTCATAAACAGACTGAATGATTAATAGATACAATAAAGACCTAACCAGCGTAACATCTTCACTCTTTACTAACCCTGTCTCTGGCGCGTTTGTCACGTCAGACGGTGACGCAGCAGAAAAGAGACCGACAGGAGGATACTTCACTGGCAATGGGAAAAGAGAAAATCAGCATCTATAAGCAGGTCTTCCCGGTTCTGAAAAACCTGCGTTGCTCATTTCGGTGAGAAAGTGGTTCATGTGTCAGCCCTGTGATTGACAGGTGACCTATCCAGGGTGTTCCCTGCCTCTCTAGCCCTCCCTGTGACCCTGAACAGGATAAGCGGTATAGATAATGTATGGATCTATAAAAAGATGAATAAGGACATTGGAAATATTAGCAAATCTTCACTTTTACTGAGCATTTCCTGGTGTTTTGTTTGACTCAAAGGTCAGGAATATAAAATTGTGCTGTAGCTTAGGGAGCAACTGTTCAACTTGCATTAACTGGAGTTACATTGACAAAATAAGAACTTGTCAACATCAGGGGGGAAATGTGTGGATTAATAATGGCAACATGCTCTGAATGAGGATTGGATTGCTGTAAATATAGTATTTTTATTTGATTTGAATACACAGTGTTTCACAAGGCTTCAATACTGTCTGACTTCTCGACCCTGTTTGTAGAATCAATTCATCTCTGCTAAAGATGTGATTTTATGAGCTAACGTTTGTTACTCAGGAGTGCATGGTGAAACTGTTGGGGACTATTTTCAGCAACATGTTGTTGGTGTTACACGTTTGGTGAACATTTCTGCTGCAGGACAGTGCATGTGAGATTGATTCAAAGTTTATTATTAAGAATAAATATGATAAATACAGTTTGCAGGGATTTTTTAATGAGCATAAAAAGAGTCAAAGACTGGAGCTACTGTATCTTATGTCAGGACCTTTGGAGGCTTTAACGATCCGGCCGCGTTTCAACAGCTTCCATTATCTTTGACCCACATAACAGAGCACAGTGAGCCAGCACATGCTGAGCAAACTGACCCTGCTGTACTGTGATACAGCTCTTTCTCCCTCTGTGAACTCTGATCCGGAGCCCTCTGTGACAGGAGGGAGATCCGTTCGTCGACACGTGAGCTGCAGGTTTCTGAAGGCTGACGATGATTTAGTGAAATCCCTGAATACTTTGAATAGTTGAGAGCAGTCAGGATTACAACCACCTCATGCTCCTGACTCGTATCTTAAGGCTGAGTCATGCATGTGCTGAAAACAGCATGTTGAGCATGACAGACATGACAAAAAAGTTAATATAAGATCTTGTGGCAATTCCTCGTTCTACGGAAGCCCTAAGCGGACATGCATCCATACTTTTTATTGACTCTGTTTTCCTGTGAAGTTATTTCAGTTGTTGTCCCGAGATCTCAACTTTGTCTTGTTATCTGGAGAAAGCTGGTTTTCGCCTGATAACGGGATCATTTTCTGTCGATGTAGAAAACAGAACAACAGGCTGGGTAAATAAATAAAATGTATGGATGCATGTCCTCTTAGGGCTTCCGTAGAAAGTACCTTAAAAGGTCCATTCAACAATTCTAAAAGCCTGATGGAAATTTCTCCTCTTCACATCAAGAATAGAATGTTCATGGATGCATCAAGTGATGCACATCAGCAAATTCAAGCTGCGAACAGAAAAATAAAAACAAGTTGTAATAATAATTTTTTCATGTAGTTCTTGTTCAGGACATTATTAATCTTATCTCAGTGTCTCTCCCCGTGTGGAGATCCGGCTGTCCTCGCGTTTCCTGCACCGCCGATAAACCTGCTGAACTCAGGTGGTGAAGCCAAAGACCGAATGTCTGACCAGAGCAAACAGACTGATGTCGCCGCCATCCACAGTCAACATAATCAGACCTTTAGTACGATTTTTAAAAAGTCTTTCTCCGAAACGTCCAAGCTCACCATAAAACCAAATGAGTGCAGAGAAAGGTTGAAATGAATCCTGATAAAAGCTGCGTGTAGCAGCTACGGCAACCTCGTCTACACAACGAGGAAATTAAAGCAGCTCACGTAGACTTACAAGCAACAGCTGCACGTGGCGACCTTACACCTTACTGAGACACTTAATGTTGTCCTTTCCTTTAATTAGTCACCTGTCCGTATATTCTGAACTGCACTTTGCACTATAAGCTCGCTTGACCTAGTGAGGGGAGAGAGAGAGAGAGAGAGAGAGAGAGAGAGGGGTACAAAAGGGAGAGGGGGTCAGACAGAGAGAGCACTTGGTGAAGCGTTCAGTCCTGCAGGAGGAAGACGAGGAGAGACGTCAGGATCTAACACTGAAATCTGGTATGACCTGAACCTGCAGCTGCGTGTAGATTTATATGTACAGTTTATAGATAATCTGGAGCTGTTTGATGCTGCATGATTTAGATAAATGTTGATGGAGATTGAGGAACACATCTGATTCTGTAGGTGGAAAAGAACAGTAGCTTCACTGGTGATTATTGCCTTTAAAATCCATCCATTTATTCCTGTAAACTCCTGTTTTTTTGCTCGTCATGTTGCGTATAATTTGCTTTCCTGAGCCTGTTTGTTGTAATTAACTTCTTACAGATTTAATTGGGGTCTGGTGAGGGAGTTACTGCTAACAGTAAAGAGGCACAAACAATGTGCAGGAAAGCTGCTAAAAGCTTTGCAGAGCAGATGAAGCACGTTAAGCCCTCAGCAGCCTGTTTTTATCTCCCTTTAAGAAGCTCAAGAGGTTGAAAAACATGTTTTCATACTTTGCCTGAAAAACCTTCTGTGTAACCTTTTTCAGCTCTTTACGTAGGCGTGATGTTTACGCTTGTAAAATGTGTAATATAAAGATCATTCCAAACACGCGGCCACAGATTTCAGGCGGATATAAATATCTTTGGAAGCTTTGGGATCTGAAGTAGAAATTAAATCATATAATTCACAACATTTTATCCCAACTGTAATATTGAAACTTCTTTTTGTCAGTGGGGATGATATATATTTTATAATATTAGACACATTATTTAGCATGCAAATATGCGTAAAGAAAATGACAAAGAATGCAAAGCTCATGACTGGCTTTAAGATGTGCTGATTCTTTCATCAGGATCAGACTCATATACCTCCCCAGGGGGAAATTCGGGCGTTGCAGATGCTTTTATACAGACTAGAAGTATGAAGAAATATAGGACATATTAATAAAGTAAAAATATGTGAATTATATGTACAGAAATACAGCAATTGAAGGAGATTATGTCACTGCAGTCATTCTCCTTTCTTCTTCCTCATGCTCTCATTAATCATCTTTTGTGTATCTTCCTGCTGCAGCTCTACAGTCAGGACCACCGGGTCTCCATCTCCTAGCCCCCACATCCTTCACCATCCACATCTTCTGCAACATCGGCTTCAGCAGCCACAGGTAGGTTTGTCTTGTTTGGTTCATTTGTACATAGAAACAGGTCATGTGTTTGTTCTTGCCTACAATAGTCTCTTAGAGGATCTCTGTCTCCCCCTAGTGGACATGTTATGAAAACACATTTTTAGCTGCAGCCAACTTAAAGTGATATTATCGAAGATTTACATTTAAATAAATGTCTGTTAAGTCTCTATCTGCCGCCGAATGAGGTAACACAATAGTGATTGAGCCTATGGACCACTGATGTTGCATTTGCAGTATATAGTATTATTATGGAGAGGGTGTCACAAGCGGCGCCCAGTTAGTGACGCGTTTTCCATCAGCCAGCAGTGGTTGGTCTGCCAGAGAGGGTAGGCGGAGCTAAGCGGCTGCTTTTCCGCCCTCTGCAAGTGTTGCGAGTAAACAGTAATCTACTATGGCTGAACAAACAAAGAAAAGATGGATGACTACAGATACAACTTCAACAAGAAGTGAAAATCCAAAGAAGAAGAAACAAACTCGACGCTCAGATGAAGCAAACAGTCTGAAAAGGAAAGCTAGTTTTTTCATCTCTTGTCTCTTTGTGTCCGTTTCCATCAATCCTCAACTGCCAGCTGTTATTTAGACACCTGAACCAGACACTTCAAAATGAATGCTAATGTTGCTCTGTGTCTGCTGGATGTGTACAAATGATAGTATGAAGAAGTTACTACGGTACCATACAGTATTTAAGACCCCTCATCACTGGCTGCACAGCTTGTAAGATGTGTGTGCTCCTACCTAGTAAGAGTGTTTTTGCCTTTTATATGGTCGTATTATTTTGACCCACATGTTGAGAATTATTTATCCATATGATTCTAACCTAATGCTTTAAAAATGTGATTTACAGGTGATTTCATACCTCAAACAAGGTGCAGAAGCAGAGGGGAAGAAGACTCAGGACTAGCAGGATGGAGAGCTGCAGGAACCCAGAGACTGTCACTCCTAGCTTTGGAAGGATGTCGGCCACGTCCGGTCGTCCCCTCTCAGACGGGACAGACTCTGTCCTCACTGCAGCCCGGCTTGCCCGCAGAGGATGGACAGAGGATAGCAAGAAGGCAGGGTGGCAATTCTCCCACGTCCAGAGCTCACCACGTCAACCCTCAGTCTGCAGCTCAGAGGGAAATCAAAGTTTAATACGTGTTGAGGTTTGCCTGAAGGACCTCAGGAGCAGGCAGGTTCAGAACAGCAGGAAGACGGCTGAGGACAGAGAGACGTGCTCTGAAAAGAGGGCAGAAGAAGCAAAACAGACGAGTATAGGTGCATTCTTAGCAAACAGACAAAGTTATAATAACGCACTTACAGACAGACAGATCCTCTGCAGTCAGAAAGGTATTATTTATCTCTGGGCGTCCGGCTGTCGCACCAGATGCAGACCGTCCAGACGGTTTAAGCCCCCGATGCTGCCAGTCATCGCTGAGATATAAGCAAGAAAGGACAATGAAAAAAATGCAAGGTACATGTGAAGCACAAGATTTAGGGTCTTCCTGGTGATGATAAGAGTGCGAGCAGCTGTCCAGCTTTTATAAAAACCTGGTTAAATGGAGGACTTATCGTGAAGGGTCTTGCTGTGATGATTAAATATGTTTGATACGATGTGTTGATGCTGATTTTGTTCAATAAAATATATAATATGTACAACTGTTGGTAGCCTTTCTGTCCTAAGAATCACTATTGAAACTCAATTTTTAACTTGTCATCCAGTCATGCAATCCACTCAGATAAAGGCTTTAAACATAGTGGAGATGTCGTGCAACATCCTGGGTGTTGGCACAGTTATACACTGTACATGAGAGTGACCAGCTTGGGTTTTTATAGCTGAAGACATGGTAATATGTTTCAACCAAAACTAAAGAAATACTGAATAAATACAAACAGAAAACAGGCTGAAGTAGTATATATTGATTTGCAACAGCTAACACTTAGTAACATCACTGTTAGACTATAAAAGGCCAGGTGTAACATGCTGAAAACAATTTGATCACTCAACAACCAAGATGTTCAATAATTATGATTCATTTCGATTACTGAATTGATTAATCGTTAAATATACTCTAAGTTTCTGTGCGTGTCAGGATGTGTTTTCATACCTAGGTACGGAAGCCCTAAGCGGACATTTTATTTACTCAGATTTCCCGTGATAACGAGTTATTTATCTTGTTATCTCGAGACAACGAAATAAATAAGACGAGATCTCCAGAAAACAACTGAAATTACTCGTTCAAAATGGAATAAATAATATGTATGGTGGCATGTCCGCTTAGGGCTTCCATACCTGGCCCTGTGTGCCCATTTGTCTTTGTGTTTACCTAGCTGACGGACGATTTTCCGTGTGTTCTGTCATTTTTTATGTCAACAATGAGACTAGGAATAGGAGAGCAACCCAGAGGATGATTATGGAAGGAAAGGAAAACTTGTGTTTGACGTGTGAGAGCTCAGTGCTTCACTGCATCAGTGATTTCAGTGTATGGATGTAACATAAAATTAATTACTGACATTATACGGATTACACATCGTGTTAAACTGAATTGAACCCCTGTAGCTGTTTGAATGCTGTATTTTTAATCTCCTTGCAAAAGCAGCCTTACTTGTAAATGTCTGAGTGGCTCCACCTAGTGTCCAAAACCAGAATTACACTGAGGTTTACACTGCAGGGAACTGTGAGTACATTGTGTCTTCTGTAGTGTTCTTTATAAATATATAAATATGTTTCGGTTGAGAATAAGAAAACATATTATTTTGTTATATTTTCATATAGATTCATTGTAAAATTCCCACATAATGTTCTTTAAATTTGACAAATATGAAGATTTTTGGGCTCAAGGATTTTAAACTTGTAGGATATGGTCTTATTTTAAAAAGCTAAATATAAACTTTAACTTGTTTTATATGTAGAAACAATATGACTTGTTAAGAGCATTTGTTTATCATAGTAGTTTGTGTTATTGTGACATAATACAAAGTCTATATGAAAAAAAACAGCCATTTATTACTTTGAAAATTCCACTTGGACACTTTTTATCCAGAAAAATAAATAAATTATTTACAATCACATCAATTTGAGCCTTTTTCACAACTATAAAGCATCAATGTTTTTTGTCTCCTCCTTCACTTCCTGCTCCTTCTGCTTCCCCTCTTCCTGTCGCTCTCGGCCAAACTCAACCACCAAAGGTTTCCCGAGCAGGCGGTATCCGTGGACCAGCTGCAAGGCTTTCTGGGCTGTTTCAGCATCTGCCAAAGGAGAACAAATACGCATAACAACAGATCTAATGTGTAATGTAATGGAAAATGCACAGCTTGTTTGGCAAAGTAAATGTATACATGGAAATGCCAGACCATTCAATGAACCTCTCTCTGGTTACAGACTCAGCACGCTTGTATTTGAGAAGCTGTGTCTCACCTGGCAGAGTGATGAAGGCCTGACCCTTCATCCTTCCTGTCAGCAGGCGGTAAAGCACTGGTGGTCCATTCTCCTGCTCAAACCTGGAGAACAGCGCCACCAGCTGGGCCACTGATGCCTGTGCACTCAGGTTCTTCACACACAGCACCTGCAGAGATGCACCAAAAAACTAAATCTACAATACCTCCTGAAATACGCAAAGTGAAGTTGGTCATGTGTTCACTCGCTGCTGTGACTGGACACGATAAAGATGCTACAACTGTTTCTTATATACACAGACTGTGGTGTATATTGGATCTATCTTACTCTTCTTCTGTGGTATGTACACATTCTTTATACAGTAGATGTCAAACTTATCCCAGGGACATTTTACTTTACTTTTTACATACCTGCCTGATGCCTAAATCTCTGGAATTATTTTAAATAGAACCTTTTTGGTCTTTGGATGTTCTTTGAAACTACTAGCATTTAAGCTAGCCTTTAACCAGTGCCTTCTTTACACCTGGTTTACGCAGCAACAAACTCTTTTTGTTTTAATAGATGTTGATACCTTGGAGGGTTTTCCTGGCTGGTAGTTCCTGAACCTCGGGATGCTCCGGATCCCATCATCAGGTTCACAATTCTTCAGGATTTCTTCGTCTGATATCGTCTCGATCGCTCCTCTGACAGTCAGCGGTCCTCCTGACCTCGCTGTCCCCGCTCCGCACAGACTGCCGATTGGCTGCTTTATGTTTATCTGTGTTGGAGCAGCCGGTCTGTCCTGAGCCAGCTGCTGCTCTGAGGTGTCTGAACTTAACTCTTGTACTTCTGGCTGGGGGTCAGAAGCTTCTTTTGATTGGTTGATGTCTCTCTGTGAGTCCTGTGAATGGTCAGATTCAGTTCTGTGTGCAGATGTGTGTGATGCTGCACGTGTTTCCCCCTGAGAGCCCCGAAACAAGGCATGTTTTCTCTCCTTGCTGAGGACGTCTCTGTAGAGAGAGTCCATTGGATCAGAGGACGACTCCCCCTGCTGGCCATCCTGGTTATCTTCTTCTGTAAGACGAAAATACAACAACACAGGTTTGACCTTCTGATCAAAGGGACAGAGCAGTGACTCAGTCTCATTGCTTTTCTATCTCCTGTGGGGTTGTTTTGACCATTTATTTATGTATTATAACTGAAAGCTTTAACTTTCCAGAACTTGGATGAGACAAACTGTGTCTCTCTCAGCTGTTTCTATTCGCTTGAGATTAACCAGTCAAACCTGCAAAACTGTCTTTCCAACACCCCTTTATTGTGTCACCTCTCTGCAATGTCATTAAATAAATAAGCATGTTCCTCTGACTAGTCAACCGATGCATGAATCAGTGCATGTGACTCGAGCCCTCCGTACCTCTGTGGTAAAGCGCAGTGAGGAATCCCAGGCGATCATTTCCCTGGAAAAGCGCTTGTTCGATCTCCATCTCCCGGCGTGACAGCGGTCGGCTGGCGGCGAAGCGCTGTGGGCGAGACAGGAGCTCTGCCCGGGCGTCAATCTTGTCCCTGATCACCTGCAGGCGCTGCTGCTTCGCACCTGGAGCTGCACACACGCCGTGGGACTGTGTGGGCACAAAGCAGGGGGGTCGGACATGGATGAGGGATATATATAACATTTATATCAGTGTTTCCTCAGAGAATAAATAGTTAGATTTTTCCCTGAGGTCAACATGATTATACAAGTATTTGTCATGTTTAATCTGGTTTACATAAACAAATGTACATTAATTCAGGTGATTTGGAAATATATTTACATCTATGTGGTGTACATTCATCAGCTAAACATGTCAACTCCAAAAATATTATGTTGATAAAAGAAAAGCAGTGATGCTGAGATCATGCAAACTCCACAAATGCAGGGCTGCAAATCGAAAACCTGTTATTTCCTTCCTCTTATTTTTAGCCACCTCTGTGTCTCCAGTAGAGTTTACCTTCTCTGCTCCCTCCGGTGCATCTCTGCTCTGCCACAGCTGAATCTCAGTGTCGGTCAGGCCCAGCTCCCGTAGGCTGGCTAGCTCCTGCTCCCCGTCCTGCAGGGCCTGGAACTGGGAGAGGCTTTTCACTCCGGCTGCCTGCTGCCCAAACGGACGGTAGAGCGCTGCCGGGGCGAAGCACTGCCTCTTAGCTACACATCTGTAGGACAGAATTTATTTCAAAATAAGACTTTTTGGGTATATGAGGTGTACTCCACCAGCAGCTACAGACACGTTTAAAGTCACATGTAGTTTCAGGTGTTTTAAAATCATGGTTCAGAGAAAAATAAGTAAGACTCTGTTGCCCTGAGGGTTATGTATAAAACCTCCTCTAGGCTGCTCTGTGGGGCACTGTGAAGGCAACATAACAGAGCATTTTTTATAGCTCAGACGGCCCTGCTGGGAATAAAGCTGCAGACTGTCTTTCCCACTGAGCTACACAGGGACGCACAGGCAGGTCTTATCAACACTGCTTTTTGTTTTTATTATAACTGTGCGACAGTAAATTCCTCCAGTAAGGGGTTAACCACAATTTGCATTTGAATTAAACTTTGGACAAATATTTTTGGAAACTGATTCTAAAAAAAGATTCACACTTTCAGCAAGGACAGACAAGAAACTAATTATTCATTTCAGGAGATAAATAGAACTATAACTCTAACACAATGTACTACAGAACACTTGGTAAAGAATGGCTATAACCACCCTGTTGTCATATATTAAGTCCTGAAGTGAGAGAAAGACAAGTTCACCTCAGTCATTATTGAATTACATGTACAAATGTTCAACTAAAGATGCGTTGACTTGTTGTAAGGTCCAATAACGTTTTATAGTAGTGGCAACTTAATGCTACTGTCAAGACCTGCTATGAAGAAGAGGATTTTTTTGGCTTGTTTCTCTTTCGTAGTTATAATAATATAATAATAAAATATACTTATAGTGTTTTTCTCTCTCTTTTAAAATGTAGACAAAGGTAAGGTGGGGAATTATTGTAAAATGTGTGTGTTGTATGTTTTTGTATCTATAATTTGTCCAAACCCAATTAAGATCTAGCTGACTAAAGCTACAAATAATATGACAACAGGACATAAATATGTGCTAAATTGACTTTAAAATGTTTTCATCGTTTATTATCCAGGTATGTGTGTGGAGGTATAGATTTAGATGGATACAAAACAGTTTCTGACCGGTCGATGTCCACGTCAGTGTGGAGCTGCTGCAGCAGGAGGCTGTGAAGCTGCCGCTGGCCCTCCGTCTCCTGCTCCTCCAGCAGCGGGCCGTCCTCACAGGACCGCCGGCTCACCCTGACCAACACAACACGCAGACAACAGGTCAAAATCTCAGTGGAGGCTTATACAACAGTATGAAAATGACACACACACCGTCATCTGTACACAGACCTGTATTCTGACACAAACATAGAAGAAAACATCAGACAGGATTTTTGTTGGAATAAATAGCAATTATGTGGGAAGATACATACATAACTACTGCCCAATGATGTGAAATAGAACCAGGGCTGTAATAAACAGTATTGTTCACTATTCATGTGACAATCAATTTTCTTAATAGATCGGTTGTTTTGATATATAAAATGTATGAATATGGGGGGAAAAAACAGAAGTTGATGAAGCCCTGCACTCGATCTTCAGACTTCTTGTTGTACAATGACTAAGCGTCCAAAGATATTTAGTTAACAATCGCATAAGAAAAAGAATATTAACAAATCCTGATTTTGAGAAGATGAAACCAGGAAATTGGAGGCATGTGTGCCTTGACTCAAACAACAAATTAAATATAGATGATGTAGATTTTCTTTCTGTTGATCTACAAATAGTTCAAAAGAAATGTTTCTACACTGTTTGCACTGGTTGAAGGGTCCCTTTAATTTCAGTGGTTGTGTTATGCCATTACAGGCAACGTTTCAAAGCAATGAGCAGGATTACATCTATTTGAAATTAACAAAGTAAATGTGAACGATAAAAGCAGGGCAGTGGAAAAGTTTTCAACTAACTTAGCTAAAGCTAACTGAGTTTTTTCATGTATCATATTGACAATAAGCACAGTAAATACAGTTCCAGTGTTGTGTTGGTTTACAAACCAACATAACTGGCTTTTAAGAAAGAGAACAGAAGACTGGTGTGTATGTTTTATATCTAACATTTTCGTTTTGTTTCAATGCTTTGGAATTTATCTGAAACGGTTAATAACCAATCACATACGGCTGCTACGGACAAGCTAACGCTAGCTTAGTTGGCTGTAGCTATCTCCATGACAACAGTGCTGTCTGAGGTAGCGCTCATTCTCCCACTCCCATTTTCTGCTCACACTTATGCACAGACCTGTTCTCGGGCATAATGTTTGTTTAAAATATGATTATTATTATAACATTTCTGGTCTACGACACTGATAACTTAAAGTTCATTTTTACCTTCGCATGTTTCCGCCTTCTGTTTTTAGTTCCGGTGTGTGGAATCATGGGAAATGTAGTCCCTACATGAGCAATCATGAACTATAAGCTAGATTCATGAGTACAGGGGAAATAATTCGAGGAAAATAATGGCACAGCTTCGCTTGGGGGCATTTTGGACATGAAAATTAACTCACGTTTGTGTATTTAGTGCAGAGATCCATTTGAAATGAAAAGCCTATATAGTTACAAGATTGTGGTATTTTAGGTTGTTTGTCGGTTGGTCTATTGAAATGAAAACCAGACCTAACATGTTGCATGCATTTTCCCTATTGTGAAACATCTTATGGAGAAAAAAATGGCACATAAGGCATGTAATCTGCCACACCCTGCTTCATTAGAAAAGGTGTGGTTATAAGCACATATCTATCATCAGACCTGGCTGTCTTCTATTCATCCATGTGAGCTGTTTTATCAAACGTAATGCTGCAAAGCCTTACTGAATATATACTGTAAATCGCTCCCACCCTCCCCACCCTGATGGAGTGTCCTCAATTAGCCTGCTGGGTGACGTCAGTAAGGTGACATGGGTGCTTCTCTTCACCATCTCTGCTGCAGCTCCGCAATAATAGATGGGGGTACATAGATGGGAGCAGAGTCGTGCAGGTTGCATGCAACTGAATGTTCCCATGCATTTGAGCGCGGTTGTGCAGCAGCTCCTCTCCTCCTGCCTGCAGCCGGTGTCGGGTCGCCGGCAGCTCGGCTTCTCTGCAGGGCTGCGCAGCTCCTGACTGACAGAGAGATGAGGGGTGGGGACGCAGGGTGGGGTCACAAGCAGGGAGAGGCGGAGGAGGAAAAGGCAGAGAGAGAGAGCCCAGCCCTTGAATACACGGCAACAACACGCCGTCAGAGAGAGGGAGAGACACAGAGAGACTGGCTGTTTTTTGGGGGGAGCAAAGGGAGCCTTCGACGCTGCGGATATGAACTGAAAAGAAACACTGGAAGAGGCAGGGATCGTGTTCCTATATCCCGAAAATTTATTGTAAAGGTGGAAAACTAGCCCCCCAAAACCCTCCTCTCTCCCTAACAGTTCTTATTCAGATAGAGCTACACCCAAAGCCCCGACCGACCCCCTCCTGTTCCTGCTGCTCCACCCCTCCGCCGCTGCACCGCTCCGGCAACCGAGATGCACACGGAGACCCGTAACAAGAAAGTAAGTGCACCTTATTGACTTTGCCCAGGTCAATTAAAAAAAGAAACATCTATCTGTGTGGAGGATCTGCCTGTACACAAGCAGAGCTGACACTGTCATGCGCCAAATATGACTGTCAGTGAGCATAAATGTCCTCAACAGCCAATTGAAATCGTATCCTTGCAGGCAGGCAGTTTATTTTGCAATTACTGGAAGAGTTTTGTAACAACGACCTCATTGCATCGTAAAACATCATGCTGAAGGCACTGTCATTTCCATATTTCACTCAGGAAACGTGTCTGTCTCCTCTGTCTCAGGCTTTCTCTCTCTGTGCGAGGTTAGCTCAGGTCCAATTTTAAATGCTCTGTGATCTCTGAGAGGCAGGAAGGAAACGGAAGGCAGAATCTGCAGCTTGTAGGACACCATCTTAGCTTTTAAAGGGCCAGCAGCCTCTACAGAAACAAGCACACAGCCCTGGGAAGCAGCCAGGTGCACTGCCTCCTGCTACACCCTGCACGAGCACTGCTGAAGGCTTGTGACTTTAAATGAGTCTTGCCTCATCAGAGTATGTTTTTGTGTCAGAATACTCTACGTTAATGAAATCTGGCGTGCGATCAGACTGGTATGAAACACAGATGCTGGAAAGAAGCGCCCTCACTGCAGCCCTGGTTCTGTTTGTCTGATGGTTTGAAGGGAAGATGATGGAGACAAGTTACAGTTTGGTAAACAACTTCCAAGTTCCTCCATAAAGAGGTGAACTTTGACCTGCAAATCTGCATGTCTGATCAGGAGAAACTATTGATGTGTCTTGTGTTTGAGCATGAATGGATCGGTTGATGGTTGATTATTTAGTTGTGTGCAGTAAGACTCTTGAGCTCTGTAGTTGTTTTGTTTTGACATTTTTCCTTAAGTTAAAATGTCCAAGCAGCAGGTCTGGAGTCCTGGTAACAGCACATCCTGTTCCAGTGCTTCAGTGAACTCTGAGGCTTTAACTAACAACTATTTAAATATTGATTACTCAGTCATTGATTTCTTGATAATAATCAACAAATTGTTAATATAACATGTCACAAAATAGTGCCAATTTCCTCTCAAATTTCCCCGAAGCCCAAAGAGGATGTCAAATCGTATTTTGTCCAATCAGCAGTTCGAAACCCAAAGATAGTCTTAAATAGAGCCCGACTGATATCGGTCTACTGATATTATTGGGCCAATATGGACCCTTAAAAATTGTCAGTATTGGCATATATATTTCCTGATATGCGCCTTTATTCAACTGTTTTTACAAACATGGTTAGGATCATTTAAAAATAGTGTCATCATGTCGTTTGCCCAACAGACTGTAGTCGGACTCCATAGTTTACAACCCTGTCAGCACAGTCTGCAGCCCATGTAGCAGACTATAACGCTGAGCAGATCCTGATCCGCACTAGATCTAGCCGCGTGGATGCCCTAAATTGACAGTTTAGATAATCTTATAATAATATAAATGAATAGTATAAATTGTGCTACTATAGCCTATATTATACTTCAGTTAAAAACAAGAGTACTTGAGCAGTTCTACCTCCAGCTAAAGGTGACTTAAGCAAAGTTAGCAAAGTTAGCTGAACTCTGTTTGAGCGTCTCTTTGTAAAAATCTGTATCAAGGGTCAAATAATGTTTACCTCCAGGGCAGACATGTGACAGTTTGCTCAAAGAAGAGCTTTTAACTGAAAATGGAAACCAATATATCAGCCTGTAGCCTACTAGCCTTGTGACCGAAGGAGACCTTCATCTCACAACCCTGCCATGTTAAAAGTAGTAACCACAGAAAGAAGCTTTTAGACTGTGATAAATTTGGTGATAAATAGCCTCGATGAAGCCCCCTTTGATACAACGGGGGCATTTATGACTTATGCAGCATGTCAGTAACCCGGGCAACATCAGCATCTGAGTCACAAGCACTTTAGTCGGCAAATACAGTAAATCTGCAGGAATTTGCAGCCAGTATTGCACCGGAGCAGCAACGCTAAATGTTAATGCTGTGAGGTGTTGTTCTTTTATGCACTGCACTTTCATGAAACAGGGTTGTAACGTAGAGGTCTTCACTCGTACCACCAGTTCCTGCTATCATAGATCAAATACAGGACCCAGGTCGTGCCAGGTGTTAATTCATTTCTGTGTAATTGTGATGGTTAGAGTAGTTTTGCATAATTCTTAGAAGAGACGATGGCGAGTGAAAACTGCGAACTGCAGAAAAAAGTCATTGATCTTTTCTTAGTTTTGTTGGATTTCTCTCTTTTGGGCTCTTCTAACATTTACTTCAGGACGATGACGTCTTTCAGAGCTCATACAAAACGTCAAAATGTCCTCCTGTTTATTCCAAAGAAACAGGAAACCCAGAATGCATGACTTCCTGTCTGGTGGTGTTTTTTTCCCTTCCAAAGAGCTGCATAGCTGCTACAACAATGACTCTAAAAGCTTTTGATGAACTATTAAGGAGGCACTTTGATGTAACATCAGTCAGTTTAAAGTAGAGTCCCTGACATTTATTTACACGCTCTAAATACTTCGGGTTATTGCTTTAAATAATGAGCTGCAGCATAACTTGTTTAGACAAAATAAATCTGTGTAATAATGTACAAATAACAGGACAGGATACATGTGGACCTTACAGTAACAATACGTTTGTAGAATATACTCCCTGAGACTCCCTGAAAACACATCATTTCCCTCAGGTGTATGTGCTGTCACTCAGAGTGTTGTGTGTCTGATGTGCGTCTGGTGCTCTTGCTTTGGGTTGTCTCGTCACAGGGAAAGTTGGCCAAAACTGTAACCGAAAAGTTGTTTATTAAACTAATCTTTGCCTTAACCCCAAGATTAAACCCATAAAAGATTTTTACTTTAAACAGAGATGTTTTTAATTTTTAATTTATTTATTTATGATTTCATTTCAACTAATGACACTATTGGAAAGGCTGCATCCACGACGCGACATCCTGCAGAGCGACTTATACCTATTAAATATATTGATATTTCGATGGACTACATGATGTCCAGTGACAAAACAGGGTCAGATTTTGAGATTATTTTTGCTTTAATGAAATAAAGTAGGCAAAGAGATTATAATTTTGCCAAAAAATGATGATTTTCTAATCCCAACCACCAAGTTTGGGGACTAAATTTAATCAAACTTTAACCATTTAGTTTAGTTGTGTTACATGGTCACAGTTCGTTTAGGTTTAGGACACGAAACTTGTTTAAGATGATGTTTTTTATGGCTTCCTTCTGACCTACTCTAAGTGAATTTAAAGAAACGCTCATGAAGTCCTCTCTCTCTCTCTCTCTCTCTCTGTCTCTCTTTCTTTGTTTCCTTTCTCTCTCTCTCTCTCTCTCTGTTTACTCTTACCTTTGACCCAGATGACTGCTTGTGACTCCGTGAGAGCGGAAATCAATTTCCTCCTGTCACAGTTAGAGCCGTGCATTATTACAAGTGTAGTAAACTGAGCGCTCAGTCTGTAACACAGACTCAACTGAGCATGCTCCATGCTTTGTGTGTGTGTGTGTGTGTGTGTCGGGGATCAGCTGGGCCGTAGACGTGAGAGCAGGGTCAGCTGTACATTCCTGGGCAGGGCATCAGCAGTGAAGGGCCCTTGAATACAAAGTCTGCCTGTGTGTAAAAGAGATGGAGTGTGTATCTGTGTGTGTGTGTGTGTGTGTGTGTGTGAGAGGTAGAGAGAGCTGATGCTCCACAGTAGTCAATGATTAACTCACAGAACAAAGTTTGATTAAACTACTGAGATAGTGCTCGTTCCATATGTCTGTGTCGCCGTGTTCACGCCACTAAACTACATATCTGACCGAGCTGTCAGCGCGACATGGGCGGGTGTGGATGTGGTGGGTGGGTCAGAACCAGCCAGCTGTTGCCAGCGTGTCACAGCAACCGTAACATCTCTGTTAAAGAGCAGAAAACAAGCTCCCTGGACAGATCGACAGTCCTAATTGTAATGCCACTTTTTTAACAGTGTTGAACTTTAAAATTCACTGATCCATCTCAAAGCTGAGTCAGAACTAAAGAGTGACGGGCATCTTTCTCATACTTCTCCCTAAAGACATAAAGACACCTATCACAGAGGACACACAAACAGCCACACGTACAACAGGTTGAGCTTCCTGTTGTTGCAACCGTCACCTCTTCTTCACTGGAAAAATGATGCCAGTTTTGCTAGCGTTGTTCAGTCCACCCACACAAATATTTTACACTCACCGGCCACTTTGTTAGGTACACCTGAAAATCTAATGTAATCCAATACACCCGCTCAGCCATGAGATTAGCTTTTATGTCGCCTGTAATGTACAGGCTTTGTTCTAAGCTGTCACAGAGGTGTTGATTCAATGAGATTTCAGCGTCAAGGTCATAATTGGTGGTGCGGCTGTTCTGAGCTGCATTATATTCAGAGGTGTTTCTAATACTCTGGCCCCCTCAGGTATCTAAATAGGGAGGACAAAAAATTAGAGACACATCTCAATATAATTCAGTTCAGTACGACACCACCTTTAACTACGGCCTCAGTAATAAATACAAGACGAGGTCAAAGCCTAGCATGTGGCTGACCGCGTCAGGTCAATGTGCGCTTTTGTGGGCAATGTGTTACAAGGACTGTCTGTAAGAGGCCGATGACAACGTGTTTGAAAGCAGGTGCGCGCTGCGGACGTAGGTGGGGACAGCAGACGAGCAGCAGACGACCAGCAGACCCCGCCTACTCCCCGAACAAAGTATCCAGAGCCGTATAGACAGAGAGTCGCGTCAGTGGAGGTCCAATATGCTCCGTGATCCACCATTGTGATGTTGCGACTCTCTCTCTCTAGGGCTGTGAAAGTATCGTCAGTCACTCTGTCAGTCACGTACAGACCCGTGTGTAGGTCTGACCCCGGCGGTCAGCCAATAATAGAATTTACACACTTCAGACTCTCAACAAAACAAAAGTCAACCAAAACTAAACTTCATAAAAGCACAATCCATGGCAGTGCTGTTGCACCGAACTGCATTAGATTTTCCAGGTGTACCTGATGAAGTGGCTGGTGAGTGTATATGTTCACAGAATTTGTATGTATCTTTCTAATGGTCTATGAATTGGGTGACTTTGGATTGGACCAGAGAGTACCAATAGACTCACCAAAACTGGGGTTCTTGTACCGCCAAGCTTCAACTGGTGGTTCACATTAAGCATTGCCAACAATTGCACTCCAAGTCCTCGAGTCGAAACAAAAACTTCAGTTTGATTTAAGTGCAAACAACAGTTTCAGTTACACTCACTCGTGTAACATTCAGACACGACACAATGAACCAGTGACTTTAAACACAATCCGATTCAGACTCCTTAGTTGTTGATTAATGCACAATGAGAGTAAATGGCTTATACTGACTTATCAAGCATCAGCGATCGGCATTAAAGGTTTGAATGCACCTTTGTGTTATTTAAAAGAACACCTTCGTGTTGGCTGCAGTGATGGAGGAAACTGGTTGGAAAATGCAGGAGTAGAAATCGTTGTTTCAGGGAGAGGTAAGGAGATGTACTTGATGAAGAAGAGCTCTGCATGTGTTGGTTGCAGAATATTGCTTCTTTGTAATGATACAGAAGTATCAGGGGGTCCATTGGTAATTTAAAGGCTCTTTTTGTGACATGGCGATCAGGAGTCTCATGCTTCGCTGCCTGAGCTAAGGGCGCTCTTATAAACGTCCTGTAAGTGTTTTCCAGGTGGTGAGGAGGTGTCAGAGCTCACCGGCTCACTGCACTTTTCCATTTCCCATTTTATGCGATGCTCTTATTCGGAGTAATTTACGGCACGTGCGGCCGTACAATAAGCTTCAGTACCTCGATCACAGACATTAAAGGCGGGGTCAGGGACGAGGGGAGAGGGGTGGATGACAGAAATGTATCTGTGACCACAGGATGATACGGAGAGGTATCGTTTCTTTCTTCTTAGCATCCTCAGGGAGAAACGATCCCTCGCTGAAGCTTGTATGGACACAGACTGAGTGTTTGTGTATCAGCTGGTGGACCAATCCAGCTGAGTGGCTGCCTGGCTGTCTGTGTGTGTGCGACAGAAGAGATAAATGGGAGCGGGGTACGAGGACACGGTGTGAGGAATGGTCTGGGTGCGTTAGGGCCGACACAGGGGTCATTGCTGGCGGTTGGTGTTATGGTCGGGTCATTCAGTCAGCTGAATCACTGACAATTAACAGGAAGCAGGTCGTGTGGAGAGCAGAGGAGAGCTAAATGTCAGGTCTGTGCTTTTTAATCGTCTGCTTTCCCCAGAGTGCCACAGATATGCAGCTTTACTTCCTTTTGTTTTAAAGAGACGATTAAATTAAAACGTAACATTGTTTATTTATCTGTCAGAAATACCCAGTGCTGCTCAGAACCAGTGAACTCATGGCTGCCTCTAGTGGCTGGAAGATACAGGAAGTAAAGACCACTGCTGCTTTAAACAGATGTATTTTTGTGGTCTGTATGAACCCTTGAGTGCGACATGTTTCGTGAGACGGCCATTAAGGCATGGCTAAAGCATGCCAACATGCATATTAACATAACTCAGATAACATTTTTCCACAATGCACATGCATGAATTAAATCTTAATGCTGCAACGACAACAATATTTTAGACTGTAACCTGTTAGTTTGGCGCTGGCCTTCTCAGGCTTCAACATGACAGGGCCCCAAGCACAGAACCGGCTCCACAAAGAGGCGGTTCGGTTTGGAGGAACTGGCCTGCACAGAGCTTTGACCTAAACCTTATCCAACACCTTCAGCCGAGAACCAGACTTATTGCCCAATCAGTGTAAAGGAGCCTCTCAGCTAAGTTATAAGGTCTTAGCGAAAGCCTGAAACCAATAAAGTGGAGGTGGTTATAGGAGGAGATTAGTTGCCGCTTTAGTATGAGCCGTATGATCAGTCATGTGACGTTGGGGTATCCCCATATTCTTAAAGACAACTAGTGTAGGTAGAATTTGTCTAAAATCTGGGCGTATGACACATTTTGATGGATACTGATTGGTGCAGGTGAGACCAGATGTTACCTTGTTCCTAATGGCTGCACTGTATCTTTGAGTGTCTGTGGGAGGGTTAACAGACTTTGTTGCCCAGGATTAAGAGGAGCAGTGCGGGGGGGGGAGAGCTGCGTTGTTGGTGGAGTCACGGTGTCTTTTTCTTTTTTTTTTCTGTGTTTGCTGGGCGGCCTTGCTCAGGCTGGCCTGCCCCAGGGCTCGGGGCTATTTATAGAGACACAGCACCGTTTATATGGTGAAGGCAGAGCAGAGCAGAGCTGGCTGATTCTCTTGTACCAAAAATTCAACCCTGGACACCGTTACTAAGATTCACATTGAACAAGAGTAAGAATCACTGTGCGCCCATGGTAGAGCCATCTTCACTCAGAGTGTTTGTACCGAGCTGTGGAGCTGACCTCTCTCTAAAATGAGTCTTATCTTCTTCACCACCTTGAAGGTGACTCAGACCTGGACTGAAGTGTGTATTCTGTTACCTGAAAAAAACCCACCATGGTGTCAGATTGTAAGCATCAAGGTGAACAATTAATGCATCGTATGGAGACCAAAGTAGATTAGATGCCATCAGTACAATTATCAAGGGATAATGCTGGACAAGGTGTCCATTATAAGGAAATATTGGACGACTGGGAGTCCATTAAATTCATGATTATTAACACGTGGAAGGGCATTATTCTGCTTATACCATGGCCACTTGCCAAATAAAGAATATAAGACTGTTAATGATTAATTACTTAATGTCTTTATGCATTTTGCATTGAACATATGAGGTTTCAACACGCCATAACTCATTTTCTGTTATAATTAGGGCTTTGAAATATTACTTTTACCAATCGTTTCCATTACACATTAAACATAGTTCACTGGCCGAGTAATAATGATAGATCTTGGAAATGACCTGGCAACAGGAGGTATTTATGGGTCCGCTCAGCTCATAGAACCGTTACCCATCAGCTAACGGTATTAAATAGATGAAAACACTCCAAACGACAGTAATTATATCATGACCAGCTATGCAGCCATAAAAAAAAGGCTAGTACCATGTAGTCAGCGCTTTAATTTTGAACGGTGAACAGACAAATTAACTGGAACTTCTTAGTAGGTCTCCATTCTCAGGAAATAACAGACACCCTGCAGCCAATCAGAATCGAGTACTCACCCAGACCGTGGTATAAGACATATTGACGCAGGCCTCTCCAGTCTGCTGTAAATGTTTGCCTTGTGTTAAAGATTTTTCATGAGATAAATACTCAGGTTTGGATTTCTGTGAACTGATTCAGTATTTGTCAGGTCTGTAAACAAAACCGGTCCCTGTTTGAGTCCTGGCAGCAGCTTTGTCAACTGGTTTTGGTGGAACTGGGATCCAGTTCAAATCGTGATGGACTATTTCACTCTGTTACTAGATGCACAGCAGCAGTACACTGAGGACAGGCTGAATGCAACTAATTCAAGCTTCCTCCTACTCCTTATTCTTCACTACTACAGTCTCCTGTTTACACTTCTGTAGGTGATAATGACATGATTTTAATGTTGTGTTACGGCTAATAATATTGTTTTAGTTCATATCTGGTCATTGTGTACTTTGAGCTTTGGGGAAAGGCTCCAGAAACAGTAAAGCGATTCACTGGAATTGATATAAATTTTGTCAGGTACAAGCAAAGGATTTATAAAGTACAATACGTTCAACAATAAGTTAGATAATACCTATATAAGTGCAATTATCCGTACCCTACATCCTTACAGACACAATTCCAAATCTAAGAGACCACGGGTTCACGTTAATTAGTAAACAAGACAAAAACGCCTCATATTTGATATATTATTGGTCAAAAGAAACAATCAGTGGTCAGTATTTTTAGTGTAGGCAGTAGCTTTGATTCATTTTTGATGTTAAACTTTTTACTGATGAATTGTTTGGACTATAAAAAGTCCAGAACTGACAAAGAGAATTCATCCGGACGCTCTCAGTTCATTTTCAAAGCAGCATAAACTCAGACATTTGTCTGGTGAGGAGATTAATTGATGAATAATTTAAACATTTATCAAACGAGTTTTTGATCAGCTGTTGATAGGTTTGACACTTCCTTTTAGCTACTTGACCTATTTTAATCGTCGGGATATTGGGGATGAAAGGCACATGACCACATGCCTTGCACACACTGCGAACGCCAAATGAAGTGTTTTGTTTTGGTTATGGTTCACCATTTTTCCCATGATGCTGCGTTTGATTTGGTTGGAGTTTAATGCCCATTTAATCTAAACAGACAGCTGCAGAAAGCTCCTTGTGGATACTCCACAGCCAGACTGTCTCCATCTTTCTTTCTTTCCATCTGTAACTCTCCTGTCAATCACAAAAGCTGGAGGTTGGTGGCGGAGGCGTGAGGAAGGTGTTGGAAGGAGTTGTGGGAAAAAACCCTTCTTGTTTACACACACATCCAAACACACAGCGTTCCTTGGAACAGCTTGGTCGGCCCAGTAGCCATCTGTGTTGACTATACATTGAAGTGACAGTTTAACTCTGTCTGTCTTAATGTGCTAATCTGTCATCCGTGTGTTTCATACGTCTGGCCGCATCGAAGCTCGGTGGTTTCTGTTTAATCCAAACGAACTGGAAACCTGAAAAACACCCTTTCCTATAGTTTTTTAACAAACTGTCTAATCTTAACAACACAATGAATACATTAACAGCTTGTAATTTAAAAGTTAACAGATTTGCACTTTTCTTGAACAGCTTGTGAGCTCACTCACTTCTGAAAGCCTTAAGCTAGCAGTGCGTCAGTTTCTGTCTAATAAAACTTTAAAGGCTTTATTTGTTTTTTTAAAACGTCTTTGGTTTCTTTTCTCTCCCTAGTACTCCTCCTCCTCCTCCCTGTTGTCTTATAGTTTCTCAGTCTTGGGTCCTTGTTGTTCTGTCGCAGCATGAGGGCCGTCGCTTTAGTGGTCTAACTTTGGTTGGCTGACCTGCTGGTTCATTCATCGACTAGTTTCAAGAGCATTTTATGGACCGGTTTACTGTCATTAACTGGTTGCTTTATTCAGTTGTTTGATTGCAGACTTGTTAATTGAGCAGCTGTTGGATCATTGGCTTGTTACCAAGTAAACTGATCAATCAAACAAGTTGACTGGTTAACAACTGTGTGTGTAAAAGTGCAATGTAACACAGACGTCCCATGCACGACAAGGTGTAAGGACAACTTATGTTCTCCACTAACGTGTGTTTGACCCTCCATACCAGACTGTTGGTCACAGTGTTTACCAGTGATCATGAGTGTGGATATTTGTCTTCACACCAGTCCTTTGTTGTTGCTGTGTCTTCAAACTATGATTTCTTTTTGATGTGCTTTGATGTGCTTTGATCTGTCTGTGATGATGTTTTCAGACCAAGAGAAAAACTACTTTTGTTTGTTTTTTTCCGTTGGATAAAACAACACAAATATTTGCCCCAGTCAGTCTGGTTGCCCAGCACAAATCTGTCAGTCCGACCACTCCTTCAGATTTCTGCCCACAATTAAAAAAATGACATTAATAGAGCTATAATTTGTCTTTTTTCACTGAGGATATAAATAAAACGTTTTACAGGGCTACATTTTTACAGTTAAGTAACTCTAAAGTCTTACCGTGAGATTTTCTACACATTAATGTCCCAGATTTACTTTGTGTCCTACCGCTAATTTGCAAGTGTCTTCCCCTTTAAACAACAGCATGTTAGCATTGTCATTGTGAGTATGATAGCATGCTTATATTTGTATTAGCTCCGGCACTCAACCGTCTACAGTCAATTCAGAATGCCGTGGCTAGACTTCTCACCAGATCAAACAAACGGTCCCACATCACTCCCGAACTGAAATCTCTTCACTGGCTCCCCGTTGCTTATAAGAAGTTTAAAATTCTCACCCTCACCTACGGAGCCCTACACGGTCAGGCCCCAGAATATTCATCCACCTGTACTCATCAGCTCGTCCCCTAAGGTCAAACACACATCACCTGCTGTCCATTCCTAGGACACGCCCTAAGACTCGTGGTGATCGTGCTTTTGAGGCCGTAGCTCCAAGCCTGTGGAACGCCCCGCCTACATCGTTACGTTCTGCTGACTCTGTTGAGTCTTTCAAAAACCAGTTTAAAACATCTGTTTGTACAGGCATTCGGGGAACCATGTTTAACCCAGTTTTCATACGTTGAATGCTCTGTACATTTTTGTGCTGCCTGTTTGTACCTTTTTGTACCTTATTGTACCGTGATATTGATTTTTATCATGTGGCTGTGTGAGCCACCTTATTGTTCATGCACTTTGTGACTTCTGTCTGGGAGAAGGGCTATATAAATGAAATGTACTTACTTACACTGCTAAGCCTAAAACAGCCGCACATAGCAGTTAGCTTGACTGAAGATACTTAGCGCTGTTTAATTATCCTTTTGAGTGTTTTAGTGAGCAACACCTCTGTTGTAAAAGAAGATGAAGAAAACATTCAGGCTGTTATTTCAAGATCTGGACCACAGAAACCAGTGTATTATGAGAAACAGTAACTGGTTTAGAGGTGTTGTTGGAATGAACGTGTGTTACAGAGCACCAAAACACGCATCAGACAGAAGAGAAGAGAGAAAGCTTAACTGAAAGTTAAACGTATTTTATGCTGTCCTTTTTATTGGATATTATTTGGTATTTGTTTACAGGGTGTCTGCTAGCTTACTGCCTGCTTTACTGCTAGCTTACAGGCTAGCATGTCTGTCATGTTGGGTGTTGGCCTGTGCCGGGCCTGCTAATGGAGCCAGGCGTGGCTGCTGCTGCTGGAGTTAACATGCAGAGTCTATAGGAGGAAACAATACCAGCTCTAAGAGGAGGAAAGGAGTTTAAGTTTATCTGAAGGTCATGAAGCTGCTGGAGTTTGTCATGTGAGCTGCTGCTTCAGAAAGAGCAGCTTTGTTAGGACTGAGGCTTTTAATACCTCAACTCTCTCCTCTGTCTGTGTCACATCCATTTTCTACGGTATTTCTTCCTCCTATGAGGTTCTCCTTCATCAGCCCTTCTCCTCACACTTTATATGATGGGAAAAATACAGATTTCTGTCATAATTTGGTAACGAATTTATCTCCCACAACAGTGTGTAAGCTACCTCGCCACATGCATATAGCCCTGTTCCTGAGCTGTAGTAAACGTTTAAGTCCATTTTGCTGCGGAGTGTTATTCCTTTTTCCAAACATATTGGCCGCTTGCAGTTTGAGCGTCTCTGCCCATGAAACCACAACAAGGAGAGGAACTTGAAACCCGCGGGTGGACGTGCAGCGTACACGCTTTGTAAATCATTCAGAGCAGGAATGTGTAGAGTGTGAATTCCACTGTTGAAAGAAACGTATCCTGCCAGCATACAGGACTTAAAAAGAACCCCGACAGGTAATTGTTTGTATAAACATACACACACATCCTGAGTCTGGAGATTATATCAGCGGAAGCATGACTTTGACATAATTCTGCAGGGCTGGGATTGTGTATGGGCATGTGTAGTTAAAATATTATAGCATCAATTTCTGGCCGCTCAGTGAGATTACTTCTCTAAGAATAGACGGTAACACAAACCTACATTCTTGACTTGATCAACTTCCTTTTATCTTTGGTTGACATAGAGTGCTAACATATACCTTTGACCTTCTGTAGTCTAACATTTGAAGCTAACTTCAGGCCTCTTGTTTGCGAGTCAGCCCCTTTTTTTAATATTTGCGGGCCAATTTTCTCCATCCTCTAACCATATTCACACAGCGGCCATCTTCCTTGGACATTACACTTATGTTTGGAAGCTCAAACGCTGTTATAATGTTGTTGTGTTCCAGGGCTGAAGACCTGCAATAACAAATCTAGCAAGCTGTTATCAATGAACCGCTCCTTGATTGATCAGCTACTGAAAAGCCAAAGGACATGGAGAATCTGAAAAGACATATTTCAAGATCAAACAATGTTTTCATTAAAATTTAGAAACCGTCAGACAACAGCTAAAGGCCAATCATGACTCTCACAGCTGGAAGTCTCACTAAATCTCTCGCGGTCAAACAAGACTTTAGAGTGAACAAACATGGCGGACTTAGTTTTTGGACTTTTTGCTGAAAATTCAGGAAGAAAAAAAGAACAAACTGTGGATGAAGTGGTGGAGACGGCGTGAACACGGGCTGTACATGTTACGTTTGCTTTTGTCGCCATGGCTGCGGTTGACGTAATATCGCTGTTACCTCACACCACAGGAACATCTGGAGAGATCATCTTTAGAACCATCAATAAATCCGGACTTTGCTCACGTTTGGCTGGAGGGGGGGGACCAAAATCGGCTTGATTATCTCAAAGTGTGGACCCTTCTTTACATAAGAATTCAACCAAATCCTGCTAGCATAACCGTAGTGTGAGCATGGAAGTGGTTGATGTTGTTTGACCGTTAAATATGGCGCAGTGTCCCTCCTGATTTCCAGCATCCATGTCCCACATATTTCTTTCGATAACAGTATTTTAGCTTCCCATCCTGAGCATGACGCCAGAGAAAAATGGACGCCATGTGATTACCATGAGGGCACATGGTAACCTTGGTGATGGAACTCTAACTCTGGTTGGCCAGCTGCCTTACTTCTGACTTTACGCCTAAGCTTGTGAGTGTAAGCCCAAAGTGATTGTTGTCTAACCATTAAAGTAGCTTTGGTTATGAACTAACTATAGTTATTAAGCCTCGGTTGTCAACTTTACACTTTGCACACAGCCGGGGCAACCCAGAAGCTTTGGTACTGGATGTTCAAGGAAGTGTGTGTTCATGTGTGTGTTCTCGTGTGTGTGGGTCAAGGTTCATTATTGGAGGGGTGAGTGTGGCTGAATGTGTGTTCCTGGTGGGAATGTGTGACTGAGAATTATGTGAATGAGTGTGTGTGCTGTGATTGGAGAGTGGCAGGGGGTGGGGCCTGTTGAGCATGTGTGTGTGTGTATGCACTTGTACTCACACACACACACACACACACACATTCCTCTGATTGGGCTCCCGTGAATGTTTGCAGCATGCCAGTGTTCGTGCATGTGTGTGTTTCTCTCCTGTGTGTGTTTGTGCGAGGATATTGGGCATGTCACCTCAGATTAGGCCGTGATGCGGTGGTGGTGGGGTTGATGGTGGTGGTGGTGGTGGTGGAGAGTGACCCCCTACCAACCACGCCACAGTCATTAACGGAGGGGGAAAAGAATCCCGTCGCAATGGCAACCACGGCCGTGCTGCCAAAACGGCCACAATGAAAAGAAAAGGGGGGACGTGGGAGGGGGGAGAGGAGGGGGGAGGGGGGTGTGAAGGAGGAGGAAGGTGGTGGTGGTGGGGGGGTTGTTGGGTGGAGGTTGAGGTGGGGAGGGTGTGTCTGAAAATGTGAAGGATAGAGAGACATGGTGATGATGATGAGGAGAGAGAGATGATGCGATAATCAGGTCACAGTTTCTCAGACACACACACACGCACACACACGCACACACTCACACACACGCACACACACACACACACACACACACACACGCTTGTGCAGGATTTCTTAGTGAAATATCGATCGTTTGTCTTGATGCTGTTTTGGGGCGTGCTGTTGTCACTTGACTGATGCAGAGTGAGATTGAACAGGAAGTGGACACAGGGTAAAAGGTGAAGGAGTTCGGCTAATCATGGTCACATGACCTCAGCAGGTTTCTGTTCACAGTATGAAGGGCAAAATGGCACGAACAAAACCCTCTTTTCCTCTGAGCAGCTGAATAAATGCGAGGTAGCTTTCGCCTCCGCTTACTTGGAAACATTCAGCAGATTTTCTTCGATGGATCGTGTGAACTGGAGTATTTCTGCCCACCAAAATCCAAGAACTCTTCCCCTGCAGACTCCCAGAGACAGACACAGCTCGGGGTGTTTAATTCTGTGACTCACTCATGACAACATTTGTTTAGAGCCCGAAAAGTGAAATCATTACATTTGTCAAGTTAAATCTTCTGTGTTTGTTCAGAAGAAATGACTCTAACTTTTAACATCGCCGCAGAAGACAAACAGAACTTTCCCATTTGCAGCGTTTCTCAAAATCAGAAGGAGTCCTCGTCCATTTTGGAAAATGCACCAGAGAACCACCTCCCTGCATGTTTCAGGACTCTAAATGGATGTGCTTGCTTCCTGTATGCAGAAAAACGAAATCTCCGGCACTCACAGGATCATGTATGACTGGCTTTAATGTGGGTGCTTCCTTTATGCAGACTTTACCGGAACAGAAACATTTGAGGGGCTTTTTGCAATGCATTGAGTGCACCACTCTCAATAGGATGCTCACAGTGTTAGCATCTTGTGTCTTGAGTCTGTGTGAGGTGGGTTTTCAGCCTGGCAGTGACCCTGTGGTCTTCACAAGACAAAAATAGCTTTGACCATGATGGGCGACTACAGGGTCGCTCTCAGGTGCACGATGTTTACTTCAGTTTGGTTTCGGTTTATGACGTTTCTCCCTGCTTCTCCATATCGTCTCTCATGTCTTAGCGAAGATGTGAGAAAGAGAGAGACAGATGCAAGTGAGGGAAACGAGGAGACGAGGTAGCTTAAGATAAGACTTAAGAGTGCTAAAATGATTGTTTTTTTTTTGTATCGGATCTCAATCCCTCTTCAATGTGTCTCTGGTACGTTCACACCTGTACTTAGAGCACTGCACTTGAGATCCAATCACCCAGGATGCAGTAAAATAAAACATGGACGGTATCATGCATCTGCTGACCTGGTCTGAAGCTAGTTTCTTCTCACCTGTGTGAAAGTGACCTCTGAAACTTAGTGACCTTCAACAGTGACACTTCCTGGTTGCCTTTTATGGCTGTATGAACAGACTGGGAGTGCAGACTGCTTACTGTGAAGTTAGCTGGAGGTGGGATACCTTTCAGGGTTTGGACGAGGTCACTTAGTTCCTGTGAGGTGTCACAAAAACATTTTAGCCGATCATTCAGGTGCTTCCAACTCGGTGACAATCATTTGAGCAGTTTCAGCTGTAGGTCGAGAGTTTCATAAAGACGACGTTAGATGCTTTTTCGTGTGTGAGGACGAGGACTGGGCAGAAACAATCTTGATAGAACATATTAACTTATTGCTCAAACAGCCAATACAGCACATGTAGCATTAAAAGGCCTACGTCCCACTGCAAAGCATTTTTAGCTGCTTGTACAGAAAGTGGATGTCATCGATGAAAGCAAATTTCCTCCGAAAATGAGGGAATTGTTGACAAAAATGGCAGCATGATGTCAATTATATGGACGTTAGCAGTGCAGCTAGCAGCCCCTTTGGGCATCCTGTATCCGCTGAAGAGATGTTAAAGAGACGCTGATTTTTCACCCGAATTTTACTTTTATTTGTGTTTTTATTTCTGCCATTTCTGGATAATCTGGCTCCTGATGAAACAATCCTAAGACGTCAGCAGAAGAAGACACTGAAGCTTGCTGAATGTTCCCTTTGCTCTCCTCTGTTCGCACATTTTCTCTGTCTACTGTAAAAGAAGGTAAAAAACAGTGTGCTCAGAAAGCAGCTGTAATATTATGTCACTCGTTTTGTGTAGAAGGGCTAATACCAGCGTCTACGGCTTTCTTTCTGCTCCGTCAGACATGTTTTATGACTGTTTGTCTCACAAAGTAACTCTTGTGAATGTGTTAGTGTGTTTGTGTGTGTCTGTCTGCACACACTCGCTCGTGTTTGAGGTAAGCTTTGACCTTTAAGTGCTCCGAGTTCAGTGTGAGCTTTAGAGAAGTGCTCTAACCACAACTGTGCAGTTCAGGCACGTGTGTGTGTATGAGTTGGGGGTGAGATGTATTTAACTTAGTGCAGAGTACACTAACTTTGTCTTGTGTGTGTGTTTGTGTGGATAAGAGGGCGTGTAAGGAAGAGGTGGCCGGCTTTGCGTCAGTGGGGTGTGGTGTGATAACAGCCAGGCTGTCTCTCTCTCTCTCTCTCTCTCTTTCTAGGTCTTTCTCTCTTCAAGCCAGATGGAGACACACCCAGTTCTTTGCTGCACTTCTCTGCAGATATACAGTGTGTGTGTGTGTGTGTGTGTGTGTGTGTGTGTGTTTCTTTAAAGATCTTAGGACAATAGCATGTTCCTTTGGTTTGGTTTACATTAGTATAAATATATGACTGTAAACACGTCACAGAGGAGGTCTGAAGTAACTAAACTGTAGTTACAAACCCTCCCAGAGAGACGGGTCATGTTTGGCTGGATGCCAGCTAGAAGCATCTGTCAGCCATAAAAGAGCCAATCAGCAGCAACATGAGTCAACTAACAGAGCTCCAGGAGAGGCCAAATAATCCGAGTCTAAACAGAAAAAGCACAAAAATCCAGTTTCAACATGGGAAGAGTCTGGAAAATCACGGTAACATCTGGAACACAAACATCAGCAAAGAGCAGCAGTGGTCGGAGGCTGAGACTAAACATCATGGACTAATAACAAACAGGTATCAAACTAGGACATTATGTTGTTGTTCACTCAAAAATAAATGCGTAAATAAGACACGTGCTTCATGCAGAGCATCCTTACATGACCCGTCAGTGCTGCACTGTTTGCATTACTGCTGTTGTTTTAACACCTGCCGCTGTGCAGGGTGTTGTTTCATGCAATATTTGACCCTGACAGTGAACCAGTGTTACAGGATTCCCACCTCGTCTCCCTGCAGCATTTTTCTCACAGACGTCGCAGAAAAGATGTTAAAGATGTCAGAGCCGAGAGTCGAACACGAACACCTGAGCTGATTGAGAGGAGGCTGAGTGGAAACTGATGCTGTGATTGTGTTCGATGATTTCTTATCTCAGATGGTGATCCTGATGGTTTGTTTGGGCGTCTGCAGTGAGAGCGCAGTGATTTATATCAGCATAATGAAGACAGAATCATCTGGAGCCTTAGATATCATAAAATGTCGTTCAGTTGTAAGATTTTAACAAATGCTTGATTACAATTTAAATACATGAAAAATGACGTTTCCATAACTGCTTTTTCCATCTTTGCTCTGATACCGCTTCTATACGTGCAGTTTTAAATAGATGTTTGTCTTCGCATAATGTAAATTTACAGATTCTACTTAAAAATGTTTTGTAGTAAGTCTGTAGTCCTAGTAGTATTGACCAATCACGTATCAGCAGGCTGCGACGTATGCAGAAAAAACTGTCCGTGTGGAGAGCACAAGCAGGCGGAACGTAATCCACCGTAACATCCCGACTCCCGTCAGCGTCATCTGTTTCCATTTGGGCTTCATCCCGCTGCAGTCAGCCAGAGTGCAGCCTCTGTGTAACTTCCTGTTTACAGTGAAGCTGAGACTCAGCACAGACAGATGAACGGGCGCTCCTCCGGGGGATGGGACGGACCGAGAGATGACAGCGTTTATTTAGCAGACACATCTGGAGGGAGAATTTACCTTTGGTCTGAACACACGGTCGCTTCTTGGTTGCGCACGGAAAAGGAAGCCTTGGCTGGAAGTTCTGGCAAAACCTGAAATGTTCACCGCTGCTCTCAGGGGATATATCGTCGTCAGATTGTGGTTGATGGCTTCTGGAGATTGGTCTTTGTAGAACTTCTCAGGGACGGCACAAAAACACTGTAATGCACATTAACAAAAGGTCCGTATTGCGATAACGAGTGTTACAGAAGAGTTGACATGAAGTTGTTAATAACAACCCTAAATAATCCACTACGCCAAATCAATTATATGAAAAATCTAAATTGATATTGTTTTTAAAAATGAATCACAGTATTACAGTGCATCGATATTTTCCTCCATCTTAATGTGCAAGTGAGCAAAAACACCAAACCGGGCATTCAAACAGTGGATCTGTTGTTCTACAAAAACAGGAAAGAGCTGAAGGCTTTTATTTTGAAAGGAGCCATACAAAACGAAAAGAAAGAAAACGCTGCCAAAGAGAAATTAAAAGAAAAAGTTTGAGCAGTAATTCATCAGAATCAATGAAAGAGTTTAAATCATGCTGTCCGACGTCCTTTCACACCACTTCTATTTACCCACAATGCCTGGCTTCCTCTCTCTCTCTCTGCATGTAACTTTTCCTCATGTCCTCTGGGAGACAGCCAATACTGTGCAACAGCAGTGACCTTTGACCCCGTGGCTGTAAACACCTCTGGTTGACATTGTTGACTCGTCCCTCCTGTTGTTGTCAGAGCGGACGGACGGCCGTCAGCTGCTGTTTTGACTTTCTCTGCACTTCGATCCGAGCTGGAGGTTAGATAAGGTGTGTGTGTCAGTGTGTGCGTGCATATAATCATAATTTAGGTTGAGTATAAAGACACTGCTTCTCTCTGTAGATTTACCTTGAATAAACTTCTAAACATCGTTATGACTGTCAAGCTAAAACACGGCTGCTGTTTTTGTAGCCTCTGGAAAGCTGGACTGTTGGAGTTGATGGCTTTTATTTTGAAGGCAAAATTAAATGTAGATGTTTTGCTGTTAACATTTCAGTAAAAAGTGAATAAACACACAGAGCAGATCAATGTAAAGGTGACACTGATGTTTATTAGCCTCTAATCACACTGCACATTGAGCGTTTTATTGTAAATCCTACTTGTGCTTTCATTTCTGTAAATCGACACTTCAACTCTCTATTCCAATGTGGGAGAGACAAAGCTTAAATATGAACTAGTCCACAGTGCTGCTCTTCTGACTTCCTTTGTAACAGTCTGGTAGAAACATGGTGATCATGCAAATGATGAGGTTGGTTTTCACGTTGAAGCGGTTGCAGACAGGATGCCGCACTGACCAGAACCGACTCAGTAAACTGCTCCTCTTTAGTTCCCACAAATGTTTGAACTGATGTTAAATCTGATATAAAAGAACCGTGATGAGAAAAAGTTTGCTTGGAGTTGTAGTTTCACTTTTTGGTGCAGCCAAATGACACAAGTGCATATTGCGACAGCCCTCTCGGCTTCCTGTGTGGGGCTGCTTTCTTTTGTTAGGAGAGAACCAGGAAGTGCAATCATCTGATCATTGCACCTGTGTCTGCTGCTCCTCAGCTATATAAGCTGCTGGATTCAGCCAGTCGCTCTCTCTCTTCCTGGGCACATGGTTTGTTTTTTGGGTTAGACTGTTTCCTTATTTAGCTTCCTTGGTTTCTCACACGACATGTACACTCATTCAACACACTGGACATTACTGATGTTTCTGATAAACACTTTTAACATTGGTAGTGTTCGAGTTATCTGTGGTTAAATAAATCTTTGGTTAAATGTAGGGCTGTCAAAGTTATCGCGTTAATAATTGTTCTCCTGGTCTTGAAGACCTAACCTGACCGGATCTCACGTACGCTCAGTACGTCTCATCTGTTCGTGGGGTTCAAAGGGTTCACGTGTCTCGTTTCTCCCCGCTCTGCGCACAGCTCCAGAGGGAGGCCCCTTATGTGGAGGACGCTGGCCCTTTAAGAGGCGGTGGTCTCTGCTCAGCTGAAGGAGGGTGGAGGCTGAGAAACTGTCAGGGAGTGGCTGCGGACGGAGATAAGTTTGTCCTCTCTGTTGCAGTGCAAAGGAGAAGTAGACGTGCTGTTAGGAGCACGTGATGTGAAGTAAAAGCATCACGTGATCACGTCTTTCCCGCTCTGTGTCTGTTTACTTTTTACTTAATGTTAGATAGTTCTTATTTCTATGAATAGATAAAAAGTAGCACACATGATGAAGACAAGCAGTGGTGTAAGTTAAAGAAGAAGGAGGGATAATACATGTGTTTAAGGTCATAACTTACTTAATCTAAACTTGGTTTCACGATATTATATTTACATGTTATCCCATGTTCGGCCCATCCAGTCGAGGCAGATGGCTGTTCAACATGAGTCTGGTTCTGCTCGAGGTTTCTGCCTGTTAAAAGGAAGTTTTTCTGCCAATGTGCCGAATTGCTAAGTGCTACTCATGGTGGATTCATGTTGGGCCTCTCTTTGAATAACTTAACAAAGAGTCGGTCTAGACCTGCTCTTTCTGTAAAGTGTCTCGAGATAACCCTGGTTATGATTTGGCGCTATACAAATAAAATTTGATTGATTGATTGATTGATTGACATGTTTATTATTGTTTTCATTCACCTGAACCTGACTTTTTCTGCTCCAAGCGCATTGACATTAAGTGAGAGGCGTGAGGCTTACAAAGGAGTAAACAAGACAGAAATGGGCTTTAAAAATGGCGTCTTTACGGTTTGGTTTTACACATTGGACTGACTCCTGTGTCGAGTAGGGGTGCAGCGATGAGCCGGCATTGTCGGCAAAAATCGATGACAAAATTAGTTGCCAAACAAATTGAATTGTCGATAACTGTTATGTCATCGCAGACTTAACATCGTCATCCTCACTATCTCTGCTGAGAGCGGCTCATGCAAAACAGCGACCGTGAAGCGACAGGTATACAAAACATAGCAAAACGTTGGCGTCAGATGCAACACCATCACGTCTGGGAGCATTTCTGTAAAGCCGAGCTTGCTTATCACGGGTGCAAGTCGGTAACGTGCGAGCGTTTGAAGAGGAGGACCGTTGGAGTCGTGTTCTTGATTTTATGTGGTCGTAGGTTTTAAACGGACAAAAACTTGATATAACCACCTCACTGCCTTCACGCCCTTTAGGACTCAGTGCAACCATATTTGTTCTTCTGGTCGTTTCACTCCCTCCTCGCAGGACGTGTAGAGATGACACTGCTTGGTACAGGGAGCCCCAGGCCACAGCAAGATGGCGGCCAGTTGCATGAAGCATACACACACGTTACTGTACATACACGTCTGTCTTCGGTTTCGAGGATGGCTATTGCAAAATACAGCGGGTAAAATTTTCTCAAATTTTTCTCTCTAGCTTCTAACTAGCCTCCACCCAACACCAAACTGCCTGTCTCATCTCTGTCAGTTATTAACCAAGCCCTACCCACAGACACACACACATACACACACACACACACACACACACACTGAGCGAGAGAGAGAGAGAGAGAAAGAGAGAGAGAGAGAGAGAGAGAGAAAGAGCAACAGAAAGCGAGGGAGATGAGGAGGAGGAAGAAAAATGAGAGGGAACAGAGCGGGAGGGGTGAGTGTTCATGCATGTGTGAATTACATATTAAGGAAGTGCAGGCCAAAAGCTTCTGACCCTAAAGACTTACACATCATAAGAATGTACACACACACACACAAACACACACACACACACACACACACACACACACACACACACAAACACACACACACACTGGCTTTAAGTTCCCTCCCTCAGAGGGGGTCCTCCTGCTTCTCGGGGCTGAGGCTGCAAGAGGAGGGGTGTGTGTGTGTGTGTGTGTGTGTGTGTGTGTGTGTGTGTGTGTTCAAGACTCCAGTTACATGAGTTGTGCAATGTTTGGACCCTCGACTGGAAGCCAATGAGAACTGACCTCGCTGCCCTCTCCCAACTTATCTGCTCCACCTTCTCCTCTCCGCTCTGACATTTCACTTCCCTCAGTGTTTCACTGAAGTCAAAGTTAAAGTGAGTAACATTACTTACGGGTAAAACTGTCAGAACTCTCAGGTAGAGGACGGCAGATAAACGCAGCCAATGGGCAGCTTGACCACACAGTGAGGTGTCACAAATATTAAAGGAGCAATCTGCCCCTGGAAAAACTTACCGTCAGTCAAAGCTGTTGTTCTCTGTAATCGATAGAAACAATAATATTTGCAATTGGCGCCATAGCTGTGGAGAAAGTCGTACAAACAGCTTGTGGTTCTACATTCCTACAACACCCAGCATGCAATGCACCCCTCCCTCTGAAAGGAACGGCCCAGCGAGAGACGCTGGAGTGAAATACTACTGTTTACGCTGCAGGCGACGGCTGAGAGCGACGGCTGCGAGCGACGGCTGAGAGCGACGGCTGCGAGCGGTACAGAAAGATGACGAGAACATACCGTCTAAAAGATCGTCTAAAAATCTTCTGGTCTGCAGTCGACATTTCAAACCCGACGAATTTGAACGCGACATGACATCGGAGGTGGGCGTCCTAGATTGAGGAAGTGTAGTTTAGCGAGCTCCCTGGCCTCCGCCGGATGACCCGTTTTACGTAGTCTGGCGGAGGTTTTCGAGGGCCAACTGGAGAAGCGGATAGCGTCCTCCAAAGTTACAAATTGCTTTTTCTTCTACCATAATGGCATTAGCTCCCCAAATAGCATGATAGGACTGAGGTTGAAAATCGGCGAACTGGCCCTTTAAGGAGGTTTGATGTTAGAACTATAGAACTATAGAAAAAGCAGCCACAACATGCAACCAAGAGCTAAACACATAACTCCATCATGTCAAATGATCATTCTAACCAGTGTTTGCCTACCTTAAAGGAACAACAGTAAATATTGTTACTCTAAGTTCTATCGATCTGTTTTATTTGTTTTCCATGCAGAAATGAACCCACTGAAAGGGCAGAACTGAAATTATTTCTTGCAGCTATTTTATCGAGTAGCCCAGTGGGCAATCATCCATCATGGCTCATTTCGGTGTGTCTTTGGGAGCTTGGTGGATAGGGCGTCTCTGTGCAGCGTCTCTGTTCTGGATGTCTGACTTGACGCTGGAGGACGGGGAGCAGCTCGTTCTTCCTCTCGGCCTTCACACACTCATCATGCTGCACTTTGTGCTGTTTGTTCAGCTGTCGTGTTGCTTTGTGGTGCAGACGCAGGTTTCATGACCTCTTTGCTGATTATTGTTTCTTCTTAACATCACTTAAACCTGAAAAACCTCCAAACAAGCGATGACGAGCCGTTTCGGGGGACCAGCTCTTCGTCTTCTGTTCCACTCATTTGATTTTAGTGTCTCCGACCGTCTCTGTTGTTTACTCTTCCACTCTAAACTGCTGCTGCAAATGTGGAGCATTTTAAACGCCAATATCATGTCAATTATGTTTATTTAATCGTGAGAAGACTAAATCGTTATCAGGATTAATATTCGATTAATTTTGCCGCCCTAACTCTGCGGTTTGTGTCTTCCAATGACAGAGAGCCAGTATCCCGCAGTAGTCTCATTCTTCCTGCTTCTACGTCTTTTTGGGTTCATCCACTTTTGTCTTCTTAAAGTCTCAGTTATTTCTGGCTGGTTGTTTATAGAAACTTGCTTTGGGGTTCTTTACCTTACAGGTGTTGCATCACACCACAAAACAGCAGCACAAAAGTGACGGGGAGCAGGGCACCCATCCTCCTGACCTGCACTTGAACCAGTCTCGTCTGTAACGGCTGCTCTGTGTTCGGTGTACTTTTATTTTCCCTGTGATAACAGGCCAAATATAAACAATGTGATGTCATATCCAAATATCACTGGCATCCCCAGGAGAGCTGCCTTTAGTCCATGTGGTTGCTGCCATGCCTCCTTTGTTTTAAATGTAAATACAGCGACTGCAGTGTGATTATGAAGGCTAATGCACTCTGTCTAATAGCAGCAGGTCATTAAGAGGTGCTTTTGATGTATATTATTTGTGGTATTAATGTGTGCTTAAAGAGAATCTCGCTGAAGCCTGTTAAGGCTGAACAAAGGCCACACGACTGACTTTCTGCTAACGCTCCCATTACTGGTCGGCCTGGGACTCCTGCAGCACCGTCTCTTTCCTCTTTATTTCTCCCCTTCTTATGAAATGTCTCCACATAATAATAAAGATGCCATAAAATCTATAAAGATGCATAACCTCCCGTTATAACTGCCCCTGATCTTTCACTGCTTTTGCATTCAGCGGCAGACAAATTGCTGTTTAATATCCGAATGTTATCGACGGCGTGTCGGGAGGATGTAAGACGGCACTATGAACTGAAGTTGAACCCACAGCAGTGCGAGCACGCAGACATGAGGGAGAAAACCTGTGAATCTCCTTTTATTTCGGTTATTTCTCCTCCTCTCATCACGCTGGTTGTAATCGTAGTTACATCAAATGACAGTGAAGCCAAACTGAAGCTTCTGCTGCTGCTGCAGAGCGTTAAATACCAAATATATAAAAGGAAACTCCAACAGGGAAGGAAACAGACAGAAAACTGCAGCCAAACGGAGGCAAATTATCTTCATCTGCACTTCAGATGAAAAGGACTCAATGTTTCGTGTGTGTGCGTGTGTGTGTGTGTGTGTGTGTGTGTGTGTGTGTGTGTGTTTGTGTGTTTGATAGGCTTTTTTGGAACTGCTTGGGGAAATTGCTGCGTGTGCGTTCATGGGTGTGGGCATAACCAGACGTGAACGTGCACATGTACATATGTGTGTGTGGACCCTGTGAGGACATGAAGAGAGTGCGGCTGACTGGGGCGATCCCCCTACCCCCACCCAAAACACACACATACACGCACACACACACACACACACACACACACACACACACACACACACACACACACACACACTGAGGGCCGGGGGGTTTGGAGAGAGGCAGCAGTGACAGGGAGGAGAGCGCTGACCCAGATAGTGGCTGTCCCACCCTCTCTCTCTCACACACACTGTAAAAAATAAGATCTGCAAGTATTTTTCTGTCACACGAGTCATCATGGAATAATTGATCTAAATATGATCTTAAATCTTAAAGTGCTGGTATAAGTGTGGACGGAGAGAGTGGAGATTTAGCAAAACACGAAGCAACCTTTAACTTTATGTCTCATTTTAAATGTCACCGTATTTCACACAGTAAAGTAGTTTTCACTTACCTGCATACGTGCGGTATGTGGTTCTGCCACAGCACCGTCACAAAGCTCCGCCGTCATGCAGCCTTTGCCATTTTACACTGGACCGAGCAACGCCGGCGTTAAGCCGCTCCCGTGTGTGTTTTTACATTGCATTCCAGCGTTGCAGAAGCAAAACGTGCGCGAGGTGTAAACAAAAACACTCACATACACACCAATGCCTGTATATATAGATGGGCGACGCGTCTCCATCTGCTCCCATTGTACGAAAGCGATGCCAAGATAGCCACCGTGATAGGCGCTGCCATCTTGCGATGGTGACGTCATTTGGAGACAGAGTCTGCGCAGTAGAGATCGGCGGGTGGCGTAGCCACTCCCGCTAACCAAAACACACACACTTAACATACTGAATAAAACAGCAAAGATTCTGCAGGTCTGCATGTTTAACAGCTTCTTGTGTTGGTCTGAGGTTAACGTTCACAGGTACGGAAACTTGTTAGTACGTTTCCTCTCACTGATCATTCTCCACTCTGCTAATCCAGAACTGATCGGCTGCAGGAGCTGGATTTGTCAACAGAGCTGTCAATCATCATTTTGACAGCATCAAATAACTAATTAAAAATGAACTTGTCAGAAAAATGAACACTTGGACATAAATCAGCAGGATAAGAACTAACTATAATGACAGAAACCATGTTGGAGAAAAATGTATTTAGATTTTATAGTTTGACTCATGTCCCATCTGTTAACATGGAGGAGGCGGGCTTTATGATTTATACTCCAGCCAGTCAGCAGGGGGCGATAGAGAGGGATTGGCTTCACTTTTAGAGAGCTGTCATGTTGGCCATCTATATATACAGTCTTTGGTACACACACACGGCGCTGTTCAGCCCTGGCGGTTCTGCTGTTTACACAGACGCTGTTGCACCGCTAGCCCCTTTTAAACTGCCGGTTCAAGGCGGGATTATTACGCCTCTGTTACGTTCCGTCTTCTATGTAGAACGCACGGAGGCGGAATGGTGGGGCGCAGTCTTTCTGCCTCGGAGGTAGTAACAGAGGCAAAACAGTGTCTGTGTAAACTGCGGAGCCGGCAGGGCAGAACAGCGCCGTGTGTGTGTATTTGTAGCAAGGCTGCGTGAGGACGGAGCTTCGTTACTGCGCTGAGGCGGAACCGTAGCGTAAGAAAGGCCTACTACCGCCGATGCCGGCTCAGAGGTGGAACAACTTCGCCCCGCCATTCATCCTCCGTGCGTTCTACATAAAAGACGGAACGTAACAGAGGTGTAATAATCCCGTCTTGAACTGGCAGTGCGAAAGGGGCTTCTGTCAATCAAAAAGTATTCTGTAGACTTCAAATGGATGTCTTGAAATTGCTGGTTCTGTCCAGCCAATAGTCTGGTGATGGAAGCTGCAAATCCTCACAATTGAGATGCATCTAAGCAGCCTATTTTCACCCCTTATGAATGATTGATGACTTTATTAGGTGATCAATTATGGTTTCGCCTCTAGATTACGTGACTTCTCATGTTTGGCTTATCTTAGGTTTATACAATAGAAAGTATAAAAACTGTACAGCACACATCAAGCCTTTATTAACAGAGCCACAAGTGAAAGGAAGAGAGGAGCACACAAAACCTGCAGCTGCTGTTAACCTTCATTTTTATTAGTGTGCTCCTTTATGTCTGAGGAGCAAGGAGAAATATTTAGGAAGCTGACATTTTTTGCAGGAGGTTCTTCCAGCTCCACTCCTGTCAGGTCTCCAACAGTTCTTCGTATTTATGCTTACATCTCTTTTTACTGTCCCATAGTAGAAATAAAGACATTTTAATTCCTCTCTTTAAACTCGTGATCTTACTGTCGTGACAGAGTTTGACTCCCAGACAAAGACTGATAACGTGAATGAAAATCCTTCGTCAGAAACCTTGCGACGTGACTCGTCTCCTCCTCGGCTCCTGCAGCTCAGCAGTAACAGACGGGTTGTTCTGAGCGGGTGTGAATGTGTGGGATCGTCTGAGGATGAAGCCGGAGTGTTCAGTTCACGCTCAGTCAGCCTTCAGCAGATATAAATAGATTTTAAAAAATGCTCAGATTGGCCTGTTTAATGTCCAGAGAAGGATCCCCTAGTGGACGGCTGCAGAACAACTCCAACAAAAACATCCAGTTCTGGAAGTTTGGGCCAAATAGCTGATTTTTAGGTCTGAAACTATGATGATTATTTTGGACTAGTTTGACATTTGTTTAATCCTAATGGCTATTATCTGACAAAAGTTAGAAAACTGATCATCACGATAGTCTAAAGTACAAAGATACTCGGTTAACAAAAGAGAAAAAGCCACCAAATCCTCCCTTTAGAGCTCTAGAACCACCTATTGGTCAGTTTGCTCGATTTACAGAAGTGTTTAAATTCTGCTCGATCGTACGCAAAGTAAGTCGTTCTTTGTGCTGTTGCAAAGATTCTTTTTTATGATGTTTCAAGCAGTAGAAAAGCAATAATTAGTAATTAGTAATAATTTAAATTAGGGTATTTTTTTAGAAATATAGAAATACATTCAGGAGCGAGTGTGTATTACACAGAGGAGTTGAATGCACTTGAGGTTGTATGTAACTGGTCGGGTTATATGTATAATGTTTTTTAAATAATTGGGTCCAATAGCATCTGTTGCTTTCGGATCCTTCCGTCATTATGGACCCGTTAAGGCCTCTTCTACCATGGCATGGAAATGTACGGCTGTCGTGCATCAGTGACAGATTTCTTGAGTCATTTCTGTCAAACTACGTTTGTTACTTACAGAAGCCCTGAGCGGACATGCATCCATACATTGTGTTTTCTGTTTTCCCGTGATAACGAGATCTCGACTAATCTCTTTTGTTAGATAACAAAGCTGGTTTTCTTGTGATAACAGGACAATTTTCTGCCAATCTAGAAAACAGAACAACAGGCTGGTCACTGTCATATCGCAGAGCAGGACACGCCACGCTGCCATCGGCCACACTAATGAGGTTAAGCCTGTTTGTTTGTTTTGTGCTTTTGCCGCTCTGGAGATACGAGTTATGATCATGTGACGTTACGATGGTGCAGCTTTGTTATCTCAAGATAACGAGATAAATAAATCGAGATCTTCAGAACACAAGTAAAATGTTTCGTTATCACGGAAAAACGGTGCAAAAAAATGTATGGATGCTTGTCCGCTTAGGGCTTCCATAGTTTCTGATAATAATTACATTATAACTACAATTGTTTTGTAATGTGTACAACAATACTTTGATATTTTCTGAGATGTTGTTGTACCCTGAAATCTGTACCTACCCGTACTTTACACCTTCTGTTTGTCACGTCTCTCCCTCATGTTGGTGTTCAGCTCTTATCGTGGAGGCTAAATGTGGGTTGGGTCATATTTAAAGTTTTCTCAGATCAGCAGTGACAAAGTCCTATCTTTGTTCGTCTTTCTGCACTCCTCTCAGCCCCCATACTGACTTCCTGTGGTGGGATCAGAGGCTGACATGGTCACACCCACCCCACCCTCTTTATTCCTGGAACTCAGTGGGACCCCTCCTCTTGGGGGAGGCACACACACACACACACACACACACACACACATATATAGTCTTGTCACTCCTAATTTACACACACGTAACATGCGTACTCGCACAGCCTCTCGCTATCACTCCTTGTTAGTGCTGCTCTCTCCACACACACACACACACACACACACACACGCCTGACCCCCTCACTGTACTCCTTCCCCTTCACTGCCTCGTCCGCCAGCAGATGTGGATCAACTGGGATTTGCAAAAGATTCCCAGTGTTTGCCTCAGTCTGTTCAGAATTTGTAGATTGGGTGTGGTTTGTATGCAGAGGCAGAACTACAGAAAGTTCAGACGATTTAAAAATTCAATTTACCGTGTATTTTTTCTGTGATTTACTGCTTACGTGGCTCCGTCTGAACTCCACCTAGAAAGAGCTCCAGATTAGGAAAGAAACGCTGAGGAATTATTTGCAAATCCTGTTCAATCCAGGTCTGGCTGCAGCACTTTACCATTTCAGTCCAAGATTTTGGGCTGAAGATACTAAAGCTAACTGCTAACAAACTAGCCAGTTGGGACATCTTCTGCATTTGTTACAATAGAAATCAGAGCTTCTGTCTTCTTCTTCCTTGTGTGACGTTGTCCTCATTGTGAGAGGTTAAAAAAGCTCTTTAAGCTAACGAGCTTGCTAACTGTCAGAATCGTAGCCCCTTAGCTTGACCGCTAAAGAGACAACAGGATCCTTAAATGCCTGGTCACCACAGAGAGTAACACCCTAAAATGTATCTGCACATGTTGTAAAAATATGTGGTTCATGAAGTTAGCTTATGTAGTGTACCACTGGAAAAGCGTGTTGGTGCTTGGAAGCTAACCGCTGACAAACTGAAACATCTGAAAACAAGCTATCATTGGGAAGACACAATAGCTCACAGAGTTTCTGTCTATTTCTTCTATCCCTGTCCTCTTGCAGATTGACTATGGGTAGGACTAGCCGCTAACACTTGAGCCAGCTGGGAACATTCTAGCGCTAGTCAGTCCCAATACCACTCAGAGCTTTTCTCTACTTTCACTGTCTTTGCGGTTTCCTCCCTGTGTGGCATTGTTATCAGAATTGTAAGAAGTTATAAAAGCTCTTCAAGCTAACGAGCTTGCTAACTGTCAGATTTGTAGCCCTTAGCTTGATAGCTAAAGGGACAATAGGCTCCTTAAACACCTGGTCACTGCAGAAACTAGCACCATAAACTGTATCTGATAATAGTAGTTAATAAAAGCATAATGAATAAACTACAACACCGTTGAATAGGACTACTTGTACGGCTAGTTAGTGCTTGAAGCTAACCGCTAACACACTAGCCAGTTGGGACGACTTCTGCAATAGTCATATTACAACTCAATGCGTTGATTTTCTCTGCCTGAGATGTTTCTCCTCCCTGTGGAATGTTCTCAGGATTATACTTCAAATCTTTCAAGAAACAGTTTCTTTCATCAAAGATGTTTAAAACTCTTTACGCTAACAAAGTTGCTAACTTTCAGCTGCTAGCTTGATTGCTTAAGTTACAACAAGCTCACAGTTTATTTTAAAGATGTATGGCTGTCTGCTGTCATATCATCTTTTGTGAGGTATTTTAAACTCCAACAGAGATGGTTAAATAAAACTGGATCCAGAAAGTTAATAAACTTTGTTAGCATCTCACATTTAGGCTCTCTGGTTCTCAATTTCATCTGTCATGGCGGCCTTCTATTGGTTTAAAGGTTTCGTTCACTTAAGTTGAGCTTTTTTGCCACAGGTTGTCAGTTGCAACTGACTTTTGAAAGCAGGAAGAAATATTTAAAAATGGTTGAAAACTTCAACAAATAGTTTAAATTGTAGGAGTTTGTTTGATTTAAAGCTGCTGGTGGAGTTTTGGCTTCCGGCTGTGCCGTCTGCAGCCTTCAGCTCTTTCCAGCAGACAAAAACAAATCCTCCCTCCTCAGAACTGTCTCACACTCACCTAAAAATGTCAACAATGGTGCTTTCATGACTAAAAGACTAAAGGCTTTGTATCATGTCTGAATGCCGAGCACCAAACCTGGTTTATTTGGAAATTCTGTTTTTTATCAGCTGAGATCTTGAGATGAGGAAAATGTAGACGACGGAATGCGATTTGAGATTTCATTTAGCACTTTTCCATCGGATAACCAGCAACAGGCAGCAAGATACAGTTTGACTTGTGACTTGTTTACAACGTTGTGTTTTTTCAGTCAGGTTTGGTTCATTGTCCAGGAGTAACCATGGGTTCAACATGAAAGCGATGTTAGAAGTGGCCAATCACAGAGGAGAACAGATGCAAATGGGTTCCTTAGAAGTGGAAACATGCAGGGCTTTAACCAACACCCTCTCACTTTGCTCATATTTTTCCTGCATCCTGTTAAAAGTTTTAATCCAAACTTCACGAACATGTTTCACTCGTTGATATAATTTACATGTAGTTTTATCCGTAACAGCAGGTTTGCATAAGTTTGTAAAACTAAGCTTTTACATTATTTTCTCCCTTTATTAGGAACCGTTTTGTCCTGCAAATATATGTAAAACAACAAATCCCAGCTGCATAAATAGTTGCATCCTTACTTAAAGCTATGGTAGGGACTTTATTATAGATGCATATTTTTTGGGATCGGTTGTAATTCTCTTCACTCCACTGCATCCATTAAGTAATCAAATGCTCTGACCAAAACAACAACAAAACAATGTGTCATCTTTGGTTGTTCCAGGACTGTAATGGATCTGATGGTGTACCTGCTTCTCCACATACCTACTTGTTTACCTGCGTGAACTCACCACGCATGAGCTGAACCTTCCACAATCACTAGCATGAAATGCTGACCAAGGTAGATTGATTTAGTAGCGAATGACAACGACGAGTTGCGCGCCTTTCCCTAGCGCTCTTTAGTCGACTCATCTTGCAAAGGAAGTGATGGACTTTTATGTCTTATGGGAAAGATTATTTTTTGGCCTTGTGTCTTCATTAAACAGGACAGTGAAGATGGACAGAAAAAGTTGGGAGGAGAGAGCGGGGTTAGACATGCATCACAGGGCCAACGAGCCGTAGTTGAACCCGCGGCCGATGTGTCGAGGACCCCGCTTCTGTACACGGGGTGCATGCTCCACCAGCTGAGCTAAACCAGCGCCCCACTGGAGTTTCCTTCTCATTATTTCCGGTTTCACACAACATATTCTTGTTGGTCCCTCCAAAGTTTGCTCCTCGAGCTTTAAGAGTTTAACATATCTTGGAGCTGCAGCACACTGGGGTCCATTTCCTGTTTAGAAACTGGATTCTTTATGTGTCCAAACTCGGTCACTACTCACTATCCCACTATAGTGTGAGTTTGCCTCTTTGTAGTGCTGTTCGAGAGTTTCTTATTATGACACATTATATAGTAGATTACAAGATCCCACAATACATTAAGAAATGTACGGAACATGCTTTGCGCTATCAGAAAAAACACAGTGACAACTTAATTAACGCCACTGAGAAAGTAAGCTGAGTAGTGTCCAAGTGTTGTAATATATGTGATATAAAACTGTAAAGTGAAAAGCGAGTGGGAATTTGTCAAATGTTGAGGACACGACCTCTCTCTTACTTTATCAGACGGTTTCTTTCTGTGCGATTGTTGGACGTCGGTTGAAAATGGCAGCTCTGGGAAATCAGGCTGTATCGTCGTGCTTTAGCTGCTTTTAATCTGAAAGGGTAACGGTTTGAGAAATGTTCAGCAACATAAAAAGTCCACAGACTCTCAGAATTAAAAGACAGGAAGTAAATTGTCCTCTCCATATTTTCTGTAAGTTGTTTGTTGTATTTGTGACCCTGGCTGTGTGTGTGTTTGTTGCCGGTTGGGGGGAAGGTGTGACACCAAGCTGCCTTTACCTTTGTTTAGAGACACAGAGGGGGCTCTGTCCCCTCACAATGGGCCTGAGCGTCCACTGTGTGTCCTCTCTGCGTGAGTGTGTGTGAGGGGGGAGGGGTGGTGCATGCAGCCACACCCAGGCTGATTGGCTGAGGCCACACCTCGCTGTGGAATCCTCTGGAGCTGGGTCACATGTCAGGCTGTAACACCACTGCTCCCAGTCTGTGTCTGCACTAACCGGGAGAAGAGAAACATTCTAAAACATGTGTTAGTATCAGTGAAGGAAAGTTCAGTTATTATGTCACCTTTATGCTGACCTGGATGTGTCTCAGAGGCGTCTCTCAGCACTGGATTCAACATAAAGTAAGAATGAAAATCAGCTCTTAAACAATGTTTTCTTTAACTTATAAACTTTTAATATTAAAAATATTTCTTTCAAAGCTACAACCTGCTCATCCACCAACAGCTGTGAAGCCGCTCCTACTTTACCAACATGTCACACTGCTGCCACAGAACTTCTTCTTTTGTTACTGTAACCTTTATACTTTCACTTTGAGCAGACACAGACAGCCATCACATCCAGTGGTTCCTACGCCCGGTGTCTTCATATTTAACTGTCTAATCTCAGCGCTTTCTACCTAAACACTTGAGACATTAAGCACCTGAGCTCTCAGGACCGGTTAGAGTCGGTTTATAGAATTGATTAGCGGTTAACAGAAATATTTCTTGCAATAAAGGCAGAAAATGCTGCTTTTTCAACCTGTTTAACAAAATATCTTTATTTACTCTCAGGATCTGGACATCTAGAATTTAATTTATGTTAAAGGATTAATCAACTAATATTCTTGCAAATAGCTGGCAGAAGACAATCATCAGTTGCAGCTCCAGGACTCGTACCTGCAGGCTAGTCTACCTTGAATACCTTTTTTCTCTGTCTATGACACCTGTGGTGTTTGCTACCGCTCTAAAGCCATTGTTTGGTAATGCATGTTGCAAATTGACACGACACTTTGCTCTTCGTGTTGTTGCGCTAAACTGCTTCGAACTTCTTACAACTTCTTACAACTACTGCCAATTGTGCTCTTACAGCTGCACAAACAGCAAGTATGTTTAATATAGCCCTTCAATACTTAGATACCTTTTCTCTTCATTACGGAAGCCCTAAGCGGACATGCATCCATACATTTTATTTTCTCCCTTTTCACGTGATAACGAGTAATTTCAGTTGTTTTCTGGCGTAAATAAAATGTTGGATGTATGTCCGCTTAGGGCTTCCGTACTTGCTCAACTATATGATGGATGTTGAACTTCGCAGAGACAAGATTTCACCAATACTTTAGTTAAATCTTCAGTAAACTCATTAATCAGTTGGGTGTCACTGGGCTTTATTTGGACTTTAATATTGAGTCCGATTGATAGATGGTGGACTTCACTGGACCTAGAAATCAATGCATTTCCAAGGACACATTGTGGGTTGTACAGCGGCGTCAAAACTTCATACAGGAAGTAGAGATTTAGTTTGTGTATTAATGCGTCTTTAACACTGTGGGAAAGATAGAAAAGGTCTAAAGTTGTTTCACTTTCACTTCCTGTTTAAAGCTTTCACACACAAGATGACATGGTCACACTGAGCCATGCTGCAGCGTCGCTTCTGTCGGTGTCCTTCAGCGTGCACGGGTTCTGCAGACCCAGAAACACACGCACGCTTGTGTTCAGTCATGCCAGGTTCGAATTCACTGTAGACTTTCACCTCGGGTGTGTACGTGCCGATCTGACAGACTTCTACTTAAAACCACGACTTCAAAATTCCACTGACACGTCGGCTGTAACCGCACTCACATCAGCAACAACTGAGCTCAAAGAGGAAGAAAAAGAGAGAGCACAGGAAGGGAAGTCGTCTTTTTTTAACAACTTCCACCAGAGTCGATCAGCAGGGTTCAAACTGTGGGTGACAGGAAATTTAAATCAGTCCGAGAAACTTAGATTAGATGTTATATCTCGCTTCATTTTACTGTTGTTTTTAGTGAATGTGTTCGGAAAGCTTTGAATGAAGTAATTCAGGCAAAGAAACCAAACGTTCTCTGCTCACATGATGAGGATTTGCTGTTTTTCTCTGTTTTATATGCGTGTAATCATCGTGCATTTACTTTTGCAGTTCCTGGGACCAGTGCTGAAATATATTTGCGCGTATCCCTATTGTGTCGTCTCCTTATTAGATTAAAATGATAATTTTGCATCGGGGTCACGACTATCTTTTAACAGTTTAACACATTAGTTTGTTTTGTTTACTTGTAGCCAAAAAAAAGTGTATATTCCTTAAAGGGAAGTAGAAAAGTTTGGTTTCACTTGCGTCGCAGAAACCTGGGGTGTGTGTGAATTTCAAAATAAAAGTTGTCACTAAACATTTAGGTTGAATTATGTTTAGTGGAAGTTTACATCTGTCGACCTCTTAAACACTCAGAAAGAGTAGGACGTGTAAATATCAGAGAAAGGAAGTGGACATGCAGAGAAAATGGAGACAGAGAAGAAGAGAGCGGGTGTGTGCAGCAGAAGTGTGTGTGTTGAGTCCCTTTGCCTCGGCACTCCCCACACCTCTCTCTCTCTCTCTCTCTATCTGTGTGTGTCTCTCGCTCTCTCGGCTTCCAGAAAAGGGTGTGTCCGCCTGCCTGCTGCTGAAAGGGAGGGAGGGGTCAGTTCACGGCTACTCCTCCCTGCTCTCTCTCTCTCTCTGTTATTTCTCTTTCGCTCTCATTCCCTCACTGGCAGCCTCAGGATTAGGCCTTTTGTCTCTCTGCCTCTTCTGTCTCTCTCTTTAGCTTTAATTTCTATCTTTTTGTAACCAGAGTGTGTGTCTCTCTCTCTCTGTGTGTGTGTGTGTGTGTGTGTGTGTTTTAACTCCCCCTTCTGGCTGATTTTTCAGAGGGTTTTTTTAACCAGCTTTCAGAGCAGAGGTAATGCTTGTTGTCATGTGTTTTTTCCCTCCAAACTCTACCCTGCCATTTCCTGTCTTGCTTCCTCTCCTACCTGTCTTCCTCCCCCCTTTTCCTCCCCTCCTGTTTTTACATTTGCCTTCTTCTTCTGCTTCCTTCTTTATCTCCCCCCATTCCTCCTTCAAATCCTCTCACAAATCCCCTCTTTTCACCCTTTTCTCCTGGCCTGGAAGTTTCTTTTTTCTACATTGTTTCACCCTTCCTTCCCCTGTTTTTTTCTGCCATCTCTCCCCACCCCCCTTTTCTTCCCCTCCTCAACTACCCCCTTAATCACCTCCTCTCTTGCCTTCCTCAGCCCCCTTCTTCTTGCCTTCCAAATCCCTCCTTCTTCTTCTTCTCACCTTCTTCTTCTTCTCCTCCGCAGTGCCAGTCGACTCCTAAGCAGAAGAAGAGCGCCGCCGGCGGCCAGAAGAAGAAGAGGAGAAGCCCGGCCAAGCACAGCGCCCTGACCCGACAACCGCCGTCATCGTCACCGCCGCCGAAAGAGGAGGAGGAAAAGGAGGAGGAGGAGCCTGCGACCAGGCCTCGACCGCCGCAGAAGGAAGAGGAAGAAGAAGCAGGCGAGGAGGAGCGAGAGGAAGTGGCGTCAAAGTCTGTGAAGAAGAAGGAGGAAGAGGAGGAGAGGGAGGAGGAGGAGGGCGGGACAGACATGCCCTCTGTACAGATCAAACCGGAGCCAGAGGAGATGGAGTGCACGGTGAGGAGGGGGAGGGTGGAGATGATTGGTTGGTTGATTAGAAAAGGAGGGTGGGGGGTGTGTGGGAGGACATGCAGGAGGATGGATGGGAGGTGGGTGTGGCGAGGTGTGGCTGCACCCTCGCATCACTTCCTATCAGACGTGTTTGATCAGGTGAAGATCACAGTGCGGATTAAAATCAGACAGACGCCGTCGGAGGATTTATTTAATACTTATAACGGCATCAAAAGATTTACAAATGAGTCGGTGATTACCTGAGTCATGACACAACTTTCAACTATACAAACACAAGGAGACTTCCAGAGTCTGACTTCCTGTCACATCCGAGGACATCGCAGTCACAGAGTAGAAGACTTTGCTTGGACTGGGCATCCTGCAGGGTCACAAGAGTAGAACACAGCTGTTACCCTCTGTGATTTAAGCCTTTAAGTTAGCTGTGTTAGCATTTTGAGCTAGCAGGCTGTTAGCGAGGCGAGTCGTTCATCCCCACTTCAAGTTTTTACTTTACTTTAGCATCTGACTGTGGCATTAAATTCAGTTAGGTCACAGTGACAGCAGCCATCTATAGAGTCCCCTTTATGTTTACTATCTACCTGGTTTGCTGCTTCCTGTTTGTGTTGGAGAGAGCGCTCCTATTGGTTGTTGACATTGTTTACGTTTAAGAACTAGACTTAGACTAAAAGCCTTTAAAAAATATGCAACATTTTTTATTTTATCCGAATGTCATGATGAGAAAAAGAGTCACTCAAGACGACGTGTACATCAGAGTTTTATAAGCATCTTACATCAAAGGATGGAGATGACGGGAGCGTGTGACAACACAGAGCTGTGGGGTTGTTGTTCGGTGACAGGTCGACATTAGGGTCCAAACTTCAGACAGTCCACATTTGAACGTGTAGTTTACGTTGGTCATAATTATTTTCTAATAACAGCAGTGTACTCACCACGTTCATCTGTCAGATGTGAGGCCATAAAAATGTTGCTAAAGGCAAAGAGCAACAAACTGGTCCGACGAACGAACCTCCAGGGTCGAGAAAACAACGACACGCAGTAAAATCATCCTGTGAACCTTTTAAACATCCATCACAGGTTATTCACTGACCTCCTGTGTCCAGGTTGTGTCAGCAGCTGTACTCGTGGTGTGTCCATTTCAGTCTTTCTGTGATTTGACAGCTCGTCTGTTTAATCTCTTCTATCATTCATTTCTGATACGATGACGCTCAAGAAAAGGTTCCTTAAGTTGTAGTTAAACATGAACAGCACACAGAGCAACGACAGGCACTCGTGAGCAAATGTTTGCACAAAGTCTGTGTGAGGTCAAAGTGTCGATGATTGCTGTTTTATTTCCCCGTCTCATACGTGGAGTTTGTATGTGAACATTTTTACAGTTCTTGTTAAAAATCACTTTTACTGCTTTGTCAGTGGGATGAATATTCGGAGCTTCACCGCTACAAACTTAGAAAGAATTAGCAGAACTTTAATTTGGTTTATTTTTGAAGTCAAAGGATCTACAGCAGTGGAAGGATTGAGTGAAATGGAGCACAGGATGAAGGATGAACTGATGATGGATGGAGATCTGTAGATGAAGGATGAAGGAGGAGGAGGATTGATGTATGCAAGTTTAGGTGAGAGCTCCAGGAGGATTAGGAGGGATGGAAGGATGGAGCAGATGACGATCGGATGGTGTTTGTGAGGAGCAGGAGGCGTTTGGTCCTGATGAAGGTCATGAGCAGCAGGAGTTTAATCTGAGCATACTGTTGGAGATGATGAAGCAGGTTCAGTAAGAAAACTTCTGGACGGGGGAAGTGAAAGAGAAACGATCTCATTGTCGTCAGTCAGGTCTGGTTCAGTCTCTGTTCTCTGGACGTGATGTCAGGAAAGTAAGGGAGCGGCAGAATGGACGGATAAAAACACACACTTGACGAACAATCGCTTCATCGCTAACGCCGCCTGTTGTGTTTTTTGCATTTCAAGCAGCCGTGTTGACCTTTTGTTTGTTTTAATCCTGAGTGACTCTCAGGCAGAGCATCAGCGGAACGAGCTCCGTGAAACAAACAGTGAAGAGGTCAGAGGTCACAGCACCCTGACAAGAGTCTGTGAATCACTGTGAAGAGAGAGGCTTAAAACTTCTGCCCGGGTTCACCCTGCTCGTCTATTAATTGCTGCAGCGGTTTTATTTCTCAGGATCAAACTGCTCATTAACTGAGACACAGAGAGGAACACAGGGCGGCATTATCTTCCGATGATTTCCACAGAAGCCGGGAGTTTCCCGAAAGTAGAGGCGTGCCCATCTCTATCGACCAACTCCTCTTTTTGTAGTACAGAATGTGCAGGTGATCATTTAACCCTTAGAACCCTGCAATAGGAATATTGGAATAGCATTTCTTTGAGTATTTTCCTTCATTCCCTGGAATCTGTCCGGCCTACGCTAAAAGAAAAACGCAAGTCAGTAAATCATAATATTGGATGAAAGCATTGAAATACAAAAATGTGACGTGTCTATCATTACACTTGTCTGTATAAAGACAGAAAACACGTTCCTCCAAAGCTCCAGAAGTTATATAACTCTTTAGTTTCTGAGATGCTTATTTTTCAGATAGCGAAAGCCCTTTTAATATTTAAATCTGCAAAGAGATTCAGTGCCTACGTTGGTACTTTTGTGATGTCATGTCTTTGAGTATCTTCAGAATGATTTATATCACCTAAAATCTGAATTCGGTTTATGGCCAAGTGGATTTTCACAGAAAGGAATTTGTCTTCGAACATGGAATAGAAAACGACAAAGCTGGGGAACAGTAGTTGTTCTGTTGTCCAGGATCCTAAAGAAAAGATGCAGTAAACAATAAAACTGTCAAAAGTCGTTCACATTTATCCTGTAAAACCTTTTGTCTTTATTTCATATCAAGTTCAACATAAAGATCAATGTGTTTTGTGTTGATGAAGCAACGTTTCAATTCAGTACTTTTATCAATAATTGATGGTTTATTTGTCATCTTGGCTGAACAGACTCTAGGCCATGAAGCATTGATTCATTGATTGATTTGTATGTTTATTTCAACGTAAAGCTCCTGTGAGGAGTTTTTAAGCTTGTTATGAAAGACTCGAATGAATCCTGATGCCTTTATATGAACGACAGGAGCAAAGAGATCATCAGGAAGAAGATTGATTATTTCCATAGAGTTATTTTTAATGTCTGCCACCGGGTCGGTGTGGGACAGAGCGGTTTACAGCGTGCAGACCAGGAATTCCTTTGTTTACATTTTTCACGGTAAAGATTAGGATACGTTTGACTCTTAAAGCAGGAATCAGGACTTACACATGTACAGGACGAGATCCGCAGAGATGCAGTAAACCTATAATGTAAAATACAAAGCTCATAGTGCTACTTTTAACAACTAACCTCAACATACCCGAGCTTTATGGACGATTGCAGATGTTTTTAAAACCCAGATTTACGTCCAGTGTCCAAAGCAAAGAAAACCAGCTATCACAACCTTCTCTCCTCTCTACACCGATTACACCGAAAGGCATCACAGCAAGCCAGAGTACCGACGTCGGCACCGGTGGACCATTTCTATTTGAGAGTTCTGGGGAGAATATAAAGTGATGTTCTTGTTAAGTCATAGTTTAACATGAAGGCCTGTTTCCAAACATTAAACGGCACCAGGAAACTTTCATGCCTTATATGTTGTTGTTGTTGTTGCTTGGGGTTTGTTCCTAATTAAGAGTCATTAACCAGTTTGATGACAGGAGGCTCCCGTGTTTATTTTTAACTCCTTTGTTTGTATTTTAATTATGGATTACAGCTTCTGGAGTGAGGTCTTATTTCATCAGCATGTTGTCTCCCAAAAGGCCACATCACGTTCTTCTTCTCGATGCTCGGTTACCTTTCTCATGGAAAACAACAAACTTTCTCGTCACAGCTCATATTTAGAGCGCTCGTCTGCTGGATGATTAAGTACAAAATGATTATTGGTGGGTAGACTTTATGAACGATAATTAAATATAATCATAAATAATACACACTTTGGGAGTGTTTGCACGCAGCCCAGCCGAGCTGGCATGTTGCTACACCTTTGACATTTCTAGCTCCAGTGTTGAGCTGATGGGTAGGTCCATGCTCCCTGTTATAATGGGAGACAGGAGAGGCTATAGAATAAAGGGTGTGAGCTGTAATGATAAGGTGAGGCCTGTAGCCATAGCAGCCATTAACCCAGAAAACAGACTGAGTGAGGAAGGAGGAGGGTGTTGTCAGCTGGATGGGTGGAGGATGGGTGAGGTTTGTAGGGAGGAAGCTGAAGGAAGCGTACAAGCAGAGAGGAAGAGAGGATGGGAAGAGAAAAGGACAAACAAAGTGAGGAGAGTGAAGAGGAAAGAGGAGAGATTGGAGGGAAAGGTTGAAGAGGGTGTTGACGGTCAGATAAGGTAAGGTGACACTGCAGGATTATGTCAGCTAGCACCGAGGAGTTGCACACTGAGGCGAGCTGTTCCGTTTGGTTGGTACTAGCTAAAAGGCCAAAGATGTTCTCCCTTCGTCTCTAGCAGAAAAACTAGTCCACAAAACGAGTTCTGGGATCACTGGAAACCATTATGGAGACTACCAGGGTTCTACTTTTACAGATATAACTCTCCTAAAGCTGCAATGGAGTTTGGTTAAAGGTTTTCAGATGGATCTAATACAGAAATGTTCTCAGGTGTTGGTGACTGTCATGTCAAATGTCAGTCCTTGTTGTACCTGTCAAACAGCCTGACCTGGCCTTTAGTAATTGTAGAAAGGCAGGCCACAATTTCTGTCGTTATCTGGACACACGAGTTGGTCTGAGTTCTTTGATTACAAAGAAAGTTTGTAACATTGTTCCTAAAAATCCCTCGAATCCATTGTTCTCCATTGCACAGACTTGAACTTGCATTTGTGATGGTATGTGAGAATGTGGGATAGGCAGGACGGGCTCTATTAGCAGGGAGTGGTGAGTTTGGGAGGAGAGATAGGAGGTTAAGTTAAAGGGAAGTCTCATGTAGGGCAGGAAACCAGCTGGTCTGTTTCCCCAGCTGATACAGATGGCATCTCTGTGCTCTCTGGAGTGGTTTAAAGTCCGAATTCGGGGGCCACCGTGTCTTAATTGTGCCCCCGGGTCACATGATCAGGTCAAGTTAGGTTTGTTTGGATGCCAGGTCTGACAAGCAGGGCTGACATTGAGCCTGCTGCAGAGAGAGAGAAGAGAAAGGTCATGACAGAGATATAAAGATGGAGGTTTTGGTGTTTCTGAGTGTCTGGACAGCGGTGGCTTTGGTTTAGGATTGGGTTGATGATGGTAAAAGTTTGGCCCCTATTGGTGCCACTTACCTGGTCGGACTCTAATCTTTCGCCCATCATTAAGACATGTCATGTACCAGGAAAGAGAGATTATGATTCACAGCTTTGATTTTGATTTAATTCGCTTTAAGTCAAGTCAAGGTGTAAACATGGTTCCTTTGGCACACATTTCCATTGATATATCTACAGTTTTGCTGATGCTCCTCTGTTGTTACCAAAAAAGAAATACATTTTCAGAGCTCAAGAGTCCCAAAGTTGCATAACACCTGCCTAGAGTTGTGCCAAAGGTCACGCATGATGCATAACCTGCTGAGTCATTATTTACAACGGACTTTGCATGCATTTTGCCAGCGTGTTTTTCTTAGGAAGTTATAAATCTCCTCTCATGGGTTAAGAAGCCAGATAGATGTGGCCTCTGGCTCTGTGATGGCTGGAGTTGTTCCAATATAACTGATGACACCTTACAAGCTTTGTCTGTTTGTGTTCCCCATCAAGGGTTTCAAACACCAGGCATTGGCATACCATTACAGTATGGTATAATGTTTGGAGTTCCCCAAGGCTCTATACTGGGGTCTCTTTTAGTTTACTTTAAAATGCTTCAATTTGTCAAACAATAAAACATAATTGGGTAGATAACACCGGATCATCATCGCTCAGTCAGTAAGTGACAACAGTGGCATGGCTTCTATCCTTAAGTGCATTTTTATAGCGACAGTCATCTGCTAACAAAACATAGCAGACCAGACACAGCTGGAGTAGGCTCAAATTTCAGTTAACATGTTTAAAATTGTGTTTTATTCACTGCTCTCTGATTTCTTAGTTGAGTCAATATTTCGTACTTCATTTGCACAATTTATGCCACAAATGTATCCTGAATGTACTGTGTATGCTAGCACTGATATAGCTGAAATTCCTCCCAAAGGACAGGAGCAGCTGCATATGCGGCTTTGAAGGGGAAACTGATCGGCGGATATAGTAGATAAAGTGTTACATTCAGCAGAAGTGTTCGGTGTGGAGGAAGTGTTGGGTGTAGAGACTTGACCTATAATTCGACCCCAAAAACCCCACAGACTTTCCACCTGCTGAGAAAATAGAAAACTCAAACTTGGCTGATTTTTTGGAGACGAAGCCGAGTTAATGTCAGCGTGCTCACATGAGGCAGGGATGGTTCGAGGAGATGGGGGAGGGGTCCTGTAGAGCCCTGTGTGAGCGTGTATGGGTGTTGTGTTGTGGCATGGTTTGGGTTAGTAAAGGGTGGGGGCTGGGTGGAGTAGTATTGCGTAAGGGATCATTAAGCAGAGGGTGTGTGTGTATGTGTGTGTGTGTGTGCGTGTTGACCACACCTCTGTGGCTGCCTCGAACAGAGGGGAGTGGAGTTTCCTGTCCAAAGATAAAGTCTCCAGGAAGCAGATCCTCCTGGTATTCGTTCTACTGGGAGCCTACAGACGCTTCACATCTTACTTAGTCCTACAGTAGGCCCGTCGTGTAAACTCAAACTCACTTATATTACTCTATTCAGACTCATTTGCATCACTATTAAGTAACAATAAACCTGACGAGATAATTTGTTGGCCTGTTCTGGCTTTATATTCTTTGCCTTAACTGGATGTAGGTTCAAAAGCAAAAACTATTCACGTACGGTGTCCCCTAAGGACAAAATGCATCCAAGTTATTGGCTGCTACATTAAAAGACAAACATGATGGTCCCTTTGCAGTCCTTCCTTATTCTGCTAACGATTGGCTCTTGGTCTGTGCGACTATCAGACGTAATCGTCTGGTGCTGACACAGAACAATGTTCTTTTGTCCAGATCTTGATATGTCTGTATGTGCAGTGGGGGACAGCTTGAAGGTTCACCAAAGGAAATGCGTAAAACAAACATCAAGATGTATGCAACAGGGGAGAATGTCATTGTGCAATGTGTAGTTTAACATTTAGAAATAAAGTTCCTCTGTAGTTTACCCTGCAAGAAAGTATGGTTGGTGATGTCTACCGGGATGTCTTTACACTTATCTCATCACACTTTATTTAGAGTTTTATTGTTATTATTTAAAGAGCCAGTCTAAAGGACCAAAAAAGCAGACTTTATGTTGATAGACGGAGCAATTAATCAATTATCCGGTTGTAGAAAAGAAATCAGGGTTTTCTCTGGTTGTCTGTACGGTGTCCTGCTTTAGATTTGTTCCATCTTATGTGTCATCGCCTCAATATGTAAGATTCCGGGCTGTTTGAAACACACATGCAGCAGTTTGCAGCTGCGATTTGGCAGCTGGAGATCTTTGTTTGCATTAACATAAAACTACTACAGGTGGAGAAGAACGTCCGTTACTTTTATGTTGTGCTGTTTTAGCGATATTTTGCATTCAAAGATACTTAAAGCTCAAATACCATTGCAGGCACTGGCAGACCATTTCTATTGCAGTGGTTTAGAGTGCCTGTCTGTCTTTGTAAGCCGAGAAGACGTAAGATAGGCGTAAACAAAGAGAAGGATGAGATGGTTAAGCAGGCTGTTGGTTGTGTCTCATCAGCCCCTTCCACACATGCTCTGCACTCCTTAAAGTTTCCCGACATCGTCCGGGTGGGCTGCATGTGTGAACGCAAACAGGCACATTTTTTCACCCCGACTTTATGCAGACTTTTTCCTGCCAGCCTCCTGATAAAATGTTTGCAAGAAGTCGGGGTGAGCCGATGTGTGCAGGTAATAGTCAGGAACGTTCTCTGCCGGAGAGTGGGCGGGGCGTTTATATCATGTGACCTGTGTGAAACCAGAAGAGCGACGTGCAACAGGATGACAGCAAAGATGTCCTCAGACTGGAGAGATGAAGAGACCCCCGCATCCTGTCCAACAGGGAAAATCTCCCGCTGTGAGGGACGTGTGTGAAAGGGCATCTCTGGAAAATGTCGGAGGCAGACTGTCCTGAAATTTTCTGGAAATTGTCAGGAGTGCATGTGTGAAAAGAGACAAAGTCCGAGGTCACTTTGCGCTTTGTTTTAGAAAAAGTTAGCAGACTTCCACTTTACTTTCCCCCCAAATTACACACACACACACACACACACACACACACACACACACACACACACACCTTTATCTCATCACATCTCGTCTCTCTTTCTCCCGCCATCCTTCTTCTTCTACTTTCTCTTTCAAACTTCTCTCCCCCCCTCTGCCTCACTTTCTCCCCCCTCTCTCTTTCTCTCTCTCTCACCCTAATAGGATATGTCGAGGGAGGCTCTGCTTCCGCTCGCCCCGTCACCATGGCAACCGCGGCTCTGGCGGGAGTTGCCGAAAAGGCTGTGTGTAGCCTGACCCCTCCCCCCCCTCACTCCTCCTCCTCCTCCTGCTCTTCCTCCTCCACCTTTCCAGACCAGCCTCTCTCTCTCTCTCTCTCTCTCTCTCTCTCTCTCTCTTTCTCTCTCTCTCTCTCTCCAACTCGCTTCTACAGCCAAAGGCGAACACATACACGCACACACACACACACACACACACAAACATACTGAATACCTGCCAGCACAGCACAGTGAATAGCCCTGTAATCTCTCTATGTCTCTCTCTCACTCGCTCTCATATACACACACACAAATACACAATGAGGCCCTCTGTGCATGTGTGTGTGTTTTTGTGTTTGCATCTGTGTGTGTGTCACTGATGTATGCACATAAACAAGTCAGTTGTCCTCCAGCAAACAGGAGCACTCATGCACAAAGACAGGCCACAACACACGCACACACATACACACAGTCACACACATGTATACACACTCCCCCTGTGTGTGCGCATGTTTGTGTGTGTGTGTGTGAGAGCATGAGACATGAGAGGTTAGAGGCCTGTTTGCTGTGCTTTTGCCAGGAGGGTTTGCTAGCATGAGCGTTAGTCAGTGTGTGTACGTTGGTATGTGTGTGTGTCAGCGCACGCGTGTGTGAGTGAGCATTCAATCCATTCAAAGGACAGCACATTGAAATTTTTTGGATGCAGAGAGAGGGAGGGAGAGAGAGACGATGAGGGGTGAAAAAAGGACGATTGCAGTGCAGATAGTGGACTGATGCAGCTCCCTCTGCTGGTGCAGGATGATGATGTCATCGTTGGCAGCCCACTTCCTCCAGAGTGAGGCTTCCAGGAAGTAAAAACAGCAGCTGTCTGACGGGGACAGGAAGCAGATACAACTCTTTTTGTGTGTGTTTTTTCTGCGATGCACTAATGTGATTAACGCGTGGTTCATTTGGTGGATGTCTGAATGTATCTGTCATGTCCCACTTCTGTGTACTTGTTATGATATTTCAAATATTTTATGAGTCATCTTGTGTCAAAATTGATAAGCCAAATTTGACAAGTAATATTTGCTCAAAGTTAAATACTTGAATTGCTGCTAAAGGAGAATTGCGCTGTTTTACCCTGACGTTGCTATTGGTCAATGAAGTCCATCAGAGTGTTTCTGGAGGCCCGGCACACATCGATAACTGTATGCACCGATTGTGCTGAAACTTGGTCGTATTTTATGGATAGAATATCAGTCAGTGATGATGGTGACTGTACTGATCTTGTTGATGTTGCTGATGAACGCCTGTTGGCTGAGTGTCCGGTCGCACTTGAAGCTGTTTGTTGGCTCTCACTGGCTCCGCCCCCTCCTGTCTCGATCGTTGCTTGTGTTGTATTAACTCTCAGATGTACGTCGCTTTGGACAAAAGCGTCTGCTACATGTAACATTGTAATATGATACAGTAGGATACGAAGTAGGGTTGGGACAAAATATTTTTATGCCGATGAACTGTCGTCCATTTATAAATATTCGGCGCTCTAAACAAGTTTCCTGCCATTTTGACTCACCAGGTCACTACTTCATGACTCCATGAATGGGGGTGATGTGAACGGAAATTAATTGGCCGAAGAAGAAGTTGTTCAGGTATATTCATATAATTTTCTTGCAATATATCAATTATTGCAGAATCCCTGTATCATGATCGATCGTTATCGTGGGCCACGTATCGAATCGTGAGTTACCCTGCGATTCCCACCCGTAGGCTTTATGATCGGATGGCACTCCCTGAGTTAAACCTGTAAATGTCATCAGAAATGACATATTCAAAATAGTAATGATGTCTGTCTGCTAAATGAGGGTCTAATATAGAGTCGAATAGACGCAGGGTCATTTAGGGTGTGACTGAGACACTACCACAGCCATCACCTGGACAGGGATGTAGTAATGTGCTGCCGCTTTAGGCTCGAATAAAACGAACATTTGAGGGTTTCCTGTTAAAGACCGCTCACAGAAAATAATTCAGGCTGGAGCTGGACTTGTTACATATTGTCAGATTCTGAGTAATAAACTGCATCAGACACAGACCCTTTTCTGCAGGACAGCGTCAGCCTGACATCAGCAGCAAACATCTCCATTCTGAGCTCTTAAGTTTGGGTGTTATTGAGTCACGTGGAAACTCTGCTGAGATGAATGCACCTGCTTCCAACACAAACAGACTGCTTGAGAGACGTCGCGGCTGACGTCTCTTGAAGGAGCGTTGCTGCTGGTGATGAAAGTTTCACTGCCGCAATGACTGATTCAATATGTTTGTGGTTTTCCTTTTCAATAAGGTGATGATTTAGAAATAATGGATGGGTCAATAGACTCGTAAACGCTGGTTATTGTTGGTTGAATGAATGGATGAGTTCATGTTTCTCCACCCACCGCTGTACTCGACAGGAGGGAGGGATTTTGCGGTTAAGAAATACAAAGTGTGGATTTATATTTTTGGCTTTTAATTTTTAAAGTCTTCTCAGACGCCACTGCTAAGCTGTCAATCCAAGGTTTTTCTCAGTCCCTGAAAGCATGTCATTTGAATATAAGATGTGTTTTTGGCAGCCATGATGTTTTATTCACCAGGCGCTGAATACTTGCTTCTGAAAAGAGAGGAAAGGAAACAGATTTGAGCACTTTGTTAGCGACCTGAAAGAAGGCCGTGCATCGATTCCTGGAGATCTAAGACGTGTTTTACAGGAACTTCTGCCGTCATTGTTGTCAAGCGATTCTGAGGCATCATCTGAAGACAGGAGAGACGAGCTGCAGCTTTCAAACTGTTTGGACCCATAAACTATTGTGAGGCTCTCCCTCTTTACGCCGACACTTTCTCTGCTGTATATCCAACAGCTGCATGTGACAAGTTCAGGCACATTCTTACCAGGTCACGGGAAATGTAAATAAACCGTCTAGCAGGTTAAGAAGCTGTTGACAAGTAAATTGTTTTATGATATTGTATTTTAAATACAACCTCTGTCAGCTATAGTATCATTTTAGTATCATTTTCCCCATAGTATCATTATTGTTGCTGCTAATGCTAATAGTAGACCTGTTGACTTCAACTGTTACAATTACGATTACCTCAGCCTTTATCATTACTCTGCTTCTCTCGCTAATTTATTTATTTATTTATTTAGCTAATCTTCACCCTAGTCTACCACTATTATTGGCATTGTAACCATCAGTATGTGTCTGTTGTTGTTCATGTAACAAGAACATATGTTGTTGTTGCTCTCTCTGCCTGTCTCTATCCTGCATCTCCTTCTGTCCCATGTTCGGCCCGTCCAGTCTCTTCAGATGGCTGTTCAACATGAGTCTGGTTCTGCTCGAGGTTTCTGCCTGTTAAAGGAAGTTTTTCTGCCAATGTGCCGAATTGCTAAGTGCTACTCATGGTGATTCATGTTGGGCCTCTCTTTAAATAACTTAACAAAGAGTCGGTCTAGACCTGCTCTTTCTGTAAAGTGTCTCGAGATAACTCTGGTTATGATTTGGCGCTATACAAATAAAATTTGATTGATTGATTGAGCTATAATGACAGGTAATATTGATCTTTATCAAAGATGCACAAGGAGTGGAGACGCAGTGAGACAGGCTTCTGTAAGTGTACGGTTGTTTGGGGCGTTGCAGCACAAACTATCAGACAGGTTTTAAACAAGTCCAGTTTAGCCCAGTTATGTCAACTATTCTATTTAGTGAAAACAAATGTGTCATATCATATTGTTTGTTGCACACTCTGTTCTGGATTACCTCGTCTCACCGGAAAACAGGGGCGTGCGTTGGAATTTTTTTGACATGATTAAAATGTACTTTTTCAAAAAGTCTGGGACTAAGGACGCTGATTTAGAATTTTTAAAACCGACCCCGTTAATCGTCATTAATCTGTAACGTTAAAAATGAAAGATAATTTTTAGAAAGATCAGCCAGCAAGCTCTCCATCTCGCGCGCTCATTCTGATGCACGCTCCCTCTAATACTTGCAGAAACACACACTCACTCACACACACGCAACTAAGAGGTACTAAGGTACGCGACTACGGTTGTCTGTCTCTGTGTCAGCCCTGTGATTGACTGCTGATTAGTCCAGGTGTGGCCCCGCCTCTCGTCCACGACCCTTAACAGGATAAGCAGTACAGATAATGGATGGTTGATCTCTCCTGCACGTCCTCCACTCGTACAATTTCTCATCTAACTAAACTCTGCATTTGTTGCATATTTGTTGTTGCCAACTTGACCACAGAGCTCTGATGTGCAAAACTGATGCAAGCAAAGTTTCAGGTCTGAGGTGGATTTTTCTGTTCAATGTTTCAAACGTTTGCGCTGCCCAGCTGTTATTAAACGTCAGAGTTAGCTGTAAGGTCGGAGAGAGGCCATCCTGTGTGGGCGTTCGAGAAGAACAAGTTACTGAACGCCCAGGAAATCAACACTACTGTTAGGTAACATTAGCGTTAGCACGAGCTAACAGGCAGAGTGTTAGCTGTGTCAGCCTGCTAACAGGTGGGTGAACCAGAGCGAGGGAGGGAGGGAGGGAGGGTGAGGCTGCAGGGTGGGGGCCGTTGGTGTTTCATTGGGTGGGTCAGGCTGTAAGGGGTGGAGCTGCGCGTGTGTGTGTGTGTGTGTGTAGTGTGTGTGCTGGGTGGGGCAGGGCTGCGTGCTTTGCAGTTAATATCTCCCCCAGCTGTTGTTTTGCACTCTGTCTGTATTTTATCATCCATATCAATCTCCACCTCCTCAGGCACACGCACACACACGCACACACGCACACACGCGCACACACACATTATATAATTACATGCAGGACAATCACATACAAATCCATCACACGTATATGCCTTCACAAAATCCTAATTAAATAGTGTTTATCAGAGGGGACGTTGGTGCGTACACACTCCAGGAAATCAATACACAGGCTGCCTCTCCCACCGTCTCTCTTCCATCCCCTCCTTATCCCCCTCTCCTTCCATCCTCCCCTCACCTTTAATAGTCACACTATTGTTTGTCTCACCTCAGGACCTATTGATCGGCTCCTGCAGAAAACAACAACATCAGTGACATGGACTGAAAGCCCATTAGGCTTCAGTGGCGCTCACTTTTCCAGTGCACCATCCTGTCTCTCTGTGTGTAGAGGAGGCTTTCCTTTTCTCTTTTTTTAACACACGTTCCCCAAAACAGACCGGTGTAATTGTAGCACAGGAAACCTCATCTGTTGTTCGTCCCCTCTGGCACCATCTGAGCAGTAACTTTGGCTCCTTTCCAATAAAAATACCCAGAAACTAAAAGACAGTTTTGCATACCGGCTCACATTTCCACGGCATCTGAAGAACCATGAAGGTAAACATTAGAATGATAGTGGAGAGTGCATGTGTGATTATATCCAGTTGAAACAACAAAACATTGGATATCAAGCTTGTTTCTAATTTGCAGAACTCTGTAATAATGGAAAGGAGACGTGCATCGGAAAGACTTCCTACAGAGGGAATGTTGTTTTTCTGCGTTGTTGCAAAGAGACAGAGCATCAAACTCTGAAAGCCCAACCGATGTGGAATCAATCAAAGCCATGGTTTCAACAAGGGCTAACAAAATGCTTGTAGCTAGCTAAAGTAATAAGGCGCCAGTTTAGCTCAGCGCCTAAATCAGCCTACGGCCCCGGGTTCGACTCCCACCCTCGGCCCTTTGTCGCGTGTCCTCCCCACTCTCTCACTCCCTGTTTCTGACTCTATTCACTGTCTCTCAGTCAAGGCATAGAAGGCCGAACACATCTAATCGAGTGTGTCAACAGATGGTTAAAAGTAATGGTTAAAATTACAAACATATTAGCACCTCCGTTTCATGTTTAGGGAATCTGTGGGACTCAAACTGTATGCAGCATTGTGTTCAAATGACTGAGGACTGTGTGCTTTAGATACCTGCCTGCAGCAGCCTCTCAGCGAGCAGGCTGGACCACTGGATGGGAAATTTGTACTATTAGATTTGTTCATTCAGGAAAAATACAAGACACAGGTGTGATAAAGAATGTACAACAAGAACGAGACAACAGACAGTGAAAAAATATAATAATACATTGAAATTAGACATAAAAACAACTCGCACAACTCACATCAAAGGTCACATGGGAAGCACATCCTCAATACAGTAAAAAAAAACCAGTGTTTTCTCTAGCCCATTCACACAAGGCAGGAATATTACGCCTCTGTTAAGTCTCGTCTTCTTTGTGAAACGGACAGAGGCAGAATGGTGGGGACATGGAGCCGGAGGCGTAAGAGAGGCGAAAAAACATTGTTGTACATTGATTGTTGTATTCTTGACACACCTTCAACATAACCTATGTGAAGGTACCAACCTGTGCGCTGGAGGACCATCAGAGTCTTCAGGGTTAATGTGAATTCAGTACAGGAGCTATAACTGTTGACACTACATGTGTTACCTGTCATAAATACATTGTGTGACTGCCAGCAAATGCGTGTTGACTGGTCCCTAAGTGCTGCCATATTTAGCATCACCTGTTAACCCTTCGTTAAACCAGGACGGTCATATAATAAAAAACACACTCGGTCTGTGGCTCGCGGCTTCTTCTAAAGATGAAATGATGGTATACTCATACATCCTGCACCATGTACCGAGCGCTCTGTGTGCACGTAAGGCCACAGATAGCGTCGCTGTATTTCTACCTTAACTTCCCACCTAATCTATCTGTAGGACTGCCGTGTGTGAGGGTACAACACGATTAAAGTGCTGCGGACTGATCGCGTCTTCCTCTCAGCGCTGCAGTCGCAGCTTCTTCCCGCTTCCATTCAACTTGGAGATCACATGAATTAACTGCAAGGCGAAGACTGGGTGACCCATTTTATAGTGGAGGAGTCAAACTGAGACGAGAAGGGGGGAAGTAGTCTGGCGAGCTCCTCTGCAGCAGCTCAGCGAGGGTTTTTCTTACTCTGCATTCAGACCGTTGATTGTTTTAAGGTGGATCGTGCTCCGGCGCTGACAGATTGTTGTGATAGCTTCAGAGACAGTTATTTTATGACTCTGTGCCGTCCTCTGACTCATAAACAATGCAAATACATTTCTCTTCTTCTAAAGGTCAGGATGGACTTTTGAGTGCAGTTCAGTTTGTCTCTTTGTGCAGAAACAGCAACAACCGTAACAAACAACACATTTCTGCTGTTGTATCACCTTCAATACTAAACACTATGAAAACGTGGGCGCCCACAGGAGATCGTTATTTGCATATCCTCTGTAAATGTATTTAAAATATAAACTATAATCTATAAGAGCCTTCACATTTTTTCAGCAGAAAGCTAAGGCTTCTGTCTTTTGCATCATTACGTTTGTTGATGCCGTCATTACTTCATGTGTGGTGTCAAACGGGGTGACAACGAGCAGGCGATCGCAGACTGGCTGTGGCCTTATTTGCATAATCCTGTTTACTTTGATCTAAAATGGGGTCCTTCAAATCTAGAGCACTGCATGCAAAACTTTAATGCATTTGGGTTGGACACGTTTTAGGATTTAGGATATGAAGGATTTGGAAATAAGTCATCACAATTAACAAAAAATACCGACGCAGGATCATTTCTGACGGGTCCTCTTTTTGGTGCTAAACATCTTTTACTCACAATTTCCTGTCGTGCATGTTCTGTGCAACAAAAAAGAGACAATACTCAAACAGATCGATCACCAGAACAGTTGGCGGATGATTTAATCGTTGACACATTAAAGCTAACATGAGGAACTTTAGGTTTGAGTCTGATTTGGCGCCCCCTGTGGACTTCTTCCTTTTAAGAGTGAAGCGTATCACTCACTGTGAATCTTTGTTGTGGAACATGTAAACAAAGAAAGTCCAGGTCTGCACGCTGTTAATCATGTCGTCTGACACCGGCCTGGTGGCAGCAGTTACAGGTATTAAATATAACTATATAGAAATATTCTTCTTCCAGTCATTCTGTTTTATAGCCACTTAAAAATCCCTCACAGTAGGTTTAACATATGAATGGTTGCAGCTTTACATATGAAGGTGCTGGTGAGTGTAACATATAGAGACAAAAGGCTTCATTGTCTTGTGACTGAAATGATCAGGAAATGTAAAATCATCTGAGTGAAGGATGAAGAGAGACGAGACTCTTCCACAGGGTAATGAGCTGCTGTATATCCGTCTTTTCAAGCTAATCACTCTGTGCTCATATCAGAAAGTTTCCTCTTCAGTCAGTCTCTCAGATCACAGGGCTCACAGGAGTCCAGGGAGGTTTGTTCTTTCCCTTTTTTGTCGTGGAGCTCTGCCGCTCAGCCGCTTCTTTGGGGGGATTTTGTAAAAGAGTTGTGGGTTTAATCTGAGCTGCCGTGAAAAGAGGAAAAACCAGGAGAGAACGGAGGATAATGGAGAAAAACCAGAGCGAGTGGGTGGAAAAGGAAGCTAACGAGGGATGAGAGGTGGAGGTGGGTGTGGTTGATGTAAAGGGCGAGGGATGCTGGAGGGAGAGGCGGAGGAAAGTGTCGGGGAAAGGTGAAAGGGGGTGTGGTCAGGATGCAGAGACAGACAATAAAGGGAGGAAGAGGTGGAGGTGAGGTGAGCTGATGGAAACATGAACGCTCTGGGAGGAGAAGGGAAGGGAGTTGGGTGGTGGTGGTGATGGTGGAGGTGGGTGGGGAACGAGTGGAAAACATGGAGTCAGCTGATAGCTCCCAGTTTCCATGGCAACGCCGGGCCTTTCCCACCCACTCCCTTTCACTCTCGTCTCTTTCTGTCCTCTGTGCCTCATCCACTCCCTCACTTCTTTCACACTTCATCATTTTCTTTTCACTTTTTATTTCTGTTTTTTTTCTTTTTAAAGCTGTCTCGATAATCACGTTACGGCGCCGCTTCCTTTTTCTTCTCCTTTACTCCTCCATCTCTCCTCGCCAGCTTTCCTTTCCTCTCCCCTTCCCCCCTTCCCCCATTTCCTTTCCTCTCCATCGGTAATAGAGCTCCTGAAATCCCTCCTTACCTCTGCCAGGTTTGGAGCAGGTTCTGTGTGTTTGTTTGTTGTCAACAGCTCCCTCTTTCCTGGCTCCTTTCCTTCCTCATCCTACTTTCCTACAAGAGCTCCTTAAATTCCTCCTTACCTCGGCCAAGTTCTGTACAGGTTCCATCCTTTTTCATTTTTAGTTTTGTATGGTCAAAGAGGAGACAGAAGAAAGAGCAAGAACATAAATAAGAAGCACAATTCAGGATTATGTCGGACACACAATTAAGGAGAGTTTCCAAAATGGCTCCTCCTCATCAGGATACAAAAAAGTCACCTCTCCATATTCCCTTTGCGGCCATTTTCCTCTGACGTCACGGTTAGGGCGGGCAGCTCAGTTCCTTGCTTTTACGATTTACTATCCGGTTGATTAACAACTGAAAAATAACAGACATCTGGAGGGACATTGAGTCACATGTGATAGCACCATCAGCTATAATAAGCTAACATTAGCATCCAACCACTTCCTAGCTAACATTGCCTTGCATTTTTAATATATTAACACACCTGTTCGGCACATTTAAGCCTGAGGTATTGCGTCTCTCCTATGGGATCATGTAAACACAATAAAATAGCTGACTAATGTTAGCTAGGAAGTGGTTGGATGCTAAAGTTAGCTATTGTGTAGCGGTAGCTAATAGGAAAATAAACATGTAGTTTTACTTTTTCAACCACTTCTTCAAACACCGCCGTTTGATGGAATCACAAAATTATATTGTATATCCCAAATTTGATCCCATTCCTGTCGTATCGTGTGACACTGAGTAAAGGCATCGTCGGTGAAGGTTCTCAGTCATCCAGGTCATGGTAACTCTAAGCTTAATCCAAAAGGCAGCTGGACTTGGTTGAAGTTCTCCTCCTGTCTCATAAATAATTGAAGAGCATGATGACCTGCCCCAGTGACCCAGAATCCTTCGCCTTCCCTGGCCATTAGCAGCAATGTTGGCTAGGAAGTGGTTGAATGCTAATGTTAGCTACTGTTTAAGTGCAGCCAATGGGCTACCACAAAGGTTGTTTCACTCTGAGATGTGGCTCAATGTCCCTCCATGTTTTCAAATGGTGGAATTATAAGTGAGATTCCCTCCATTTATATAACCTGATACCTGCAAATCAGCATGCTGCATATCAGCAGGACTTCACAGATAATGGCCACCATGTAAATATGGTCAATAATGTGACCCATGATGCCCTTAAACATGCAAAGCAACCAACATGCTCCTTTAACTGTGGTAATTTGTGTATGTGATGATAGCTGACAGCAGGAGGTTGTTTACCAACCATTCTGTTTGTGCCTTCATCCTCCGTCTCACAGCCCAGCCTCCAGCTGAACTGTGTGAACCGATAAAAGGGCGTAGCAGAGTCTCCACCCAACTCCTCCTCAGCCAGAGCCAAGCTACGCTCAGCTGAACTGGAAGGAGGCCAAGTCCTGGACTGCTGCTCCCTCCCTCCCTCTCTCCAATTCTTCTTCCTCTCTTTCTTTCCCTGCTCTCTCTCTCTTTCAGACGGTACCAACCTCTCTCTATACCCGTCCAGCCCTTCTCCCTCTCTCTCTCTGTCTCCCTCTCTTTCTCCTCCACCTCCCCCCTCAGGATCCCACACAGCAGCCATTGTTCCCCCTGCTTTCGAGCTACATGCCAGCTGAGCCCTGGGTAGCTGTAGAGGCGATCAGGGTGCTCAGTTCCTCTGAGGAGGCTGAGAGAAAATAGGGCGTAACATGAAGAAGCCTGATGAAAGTGTGGATCGAGGATGAAGCAGCTCCTCAAAGCAAATCTAGCCAGTCCTAATAAAGTGAGAAATGATATAAAAGACAGTATGTTTAGGATTTTGCTGGTTAAGAAGAAGAGCAAGACCTCCACCAGTGACCCAGAATCCTTAGCCTTCCCTGGCTATTAGCAGCGTATACAGCAGAAATGTGAGCTCTGTAAATTCATGTTTTGTACCAAAAAAGCTCCAGAAATACTTTTTATTAGAGAACATTTTTATTGTTAGACCAACACTTCAATTGTATCTCAGGGGCCAGATGTTTGCAGCTTTCGACCAAGCTACAATCAGCCTCCTAAGCTTCTCGTTTTTATCTCCTTGTCCTCTCCAGCAGGCGGACGTAGGAGATGACTACTCACAGCCGACAGAACTGGTGAAGGTGAAGACGGAGCAGCCGGTTTGTAAGACAGAGCCGTCCTCGCCCCAGCCGAGCCCTGCAGAGGACCAGACAGAACCCGTCGACCTGTCGCTTAACAAGCCACGCTCCTCTTCGCTCCCTGCGTCTACAACAAGCACCACAGTCAACCCTGCGCCCAGCGGGGCCATGACCCAGCCCGGCCTGACTGCTACACCTGTCTCCTCAGCGGTACAATCCATAGGCTCCATGGTAACCACAAATTCTTCCATTAAGGTATTGCACAGTGCATTCAGGAGGGTTAGACTGACCAATCACATTCCCCTCCTCTTCCTCTTCCAGGTCCTCTCTCCAGGCTCCATCTTGGCCACTCAGGGCGCCGGGGGCCAGCAGATCCTCCACGTCATCCACACGATCCCTTCGGTCAGCATGCCCAGCAAGGTGGGGCAGCTCCAGACCATCCCTGTGGTGGTGCAGTCGCTGCCTGTCGTCTACACCACCATGCCTACTGATGGTGTTGCCACAGCAGCCATCACAGTGCCGCTCATAGGCAGCGATGGGCGCTCAGAAGGATCTGGTGAGTGGAAGGCCCTTTGAGATGGTTGTTAGACGGCTACACCTCGACTCTCATCTTTCTATCTTTGACGGTCACACCCGCCATTGTTCTTCCATGTTTGTGTCACTCTTGCCCACACTGTCATTTACAGAGGATTACAGAGCGTCTTTTGAGGGAGATGTTGTGTGTTTGTGGTTAGTGGTATGTTAGACTTGTTGTTCCAGAAGCGCTCCATATTTGCAGGATGATTAATGTTCCCACTTAAATCAGGAAACTTGTGAAACACAATTGTAGATATGTTCCTGATTGAAATGCATCGATGTGTCAATGTTTCAACAGCTGATTCCACCCTCCAGAGCCCGATACTAATTTCAGAGGGGAACAAATAACTGATTTGACTGCAGATACAGTCATTTTTGAGGTTTTTAAGGCTGATATTACTCCTGCTTTTACAGAGGAAGAATTTACTATGTGACCAATATATTACCTTTTGGATCAGAATGAAAACAGACCTTTCTATGTGGATTATGAGCTACGTTTGAACCGATTTAACCGTGCGGAGCTGCTCAGAAAGCTGCTTTCTTCACAAAACAACTTTATCTAAGAATATATAACATTATTAAACATTGTCAACCAATGCAAGTATTTCCTGCTCAGACAGGAAGTAAGTCCATGTGGACTGAGAGAAACTACATGAAGACACCATTTCTAAACAACCCCAAGAGTTGTCTTTTGCGTTAAATGTTCTGCAAGAGGAGGTTTCCTATCGGAGCATCTTGGAAAACATATACGCTTATTCAAATACAACTGTGACGGGAACACATCGGCTAAACGAAATATCAGTCGGACTCTACATGTCAAGGAAATTCTCTAGATATTTCATTAATCCAGACAATAGTTTACAGTAGTTGAGTAGGAAGTAACAATACTAATAATCTGTTATTTGTTAACTTGTCCCTGAGCTTGTACTCGAGAAGTTCTGCCTCTCAAAGGTTAATCATTGTGTGAATAGAGGATCCATAAGTCTTTATATCAAACCACCCTCGCAGTTCTTCCAGGAACACCTTAAACACCTCGAGGAATCTGGTCGAAGTTGTAGGAGGTGTAATCCATCCCTGGGTAAACACGGGGGAACGAAGCTCGACATTTGCTCAGGCACGCTGGCAAAACAGGCCTCCGCCCCTTTGACAAACTGCAGTGAAGTCCCTCAGTGAAGTCAGCGCAGCTCACCTCGGTGTCTCGTCGAAGCAGCGCTGCCTTGACTCAGGAATGTAAACGAGGAGGCCGCAAGACGTTCAGGAGAATCTGCAGCACACACTCTGGCCCGAGGATGCTCCCAGACTGTTTGACCTCATCAGCGTGTGACGTTCACAACATGCCAGGAGTTCTTCTGTCACAGAGCGCTATAATTTACATTTCACTTTCTCCACTGTCTCTCAAACCGCCTCTTCTACTTCACTCCACTTTTTCATATTTTCTTCTCCAATACAACAGAAATTCGGCTGGTACAAGAATCTAATCTGTTAAACCTTTACCGACGTCTGAACCAATCGGTGATAAAGCATCATAACACCACTTCATTGAGCTTTTACAGCTGTGTTGGGCAACCTTTCTGGCTTCTGTGGCAGCTCGTGTCAGCAAGTTAAAGCAGTAATCTCTCAGTAACACCAGGCTAAAGCAGCTATGTTTTTACCAGCTACACCTGGAACCACACCTAGCAGTGATATCACAGTATCCCGACACACCCTGGACTTTGACATCAACGCTCGAGGTAAACACAAATAAGATTTTTACCAAGTTGCTCCTTTTAGGATGTTTTCCGCAGATTGCTTTTTTAGATTTGTTTCAAAGACTGTCCGAATCCAGAAATGCCTTAAACCTGAATTTTCTTTAATGGCCAGTACGGTGATTCATATGGTTGCAAAACAGAGTGTGATTATGTAGAAGCAGATGAGAAAAATACTTCCTTTATATATTCCTCAGGAAACATTTTCCTGAAGAGTTTATGGTCTCAATCTCTAGTTTCTAGTCTTCCCAAACACAGCAGGATGTTCATTTTATAAATGATGCTTCCATTTAGAGTAAAAATAGACATAAAGCAGGGTGTCTTTTAGAGTGATGACATGAGTGACAGGTGGCTACCACAGCGAGATGAAGACAGGAAAAATTGGTGGTCCACCAACCAATAGATGATGCCACAGAGGCTACATACACTTCTTGTACTTCTTTCCACAAGTTTTCTGTTTGGCCTCAATCATTTCAGCCGCTTGTACAAGCAGCCAAAATCTGGAGGAAGCTCAGAGTAGAGCCGCTACTCCTTCACATCTCCCTGCGGAGTTCGAAGCTTAATCCAAAATCCAGCTGGGCTAGGTTGAAGTTCTTGAAGACGTTTCACCTCTCATCCGAAAGGCTCCTTCAGTTCTAAACTGACTGGTGGAGGTTTCCCGGGCACATCCAACTGGGAGGAGACCCCGGGGCAGACCCAGAGCTCGCTGGAGGGATTATACATCCCACCTGGCCCGGGAACGCCCTGGGATCCCCCAGGAGGAGCTGGAAAATGTTGCTAGGGAGACGGACGTCTGAGCTAACTTGCTTAGCCTGCTGCCACCGCGACCCGACCCCGGATAAGAATTAGTTTGGCTTGAGACTTGTTTTCATATTTTTCCTGTCTTCTTATGTAATGCTGCAGTGACAATGTAATTAATGATGGGCAACAGTCCTTGAAGGTCTCATAAACTGGAGTTAGTGTCAGTGAGAACATGATCTCACACTTTTTGTTATTACAGTTATCAGAGGGATCATCCAGGAGTCCCCCTTAACTCATGTAACCTAATATCATTGAGTCTTGTGAGCAGGGCCTGAATCAGCGATGGAGAGTCTTTATCTCTTAGCTTTGAAGTTGTGTTTTGTTGGAGGAGTGCTGTTCAACTTTAACATCTCTGTTTCTTCTTGTACCTGCAAAGCCAACAAGCAGGAGGCAGCTGATCTTCACTATTCATGTGCTGTGTTGTTGGTGTTGTGTGGGAGGGAAAGGGAGGAGGAGGAGCGCTGCATAGGTAGACGCAGATGGAGGAAGGGAAGGGAGTGAGTGTGGTTGGAGGTGAGGTAAGGGTGTGGGGGAGGGGCAGGGTGGGGTTGAGTGTGCTGCAGGGGTGAGGAAGGATGAGGAGGAGAGGGTGCAGGGGGCGAGAGGAGAGGAGATGGGTCGCTTTGCCTTTGAGAAAAGAAGGCTGCATTGGCGGAGGAGTGGGGGGTTAGTTGTCTACAGAGACAAAGAGCACTCTTTTTGGTGTGTGACTCTCTCTCTCTCTCACATACACACACACACACACACACACTCCACCCAAATTCCTTGCGTCACACTTCCAACCGGCCGCACCCCTCCCCTCCCCTCGCCCTCACCAGGCTGGGTGGACTTTGACCAGCATGGCTGCCACATTCCTGCAGATAGAGGAAGGGGGGGGGGGGCTGTAATCCTGACTTTTGTCTTCATGCTTGTTGTTTTTATTCTTACTTATTTTGGTTCCTTTGTTTGCTCATGTATTGTTCTTCCACTTGGTGAAATTGTTCCTGATGAGCAGCAGTGCATGAAGTCTGCAGAATGTGAATCTGAGGGGGGGAGGAAAAGAGGGAGTGATGGAGGAGGAGAGGAGGGGGGGGGGGGGGGCAGAGAGAGAGAGGGAGGGAGTGGGGGTAATGTACCAATAGACTACATGAATTAGTGCTGCTGTCTGATTATCTGACAGAGGAGAAGTTCAGAGTTGGCTGATGATCGTCTGAGGGTTTGTCTTTGAAGTACACGAGATCTTATGAAACTACAAGCTTTAAATATTAGGGCTGCTTGTTGGCCGTAATCTGACGGTACAGTGTGAAACACAATACAGGGGTTATGATTCAATATCTTACAGTATATAGCCATACTGTGTATGCTGTATGTAAGCATAAAAACATGCCTTTCCCTTTAAAAAATGTACTTAAAAAGGATGCAGAGTTTTTCTTTTGAATCAGGACAATATCACAAAACATGTTAGCAAGATTTTAAAGGGTATTGACATTTTCTCACAAGCCTCTTTACATTTTATGACCCTCTGAAATAGTGTAATCTTAAACTGAGACATTACAAAGGTTATGTCCACATTTCAACGTCTGCATTTCCTTTTATAACTAAAGTGATCGTCGTCCAGAGAAGCTTTTTAGTGCTGTAAAATCAGACAAAGTCCAGTACGCCTTAAAACACATATCTCAAGAACAGTCAGCAAACAGCAGTGCTGCATGTCGGGCTGATAACCCTACCGGACACAGGCCCTGCTTAAATACCAAGCCCCTTTTACACTGCCAGTTCAAGGCGGGATTATTACGCCTCTGTCATGTCTCGTCTTTTATGTAAAATGCACGGAGGCGGTGAGAAGTCGTTCCCCTCTGAGCCGGCATCAGAGGGAGGCGAAACAGCGTCAGTGTAAACAGTGGAGCTTCTGCGACGCTGGAACGCTGGGGCGGCTTTATGCTGGCGTTGCTCGTTCAATGTAAAAATAGCGAAGGAGGCGGCTTCGTTACAGCGCTCCGGCAGAATTGCCATGTAAAAAGAGCTACAGTTCTCCTCTTGCTTAAGTGTGTGTCATAGTTTCAAAAGTCTCTCTATCTGCCCGTGCACAAGAAAATTCAAGCTCAAGGTGTTTTTAAACTGGGTTTCCAAAAGTCTCTGTTTTAAGCACCAAAGTAATGTGGACAAGATCCGTAAAGGTAGCAAAGTCCTGTGTTGTAAAACAACAACGACTTGTGGGTGAAGCCTGACAAGAGACCAAAGGTCATGGTTTCTCTGTGTATTGATAGATGTTGAAATACCAACAGAAAATACTGAGCAGTTTTGCTCAGCTCTAAAAATGTAAATGTAAAAGCTCCAAGTTAAATTAGCATCCTCCATGGCGACAACAACGACAGAGTGTGTTTCTAACAGCTTGTCAGAAACTGAGGACGACCAGCAGAGGCCTCTCATCGCCTCCAGAGATTTGTCTTTCAGTTAATTGCTAATTAGCAATATCTTTGAGTATTTTTCATTAACATCTGTTCATATTTTCACTCCAGCTTTGACTTTGATGAAGGTTGTTCAAAGAGAAGGAGAGACTTTTTCTGCTCACAGAACATGATCATTAAAACATTAGTAGAATAGGTAGGAAATGCAGACGCGAGGGGACATACAGAGATAACTACACCACACCTGAGCGCGCACACGCACACACACACACACACACACACACACACACACACACACACACACACACACTAGGAGCAAGCTTTTGTCTTGCTAAGTTGCTGCAATCCAGGCATAACTATTAGGAAGTTATTAACCCCCCGCTGTTTTCTTCTATTACCACCCCTCCTCTCCTCCCTCTGCCGTCTCTCTTCTCTCGTGCTTTCTCTCGGCCTTTCATGCCTCCTTCACCCCTCTGTAATCTGCTTTGATCCCACCTTCCATATGTTGAATTTTTCTATTTCCTTATTTGTATTAATGTTTCCTCTCTCTGTCTCTCCTCTCTGCAGTTCGCATTAAGCCGGGTTCGACGTCTCCGGTGGAGTATCAGAGCGACAGCGATGCAGAGAGCGGCACAGAGTCTGGATCTGCATCCCTCAGTGCACAGAGCCTCGACGCCGGGTAAGTCCAGCTGCAGACAGACTCAACAAACAGCAAAGAAATGGGACACGCTGAAGCTCATGTGCAGAAAAGACATTGTCGTATGTGACCACTAGAGGCACTGTTGAGCAGTGTTTGGCTCTAATGCTCTACCTGCACGTGCATTAGCAGGTAGGTGATGCAGTTTGGATTGATATCGCTGCAGTTGTAGTTCACTATAGTTACTCAACATTTACAGAGCAGCAGCTTCCGTTTGAACCTGGGCTCAGCTGTCGGTTGTTGCACTGAACGTATTCCTTTTTTTAAAGGTTAATGATAGTGTAAATAAAACTGCTGCTGAGGCCTAGCTTAAAATTTGTAGCGATCGAATGGAGCAACAGGCTACATGTTACAGAAACTCTGTATTTTAAGTTAAAAGGGGAAGCGATTTGGTGAAACAGGAGCAGAGTATACCTTATGTTGCTAAACCCTAGCAATGTCTACCAAATTGCATTTTGCAAAGAGCTGTAAAGAGCAATAGCTGCTTCCACCTGTTTCCAGTCTTTGTGCTAAGCTAGGCTAATCGCATCCTAACTCCAGCTCCAAACAGACATCGCATTTCTTTTCCACTTCCTTTGCAGGAGTAATTTCAGTGTTATTCCAAACATTGTTGAACTATTCCAACAATGGTGCATGTGTGTAGGAAACATCCTGAGCTGGCCTGTGTGGCTAATCGTGGTACAGCACCAGTCCAGAACCCGTCTGTGTTAAAGACCTCTGTTCAATCACACGTCTGTAACACTGAAGTCTGGAGGACGTAAATACTGTAAACCGTTTCCGCAGAGGAAAGTTCATGATAGGAATAACAGGGCCAGTAAGAGAGAGACGCTGCAGCAGGGTTTCTGGGTAATGCGGTCTTTGTGTGGAATACCTCCCTCCCCTGCAGCCTCTTGACTAATTACATTACTGCAGCGCTGCCTTGACTGGACACTTATGTAACCTTACATAACCCAGAGTACAGCAGAACACACCGGAGACACCCCGGCTCTATCACAGGGAGACAAGACAGTCTGTGTGTGTGTGTGTGTGTGTGTGTGTGTGTGTGTGTGTGTGTGTGTGTGTGTTTTAATGTGTGTGTCCTGTTCAGTACAAACTTCATAACTGAGGTGATTTGGTCCTCTCAGGTAAAAATGTGGACATTAGACTTCTTGTCGTTGCCTGTACCGCTGCAGGCAAAGGTTAGTGTGCCACTGACAGCTCCTTAAAGTACAGTCAAAGGTGTGTGTGTGTATGTGTGTGTGTGTGTGTGTGTGTGTGTGTGTGTGTGTGTGTGTGTGTGTGTGTGTGTGTGCGTGTGTGTGTGTGTGTGTGTGTGTGCGTGTGTGTGTGCGTGTGTGTGTGTGTGTGTGTGTGTGTGTGTGTGTAGGTGTGTGTGTGTGTGTGTTTGTCCGGTGTGTTTATAAGTAAAGCAAGTCAGAGCTGCTGCCACACCCAGTAGGCGAGGCTGCCTGACTGTAACTGAAATTCAGGGTGTGGACCTGACAGTTAGCTTAGCACTGTAATCTGCAGTGTGCTTGTGTGTGTGTGTGTGTGTGTGTGTGTGTGTGTGTGTGTGTGTGTGTGTGTGTGTGTGTGTGTGTGTGTTTATTTGACAGTAAGTGTGAGGGACAGGAAGGAGAAAGATAATGTGTAATAGAAACAAAGTGAAGTTGTTTTTTATGTGAGGAAGATGTGCGTGTGCATGCTTCTGTGTGTGTGTCTGTGTTTATATGTGTGTGTGTGTGTTGCTGGGCAGGGCTGTCCCAGTGCTGGGGTGTAAACATGGTTTCGTAATGCAGTTTGCAGCCACACCTCCTTATGAAACGGCCAGGAAGACACAGAGAGGCTTTTTCAACTTTATTTACACAGTCAAAGAAATAAAAATTAATTGATCAATAAAAAAACAGTTAAATCTGAAGATAACTGTAGAAAAAAGTTGATCACTCACTTCTAAAAAAGATTTAAGATTCCAACTCTCATTCTCCAAAATGAGGGAAAAAACGGGATAAAATATGTGAGAGTGAAAAGATCTGCAGAAATAAACAATGGAAAGAAAGAGGCAGTAACGCTGAAGTGGAAGCAGCTGTGTTCAACACACTGCGACTCTCTGACGCCCCCCAGTGGCCCTGATGTCACTTTCACATGAACCTGAACCTGGTGCATCGCTCTGTTGTGCAAAGTTAAAACACATCGTTGCACAAAGAGGCAAATCGCTTCACAAACACACCTGGTTACATTTTCTTCAGGAGTTTTCCGTTTTCAAATGTGTGAGTTTTATTAATTCAAGGACAGAACATGGAGCACAATGACACGTTTACGAGCCACAGCAACAAGGACGTTAGTGAACAAAGGTTAAATATATCAAGAAAGCATCTCATTTACATATTAACAACATAAACTTACATTTAAACTACTCTGTGTGGTTTGGAGCTCTTTATGTTCTGCACGGGGCATTTTACAGCACTGACCAACAGACATGTCTCTCTTCAGAGTCCAAAGACTTCAAGGTAACAACTGGAGAGCAGCCTGTTCATTACATTTTAAGGCTGTATTATTTTTCTCATGAGATTCTCATGAGACATAAAGCTAAATAAGATCAGCTTCATTTTAAAAATCAGTGTCTTTTATACTCCTGGTAAGCAGAGCACGTCAGGACAGGCTACGGGGGAATGACAGCTGATGTGCTGCGAATGTTGGAGCCAGAAACACAGCCGGATGTTTGACTTGTCTTGACTTTATTTCTGTCCTGAGAGTGTATAATGCTGTTTCACATTTTAAGACATGTATATATATATATATATATATATATATATATATATATATATATATATGTAATGTTACAATGTTGGATGTTCAGACTAAACATGGGTGAAGTTTCAGATCTGTAGGTCAAAGTATGTTGGAGTAATCCCCAGGCTCCTCAGCTCAGTCCGCAGGCTGCTGTGAACGTCAGCTTTCACACAGGTGTTTCTGCACTCTGCACTTTGTGACGTCACTCAGCAGGCTTCAGAGAGCTGGCCAATCAGAAGAAAGTGGGCTTGTAGGGGCGGGGTTTCTTAAAGGGACAGAGCTTACTGAGTCGTTTCAGGCAGAGGGTGTGTGAGGGCCTGCACAGAGCAGCAGGGTGAGAAAAGAGTTTTTTTAATCTGTAAATGATGCTAAGCTACTCCACAGGTATCACAGAGTGAAATATGAAGCTTGACATTAGCATGATACCCCCCCTTTAACAAAGCTCAATCAGCTTCTTCTCTGAGCTCTGCCTGCAAGTGTTCCCGGCTGCTGATTAATGAATGCACAACAACAACAAAATCAAACAGTGATGGAGTCATCCGTTTAGTTTTCTGTTTCACCAGATTTTTGATTTCAGAAACTTTACAGGAAAAACTCACTCCCTCCTTTCCCCTCTCTCAGGTCGGTGATGGATTTAGAGCCCGTCGATCCAGATTCTCCAGACGTCAAGAGGAGGCGGATCCACATGTGTGACTATGAAGGCTGTAAAAAAGTTTACACCAAGAGCTCCCACCTCAAAGCCCACAGGAGGATACACACGGGTGAGTCCCAAGGAATACAACAATACAACATAATCTACCCAGATTTAAAGGAGCGGTTTACCTAGAAACCTTTCCCCTCCTTTCCTCTCTCCTTACTCTTCTCCTTGTCTCCTGCCTCCTCCAGGAGAAAAGCCCTACCACTGTACCTGGGAGGGCTGCACCTGGCGCTTCGCCCGCTCCGACGAGCTGACCCGACACTTCCGCAAGCACACGGGGATCAAACCTTTCCGCTGCACTGAGTGCGACCGCTCCTTCTCCCGGTCCGACCACCTCTCCCTGCACCGCCGCCGCCACGTCATGATGTGAACTGTGACCTCCCCTACAAACCAACCTCCCCCCACTCACAGCACATCTTGTACCAGTCCCCCCTAACCCACATGAATCTCCTACTACTACTTCCTGTTTCCCCTCACATCCGGATTTTAAGCCCCACCTGAGGATAAAAAGGCGTCTCCATCCTCCTCCTCTCCATCTTGAAATGACAGGAATATCACAAATGTGTGTATGTGTGTGCGCACTGTGGAGGGGAATTTAACCGTGTGTGTTTCAACACATAACCATCATCATCACCGTCCACCCAACCCGTAACTGTCCCCTTCCTACCATCCTCCATCTCACAAGACGCAAAGAGAAGGATTGACTGATGGAGATCCATCAGGCGGTGCGTTCATCCATCCATCACATCCATGCATCCATCCAAAGGAGAGGAGGAGGAGGAGGAGGAAGGGGCAAGAGGAGGAGTTACATGTTTGTGTTTGAACTCAAAGAAGAGGGGAAATATTAAGCGAGACGTCACTTCAGCTGCATGTTTCTTTTGAAATGATTATTTCTCTACATGTCAGAGTCAGAGAGTTATGTCACCACAAGCAGGATGGAGTTATGGAAAATGGTGACTCCAGAAAAATGCCTCAAATAGGCGCAGATTATGTCAGGAACCTTTAACCTTTAACTAGCTAGGTTGAATGCTAACGCTAGCTGTTGTGACTGTGAGCTAATGAGAACTTTCCACCCTGAGCCCGATGTCAGAGGAAAATTGCCGCCATGTGACTACAGATAAATAAGGCTACTGAAGTTTAATATTTCATGTTGCCGTCCACATTATTTTCTCTTTGGCAAAAACAGTTCATATTTAATTTCCATCTTGAATCTGAGCTCGAAGTTACGGAGCCAAGAAAGGTTCCTGGTCTGGCTGAATTCCTCTCGAATGGGGCAGGAAATATCTGCATGTAAATCCAGAACATGAAACCTTTGTTGTTTTATATCCACAACCGCTCGAAACATGAATATTTGGACTAATTTAAAAGTCTTCATAGTTTCCAGATATTTGGAAATGAGCAAATTTTGATCCTGAGGGTGTTTCGGAAAAGGCTCTAAAACATCCAGAACTCTTTTGGATTATGTCCGTTTTGAATGATAATCTGTTGGCAACAACATTTTAATGAATCCTGAAAGTGAAGGCCTCCTAACGTGCATATCAGTGTATGAGTGTGTTTGCATGTCGGGAGGTTTCCACAGCAGCTGAAGTGACGTCACACATACGTCTCCTCTTTGCAAACGTCTGTCTGAGGCTCAGATCTAAAAGATGCTTCTTTCATCCTGACTGCCCCGCCCCCCCTGCAGCCGCTAACACCCCCTCCCCCCTCCCCCCTCCCTTGGTACAAGGAGCTACAAGACTGTGAACTTTTTACACATTCATTTGTTTTTAGTGTATCAATCACGTTATTGTCCTTAGCGTGTTCTCCCCCTGCACACACCTGCTCCTGACCCTTCTTCAATAACAGTATTTTGCTTTTCATGAGTCGTTGTTGTTTTTGTTTTAAGAATACGGCCTTCAGTTCTGTGTTTGTTTTCTTTGCCGGGTTCGGCGCTGTCAGCTGAACAGCATTGTGTTTTGTTTTTAAAATGTCCTTTTGTTGAGGCTGTGAAAGAGACGGAGGAGACACAAATGGTTTGAGATTACAAGTAAAAACTCTCGCAGGGACTCGGGGAGCTTTTCAGAGTGTGTGTTTTCAGTGTGTGTTGTTCGTGTGTGTGGGTCTGTGGGTGTGTGTGTGTGTGTGTGTGCATGTTTTGAGACAAACACATAATCAGAATTTAAGATTTTTACGAGTGTGTGTTCCGGGCACTTGTTCTTTTACCTCTTGCCCGTTGAGCCTTAATAACTGAAGTCAATCTGTAAGGGCGAAACCAGAACCACTGACAGGACGTCTGGGCACAGAAACACTCTGACTCTCCCTTTATTAAGTTTCTACTCAGTATTTTGCCTTGTGAAACACAAGCGAGGGTTTCGGTAGAGATCTGCTAGATTGCTTTTGGCACAACACATAAAGAGGGCACTGGAGAGCGAGCAGATTTAAAGTTAAAAAAGGATCTACTTGTTTCTGATTAAGGTCCTCGCTGGGCAAATTTAAAGCGGCTGCAGTCTAATTTGTTTACATCCCAAATAATTGAACTATTTTATATCAAGCTGGTCAGAATTCGGACGCCACAAATGCCACTCATCATGCAGAAACACCCAACAATATAAGCTCCATTTGCACTGCTTTTATGACCATAAAACATCCATGGAGCTGCAGGACAAAGAGCCAAAATGGCCGCCACTGGAAGCCACAGTGGCCAGACCGTCTGTCAGTGGTTCTGGAAGAAAACCAGGCACTGTGTCGGGCCGTCAGGGTCCGTTGTGCCTGCGGTGTAAACCACGGGGAAACTAAGCGCTCTCCTCACTAGCATTTCTGTCAGGGTCGGGTTTCAGTTCTCTTTCAACTGAGTTTTTCTTTTATTATAAACTAAATTAAGCCTCAAAAACACCTAAAGTTCCAGACATTACTCCCTCACTATCCACACAGTTGGAACAGAAGTGAAGCCCCGACCCTGCCCTTTGACCCATGGTGTCCATGTCTTAAGTGGGCTGTTTTCAGCTCCTCTTCTGGACTGAACTTGATTATGCAACATATAACGCAGACCTCGCTCCAAGCGCTGTTCTGAACTCAGTAGTAGAGCACTAGCTAGTAGTACCTTTAAAAGGGAGGTCAGGATGTGCGGAAGCTGCTTGCTGCTTCACAGTCCTAACGTGACCCTTTACACACAAAAAGGCAGCACACGTTTTGCTTTTGCGACGCTGTTCTCGTTCGCTGTTCGGAGTCACTGTTGCTGTTGTCATTTCAAAAGCTAGTCAGCGAGAGCAAAATGTTGAACACCTGATTTTCCACAGAATGAGACCTGAGATGGACGTGCAGGCTTCCTGTGAGCCGAGCGCGTGCCGGGATCAGGGCAGAGTTGTTTGGTCTGCACGATGCATAAAAAGTCCCTGCTTAGCAAAGTGTCTGCGTCTGGTTTAGATGATGAAATCTTAATATATAAGTTGGCATGCTGGAGGATGGAGTTATAAAATGAGTTCCACTGTTTTCAGTTTTTAAAAAGCGAAAAAAGAATCTGAACTAAATTCAGTCACTTTGTTTTGCAGGATTTTGCATCTTTTCTTGCAGAGCAGAGAAACTCAGTGTCCCCATTTCTCCCAACACCCCGTCTGCTTCGACTAAAAAAAAAAACATAGTTACTAAGCACATCTTTCTAGAAGAGTATATGCATTTGATTGCAATTTTCTTTCTTTTGTAAACTGTTGATAAAGACATTAAGGACAATGACAAATAATTAAGATAAATCCATGTACATAAATGTATATAATCAAAAAGTGCAGAGTAAATGTAACGGGTGAATTTCTATTTTTAACACTGACTAGAAAATGTGAAAAAATCTTTGTTTTTTTTCTTCTTCCTCTGTTGGTTCGATGAAATCTGTTTCATCACGTGTTGTTTTTTTATTTTGAATCTAATAATACATTTGTTTCGTAGTTTCTTTAAAAAAAAAGAGTTGGTCCCACTTGTGTTGTGCACACTTGTTGCATGGAGAGTAGCCTTCTTGTTTTCTTATAGTGACGTTGGTGAGCATGTCATGTCCGTGCGTGTCAGACGGTGGGTTTCCCTGAACATTAAAGACCCGCAGAAAAAAATAACCCACATTGCAAATTGGTCATTAGGGATTCATCTCACTAAACAAACACTTAGTGAATGTGTGAATTAGCTGGTTTGGGTCAGAAGACATTTTTTTTACACTTAAGTGTCAGGTGTTTGGAAAATTCCAGGTTTTAGGGCTAAAAAAATCAGTGTTTTTTGGATATTTTGGGTACACAGGCTGAGATTTAATGCTGGTTTTATACTCTCCAGACTCACAGCAGGTCCATCACGTTTAAAAGTAACTTAGCCGCTGACTAAAGTCCAGTTATTTAACGTTCTCTTAGCAAAGTTTCACACATGCAAAATTTGAATATGCTTATGAATCTTCTCCTGTTCAAAATTCATCCATGAAATCAGTAAATTAAAACAGAAAACACAAATTATTGATGTGTTATTGCTTGATTTTTTGCTCAGGCGCTACATGCTAAAACATTAGCATAATGGCCCTTAGAAATAAGTCGGTATCTTCAGTCTATGGAGGCCGAATTAGGACAACACAACATTTATTTTTGTCTTGTTTGCTGAGTTTTCACAAGGATTTCTTCAGTGCCTCTGAAAACTCAAGACAGTAGCATGTGTGGAATACGCAGAGTATCCAGGGCATTGCTTTATGGATAGACATCAAAAGAAACCTTTGACTTCCACCGATAGAAGCTGAGAGAAACCCAGACTGTCTGCAGAGTTAGATACCCCTCGAGGTAAATGAGGCAGGAAGCGTTTCAACACTTACCCCATCTCCTAACAAGCACATCGATCAGCTCAGAGGACCATTAAGCAGTAAAAATTAGTCGTTTTAACACACAGAGAGTAAAAACTCCAGTATCACACAGAGGATAGTCCGTGTTGACATCTCAGAGCCTGTGGACGATGACCCAGACTAAGTCTTACGCTGGTGTTGGAGTTATTCTGCAGGGACACTCATGCATGTGTTTGTGTTTCTTCCTGCTTCCTGTTGGTTTTTTGCAGTTTGTGCGAGCTTGTTTTTCCCTCGGTATTCTTCTAAATCTTCTGTTTTTGTACAAAGCAGGAATGTTCTTCTGTGAACAGGCAGTGAAACTGAATTTGATCCCCTGTGAGACCTCGTCAGGGCAGAGTTCACGTCAGAGGGTGACGTCACTGAGCGTCGACTCGCCGCTGATCACTTCCTCTGCAGACCAGAACGTTTAGGTATTTTCTCTTGAATGCAGTAACCTATGGGCCAGTACTATATTTACTCAGTGCAATGCAGTTATCATTATAATAATACAATTATTAATAATATTTTTTTCTTTTTTTTGTATTTGTACAGAACAAATGTGTAAAGATCAGTGAGGAAAACGTGAGCTTTTTGATACTGTGACTCATGGTGTTCTAAAGTCAGTTTCTCCCTGTACAGTTGTGATTATTTCCCCGTTCCTCCCCTCTTCTTTTATAGAATAAAAAATGTTTTTGGTGCAATTTAACGCCTGCTGTGTCTCTGTGCTCTTTATTTTATTAAGTCATCCTCTTTTACAGAATCACCAGTGTTTCAGAAGACGGAATGAGGAAATGAAGTCCTCGGGAAATAAATAGCTTTTACATTTTTAATCATTGAAATGATGATTTGTTCGACATAAATACAAACCAGGACGGCAGAAAGTTAAATCATCGAATAATGGAGTGCTGCAGGGATGAAGTATTTTGGGGGTCAAACCAGGAAGTTAGCATCACCCTGGTTCCCTCGACAAAAGAGCAACGGGGTTCTTGAGGGCTACAAAAGGGTTAATATTTTACTTTTCATGCTTTTAATACCATATTCTCATTCTGGTTGCACATAGAAATTACTCATGAGAATATGAGTAAAGACTGTCTATATGATAAACTTGCAAGTTCTGTAGTCGTCCACAAGAGGGCGCACTGGAACAGAGAATGGAAGGACAACTGAAGGAATCCCACCAGAAAACATCAAAGTCACGCCTAAGAGGCAGCGTCAGCAGAGGTAAAAATAAAGGTGTAAACATCATCCTAAGTCAAAGTAATCACTAACTAAATCAGAATTCCATCCTTGAAAAGTTAAGTAAGTAAACTTCATAAGTTGACACAGGATCCTTCATCTGTAAGTCAAACAGAGGGAGAACACTGAGGTCTGAGCAGGTTAATAAATAAGAAACATACAGAATAAAGTGCATGAGCAGAGTCATAAAACTTCTGATCGTGTGTGTGTGTGTGTGTGTGTGTGTGTGTGTTGGCTCTGAATGAAACCCTGTGCCGTTTGCTCTGAGTGGCTTTATTGGCCTCCCTCAGTCATGATCAGGACAATCATTAACACACTCAGCGTCAGTGGATTCATACAGACGGAGACAGACACCAACCATAAAGGCCATAAAGAGAGAAACTGTTGCTGTGTGTAACAATGTTAGATCATTTTTATGATTCATACCTGCTTGCTGGCATCCAAACTGCTGCTCACCTGAAGAGGAGAGGCGTAACTGACTGAAAGTGTTTTTTGTGTGTATAATTAAGTTCCCTTCTCCCTCCACTTATGAAATTAAAAGGCATTTCCCCGCTTTAAAACATGCGGCTCAGAAAATAATAGACAATAACATGCATTCTTCCTCAAGACTGCCATAGTTATGAACATTCAGCGTAATACTGTGTTCTACGACAGAGCATTAGGGCCATGTTAAAGAGGAAAAAAAACCTTCAAGAGTAAAAATGTTATTTTACAAGAATATATTCATAATGTTACCAGACTCATTTCTTTTTTTCGTAATATTGTAACTTTAACATTAAGACTTTTTTCTCATAAAATTAAGACTTTTTTCTCGTAATATTGTAACTTTTTTCATATAAAATTAAATATTTTTTTCTCATAATATTAAGACTTTTTTCTTATAAAATTAATACTTTTTTGTAATCATAATAATATTAGGACTTATTTCTCTTTAAGACTTTTTTGGCATAATATTGTGAGATTTTCCTCGTAAAATTACGACTTTTTCTTGTAATCTCAGATTTCTTTTCTTTAATGTGGCCTTAATACTCAGTTGTAACCAAAGGCAACAAGCCAAGCATCACTCGAGATATTGTTCGTGGGAAAATTTTGTGTCCATTTGTGTTGATTAAACATCACCTGTTGTCTTTCCAGGTGTGTCGGGACACCAGACGCCGTTGTGTCTAGGTTCATAACTTCATCCAGAGGTCCCAACAGCTCATCCCTTCAACACCTTCTCCAGGAACGATGTTTGGATTAACTCTCCTGACCTGTCAGACATACCTCACTGCAGCGGCTTCTATCATTATGTGGTCTGATAATCAATAAATCCACCGCCTCGTCTCCTTTTCTCTCTCCCGTCAATAATAAAGCTGCTCCACCAAGCGCCCCCTACAGGCCTGGAGCACTTCTGTTTTAAAAACTGGTTTTGCAGTGTTTTTTTGTTTTGCAGGTTTCTGTATGTGTGTTTTTGAATTTAAAGTTGTGTTTCGTATTCTGTTACTAATACATTTGTCTCTAGAATTCCTCACACCGGGCCTAGACGGAGCGGTGGCCGGCGAATACAAACTATCAACGTTTTATTGAAGCTGCTGAGCGACTGTCCATCTGCTAAAGTTTCACTGTAACTAGAGAGTCAAACATTTTAAATCTGGCGTAAGACACAGATTTTGCTGTGATTTAAGTGAAATAAATGGGTGGAAGGGATTCAGACATAACTAAATCATGATGTAGATCTTTGGTAAGTAAGACTTTAAAATGCTTTTATGCTTTTTTAAATGAAGTTCAGCAGAGTTCAGGAGTTCAACAATCTAGGGGAAGAGAAAATCTCAACTCTAATAGGCCAGAGTTCATTTTCTTTTAACTCGTGCCAACACATACGCATCTTTGCAATGGCCATGTTAAAAAAAACACAATGGCATGACCACACCTGAAGAGGAAGAAGGACAGAGCATTTCATTAAAGAAAGTTTCCAAGCGTGTCTGTGTCATAAACATCTCCTCAATGCTCACAGATGTTTTCCTAGAGTGTAAGGTTTCTTGCAGGCCGTGTACACTACACATGTCTGACCGTGCATGTAGAGCAGCCGCTGTAGACAGGCTGTTTTAACATTGACTACAATATATACTTTGTGGGTGTGTTGTTAAACTGTATAGAGCCTGGTGAACAATACAGCTGATCCCTGTCTTTCTTGGTGAAAAGTCCCAGTCTGAAGCTCTGTGGGTTGTTTTGACAGCTCCGTTGGCTGGTTTCCCTTTTCCTTCTTCTCAAATGTCACTGGGCATGGCACCATGTGCAGCGGCTATTGTGTCATTAATGTAAGCAGTGAAACAACGCCTATAAACAGGCGTACCGATCGGGCCATGCTCAAAAGATGTTTGAGCGGCTCACGTGGTTCTGTCATCGAAAGGATCCTCACCTTGAATGCACTTTGACTGAGACGACCGTTCTGTTTACTGATGCCTTTAAAGTTTTCAACACGCAGCACCTTTGTGTTCAGGAAAAGAAATAATAAGAGGTCTTACAGAGACGACGGATGAAGCAATGCAGGGAATTTCATCCCAAACACGTCAAGTGATGTTCTCTGGCTTTTGTTGGAACACGCCGGTCGTTAGTGTACTTCCTGAATGTTTGCTTCAGTCTGATATGAAGAAGTTTGACGATCGAACATGCACATCCCTTATCCAAAGACACATTTCTATATGACATGTGTCTGCATGTTCTAAAAGTAGCAGAAAGCTCAAACATAAACATGTCTGACTCAGCGGCTTCAGTGCAGCCAGTGTGGACAGACAGACAGACAGACAGACAGACAGACACAGGACAGCTGCGAGTTACTTACCCATCTATCCTTCCTAGATATCGTATATATACACATAGAAATAGATGTAGAAATCAATAGAAGGTATATTAATTATTTGTCTTGTATCATTTTGTTTCATACTAATTGCATGAGAACAGTTAGAATAAATAATTTATTCGTTTATATAAAGACAGCTGATGACAAACTTTGATGAACATTCTTCTGTATGTGACAAATCTGCTAAATAACTGTGGGAACAATTCTACTGATGGCCACTGCATTAATTATGTGATGCTTATAATCTGGGCAATGCTCACTGTATGAAAATAATAAATACTTTTACAGTTCAGGTGTTTCCACTAGTGGTCGACCGATATGGGTTTTTCAGTGGCTGATGCCGATATTTAGAGGGCAGGGCTGCCGATGGCCGATATCATGTTGTTGCTTATTTTTGCATTTGATAAAATACAACAATTTAATTATAATAACAAAGCCTTCCCCTTTAAGAACAGTGGCCTTATGTGTGACATATGCATGTGACGTCCGGCAGGTTTGTTGTGGGAGGTGAGTGTAGACTGTGTAGAGGAGGTACCTACAGCAGACTCCGTGAAGCGCATGCTTCAAGCCAGCCGCACAGACGAGGCTGCCTGTGTATGCAGACAGATTTTGTTTCATCAGCCTTCTGAGCGCAGACACCGTCCGACTCCCATTATGTCAAAATGTCATTTATCGGCCCGATCAATCGGTCTATCATTCTCGATTAGAAATATATTTAAAGAGATAAATATATATGCATTATACTCCAATTCTCTGCATTCTACCACCTCAGAAACATGTCCTCCGATCATCACTCCCTGACTCCGTGACAGAGACCCTCATGCCTTCATTTCCTCACATCTGGACTACTGCAATGGAGCCTGTCCAGGATACCAGAGATGTGGACTTGAGACTTGATGACTTGGAATTGAGCCGACTCGAGTCACTGTTTTGATGACTTGGACTTGAGGCATGATGACTCTGATGACTTGCATGTGTTCTTAAGTTTGAATGTTAGCTGTTAAATAGAAAATAATTAAATTCAATGTTGTCAAGTTTCTCTCTAACTATCAAGTATGTACGCAGCACAAACTGGGAGTCAGGATTGGACGACTCAAAAAGCTCCGCGGTATGTGATTGTCCTGATTGGATGACTGGCTGTCAGTCAAACTCCTCGCTATGGCAACACGCAACATCAAAGCGCCCAAAGAGAAGCCTCATCAGTCGTACTCGTTACTACTCAACACGGTCTCAGAGCAGACCATCATCATGGCTGCGTCTGTGCCAAGATAACACAGATACAATTCACTGTCATACTTTTTGAACAGGTTATATAAACTGACCAATATTATAATTATTAGACGGGCTGCTAACACCTTGTGTTTTCTCTTTATAAAGACCGGATACTACAGGTGAGAGGGCTGGATCCTGGGTGGAAAAAAAGGGACTTGACTTGCCTTAACTAAGGACTCGACTTGCCTTGACTTGCCCAAGAAAAGATGACTTGAGACTTGCTTGAGACTTGAGTAAAGATGACTTGGTCACAACACTGCAGGATTCCCAGCAAATCCCTGGACAGGCTCCAGAATGTGCAGAGCTGTGCTGCTAGGGTTCTGACCCACAGTTTAAATATTAAAAATAATGTTCTTTTAAGTCGTTATTGCAGTTGAAAATATTAGTAATAAAAAACAATCAGGCTGTAGCTGCTGATATAAATATGTAGTGAGTGATGAACTGTGAATGTGACCCTTGTTTCTCCTAGTTTTTAATCACATCAGAGCAGGTACAAAAACTCTTAAGAAGAAATTCGAGATTCACAGTCGGTCCATTTTATTTTCCAAGTGTTTCTTGTGTTTTTAGGCCTTAAAATCAGGGTTTCAATTAAACAATCCAAACCAGAGTCTCCACGTTGCTCAGTGTCTGTTCTCCAGAGAGGACAGCAGACTGCAGCAGAATCAGTGAGACAAGTTTTAACAGGACTTTTACCGCTGCGACTTACTTGGAATGAGCTGCAGCTTCAGCAGGCCCTAGGGTGAAGGACCAGGAGACTGAGGCCAAAGAAAATATACCAACACAGCAAATTGAAACCCAACTCGATTGTAGGTAAACAGGTGAGTCATCTGGGTACCTGCAGAGAACAGCATGTCGTGCTGCTGCTGCCAACTTCAGTGCTGGCAAACATCTGGGAACATCAGGACAGGTTGTAAATATGCAAATCAGTGACCTATTTAACTTTTGTTAAACCATGGGCATGGTGAATACTCGATCCTGATTGGCTGAAAGGTCTGTTCCTTGTTCTAAATTAAAGTGTGACTACGTATCAGCCTGTTTACACTTTACATGACACATTAACGAGCTTACATCTGATTACAACGAGGGACGTGAACATTTCTTTCACCACACTCGGGGAATATGAAAACTTAGCGAGTGGGATGCAGCTGAAGAAATGAAAGGGAGAAACTGTAGCGTCGTCCTGCAGTACCTCTGAACACCACAGGAGGTGCCTGTGACACACAAGCTCCTCTTTGGATTTCATTAGCGATCATCTCACACTCTCCCATTCACTCAAAACTCTCGACTTCACAGTAAACATGGCCTGTTATTTGCTCATGAACATATTGGTTTGAGGACAATAACGTGGCTGGTTAGCTAGCTACTCTTGTTAAACATATTGTCAAATGTTATTTACTTTGTGTCAACTGTACGCCGTGTTATTGACTTTGAATCTTGCTAGCCTACCATTAGCTTTCTGGCTCGTAGCTTAGCCAACAGGTTCAATGTGGACAGGAAGTTGTAGCTAAGATCAGCTCTATTTTCTGGAGTACTGAACAATATTTCCATTGCATCGGAATCCTATTGGATGGTAATGATGGTTTCAGATATCAGTCAAACCTTCACAGTGCCGACCCACTGAACGCAAACTGAAATTTGCTCAACAGCTGTGTCCCAATCCTCGGGCTGCAGCCTTCGAAGGAGGCCGTCCACGCAGGAGGCGCCATTCGTAGCCACGCAGACCGTTAAAGCCGAACTGAAATGAGACGGTCTGATCTACAGAGCATTTCCTGTTTGCGTCACCAGCTGTTCCCGCCCTTACCCTTGCGTCACCAAACGCCCCTCCTGTCCCCTAGCAACAGGTAGCTTGCGGGCTAACTAGCTAGCATAACTAAAGTCATATAACTTAAACTGTTATTTTAAAGATAATTTGTTTCAAGAGCCCTTTGGTTTTCTTAAACATGTGTAACGCAGCTATTTGATTGAGTTGAAACCAAAAACTTTTACATTTAAAAGTAAAAGTCTGCCATTTCGTTTGAGTTGGCGCGCGATGCAGCTCAGGATACGTTGGGTCGCGAAGGATCCATGAGGTGCATCCCGGAAACGGAGGACACATTTGTTTATAACGATGGACTAATCTCTGGGTTAACACGATAAGGAAGTAAATGTGTTTGGGGAAGCAGAGAGACAGGAAAAAACACAGAAGCTCTGATACAGGATATGTAAGTAAAACATTTTTTCTCTCAGTCTTGTACACAAAGTTTAAAGATCCAAATCGTGCTCTGCTACATGAGCTGTGGCTGTACATTCACATCACCCCTGCACACACATGCAGAGTACATTACGTGTTAGCAATGAGGGCGTTGTCCCAGATGATGAAGCAAATCTCTGAGGCTGCCTGCTGAAAGCATCTTGGCACAAACGATTACTTTCGCTGGCAGCAAAATAGAGCGTCCGACTCCACCCTCTGAACCTTTATACTTTTATGCTCCGACTTATTCTTCTTGCTTAACTGTTGACTCTTTTCCCCCTGCGGCAAACCAGCAGGTTCTCTTGTGTCACGCAGCCCTGGCAGAGAGGCCCGCTGGTGGGGTCATCTTTTACCTGACGCGTCACGCAAACACAAGCTGGTATCTCAACCTACTGGAACAGAGCAGAGGAGTCGATGCAAAGGGGAGGGCTAACTCTGTTAGCGCTCTGGTTTTGTCAAAAGGTGTGACCAATAACCAAATGTTCCTCGCACAGGATGTTTTAGAAGTCACACGTCCGCAGTGAGTTTAAAATCCAAAATCTATCACACAAACTCTCATTTAATTCTGACAACAAGCAAAGCAAAGCCAAACATACAAGTGACAATGACAGCAAGATAAATACAAGTGACCCACAGCCTCACACAAAGAAGTAAGGAGGGCGATAAAAGGATCTCGATAAACATAAACTTTGGACATTTTATCTCTTTATCGATAAATCAAACAGTCTATCACACAGTGGGAATAAATGACACAACAGCCAATCAGTCTGTAGTTTGTTATCTACTTTCTCTCTGCGCGTCACATTACCGTCACCTTTTAGAACCTGCTTGTTTTTGTCTGATATAATTGAACCAGATGAAGGATTGTGGTCATCAGATGTCGGGAGGCCTCGCAAAAGAGTGTTGAAGAAACACTGATTGATAAGGTGAAACTTTTAATCTCCAGTTTGTTCTGAAGAGATGGAGGCCCCTGCTAATCATTTGTTGAAATCCTGTCAACAAAAACTAAGATAACATCAGCGGCTGTTCGGCTCGTGGCTGCACATGAACAAACCATTCGCTCGACCATTAGTAAAAGCTTCAGGGGGTCCTATTTCAGGGAATCAACCAAACATAGCGGGGCCTTGACAGTGAGATATCCACTCATTACCTTCCTTCTTGGACTAAAGAAATGTTTTTGTACACACATTACAATAATGAAGAAGAAGAAACCAACCCACCATTAATTCATGAATCCTTTTATTGTTTCATCGCAGCATCAACAGAAAACAACAAATACACCATTTTGTTCTTATCAACATAAACTGATAAAATCTCTTACACACGTTAGGTATCAAAACAAATCAACAAGCATTCACATACAACCGATCTAAAATCCCATTAGTTAAAAAAGAACAAATATTAATATTATAATAGGAAATAAAAGGAAACACATATTTACAAAGTTAAAACTACAGTTATGTACACAGTGGGTGGTCAGCGCCCCGTCCTCCTGAGAGACAGAGAACCTGTTCTTTCAGAAGTAAAACAATCAGAGGGTTGAAATAAAGTTTCTCCTACATGAACTCACATGTTGGACAGACAATCGATGCTCGACACTTCAACAATATCCAAATCATTGTGGCATTAAAAGGTGTTACAGTTTAAGAAATCCAATCGTCTGCCTCAACTTTAATGCTCTGATGTGCCACCTGCAGGAGACGAGCGGTATTACAACTGGTTTCACGTCTTAATTATGAAAAACTTAAACAACGTTAATCAATGTTAGCGAGAAGTTTTAAACAATTAATGCATTTTAGAAATCAAATCAAAGTTCAGCTTTGACATCTTTTTCCCGCAGGTGGCGCAAGTGCTACGTTTACAGAAGCTATAACCGTCTTTGTCTGTAGGGGGCGATATCACCATCTCCATCGACAGGTTGAAATTGCTACTGCTGTTGCATGTCGTTCCACAAGAGGGCGCAGGTTAGCACTGGTGTGATAGTGACAGAACAGCTCCCCCTTGTGGAGAAGCACTACAGGTGTGAGTGAGTGAATTCCAGGTCAGTTTCATGATATTAAAAATCAATAAAATGTGATTTGCTCTAAAGTAGTGTAAAAAGTTTATTGTAGTAATAGTGAACAGTGAAATAAAGGTGAGATGTGGTGCTTCAGCTGGTTTATGTTTGATTGTCTCAGTTGACAGAAGTGCAGAAACGTTTGTCCCAGGCTCGGAAGTAGAAGTTCTTATTGATCGCAAGCTCCAATGGAAGACATCGAACTTCCAGATATGACTCGGATTAACTGGAAAACTGTCATGATTGCACACCTGCACTTACAACCCTGTCTTTAAACTGTCTGTACCGATGTTACAGTTTTTATTTTATATAACTTTTTAAGTAGAAAAGGTGGTCAAAGATTGTCAGGGGGCAAATTTGTGTAAATTACAAATAATATAATTCAGTCAGTAAAAATGTATTTATACTTTCTTCAATGTCTCTATCCGTTCCCTGTTTAAACTCGTGAAATCAATCTCTTTTTTTCAACAGTGCGACATATTTTCCTCGTCTTGTAATCCCTTCTGTTGGCAAGCGTACAAGCTCCACCACTGCACAGACGTTTATGGGCCTCCGGAGCTTATTATTATTATTCAAAACTGCAGAAGAATGAAGCAGACACAGCTTACAGCTAATGTCACGCTCTGCCAGTCAACAGAGAGCTGTACATTAAATCAATCAGGAGCGATTGCGTAACACGTCGATCCACCCACGTCTGTCTTTCTGGAGTTGAAGTGTTAAACAAATATACAGGAGAGAAAAAGAAAAACTGGCGCTGAATAGAGACTACAAGCAGACCGCAAACTGTCGTCAGAGCCCGGTCGCCCTGGTGACGGGTAAAGTCACGGATACAAACATTGGCAAACGGCTGTGAGCTCGACAGGTTGTACCTGTGCTGAAACATGCATGACCAGGTGATTATTAACTTTTCCACGGAGAGCTCTCTGATTGTGTCTCTGATTATCTGGTTACTCGTTTTGTCTTTAAGGCCCTTAAAGGGAGATTAGAATGAAGGAAGTGAACGTTGCTCGACACATTAACAAAACAAAAGTCAAGTATAAATCTCAATACATTCGTCGCATCCTCACACACACACGTATAAACAAGTATTTACAAAGGCAGTAGGAGGAGGGGAAAGCTCCTCCTTGAAAGTTCGTACCTCAGAATAAAAGATGGTGACAGTGACGATGAGGAGGAGGAGGAGGAAGGTGGTAGCAGATTTGTAGGCGGAGAAAACAGTTCATGTAGGAGAAAGTGATTCCAGGATGTCATCAAAAGGAGTCCTGAATGCTTGGTAGGAGCTTGGTGGAGCCTGACGCCACAGTTCTGATGAACGCATGTCATGTGTGAACGTGTGTGTTTTGTGCGTTGATGTTAGTTGGTCCAGTGCATGTGTTAAATCCACATCTGTTCAGGGAGGAGACAGACACCAAGATCCTCTCTGAGGGCCTGGTGGATGATTAGCTCTGGTGCTTCAGCTAACGCGGTGTTGGCTGATGCTGAACAGGAAGATGTTTTGCATGTTTAAGAGCGAGCCATGAAAGTTCTGTTCACAAAACACTATTCCTGTTTCCTTAAGAAGTGAAACAGACGAGCAGATTATTACACAGGAGTTTACAGTTTGTCTGAAGTATCTGCAAAATCCCCTCTGCCAGTCTGTGGAAACCACCAGGTGACCGGGCTCTGATACACAGAGTCCCCCTCCTTTCTCCTGTCATGGGGGGCCTTACCCCCCATGACAGTCTTAGTCAAATACAAGTCTTTGAAATAGTAAATTTGCCATTGATTAGCTGGCTATTTCTTGATCAGGCACATTAGAGGAAGAGCGAGGGGAAATTGTTGAGTCATTTTTTGATCATGGATTACGTTGTTCTCACGTACAGATACAAATATGATAAATATAATTTGGTGGCTTGCTTTGTACATATGTTGTATTATACGTATTGCTTTTTATTTTTTATCTTAATCTTTTTAAGTCTTTTACTTATTTTTATTCTAGTCCTGTGTTAATTGTTCTGCACCAAAACCACCAAAACCAATTCCTTGTATGTGTGAACCTACTTGGCAATAAACACCGATTCTGATTCAGACTAAGATGTTTGGAAGTTTGGAGTATCTCCCTCCAACCCATCCACTGAACAGGAAGTAGGTGTAAGATGTGAACCTTCACTGGCTCCCTCGGCAAACACCAACACCTGCATTTGTCGGTCATTTTTCATGACTTAAAGGTCACTTGTATTTTGGATTCTGTTCAATCACTCCGCTTATGTTAACGTGCAGCACCAGACGACCAGGCGCACAGGGATGATTTTGGTTCTGTATCTCCCTCATGCTGTAAAGTTCACGTGGCTGTAGTGTATGGATACTGGTTTGTGTGTGATCGTGTGTGTGTTCATATGTACAGGCATGTCCGTGTTAGTTCTGGTGGCGCTTCATGTGCAGGGCCAGGTGGTCGGAGCGGGAGAAGCAGCGGCTGCAGGCGACGCACTTGAACGGTTTGGCTCCGGTGTGTTTCCTGTAGTGTCGGGTGAGCTCGTCCGATCGGGCGAAGCGCCAGTCGCAGCTCTCCCATGTACAGCGGTACGGCTTCTCACCTGCAACAGAGAGAGGAGGAGAGGGAGGCATTAGAAGTACTCAAACTTAAAGGTGTGAGTGAGAAAGTGTTGCAGCCTTCTGCAGCCGTGATGCTAACCAGAGATTATCATTAGAATCAACAGATTCTTTCAGATGACAGTTGGGAGACAAAGAATGTGCTTGGGGTTTTTCACGGCTCTCTCCTGTAAACACTCATTTCCATGAAGCTGAACGGCGGGATAAGATCGCACACTGCAACCTTAATAACAATGAGCTCGACTAGTGTGTGAGGTGTTACACAGAGAGGAGCACACAGGTTGTCTTGCTTGGGTAATTCCTTCGATACTATCTGTGCAGGGAAAGTGTCAGACAGCATGGCCTCATCTTTAAGTCCAAGTTCACAGGATTTAACTCCAATAAAAAGAGGACGTGTTGCTACTCCATTTGCAAACCAAGAATTAAAAAAATGCACCTTTGCAGCTGCTAGATGTAGTTTTTTATTACATTCGTAAGAGGTTTGCTTTGTGAGGAGCTGACAGCAGAACTCACTCTGTGCACGTGTTTGCATCACAGCCTGTAGTGTAATGTGGAGTGTGCAACAAATACTGACACACCTTTTTTTCCAGTTTAATTTGTGCTAATCCAACAAGCCTCCCTCAGGTCATGCAATCATTCAGTTAAAGCTCTTTTAATGGAAAATTACACCTGAAACACTTTAAAACCTCCATTTAACTTTCTGATAAACTTCCACCTCTAAAAATTAAGTTATTAATCGAGGCAATTTGCATTGATCACAAGACAAAGATATCTCAGCAGCATATTCAAGGGCTGAAAAAAAAAGAAGGAATTATGGAGGAGGAAGACGGGGGGGATTTAAAGTAAATCTGTGGTTTGTAAAATTCTTCATTCCCAGCGGAACAAACAAAACTTTTCTCCTATAAATTTGTAAACGTATCCTCAGAGATCTCGCAGAAATCTGCACGTGTCTTTGTCAAAGCTTTGTTAACTACAAACTCTATTCCTCACTCATGCACCGCCTTATTTTAGCCGTAATTCTGCTCCTTGTGTTGCTAATAAAAAGGTAGATCTGCATAAGAGAGACAATAGAAACTAAAAGCACTGAATAACAAACAGCAAAGTTAATCCAACAAGACACTTATCCTACCCCACCCAAACGTCCACATCTCTCTGCTCTGCCACAACCTGCTGTTGCCAAACTGTGAGCTAATCATCAACAAGGAGACAAAAAGCTCTGTTGGAAAGGCTGGTATGCACAGCAGGAAAATATGTCATTTATTCATGACAAAGAAGGACATAAATCAACGCAAGGCCTGAGCACAAACAACACAGAAAACTAAAGAAAGACTGTTCCGCTTTCAAAGACAAATAAAATGTCCTGAAAGTTCACAAATCCCTTTTTGGAGTCTGATTAAAGATCTTTAGAATCATTTCTTGGTCTCATAATTTTGGTTCACATTTTTAAATAAGTCTGTTCCTGTTTAATTTGTAGAAACGTGACAGAAAGAAAAAACACAGGATGTTAAAGGCCACAAAAAGTCGCGTCGAAGTTTATCTGCTGGAAACTCTTTTATCAGCCAGTGTGGCCGAGGGAGCGTGATCGCCTTTAGCCATGTGGTCATCAAGCGCGCATTAGCAGCGTGGGCCCCGATAATGCCGATATGATAATGTCTAATCAATAACAGGAGCTATCTGCTATTAGCCATCAATCACTTAGAGACGGTTATTAGCAGAGCAGGGGGTCCAAAGAGCACGGGGGGGGGGGGGGGGTCCAGGTGACTTAAGGAAGATAAGGAAGATGAAGCAGAACGGCTTCATTCGTGAGTTTTAAACAATTAATTTAAAGTTAAATCTAAAAATGTTTCGGGGTAAAAACGAGGTGTAACAACACACAAGCGCCTGAATCCCACATCAGAGGCTCAGAAGCTCCAGCCTGCTATCAGGACAATCCCCTGTTTCTGGAGTTAACCGCTCTTGATGAGTGTGTGTGTGTGCGTGTGTGTGTGTGTGTGTTAAATGTCTCCATATAAAAAGGTTGAGGCTCTCGACACGCAGGTGTGTTTGGTTTTGCTCTATAGCTGCTCGGTCGGGGTCAAAGCGCAGCCGCCTCTCTCAGACTATTATCCCTGAGGGCTCGCAAACAAGCCGGTGAAATACGACACACACGCTCAGAACAAACACACTCAACTAGTATATACTCATAAACAAGCTGCCAAAAGGTCAGGTGCAAACCTACCCAACCATCCATCTAGACTATGCTTTCATTTTCCTTCAGTTTAAAGGAGAGCGATCATCAAGCTTTAGTTTCTGACATACTTAAACACAATGTTTTTCAAAATAAGAGCCCAACTAATGTGGGATTTTAAAGATCGATACTGAAAGAGATTTTAAGGAGAAAAAAATCCAATATGGCCGCCAATATAGTGGATTTTTGCACCAATGGAACTATGCAAAGATATCCAGGAGGTTGCTTTCCAGAAGAAATACGTTTAATGAAGCATATTAAGGAATATTTACATACTTGCAACTTTCATAACAACATTTATGCTGTTACGGTTAAATCGGGATTGGTCCGTATCGGCCCGATAATATCGCCCAATAGATATATCGGTCAGACTCTTTCCATATGGTCCTGTGTTGCAAAATGAAGGAAAAACTGAGCTCTTCTGTCAACCTGCCTTTTGTCTGTCTGCAAAAGTGACCAATATACTTATGATGCCATCAACTTATAAGAATTACTGTCGAGGAAATGAGGTTTACTTGTGTCTGCTGAGCGATTCTGCTGTGATTCTTGGTGATTTATATTCTCCCGCTTTCCCAGCTCCTAATGGAAAATGTTAATTAGCCTCATTGCATCGGGAAGCTTGTAGCCCAACACACAAATGCACGTCCATTTCCTCATGTCGTTCTCTCCCCTGGCTGCCGTCTCTGAAACATTAACGTCTCCTTTAAATCTAAAAAGAATCCGCTCTCAAAAGCCTTTACAGACATTTGTTCACCCCCTGTTTGATCAGGTGGCTCATTAGAAACGGCCCAACTATTATCTATGTTTCTCAAATACACACATACATTCACTAATGACTGCATGTATGAATACCTCATGAACCATAATGGACACACACAAACACAATAAAACACACTCAGAAATGTGCAGACAGTGAAGCAGCCCGAGAGCATCATCAATCACTGTGGGACAAAACGGCCTTTGTTGCAGGCTGACGTCGGCTCCATGAGGAACGTATATGTTTACTCTACATAGGAGGCTTCAAGTACCTCTAACACCCTGAACACACCGCATGACAAGCTAGACAATCTGTTATCTGCAGTGAAATAGATGATCACAATTATTGTATGCTGCCAGTTTGCATTACCAAATGTTCTAAAGCCAGGAGAAACTAAAGGGTTCGTTATAAGTTTGTTTACATGCACTTAAGTTGTCTTTTACATATTTTTTATAGCTGAATTTCTATTTTTTTTAAGTTAAGATCATTAATACTGAAAAATAAAAATCTGGCTGACACTCTTCAGTGGACAGGATGTGAGGAGGGGGTGTGAGCTGACTGCGGCTTACGACGTTAGCTCAGTTTATAGGTAAAGACTCCTTCAGTGTCTATAGCTCACAAGGTTTCTACCGGGAGCTCAATTATCGACAGAGGCCTCCTCCGGGGCTGCACAATTAATCGAAAATGAACACAGATCGTCTGCACCGCAAAGCAACACAACTAACTTGTTCAAGTGCAGCTTAAAAAAAACAGCACAAAGTGCAGCATGGTGAGTGTATGAAGGCCGAGAGGAAGAACGAGCTGCTCCCCGTCCTTGTCAGACATCCAGAACAGCCTTAGGAGAGACTAGATTTGTTTTTATGTGAAGTCTTATTTCTACTCTGTAAAACCATTCATGCTTTGTATGACTACACACAGTGTACTATAACACACCAGGAGTATCATAACAACAGTTTAAAACCACCTGTGCCTGGTTTTACTGAGTCAAAGAGCAAACACTGTCAGGCTCTTTCAGGACGCCCATAAACTCTCTGAGGACCTCTCAGGTTTATCAGCTCAGGTAGTGTTTGTGAAGAGGGCTGGAGGGTTCCCTAATCAGGCTGATAGCACTCTACTCTTCACACACATACATGCACACACACACACATACGAGCACTAACACAATTACAAAAGTTGCACATTGACTTTAATTGAGCTCAAATGGCTGCTGAGGCCATGGTCAAGGCTGGCCCCGCGCAGCAGTGGGAGGGGCGGATTGTTGTGAAACAGAGCTCTGAATGAAGGCAGACCGATGCACTACAATAACCTGCACATCCACAGCCTCAGGTGGTTCACACCTTGATTGATTGGTTGCTTTGATAACATTTGATAACACGAAGATTTAAAGGTGTTGCTGAGTGATTGCAAAAGAATTCAGATGTTTTACTTACATAAGAGAATAAAAGTATTATCAGCAACAAATACCAATACCAGAAACATTCCTTTTTTTCTGATGCTGGTAAATGATCGATTCTTTCTCCGACTGCAAAAAGAGCAGGTTGAGCACCAGCGATTGGCCAGTCCCAGCATGCATTGTGGGGGATGCAGGATACACGTTAGACATGTCATAGTGCTGACACACGAATAAAAACATTTACATCAATGTGGAGTTTCCATCAGACTGAACCTGGGTGCGTTTTAGTCTCGGGTGGAGCTCATGAACATGTATAAACTCAATCCTGTTTGGTTTTGACCAGACAGTTCAAACCAATGAGCCACCGTGTCATTTCACCGTGAACGGATAAGAAAACTGAATACCAGAAATCAAACGTACAACGGCGGCTAACTGTCTACTACGTTGGTGAATCTTGGAGATGTGCAGTTAGAACGTGACTTCTTACCAAAAAAGGTGACTTCTTTGAAACACAGGTCGCCCTTATGAAACTGATACTTAATGAAAGATTCATAGCATTTTTTTCCTGTTGACACACACACACACCCACACAACTTCCTGATACTATCGCCTCAGGCAAAAGAAAACATAATGGCAGTGGCAGTGATACGAAACAGACATATACTAGTGACGGAGCGTCACCACAATATAAATCTCTGCCGACATAATGAGACAGAGATGAAACATTTAGATTTATGTTCGGCTCCTGTTCTGAATAATTTCATGGCAATGTTCCCTCTGGCTGTTGAGCAGAAAACTGTACATGTGCAGACAGAGACAGGCGCTAACTACAGCAAAAACAACTAATCGCTTTACGGAAAGTTAATCATTTTTAAACCAAAACTAAATAGATAACTAGAATGTTTAGTCTTACATTAAGAACTACACAGGTATGCCGAGCTGCATGCTTTCTGCAGCTGTGGAAACAAATGAAATATTTGTCCTAAGGTAGGCACATATAGACAGAAAAAAAAGAGGACCTAGGATAGAGCCTTGAGGCACTCCGCAAAATAAAGAAATGTATGTTAACTATGACCTGTATGTGTGTAGGATATGAGATTTGTTTGGATTAACAGTGACAACAAAGATCTCCATATTTGTGGAGGATTTTTAAGGAAATTCCAACAACAATGGGAGAAGTTTGATGCAAGTCTTTTGTTAATTTGGCTTGGTTTGCCCTGGACATTTCCTTCACTTTGGGACAGTCAACGTTTCTAACTTATGAGTCATTGTCAACTGAATGCAAAACAAGTTTAAGCAAGCCTGGATTTGCCAGATTGCAAGCCTTATTGTGAGATTTACAGAGTTACCAGAATAAACAGAACACATTTAACACAGCTAGCAGAAGGAAGTGCTCCTGATTCATAGCCGAGGAATTGGAGGCTTTCTTTAAGGGGAGATTACCTTTGTTATTTGGGATCTTAAAAGCTGCTAATTAAAGAAAGAAGTTGCAACACAGGGATGATTTTAAGGTTGCCCTATTGCAGGCGCTTCTATCCTAGGGGATCAGGACCTACAGAGGGGGATGTAAGATACAGGACAGGAAATGTTTGCAAATTGCTGCACATTTCAGCTACGTGTTTTGGACAAGATGTATTCAGTGCAGCAAAAAGACTCTAGGCCTGCAGGGAGCAAAGAAGCTTGGCAGTTTGTTTAATCAAGTTGATATCCTGTTAATAACCAATCCCCCGGCTGCCAAATGACTGTACAACCATGCTTAGATAGGAAACCACCGATGATTCAACTACTGACAAAGTGATACGCCAACGACAGCAAATATTTGCATCAAAATTGTCAACAGCATTCCTGTATATTTTACTATTCTCACTGCACATCTGATAGTCTATTTGTCTTTTACGTTGTTGTATCCTGCTGCTGTAACATCCAAACTTCCCACTGGGACCCATAAAGCCTCATCTTATCTATTTATGATCTGTTTCTATTTGCACATTTCATTCACGTGTTCGCTCTTTCTCTCAGTCACTGTTTTCACACCGGAGGAGCCGAGCGGCTTTTATCGCATGAGTAAATCTCCAAAATCCAGGTCTGAGGCTGCTGGGAATCTGCAGGTTTCATCTTACAGAAGGGAAACACATCGAAACCAGCCTTCCCCCATTCTTCAAACCCCCCCACCTGCCTCCCTCCACCATCCTCTGAAAGGAGACTGAAAAGCAGGAGTAACTGGTTTGGCCTTAGTTTTAACAGCGTGTCTTCCCTCTTTTTTTCCTCTTTCCTCCTTCCTCCCCTCCTCCGTCCCTTCTTTGTTCTGTCTCTCTCTGGGGAAGCTCAGCGGACAGGTATGAGCACGTTCAGACATGGTGCAGAAAAAACAAAAACTCTTGAGTAAGTTAAGGTTGATTCTTTGTCATCTTTCCTTTTTATTGTCTTCTTGGGTGTATCGAAACTGGCTTCGGGACAAAATATGCCATAAACAAATAAATAAGCTGAAGCCAAACAAACAGAGAGATTTTGGTGGTTTGAATCCCGGGGTTAGGTCAGGCGTGGACAGAAAGACTGAAGCACACACATGGGAACTTATGCAAGGGTCCCAACTCCTCAGCAGTGTTGAAACTTTAAGAGACTCCTCACAGACACTTCTGAGCAATACTGTAACTGCGGGGCATCCACACTCTGGTCGAGGCTGAGCTTTAACCTGAGTCCTATTCCTCAGAACACATTACACACTACTAAGTTGCTTTGCATCTGAGAAAGCTGATTTTCTACCAAATACAGGGTATACAGTTGCATTTCATTTTGAAATACAGTCGTCTGTTGCATCCGTATGGGGAGGTGAAAAACTGCCAGATCATCCTGTAGTTGGAGCAATGTTTTAATTTGGACGAAGCGCTGAAGTTGCGCTTGAATTCCATGATTGAAATCGGCTGCTTCCTGTTTGATCACCATCGCTGATTGGCTACTAGATGACCTTTAGCATCGATGTTATGTTGTGTTGAGCAAACCTGGCCTGAGTTAAGAAAAACATTGGTAGAAATCCGAAGGTAGTTGGAAAGGAACGTTCAGATTAACCCAACAGAAAGCAAGAAACAAAGCCTTCCTGTCACGTCTGTTTCTATTTGCAGCTAAACGGGCAGAGAACTGTTCCCTCACCTGTGTGCGTCCTTTGGTGTGCCTTCAGATGTGAGCTCTTTGTGTAAACTTTGGTGCAGCCTGAAAAGAAATCACAGAGAGAGATCGTGAGTTCAACCGACAGCGGAAATGTGCTCACCTGAGTTTACCTTTGTCATAAAGCTGTTTATCCAAGAGGAAAATGGGCTGTTTCTCAGGTTGTTTTTCACCTTTGGCCCAGAGAGGATGACATACGGGAGGACAGAAACAGGTTCAAGCCATTCATGTATTTATTCACCAACAAGGGGCTTTGGCAAGGAAGGCAACATGGACCTTGGAAGCTTTTGAGCTCATGCGTCCAATTAATCCCTTCAACAAACACAGTTGTACTTCCTGTGACTGGTAGACTTGTAAATATCTCCAGTTGATCAGGGCCTTCGTCAACTTTGAGATGTAAAGACTTGTTGAAACCAAAGAAGTTACTTGCCCCCATTACTCAGCTGAATGCAAACAAACCACCCACCTTGGAAGTCACAGAAGTGGATCCTCCTCTTCTCCAGCTCCGGGTTGTTCCGCCTGTTGTATTTGGGACCTGTCAGAACCCCCTGGCCGTGTGTCATGAGCAAGGCATGATGGGACAGTCCTGTCACCTTTAACCCTCCCAGGCGCTGCTGGTATGGAGGCGGAGCGTGTGCCGCTAAGCTAAGCAGCTCTGCCTGTCCGTCGGGGCTCCCTGGCTGAGAGTTTGGGGGTGAGGGGGGGAGACTGTGGGGGGCCGTGTGCTGGGATGAGTTGCTGGGAGAGGCGTGGTAGTAACCGTGGTGCTGCTGCAGCTGGTGCTCTGCCATCATGTAGTTGTTGTTGTTTGTCGGCAATGAGATGCCGCCGAGGTTCATTATGGTCCTGCCGCTGGTGGTGACGTGCGCTGACGGGCTGTTGTGGGACAGAGTCATGGTGAGGTCAGCAGCGCTGGTGATGGGCATGTGGTAGACCTGCGGCTGGGGGGGCTGGGGTCCGATGTGAAGCTCCGTGTCCAAGTTTGGCTGCTGCTGCTGGGACCCTGCAGGCACGCTCACCATCCCTCCAGCGCTCATCTCCGGTTTGATGAAGACGTTGTTGACGACAGGCGGCACGCTGAACACAGAGGTGAAGTCCGGTAGGGCCTGGGTGGTGGTGGTGGGGATGGAGCAGGGCACCTCCAGCCCGGGCTCCGTCTTGATCTGCTGCGGCGTCAGGGTCTTGTTGGGCCGGTAGAGGCCTGTGCGCAGGTGGGTGGTGCTGGGGAGGATGAGGTTGATGTTGAGGCTGTAAGGGGTGGTAGGTTTGTCCTCTGAGAAGTACTCGTCCACCACGGACGCACTGTCTCGCCTGTACTTCTTGTCTGTAGGGTCGAGAGGGAGGGTCAAGAGAGGACTGTTGGCCTGGGGGAAGTATTTATCCAACTCCAGTCGAGTCTGAAAAACAAGAAGACAGACGGTTAAAAAGGAAAAGCTGGAATTATTTAGAGAAGTTATGTTCTGCACATGGGGATGAGGTGGCTGTGACATGGCTCAGTTCCATTTCATTCCAACTTAAAAGAAGCCAGTGAAGCCAAAAACATACAAATATGTATTTTGGCAGCGAGGCAGCAGTAATTAGAAGAAAATGATCAATAAAGGAAAAATATGAGAAGCTGGTACCAGGACTTCCTCCTCCATCATCCCCCCTTTCTCATAACTCACATTCCTGCTTCCCAGTGGAGCTCGCTGCCCTGACTAACAGCCAGGACCACTGATACAGAGAGACAGCTGAAGATGGATTTGAACTACATCCACATGTTACCCCTCTGCCCTTCAGAACTACAATATATTTGAGTGGTTCGAGTAACTCATGAGTAACGGTTATCCTGCTTGGTTGGAGTTAAAGACAATCTGCGGGCGATCTCTAACAGCTGATCACTGAGTGAAAATGATGCACCTGCAGGACTCTTACTTAAATACACGACAGTTTTCCGGCTGATATAAACTTGACCTACTACCTCGCTGAAGTCTTTCCACTTTGCTAAATGAAGCTCTCACTCCACAGCAGTAAACAGGAAGTGATGCTTCCTGCATTTCCATCTCATTTGGGATGAAGAGAAAAAGATGCAAACAAGCCAAAGGATTGAAAAGCCCAGGACACATGCAGCACATGTGGCGAAAAGAAAAAGGCAAGAAAAAAACCTGCAAATACCTTCAAAGGCACCTTACAGGTATTTAAGCCACAAGATGTCTTTCTTCTGAGACTGTGCCATCTTAAAACCTGTTGCTTTTTTATCCACACTCCTCCCAGTTACTTCCACTCCACAGCTACTAAGAAAGCTGGCTGCGTACTCAATGTGTCGTTATTACATAGATTGATACTTTTTTTTTTTTAGGTGAAAATTCAGACATACACAAGTATGCAGACAGAATATTAACCAGAAAACATCCAAGAGTTTAATTTTAACTCACAGATACAAAGTTTATTGAAGGCGCCAGCAGCAGCAAACGTTGCTGATTAAAACTGTCGCCTCTTCAAACATGGAGATGATGGAGTCCAACGCAGACACATTCTTGTCTGTCATGCGGATATTTCACACAAAAGCTTCATTGTTTGTGTTGTTATTTAAGCCGAGGGATGATCGCGGCATGCAGCATTAAACAAGAAAAGAATCCAAATCTCCTGACAGTTATTACCGTTTGCTCATGTTGCCACTGACATGCATCAGTCAGTCACGTGTGATCAGACGCAGCCGAGGGTGTGGAAATATTACCTTTGTTATAATACAGAAAAATGTTTTCTGAAACAACAAGACGGGGCAGGAGGAGCGCAAAGAAAATAAACTGCAGGTATTTTCTGTTTTGTTTAAGTGAACGGCATTATCTGCTCTTAATCCTGATTAACTGCTCTGTGTGTGTGTGTGTGTGTGTGTGTGTGTGTGTGTGTGTGTTTGTGGCATTCAGCGTCGTTGAAGCAGACAGTTGGTCCTTTAGAGATGCACAAGCCGTTACCTAAAGAATCTACTCTGCAGAGACCACACACACACACACACACACACACACACACACACACACACACACACACACACACACACACACACACACACAAATGCACATGCAACAAAAATGCAAATAAAAAAGGTATGCATGTATGCACAAATGTACACAAATAGAAGCATGCATGTACACAAACACCAGATTACCACCAGAGCTACACACACACACACACACACACACAGAGTTTCCTCCATGGGTGTGTCCGATGGAAGCGATTTGATGCATGAAGATGAAGAGAGAAAAAAAGCTCTCAGCAAACCAAAACAAAGGCGGGAGGCATGAGAACGATGCAGCGAAACTTAAACACTGTCAGGTAAAAATAGACCTGGCAGACAAAAGAGATCCTCTGTGTCAACACAAACCCAGCGCTGAAGAAAGGATGAGGAGAGGGAGGAGAGACCGGACAGACAGCAAAGCAACAATACAGTGTATATGAATAAGAATAAAACAATTAATAATAACACTAAAAGTACATTTAACTGATGAATGCAGCTCTCGTATGAGCTGGATTTAGTCCCTGTGTCACTGAAGTCTGTAGTCACTCTAACTTGTGTGCTTGTACTTCTGGCTTAAATAAATGTGAATTGAATAAAATCAACCAGTGGGAGCTTAACTGCATGAACTGCACAGAGGAATCGCACCCCAGCGTGAGCAGTGCAGTCCTGGCTCTCATCCTCTGATTTTGGCACAAATGACCTAACGAGGTGTTGATGTGTTCGAGGTCGAGGCCAGCAGCACAAAGCCGCGGAGAAAAACCTGTTTCAACACCGTCATTCTGCAGAGCTGCTTCCAGTGCCAGCACCACCGACACACAAAGCTCCTTCATCCATCCATTAATGATCTGCTGATGTATTTTCACACACAGACCCTGGGCAGTTATTTCTCTCTTTGGGGTCTTAAGAGGTCATCTGTTCTTTCTGTGCATGTTTTATTTGTGTGTGTAATCATAGTATAGTAAAAAAACTGAACAATGTTATTGCACGTTGCAGATTGTCCTCATTTTGTGCAGAGCTAGTGTGCGTATGTCTGAGAGCACATTTCTCTGTATGCATGTGTGAGTCCGTCCAGTCACGCCTGCAGGGCTGACAGACGCCCATCGTTTGCTGCAGGTGAACTCAAACCACCTTGTCATCGGTGCAATCTGAGCACTTGGTGAAATTAAAGTCTTGGCTATTTACAAAAACAGCCTCTCTGTTTTCTTCTCTCTGAGGCTCCTGTGTTCCTTTCAGGACACGACACAAACAGGCCCTGTGCTGCTCGGCTGCTGGCACAGGTAACCCTCGGGTGCCCTTGGCCACGTCCCCTATGTCCCTTTCACCCTGTGTCACTGATTTGCTTAACTTTTCTCGCTTGTGACATATCTCTACTTGTTTTATTTTCTCTGAGGCACATGCAAGGATGAAACTGCGCATGTTCAACCAAGGATGTAGCTGCAGAAACAAACTGAAACAAACTGAAACAAACTCATGGACGCCTTTACTGATGTGTCTGCATGCAGTATAATGTATGCTGGAGGATAACGTTAGCCTCATTTAGCTTAGCTTTTCTCTAAGAAGAAAGGCGTGCACAAATAATTCCCTCTAACTGCACCACACTTCATAATTCATGTATTTAGAAGTCACTAAGTTTGCACACATTAGCAAACCTTCCCTGGATAAAAAGAAGCTTTAAAAAAAGCACAACCTTTAAAATCATGAATCATTTATAAATAGTTCCACCCTAAAGAAAGTGCATCTTCCTCCCAAGACAATTAAAGAGGTAAAAATGCTGAATTAAATTACGATGCAATCAGTGGGCAGGACGTCAGGAGGGTCTACAAGCGACTGCTAACAACGTTAGTTCACACTACTGAGAGCCACATTATCTGCAGAGTTCTCCTCCTCTTCAAATCAAACCAACAGGTGATTAAAAATGGTGAAAACACCAAAAGAAGAAGTTTAATGTGAAAAATCAGCTTCTGTTTGACATTTTGGGCAAAGTTTCAGAGGCTGCGAGCCGAAATGCTGCAAGACGTAAGCTAAACTTGTTCCACTCTTAGCGTCTAGATGTCCAAAGACCAAAATGTTTCTTGCACAGCATAAAAGCAGATGTTGGAAATTTTCTGTTGTCTTGCACACAAGCAAAAAACAGCAGACTGACTGGCTGTAGTGTTTATTTTGGCTGTAAGATCTCTCCATATCAAGTATAAAATGTCCAAAGTTTATCTTCATTATCGACATAAAGATCCTGAGTCAAGTTTGTTTATTGCCCATAGCTGTAAGGATCCCTTAAAGGATGTTTTTCCTGCCCTATTCACTATGCTTACAATCATCAACACATTAAAGAAGCGGCACATCAACCTAGAAGCACTAGTAGAAGAACAATAATGTAATGTGGTAAATCTTTGTGCAGAGACTCAGTCAGTTAATAATTGGAGAACATGTATAACTGCTCCGCTATGAATCCTTCTGCCTGATAACAAACGTCTCTTATCAGTCCAGTTCTGCTTTATGGGGCGGAGTGGGAGTTTCCACACGTTCTGCCAATCTGACATCCATCCTTAAAGGACCTTCATTTGTTTTAGCCCCATTTACAACAACGAGATCCACTTTACACCTCTAACTATTCAGAGTTTTCTCATTGTCACTAGTTTGCATTTAGTGCAGGAAACAGAGAATCAAAGCTTGCACGAGACAATAATCCTCCACACTGAACCTCTTTCTGCTTTTGCTGACAAAGTTCGTTTTTTGTTGAGTGCAGCTGATTCGATTTGAAACGTCTGCACTTTTTAACCACACGAAAGCACCAGTTTGAAGAAAAACATAAAAGCAGACATGATGTTCACCGTGACGCCATCATGAACTGCCCACGCTTTCAAAGAACAGCTCCTCGAACTCTGCACATTCCTTATCAATCTGGGCTCTTTTAATCTTAGCTGCCATGGCATACTGAATACAGATAATGCTTTTAATCTCGAGTTTAGCTAACGGAGAGGTCGATAAAATCCTCACCAGGTGGTTCAATAAAATGCCAGCCACAAGCAAGAGAAAGATCTCCTTAATTCATTATTCAGCTTAAAGGAAATGTAATGTTTTCGTGGGATATTTCAAACAAACATTTGCAGCCCCACTTCTTCTTCTGAAGAAAAATCAAAGCTGCCCTTTGACCCCTCTCTGCTTCCTCTGACCCAAAAAGCCTCCGAGCCATCTGCCATCTCCAGACCCCGTCCTCTCACTGCTAATTGCAAAACAAATGGCTGCAGCGTCTGCGCAGCAGCTCTCTTTTATGACTCTAAGGAATGCAGAGGAACAGCAGCCGTTCGCCTTTGGATCTCCATAAAACAACGACCTGATAGTGCCGGGGCCTCCTGGTCTGTGAATCAACAGAGCAGGAATCATCATGTCGGGGTCATCAGAGCAAAAACAAAACCTTTGAGACGGTGGAGCTGCTTTATGGCTGCTGATGGAGGAGAGATAGCGAGGCTTGTTTTGGCTTCACAGGACGGTGATGAATGAATACAAGCGGTTACAGCCAGGTGGCACAAATCCACTTAGATATAAATCCATGTGCTGTCTGTATATGGTCACGTGTCTGTAATGTAGGATGATATGATAGTTTAACTTGCTATGAGGTGCTGTTAATTGGCTTTTACACAATCTAAATGGAGTAGTGATGCCTCTGTGACCTACAGAAGCAAACCAGACCATCAGCAGTAAGACATGTTACTGGGTCTGATCTCGACTCGACAGCAGCAAACCGCGAGAGCTTCTTCTTTCCCTCTGCAAAGTTTCACAGGAAGTAGTAAAATAACCAGTGAAAAGGAAGCAGGAGGACATTTTTCTCTAGAAAACAAACTTTCTTTTGATCGCTTCCAAAAACAAACAAACAAATGCACACACGAGCCAAATGAAGATTTTGAAGGCAACAGGAAAACTGCTTCTGTCCACAGGGGGCGCCACAATCAACACAAAATCTAACTTTATCACAACTGCTTTCAGGTTATTACTCATACTATGCCAAACCCTCTCTATCGCCCCCTGCAGGCTGGCTGCAGTATAGCTCATAAGGTCCGCCTCCTCCATGTTAACAGATGGGACATGAGTCAAACTATAAAATCAAAATACACGTCAAATACATTTTTGTCAAACATGGTTTCTGTCTTTATAGTTAGTTCTTATCATGCTGATTTATGTCCAAGTGTTCATTTTTCTGACACTTTTAATTAGTCATTTGATGCTGTAAAAAGGGGGTGTGACCTCATGATTGACAGCTCTGTGGACAAATGGGGCTCCTGCAGCGTTCTGTTCCCGAGTAGCAGAGTAGAGGAGGAACGGCGAGAGGAGGCGTAGCTAACACTAACACTACAGTCATCGAACTTTCCATCAGCGTGAATATCAACACAAGAAGCTGTTCTGCTGCAGACTGAGCCCACCTGAGGGTCCAACACGGCAAGGACACAAGGTGTCAACCAACACCTCTCAAACACATCAATCATGTTGGGAGATAAGTCTCTGCGACTGAACTGCGACATCCTTACATTCAGGTTAACATTTCTTCAAACAGTCGCCTCTGCCACGAGCCGTCCTCTCTGTCTCCTGTCTCTCTCTGTTCACTCTTGTCCCACAGAACAGGTAAAGGTCCGTCTCATATCCATCCTGCAGTAAAGATCCCGGCTTCTCCCCTCACCTCAGGATGATGTCACCTTTTGTTTTGACTCACGTGAACGATTTTCACTGTTTTTCCAGACAAATGAGGGATAAACAGAGACCGTCACCGAGGAGATCAGGCCGAAGATGCGACCGCAGCCATTGAGAAATAGTAGACAGCCTGTGGGCAGCATGTGCAGTCTGGTACAGAGGCACGGCCGGGCATGATGGGTAATTACGACATCTGCAGACCAAACAGTCTGAACTGTATGAGTCACATGATGAATCTCTGCGCGGTGTTTCGGGTCCTTGTGCTGGTAAAATGAGACTCTGTGGGAGGATCAGACGGATTTACAGGTTTGCAAATGCATCAAGACAATTTATTAAATACTTATTTAAATGAGATGTAATGTGTAACACATGCTGATTAAAACATCTTAGAAAAGCTGCAAATATACTCAACTTTAATACTTTTTACAAGCATCTGACAGGCCAAAACTAAAGGAAGTCTTTAGTCCATGTTTTTATGCACTTACGAATTTGCAGAACAGCTTGAAACTATTTCTTTTACTTTTAGGCGTTTTTGTGTTTCCGTAAATTCAAGACTAAGATGTCAGGTTTGCGTGGCTCTGCCGCTCTCATTTACAGCATTTTGAACCCAAATCTCTGCGGTGGATTTACAACAATCCAAATAAGGCTTAGGAGTAATATGGAGCACAGACAAGGCATGATGTCAGTTTGTGGAGGTATGCCTGTGATTCATACAGGTAAGACGATCTGCTTAAAGGTGTTTAAAGCAGCAGTAATCTGAGCAATCCCTTCCTGTGTTCATATCTGATTTATTTGCAGACGTTTCACAACCACTAAAGACCCAACAACAAATGAGACAACAAAGAGAGATGAGAGACAGAAACTGCGCTAAAAGAGCCACGTCAGCACAATAACAACACTTCAAGAGGATGTTACCCACTGAAATCAGTCAGGCATCGTTTGTGACATCGAATAAATGCAGAAAACGCCACAAAAATTCAAAGCAGGAGATTAAATTTTGTAGCAAACTCCATTTCCACTTTAAAATCTAAGATACGTTTAAATAAATGAACACAACAAAAGTCTACGTTTGCCCCAATCTTCCAAATCATTAGACTGTCTTCTACAATTAACAGGACAAAATGAATCCTGTTCCTTCCCATCAACAATCAGTGTACGAGCAGAGACTCGTCAGCAGGCGCTTGCTCACATGCAAAGCAGCTACTTGTGTAGTCCTGGAAGTCAAATCATTAGTCAAACCCAAACCACGTGAGCCTTCAGCTACATGGAAAACATCGGTGGACCACAATAAGAGGCCGGAAAATACGGCAGAACGTACGATAAGTCAGTAATGGAGGGCTGACATGACGGGAGCCTGACACCAGGAGGATGAACTCAAACACAGCGAGGTCCCAGAACAATCCCAGGATGTAAACACATCTTTAAAACCATATCTGAGTATTGATCTGCAGGAATCATTAGGCGTGACGGGCGACTCACTCTTCATCTGTGCGCCAAGAAGTTAGTCTGTAACTTCGTCTGTCGTCTGCGCTCAGGCTTACAGGAAAGCTGCCGACGATGGAACGATGAAAGAATCTGGAAATAGGTTTCATATCAGTGACTCATTCTGCCTTTCCGGCTGATGTGCTACAGCAGATTAGTTCTGGAATAAAACGTGTTTTCATCAAGCCTCAAAGAGACGACAAACTTTAGTCTTTGGTCGACAGAGTATAGATGCTTGTCCAGGTTGGTCGTAATCACACAAGTCAATACTTTCTAAATAAGTTCTCTTGTCTAACTCCTCATCTCTGAAGAAGAAGTAGAAAATCTTAGAGCAAATGCAATCATTCGTGATAGTGGGAGTAATAGTTACTGTCCTGTACGGCACAATGCTGAACTACAAATTGTCCCTCATGGTGACTGAAGAAGAATCTTATCATTAGGTCGAGTCCGGTGTGGTGAGCGCTGAAACATCACAGACAAAACACAAGAAACAGTCACAAACCTCATGTTGCTGTTGTTGCGTTGATGGTCTGTGAGCAGGAACTGTTTAAAAATGACTACAGGAAGCTCCTCAGTGATTTATGCAAGTTGTGTAATATCACCCTGACAATGAAGGAAGCCTGAAGAAAGCACACGGTTTATTATTCAAACTTAAGAACAGTTCATTAACGAGTGCTTTAGTTTTAGCTCTGCAAAGACCTGCAGGGTAAAAATAATATGACTTTAACAATTTAATGTGTCGGTTTGCAGTAAAAATGTTCAAAGTTTATCATCGTTATCAAAATAAATCGAATAAGGATCTCTGAGATGGTTTAATTGCCCAGCCCTGAGCTTGTGTGTAATGTGAAGGCTTTGCTCGTTGTAATAAACAAACAGTGTCATCAACCGACTCTGCAGCCCCCCCCAGCTCTGCAGACGTTTCAGTTACATTCAGCTCAAGGTTTTAGATTTGAAGCCGTGAACTGTCCGGTTTCAGGAAAATAGCTGTGATACCTGATTCACTATCGTTGTACCCTGCTCTAGACTTTATTCTGATGCTGATACCAGGTTCGGAAATGCCTCCGATACGGCCTTAAAATGCAGATAAAATATACTCGGCCGTTTCTCAAATGTTTCTCAGGTGTTGGGAACAAAAGATTGTATTAAAACCTGCAGACATAAAAGTTAACAACAAACCTCAACATCAGATTTTCCTTCAGGGGTTGGTGGAGACCACAAGAGAGCAGAAACAGGAGCTATTACTGGGCTTATATTCATCAGCTGGAAACAAACAGGACTTATAAGTTGTGGCAACTTTCTGAAGTGATAATCTGTGTCAGGTTAACAAAACAACTCATGAAAAATATACAGACAAAGCCAAAAGACACGTTACTTTACAGTTTTTGACCAATGACTGGGCAGCTACAGAGACGTGTGCACACAAACTCACCAAAAACAACGAGAACAACAACGTCCGAGCGAAGCAAAGACCTGCATGTGTTCGAGGTGCCTTGTCAGCCTTTCACTGCTGCTGAGACTTTCTCATGAGGTCAGCCTTTATCATCCTCCTCGCTGCCTCGGGGCGGCCTATGGAGATGCGGGCCCTGCTCAGACAGGTCGGGCAACATACTGCTGTCACGACAGAGACTCGGCTAAACGCTCTTTAAAACAGCAACACAATGAAACAGAGACGTGTCTGAGAGGGGGAGAAAGAGCGTGCATAAAGAGATGAAGGAGACTTTTTTTTCACCCAGAACCCTGACAGGGGTCTGAAACTCTTCACACACACACACACACACACACACACACACACACACACACACAGGCCGACAGAGAGCGATCTCTGAGGAATGTGTTTCACAAACATGCTTCATGCACATTCACGGTGAATCAAGAGCACATAAGGTAAACCCTCTCAGGCTGCAGTTAGCATTTATTTGCCTGAGGGGGAACTATTTCACTTAACCTGCCGTCTTTGTTCTTGACTAAGTCAGGTTTTGCATAACATCAAGCAGTGCATGTTCCAGCAGCGAGAAACAGGAGGAAATGCACATGAATGTTGGACTATTTGTCTTACGCGAAACCTCAAAACTAAAGTTACAAAACCATGTTGATGCAGAAAAGTAGCAAGTATGTTTCATGTTAGAATATGTACCAAACTGTGCCAACCTGTGCTGCTGTGCTCATGTTCAGGCTCTCACCCGGTTCATGGAGTCCTACAAGCACGCAGAGCACCTCATTTAGGTTGTAAAATCAGTCTTCACTGTTTATGACAGTCGTTGTGACCTACTTATATCTGCAGCAAGGCAGGCCGGGACAGAACACAGTGTTTCGAACATCACACAGAACAAGACACGCGATGGAAACCTGAAGACACAATAAATAAAAAAGCAAAAAATAAAAGAAGTTTGCCTCCAGCTTTTGTGATGTCAGGCATTCCTCCACCTGTTGTAGTTCACTGATTAAATATTTGAACATTTATAAGTAGTTTTGTCTTGAAGGATGAATGAGAGTCAAATTCAGTCAATTTCATAACCACACTTAAGATAAAACCTGTTTCCTTAGCATGAAGACAGACAAGATGATTATTACCATTCTGCTGCTACGAGATGCTAGTTAGATCCTACATTTGCACCTGTGCAGTTGACAGTGCCTCTAAAGTCAGCTCAAAACAGATCCAACATGTGACCGCTTCCCCTCCATGTTTGCATAAAAATCAACAGCCGAAGCCCGGCCTACTCAACGCACAACAAAGAGAGCATCACGAGCTCGTTAAACGTAGAATATCCAAAATAAAACAGCACCAAGAGACAAGTGATCAAACACGCACAGGTGGCAGCGGAGCAGTTTTAGCCCGAGGTGTCGGGGTCTGTCGCCTGTTTACCAAACACCTGGACGGAGGCCAGACTCAGCACCGCACGCAGGAGTCCGGTTTCTGTTTGTGCTGTGTTGTGATCACGCAGGGCTCGCGTTCAATTCACAGCCATGTAACTTTAATGCAGCTGTCATGTCTCTGCTGTGATCAGCTGCCCAGGGTTCATTAAATGTTGTTTATCATTTTGTTTTCCTGCTATTCTATGGTTACAACGAGCTACAACATGACGGGAGTTACTTCCTGAATGTTCTTGTACATTTCCGGCATCAGAGAGAGAAACGTTCATTGACTATCTCACACAGACAAAAAGTAAAGTGATGATTTTAAAACACCTGCTCCTCCATGTGATCACATCTCATGACTGAAGACCAGAACTTTTCATTCACAATATATGAAAACAACCAGGAAATGGCACATGCTCTCAGAGCCTCTTTGACCAGCTTAATGTAAGTGTGATAGGTAGAATAAGTAGGGCCAGCAGGGTATAAACAATTAACTCCTAAAATATGATTGTTGCTGCTTTTCCATGAATATATGGTCACAAAAACGTACTTGTACTACCTTTTCAATGTGTGAATAAAACATATAACTCAATAGATACTTCGAACGTAGGTCAATCTATTCAACTCAATCTTCCTCAAATTACAGAACTACTAGTTTGATTTGAATGATGTGCCGTAGTGCTGCCACTTGTTGCTCCAAACAGCTTCCAGGTGAACTTTACCTGGGTTTCCTTACAGGTCAGGTGTCTGTGTAGGACTTTAACCTACCTGCCTTCTGCCAGTACAGGTAAGCAGCTACCTTTCACATGTAAAAGAAGCCTGATGAATAAAAACTAAAAGGCTACAACCTGCTGCTCGAAGGTAATTAAACGGTATTTAGCAGCTTTGTTTACCCCCAAAAACGACATTTCCATTTGATTAAATCAGCACCTGCAGCCGCGTGGTCAGTTTAGAGAGAAAGTGAAGGTTAAAGGTGATGAAAGTTATTATTAACACACACAGACAGGCCGGACCTCAGGTTCCCCGGGAGACCAGCGGGTCGCTGAAGACACTCACCCCGGGTTTGACGTCCTCAAACACGGACGCTTCCTCAGCGCCGTCCGCCCCGGACATCCTCACCGGCTTCAGCTGCGTGAAAACCGCCCTCTCTTCTGTCGTGTGCGGCGGATTCATGGCCAGTCCAACTACACTCGTTGCCATAACAATTATCACTTAAATATATCGTATAAAGAAATAGTTTTATAATAAGTACATAAAGAGATATTATACTGTATAATGCGCCTTATTTGAGCTGAAAGCTACGTCGTAATTCCACAGCCCTCCCCTCTCTTCTGTTTCTCAGGTAGGTTTTACCTGAACTCATGTACGGACCTGCTACCTGGAGGCGATGGTGGACACGTAGCACAGCCAATGAGAGCAGAGGATATGTGTTGTTGTCCAATCAGGTGTGTGGAGAGAGGCGGGACTCACCTGAGAGACTTTAGGAGAGGAGGAAAACAACTGGATGGCATCAGGCAAGGTATTGTCCCCTCTACACACACACACACACACACACACACATACACGCACACATTAAACCATATTACTTATTAATTGAACATAACTCAAGGCTTGATTTCCACAGTCAACTGCTATTTTGAAAAATTTTATTTTTTTAAATATATAAAATAATTTACCAAATTATCCGAAGACTTATTTTCCTGGTCACGTTTCTTTAGTTTGTGATTTATGCAATACTGTGTATCCCGTCATAAAAATCAATGAGTCATGCTGAATAAGTTGACGTGTGGCTTTGGACACAGCTAACACAGACAGCTGGCTGTTGAAATAGTGGAATTAGCAGGTAAAATTTGGCACGTAGCAGAAAATAATCGATGACAACCAGCTGCTGTACATTATGGTAAAATAATGTCTTTGCGCCTTACCTTTGTAAGATCATTTATTGTGTGGGCACACAATCTAAAAGGATGCCGGGACAGATCATTTCATTGCATGTTACAGCAGGTTCAGCAAACGATACAGCTTTAGTCATGATGAGTAATACAATAAGCTTTACAGAAACATAAAGACAAAGGTTGTTTAGTCAGAAACTTGAGTGTATAAATGATGGCACAGGGCTGAAAAATAGATAAACTTGTTTTGAGGTAAAATAAATCTAAGAGAGCTAACCACAGACAGAAGTGGATGTTAGCTTAGGGTGACCATATTTTCAAACCTCCAAATAGGGACACTTTGATTTTACCGCAAACCCACATGTATGAGCTAAACATGTAATTATATAACACCAGAAAACACAAAACATATTTATTCATTTATTACCAGATGGGTCATTTCTATTTACAGATTCTAGACTCTGTAGAAAGGGACGTGGATTTTAGGGACGGCGAGTGTTCTGGTTTCCGTTTGTAGTACGCTTGTAGTCTGAGTAATATTGATGGATCACGTATCAGCAGGCTGCTGGGTATGCAGAAAAAACAGTCTTTTTCAGAGAGCAAAAGCAAGCGGATCCAATCAGTGTCATCTGACAAGGATTGACCTTCTTATTAATCTCTAAACAGATGCCTGCATGTAAAATTCAACTTGAGATCAATTCCCTTGACGCTGTGCCGATCTGCGTTAAAATTCCTTGACCTCCTTGAATGCATCATCAGACGATCAATCTGACCTCCGTTCAACAAACGAGCATTTTAAAGTCGTTTCCTTCTCCTCTTGAGGACAGACCTGACAAAGCTTCATTTTGACTCGTTACTAATCTGCATCATGATGTTGTTATTTCGGCGAAGGTAAGAGCCATTAATTAAAGTACATCACAGGAAAAGCAGGTTCTTTTTCTGTAAACAAGGCAGCACGCGGAAAAGGAAGGCTTGACTGGAAGTCTTTTTAACAAGACAAAGTAGGTCTGGAAATATCTTGAGGCCAATATAACTTAAGCAGATATGAAAACATAAAAAACCTTGAATTACAGATGCACCTTGCTAACCAAGCTAGTGTTAAAGATAACACAACTTAAGCAGGACGTATTTCAAGGCCGATTTCGTCAGAGCGGCTCGTCGAAGGCCGTCCCATTTCGAAGGCTCCTTCAGATGCGGCTGACAAATTAGTCCGAGACTCACTGCGCGCCAATTCAAACGAGATGGCTCCGTCAGATGCGGACAAACAAGATGGCGGACTCAAGCGGCCGAGGAAGTTTAAATTTTCAGAAGGTTTCAGTTTCAACTCAATCGAATACCTAGAGATTAAGATGTTAAAAAACCTAAAGGGGCCTTGAAACAAATGATCTTTTAAATAATAGGTTAAGGTACGTGACATTAGTTATGATAGTTAGTTAGCCGGCTAGCTACCTGTTGCTAGGCGACAGAAGCCGCATTTGGTGACACAAGGTTAAAGGTGGGAACAGCTGGTGAAACAGGAAATCCGTAAACTCCGTAGACCAGACAGCGGTCTATGCAGGCTAAGAATGACACGTTCTCCATAGAGCGCGTCCTTAGAAGGATGCAGCCCCCGAATTGGGACACAGCTTTGGTGTTTGCAAGCTGCTTGCTATATGGTCACTTCTGGCTCCAAAAAACAAGTAGGTGACATCCCAAATGCTGAACTCAAGGATTCAAAACATGGCTAAGTTCACTGCTTACATCGCCTATGGAGCTCACAGATGAATCTGGAGACACAAATGAAGGCAGAATGTTTTCATTAATAATCCTCATCGATTTCATTCCCTTTCACCGACTTCTAAAAGTGTTTTACAAATCAGATCTCATGGCTTCTTCTCCTATTGGACATTACATCAAAGGTAAATCACATTCTTAAGGATGGACTTGTTGTATAACTCTTAATTAAAAGTGACCTGTACAGTTGTTTCATTGTCTCCCAGAGGCTTGGCTCTAACTAGATGCAACCATTAAGAACAAAACTGTGCGTTAATGTGCTTCTGCCTTTCATTGTCTGGAAAACACAACATGCTAATTGGGTTAAAAGGCCTTCTATTATTACTTCAGCAATAGAGGACACACCCTTAACAAAAAAAGACGTTCTCAGATAAAGATCAAGATAAGTTTGTCCGAGCTGCAATGAAGCTGTTGTCAGCTCTGAGAGAAGGCATGGCACGTAAATTGGTACACGGTGTTCCTGCCCACTTTATCTTCATGCAAATTTATGGGAGGAGGCTTAATACTTGACTTGGACTTGGTGGTTTTAGTCTAGAAAGTGTTTTGGACATTGTTTTCAAGGCAGAGATGCAGTTTTAGGACATGATTTGAAGGGTCACAGAAAGGCTTGTTGCCAAAACTATCCACCCTGACAACTTAAAAGGTGCTTTCTGTTGTTCTGTTATTTATTTAGCTGCATCTTTTTGTCACAAGATTTGGTACAGGCCCAGATTTATACCTCTTATTAGGTGTGGCACATAAATTGGGTCACTGTGTTCCTACAAAAAAATGATTGACCTGTAAATAGACAACCCTGTGGCGTGTTCAGACGGAGACCTTTACGCTATTTTGGGGACCGTTTGGGTAAATGTTCGTGATGCATAAAACGGTTGTTGACTCACAGGATCATCACTGAAGGCGCCACAAATTAACTGAGAAGGCGAGGCTTATTAAATATAATTAGCCGTCTGTGTAACAGTCATGTAAGACATCATAAACTTTCATTAGTTAAACAGACGCAACGTTAATCAAATTACAAGTTTAATCCACAATTATTTTCCACTTGCCTTTAACTCATTTTTATACACTACAGTTCTTTCTGCTCAAGCTGTTAAAGATTAGTTTATTGTGTTTTCCCTCATGCCATCAGTATAACACCACAGAAAATACCTTGTCAGGCAGTTGGTGGTGCACTAGTCAAACCTGACTGGAACATTTTGTACACCATATGGGCGTTATTGTCTGATCACATCAGTTTACTGCTGTCAAACCCGAGGACTATGTGTGATTACACACCGTGAGAAAGCTCAGCTCTGATGTGGATTCTGTTTACACTGAATATAACACCAACTTTTCTCATCTGGTCGAGTTGGTTCCACTGGTTGGTCCGCATATTTGCACAGTATGATTATACCACAGAGGAACATGGAAAGCCTTGATAAAATAATATTATAATGCCTTGTGCATGTTGAACTACTGTCTAAGAAAGACATTTTAGAATGACTAGTAGGATATAAGATAAACTCACTATTGCACATGAAGGTTCTACCTACCAGGGAGGGACTATGTTAGCTTTAGGCTGCTGTTAGTCCATGTTTCAATACTTCCCTCACCTGTCAGAGGTGGTTCAAGCCATTTGGTTCCTGCTGAACATATAAATCCTTAAATATGCCGTCCACATATAGTTTAATTTCTAAACCAGAGCATTAGTCTACAAGCATGTTTGCAGCCTGTGAGCCTCGAGTGCCAACATGCTTACAATGACAATGCTAGTGCTACTGTTAGGCAGATATTAGCTGTTGTTCTGCATCCTTTGAAGGACGCGCTCTACAAAGGATGCGTCATTCGTAGCCAGCGTAGACCGCTAAGGCTGAACTGAAATGAGGGATGGATGCTTCATGGCCCAGGAAAAGGAGGACACATCTGAAATGGGACAGCCTTCAACGCGCCGCTGTGACGCAAGTGGACTTCAAATACGTCCTTCGAAGGGTGCAGCCCCTGAATTGGGATACAGGCAGCTACTATGTTTACCCAGCTCACATCTTAGTTTAGCATGTTAGCATGCAAAGAATTGTTCTCAAGCAATAAACACAAAGTAGTTGTGGCAAATGGTAATGTAAGACGTTTTGAGGTACCAAAGTATAAGGGAGACTGAAATGGGGTGCTTTTAAATCGAGAAATAACTGTTAATTTAACAGCGAACATTACAAATGAACTACATGTAGAATAAAGTCACATACAATGCTGTATGCAAATTAAAGCTACATTTGATGCTCTGGTTTTAAAGGGAGAGAACAGGCAGAACCGGATCTGTCAGCAGCATTATCAGTGATTAACATTAACTACGCCTCTTAATTTTGGCTTATGCTGCTGTCGGCATGCTCATACTAAGCAAACATAGTCATGAAGAATGTTTTTAATTTATACTCCACCCATGAACTTGGATCTTTTATTTGATAACCTTTTTAGAGTAAAGTGCTAAATCCTGCGCTGCTTAAGATGTGCCTATGAGAACATTTGTGTTCGCTCACACCGTGGGTCAGGAAAATCTGGAGGGATATTGGGCCATATTTTAACATAACACAACATATCTGGGGGCTGCAGGGTAGTGTATTGGTTAGCGCAGTCGCCTCATAGAAGGTTCCTAGTTTGACGTAGTGGGCCTTTCTGTGTGGAGTCCGCATGTTCTCCCCGTGCATGTGTGGGTTCCCTCCGGGTATTTGGCTTCCTCCCAGAGTCCAAAGACATGCTCGTTAGGTTAATCGGTCTAAATTGCCCGTAGGTGTGAATGTGAGCGTGAAAGATTGTTTGTCTCTGTGTGTCAGCCCTGTGATTGATTCGCAACCTGTGCAGTTGTAACCCCGCCTGTCGCCCAATGACAGCTGGGATAGGCTCCAGCCCCCTCAGCAGGATAAGCCGTGTAGATGATGGATGGATGGACTTTTAGAAAATGTTCCAACGTCTCGTAGAAACTCATGAAATAACCACAAACAAGTAATCTCCACTGGACTGGACTGACTGACTTTCCACTGGGTGAGGTCTCAAGATCAGCAGGTAGAGTATTTTCTGTACATAACACGGAGTCTAGGGAATTACATTACAGATACGGCTGACGTTGACGGCTACCGTTGATGGCTGATCTTGATGTCTACATTTACGACTACGAGTACGGCTGAGGTTCATGGCTCACGTTGACCGCAACGTTTACGGCCGAAGTTTGAGGGCTACTTTGACGGCTGACGTTGAGGGCTATGTCGACGGCTAACAGCTGATATGTTGGTGTCACACTGTTGCTTGCGTTAACAGCAACACAACAATGGCAACTACTGCGCTGAACAGACAACAGATCTCCATCTTGAGCTAATAAACAACAAGCCGGACTGAATGCATAATGTGCGCATGTCACACAGTAATTAATTTGAATATTATGTTTGCAGATGAATAAAAAACCAAACCTGTAAGTACAGTCTCCTGCTCGGGGTGTGTTCCTTCTGCTCAGTTTCATGCAGAGGCTCCTTCACTCCGATGTCTTGCATCACTGTGATTCATCTTATTATGCAAATCAGACATGATCAGAAGACTCGTAGAGATATAAAACAGGTGTATTTATCCGATGTTACCTGGAGGAGAAGTAAAAAAGCTAGCTTGTAAGTTTAATTCTGCAGCTCATTCATTTCTTTGTTTGAAAAAGCCGATTGGAAATACAGTAAATAGCCCCACCTACACTTTACTGGAAACCTCGATTTATTTACTCAGCTTTTTTAACGGAAGTCAGATGACTTTATTGATAAGATCAGTGATTTTCCAGTCGTGCTGCAGAAAGTCTTTCAACTGTATCAGGTCACACAGCCGGAAAATACAAATGAAAAGAAAATGAAACGAGATCACAGTAAAGTAAAAACCTGAATAACCACTCATATTTTTTTAATTGTGGTTTTCGTGTGTGTGTGTGTGTGTGTGTGTGTGTGTGTGTGTGTGTGTGTGTGTGTGTGTGTAAACAAAGAGAGAACAAAGACTAAAAGACATACAAAGAGATAGAAATGGAAAGGGAAGATGTATTTACTCTTTCATGGACACATCTGTGAATGAGAGAAAGGGAAGACTCTGGATGCGCTGCATTCCTCTCTGTCTCCCTCTCTCTTTACCTGTGAAGTGTTATTAAGCGGAGGGCAGATGAGGACACAGTTTCTGCACTCAGCCAGTTAACGCCTTTCACATCTCTACTCACGAGACCTTAAGTAACAGAAAAACATGAATCATTTCTACTGCAGGATAACCCTTTTAATACAGCACATTTTCAAGTGACTGATAATTAAGAGATTTATGTGTTTCAGACTTTATCTTTTGGACATTATCTGTTTTACTTCAGAGAACAAAGCAGTAAAGCATTACGCAGATGATCCCTTTTTGTCACACAAAAATGTAAATGTGTTTTAGTGAATAGAAGTCTGTGTAAAATCTCAGGTAAATCTCAGGTATCATAAATGCTAGCTAATCAAAAGGGAAAGTTCCACTGGTGACTAACAGGAATAAAATGCATCGAGGTATTGAGGAATTGTTCTTGCCTAAATTTCCTGTCGGCTCAAGTTGAGGACGCACGTGCTGCCGACTGTGAGAGAATGGATTTGGTCATGTCTCATAATTGTAGTTGTCCTTTTAAAGCAGGATTAAATAAATCATTGATTCAGATCCAAGGAGGACAATTCATTTATAACTTAACTCATCACAAGCGCACAAAAGCAAACCTGTTGTTTAACCAGTAAGTTTGGTTCTGCAGGTATTCGTAAATGATCCTCTGTATCATAGTGGACAGTGTGTTTGGAAAGGGCCCTGTATACGCACAAGTAGCCTCTTAATGTGGCAGCTAGTCAAGGTGGCGCTAGTTCTTGAAAATATCAGCGTCTTTGCCTTTGGCAGCACCTGTGGTGATCAGCAGTTATTATACAGGTGTGTTTTTAGACCAAACTATAAGAGCGTTCCAGCTGACGGTTTTAACTGTCAAATTTGTTTCTTTTTCTGGATTTGCACCAGATTTGAAGTCTGCATTATCTCATCATTTATTCTTCGTCTGCAAGCAACAGTAAACATTTAATCAAAATTCATTAGACACCAAAGAAAATTGTTGGCCGGAGATATACCTGGTTTTTAACCTTGCAGTCGTACACAACCGACTGCGTGATGAACGTTATTGTTCACATACTTGTCTCTGCACGTGTTACTGGAGGATACCTCTAGAGGGCGCACCAGAGAGCTCTGGCCGTATGCAACTACCGTATGTGCGGGACGTAAACAACAGACATGGTGACACTCGAGGAGGTTACTGTTATGTTCATTCAGAGATCACAGCAGAAGAAGAGACAGCTTTTGTGTGTTCGGTGGACAGAACACACCGTCTGCTCCGTCCCGCTCCGTCTCTCCAACATGCCCTCCGTGCTCGGACGTAACGCTCCCGGACTTGTTTCCATTTAGTTTTGCAGGTTTCCACGTCGACTTCTAAAACAGAACTTATCTGTCTGCAGCTGTTTGACAGGCATGTTTGTCTCTGTGCAGTGGCAACGACACATCTTACAGATGTTTGTGGACTTGGTCTATCAGCTTGTCTTCAGAACTTTCTGCCATCGTTGTCCCTGCTGCTGTGTCGACCCTGTCACACCCCCTCTGCCTCGACACTGCCCCTACTGTTCATGTGCAGACTGCATCTCCCGTTCGTGTAGTGTTAAATGTTAAACGCGTGGCAGCCATCAGGTGCATGTGACTGCGTAGTTAAAAGCACCTTTAACCAACGAGTTTTTTCCCATGAATTAATTTAATTAAAAAGTTTCAAGATTATTTTTCATCCGGTTGCATCATGCACATAGGGTGAATCTTCTCGGGTATTCTACTGTCCAGTCTCAAACAGACACACACTACAAGAAAATGAATAGTGTATAAGACATTACAGGATATTATTGAGATCATTGTGTGTGTCAGAGGGAGCAGATATCATCTCACGTGATCTCACAGGGAAGCTGACGTTAACAAAACGGATACTGACTGATACCTGTCCACAGCAGTATGCTAGCCAACGTTAGCCACAGAGCGAGAACTGTTGCTAGGTAAAACCGTCAGTGGCTCAGACTCCTGGTGGACTTCATCAGCTATTGCAGTCCCCTGTAAATTTGGATGTTTGATAGGATATTCTGAGCGGCCAAGGTCCCAGACCAGATTTCTCTCCAGAGTGTTGGTCAGTGAATCAGGTTTCACTCGTCCCTCCTGTCGTCTGTGCCAGGCCTTAAGCCTTTGCCTCAATATAAAAAGGAGCTAACCTCTGTGAAACATCTCATGTAGGTAATATTCAACAGACGGTTAAGCCTCTTTGCCGACACATTGGCTTTTAACACAAATACTTATAACGTCCACTCAGACACACACCTTGAAACCTCTTGAGTCTTCTGCGTTGGAGTACACTTTGGCATGTGCACTTCTGTATTTATTGTAACTGTGGAATAAGATTTCTTAAGAAAAGCCTTCTGCTGAATGTGTCAGCACAATACTTCACCTCTGCCACACACCGTGTCACCACACCTGTGATAGACTAGGATCAGTTGAGTGGAGAGCATTTGTTCCAGTAGAGAGAATTTCACAAGGTTTCACTTGGAATGAATCAACGTAAGATGTCAATATGACAATAATGGGTTTGGGGTCGCCCAATCATCATTTAGCTTTTTTTTTAACACACTGACAGCTTTCAGGAGGGAAAAAGGTGGTGAGATGTATTTCTACAAACTGTTGTCTTTTCCCTTGTTCTGGTAAAATGTGAGACCACAGGGAGAATCACATGAGATGAAGCCCTTTAAAAATGAGTCTAACAGGAAGTAGCCTCTTTATCACAGAGTAATTGACCACTGTGGTCGACGGCTGCAAAATTAACAAACTTTCTGTCTCTCTTGTGTGCGGGACTTTTTCAAGACGACCTGCACTGGATTTAAAACGTTTCAGAACAACGCCCTCCTGTTTACTGTGGCTGAGTGGACAGTGAGTCTCAGACAATGGACAGTCTCCTTTTTGGCTCCAGTTTGCTGGAGAGGAACCTCTGACTGATGCTATCTAACGCGTCTAGACATCAGACAGCCTCCAGTATTAACCCCCAGTGGTGGTGGGGGTGGTGAGGTCCTCTTCAGGTCTGACCACAGATCACCTCCCTGTCTTCATCTCTCTGACCATCAAAAAACCGCTTCTGGCTGTCCCAGACTCATTGGTTTTCACGTTGAAATGCTAGCTATGCTTGTTATGTGATGAATGTAATGGAAGGATAAAACCGAACCGATGCACCTTAAAATAAAAGATTATTCCTACAACACCCCAAGTGGCAGCTACAGTAGGTTGAGCTATGGTCAAAGTGCAACTAAAATACTTTCATACCTCTAAGACTACAGGTATTTACATCAGTTAACTTGGACATAAGGAACGGTACATGGATGTCAGATGGGAATGAATCGTATGTAATCTAAAGGAATCACTGAGGAGGAATTTGCAGAACACCATCAAAAGGTCTCCACGCTGTCAGCCCCCGACTCTCTGGACAATTACACCTCTGCTGCTGGGCTTCAAAGAAACAACCTGCAGAGAGTGGACAACTTACAAAGAGTGTGCAGATCACGATACGACAAACCTTTTTGAGACGTCCCCCTCAACTGAATGTGTTTCAGTTTGTATCAGAGGCCAGAGTTTAACTTGGGTCGACCTCAACTAAAGTAGTCCAGCCTGAAAAGCTATCTCTGCAAGTTCTATTAGACGTCTTAGTCTAAAAAATAAGTACTTTGGTCATCTACAACCACAAACAGAATCTCATTCAGTTGGAAACATCGTCATTAACGATATAATTTTGCCAGCTTTGGACAAAGACTGTAGAACTTTGATAAGGTAGCGTTTGCTAACACTCTCGTCCACATGTGGTCACCTCTGTTACCAACCGGTTAGCAACCAACATTCATTTCATTAATGGAAATTAAGATGATACATTTTCATCAAAGTCGTATTTTCCATGAATAAGACGACGACGAGCTAAAAATAGATCTTTGATATAACAAACTCTAACGATACACGTTTTGTTTTCGTTAACGAGACGAGACTAAAATGTTAGCGGCAGGCTGTCGAACATTTAAAATCCATGATATTTTGAAGCCTCAAGCGCCAGTTAGAGATAACAGGTATCACAAAGGTGGTTATAAACTTTCTCTGTTAACGCAGGCGTTCTGCTTCAGGCTCTGAGGGGCGTTTTACGCGTCATTTCACACTTCTTCAGCACAAAAAACAGCGATCATTGGCTGTCTGCTTCAATCAGACTGTTTACATGAGAAGTGATGATGAAAAGTTAGGACCGAGCATAAAAACACAACACACTGTCCTTAGATGCTGTGTCTTCATCTGCCTTTCATTGTACGCATGACCTGAAGCAAACAGACAAAAATGAGAAGAGGGACTGGAAAGGGTCGCGTCTTCTCAAGAGAGACTAAAATGTTTTGAGTTGTTGTCGACTAAAACTTTAAAGGGTAAAAATGACTTCAGACTAAATCTAAAATAGCTGCTGAAATTAACTCTGATGGCAACAGCAAAACTGCTACTATCCAATGAGTGATGTAATGGTGGATTTAACCACTTCTTTTGTACGGTCTATGGTCAGAACATGAACGATCCACACCCCAATTTCCAAACCTTACTACTTGCTTGCTGGATGAATGACACCCTATAGTGCTATAGGACTGGGTGTAAATCATGAGTCATCCAATACATCCATGCATACCAGTCTGACCACCTAATTAAGTGTAACTCTTACATAATGTTTTGGTCAGTCCACTTGTTGGGTTTCCTTTTCCAATCTTTATAGGATTAGAAAGATAATAGAAAGGGAATGGAATGCATTATGTTGGTAATTTATGGACAGTGAAGATGATGATCATCATTATGATAATAATGGGACAAGATGTTGTCTCCATTGTAGTTGTTTTACTAGTATATCATGGGTGTGATGAAACAAAGCATAAGATTGGACGTTTGGACTTGGAGGCCTCTTATTGACTCAGGGAGGAACCTGCGAACAGCCTCCGATTGTTCTCAGGAATGACGCCTCCATCACAGGCCTGTTTACCTTTCTTATAGTAAGAGCTTAAGCATTGATCCGAGTAAACTCACGACTGCTTTGCTTCATTACGTCAGTTATCAGCAGTATGTACAGAGGTGAGACCATGTCAAGTTCAAGGTGGGTGGAGGAGAAGAGGGGACAAAAGGAGTGAATGGACGAGTTTTTTCATGATGGATTTTCCACGGGTTAAAGAAGAAGCTGTCAGAGATAAGTGAGACCAGCAGTCAGCACCACATTATCTTCTTTTGAAAGGTAATAAAAAATGTTGAAGCTGCACCAATCAATGTTCATTTAACAGTGAGATGAAGCTCATTTTCTGGGTTCATAACCATCTCACATGGTACAAACCAAGCTCATGCTCCCTCATTGGTCAAAGAACACAATGCTTGGTGAATTCAGCTTGGAGTCGGATCCACACAGAGACAACAATCATACCACTTTGAACTACTCATTTGCTTAATGGAGGTCGGATGGACCATTTCTGATGCGATCTCGAGATAATAGGGAATTCTAAACAAAACCTCGTATGTGGCTGACCGCATCAGGTCAATGTGCGCTTGTGTGGGCGATGTGTTACAGGGACCGTCCTTATGAGGCCGATGACAACGTGTGCTCGCTGCGGACGTAGGTGAGAACAGTGGACGAGCGAATGTGATTTGCAACATTCGACCTGCTTGGCGCAAATTCTTTGACTTTGTGTGGAGCCTATCCCAGCTGTCATTGGGTGAGAGGCGGGGTACACCCTGTACTGATCGCCAGTCAATCACAGGGCTGACACATAGAGACAGACGACCTTTCACGCCCACTCTCAAACCTACGGGCTCCCTACAGGGAGAACATGCAGACACGACACAGAAAGGCCCTCTATGTCCGAACCGGGATTCAAATCAGGAATCTTCTAATGGTCAGTCAAAGTCAACATGCATTGCTAGAAGTTCATCTCATGAATTCAGACTCTATTTGATTACATGATTACACCGTAGAGAAGACGCATGGGGGCTGAATATGAGACAGTTTTAGTTGATGTTGTAAGACGAAACCACAGTTGAAAAAAAGCAATTTTCTTAAAAGGATTTCCTGCCACACATTGCCACACGTCACTCTATTATACTCGAATCATCTGAATCACCGATATGCTGACGACACCTCACTTCCTGTGACGGCAAAGCCTGTTAGTCAGTTTAGAGCTCTTATCTGTCAGGACACGGCAGTTTACTGATCACTGCTGTAATCATTTTATTGATTGTGTGTTTATTGGAAAGAGTCAGACACTTTATAACCCTGTCCTGAACTATTAAATTCAAACTGAAACTGTTCAATACTTTCATAAAACATTGGTCAACATTGACAAATCACAAAACTTACAATAAGCAATCAGTGATTTATAAGTCAGGAATGTTGTTAAATATCAGGCTACAGACGATTTACGGCATCACAACACAACATCACAACAAACAGCACCGGAGCACAGAGACGCTGTTTACGCTGTCTTTTTGTCACACCTGCACAGGCCCGCGGAAAAGCCCTTAGTATCAACAACCTGCCGGGTACATTAATCGACATCATTTCTGTCATAATGTTGATAAAAAAAATTTGCTCTGCATTTGTGTCTCTCAAAACATATTTGCTGTTGACATTTAGGTGTATATAAGCATAATTTCTTGGAGACACAGCTTGCAAATATGTTCAGCCATAAAGATAAAGAGCACAGTAAAAGTAATTTCACTGTGACAGAATGTCTTATCAGGAAGGAAACGTAAGCAGTTTATGGTCGTATGTTACTGTAACTGTCCCACTCGTATGTCAGCATTACGTTGCAAAATATGGTAAGGCTGGAAAACACTGCTGGAAGTGCAATATAGCAATATTTAATGCACTTCTTAAAGGCAAAGGTAAAATACACAAACAGCTTTTCATGTTGTCAGTGAAAATATAGTGTTAGTAGAAAGTTAAGAGGCTGCATCTCATCAGGTCACTGAAGTAGTTGACAGTATTTAAATGTATGTATTTAAATCAGCCTTACGACATCATATTTTATCCCACTTTCCATGTTTGGAGCAGGAAGAGGGCAACAAGAAATGTCTTTCACAATCGGCCGAGTGGCCGATTATCCTGCAGGATATGTGACCATATTTGGGTTTCAGGAAGTCCTGGAATTCCTTCAGGTGAGATATGAGTGAGTTGGTGACATCATCATGGATAGGGGAGGAGGGGGTAGAGTACAAACACTGAATGCTGTGTTATTTGTTTCCTGGAGCCGATAATCGGCTGAGGCAACGTGCACTATTCCCCCGCACCGTGCGTTCCTGTAAGCTATAATCAGTGTTCTGCTGTAATCGCTCTGATTCACTGATCTGGAGTCATAAAGCTCACATTATTCGTGGCATAAAACGAGTAAAAAAGCTACACTTTTCTAACAATCATGTATGACCTTATGGCTCCAGTTTTGCCCAGTAAACGGCAGATTGTTGATTGCTATGTCAATCCCTGAACACAGAAAGCTCCCACCGTATCAGGTTACCCCTCCACCTGTCTGAGGAGAAAACGGGGGGAAGGTGAGAGAGAGAGACGACTACAGAGCAAAGAGAGGAGGGCTGAGCTATTATTAACTCTTCATTGTGTGAAGTGGAAAACCTCCCCACAGAGTCAGAAGGATTCAAGCCAACCGAAATGCTTTTGTCCAGTGTTTGTTCTGTGTCTTCCCATCAGCCACCTGGTTCTCTGTGACACACTCAATCACAATGGATATGTGCAAAGGCTTGCTGTGTGCCCCAATTATATTCTATTCCATTCTCAGCTAGTATCATGTTGCTTTTTTGTATGAAAAGTAAATAAAAATGACTTTCACCTTTACTTTGGTAATCCCAGTATGGAGCCCCCTCTGCCTCCCTGTAATTCCATGGCTCATAGACAACTCGGCAGCTTCTCTTAGGACACAGATTCTGATAAAAGTGAGGTTTTTGTTACCAAAAAAAGACTCCAAAGCCGTCTTGAAGTGGTTCCATTTTTGCAGCATCCAACCTCAAACATATCTTCGTCTACCTTGAAGTTTGTTGGAATTTGCGGTTACTAAAAGCAACCAATGGAAGAAGTCATTAACAGCTGCACAAGAAAAGGGCAGCTCTAAAACACAAGCTAACGACCAGAAGCAAAAACATAAATCAGTCGTATATTGGGTATGTTGTGATGTAGCCCTGTGCAAAAGCATAAAAAGTGGAGATCCATCATCTCATCCTCCAAACCCCTCTGCTTGTGGAAGTCACCGTTGTGTGTCGGGTTGCGGATGCTGCAAAAAGAACATTTCAATGCATGTATGAATGCATCTCATGTCTTTCTTAAGTCAACCTGGATACAATGGGAATATGCTGAAAAAAGATTTGGGCTGGACAAGGCCTAATTGGCTGCACCAACTCTGTCCAAAAACAAACTCCATATCCAAAAACATATTACATTTTCTGAAGGTTTTTGGCTCCAATTTTGGTTAAAAACTTTATTGTTGTAATTTTTATGTAGAATCATCTCAGGTGACCTGACAAGTTGCTAAAAGTGACTGTTACGATGTTATTGCATTCTTTTAAAATGTCTCTTTTCTGTATTTACTAATGCTCATTGTCTCATCGCATTAACTTGCATTTGTTGATCCATTGCCTCTAACATAAAACTCGATTTCTGTTAGTTTTGGAGTCATGTGTGTATTGTAGGTAAGATCTACGTTCCAACCCTCACCTCATAAGCTTTGGGTAGTGACTGAAAGACACTACAAGTGAGTTTCCTCCGCAGGGTGTCTGGGCTCAGCCTCAGAGAGAGGGTAAGGAGCTCAGACTTCTGGAGGGAGCTCGGAGTAGAGGTGCTACTCCTTCGCATCGAAAGGAGCCAGTTGAGGGGGTTCGAGCATCTGATTAGGATGCCTCCTGGGCGCCTCCCTTTGGAGGTTCTCTGGGCACGTCTAATCGGGAGGAGACCCCGAGCTCGCTGGAGGGATAATGTATCCCGTCTGGCCTGGGAATGCTTGAGATCCGCCAGGAGGAGCTGGAAAACATGGCTGGGGAGAGGAACATCTGAGTCACCTTGCTTAACCTGCTGCCACCATGAGCCATGGATGGATGGTTGTAGTGTACTGTAGGTAAGCCCCGAATAAATGAATGGTCAATCAACTTGAAACCTCATTTCACAAGTCCTCCTGAAGATTCTTCCAAAGTATTCAGACAAGGAGGGAGGGCGCTGGATATACTGGAAATGATCTGGGTGGGTTGGTGCTCCAGAAAACATGAATAAGAATCAACAAAGATAAGAATCACAGATCTTCTCCAGGGTAAGACGCTTCCTCACCCATAAAACTGGTCTGCAAGTTAAACCTGTTATCTGGTGATGGGGGTGAGTAATTCTTCTTATGATACGCTCTCGCAGAGATGCAATACCCAAGAACCATAGCAACCGTCTGAGCGTCTCAGCGGCACGATAAACACAGTATCGCTGCTATGAATGGGCAGAGGCGATAAACTGGAAGGAAAATTAGTTTAGAGTTTGTGTTATCCATTTATGTCCTCAGTCTTTATGATTACACCACCAGTCACTCCATTTATTGGCCCATAAAATGCATTTCCCATCCATCCATCCATCCAGCCATTTTCTCCTGCTTATCCGGGGTCAGGTCACAGTGGCAGTAGGCTAAGCAATGTAGCTCAGGCATCCCTCTCCCTAGCAACATTTTCCAGCTCCTGCTCCTGCTTCCAGCAAAGCTCATGACCAAACTGCATTTCAGGGTTGATGTTTCAGCATGTGGTGGTAAAAGATCCCACTCTACCGTTGCTCGGGTCAAATTTAAATGAACGAGAAGGCTTTTATGGCACAAGACGGCTGTCCGTCTAAATGTGGTCTCAAGAATCTACTATGATCCAAACAAACTACCCGAGATGTGTGTACCTTGAAATAAAGCATGACAATCTAGCTTACTTGAACATGAACAAACGACACCTCAAAGGAATGGTCCAAAACTGTCCCTGTGGTTACATTTGACACAGTTCAGGATTTATGGTTTTGCGAGTCGTTAATGTTCTGACACAGGCTTTGACGATTTTATCTTTTCATTTCCTGAAGGAATGGCATGCAAGATGCTTCTGTGGAAAGTCATAAAAAGACAAGTCAAGCTTTCATAACCTGTTTTTCCTGCTGTGGAATACAAGGTCAAATCTCACACTTGTGCCAAACATCAGATTACAACATAAAAACATAACATAAAAACAACATGCATTATTTTTATCTAACCTGACAGTCAACTGAATTTTATGTAAAACAAAATGGAAACATTTCTGAAACTGTCGGAGATTTCCTGATCTGAGTCATCAACCACCAACCAGTCCAACGTGTAAGAAACTTGAGGACAAACTCTAATCGCAAAGAATAATTCACTTTGAACCTGAACATGAAACTTTGTGGTAGCAAAGGAACCCGACATGTAAGCAAGCAGCTTCCATTTTGACACTTGTTATTCTCTTCAATGACTTGGACACAAACACAAACACACGCTACGTCAAGAGCTCCTGATCCGTCAGCATCAGGTTCTCAGACTCTCAAAGCGGGTGTCACAACGTCACAGCAGCGTAACTTCACCCCGTCACGATACTCTCAGCGTGCCAACAGGAGCACCGTGGACCACAATGCAACAGTAAAACGATGCGCTATTGAATGTGTGACAGCCCAGTGCTGCTTTATTTACTGGCAGGCGATTACCGGGACACCCGATACAATCAGTGTGTGTGTGTGTGTGTGTGTATGGTTTATGTATGTGAAGAGACAACAGAACAACAGAGGCAAAAGAACCAAACTCAGATTGTGCATTTGATAAAAACAAAGTCTGTGTGTCCCTGTTTTTCCTAACTGTGAGATCCTGTTGATGCAAGCAGCCAAAGTTTCAACTCTGTCTGGAATATCTGCGCTCCATTGGGTCTCACTGGGTTCACAAACAGGTGTTTCCACAGAAGTGATGCCTCTCTCTGTGTGTGGCCCAAGAAGCTAAAACGGTCTCCAAACTATCATTAGCTAGTTTCATTAGTCCCCTCATTGATCAACCCCTCGGCCCTTGACGTGCATGACAGACCCAACCTGTGGAGGGCCAAGGGAGTGAATCCTCAACAATGGTCACTAAGTACTTCAGATCTGATGTACAGTATCGACAACAGATGGTTGTTTCTATCATAAACAAGCAGAAAGTCTGTTGAGTAACAACCACCCAGATAGTTAAAAGACATTTTTTTTGTCATGTTAGGGAATTTGGTTTATGTAAGCACTTCCCTAGAATCTTAGAATTTCCCAGTACGAACATGCCAACGTCATGCAAACAGCAGAAGAACATGCATCTGTTGTTCCAGCGAAGTACCTGCGAGGCAAAATAGCAGCAAATGTCAATGGTGCATGATCAGTCATGACTAACATGCCTGGTGAATTCTATTGAAATGCACTTGCTCTGCTCAGTCAGAAAGTCAAGAGAGTGAGTCTGTATACTGTCTGAGTCTTAGCTAAAACACTGAAGCGAATTTGAAAGGGCCTGCACTCTTTGTCATGGCCACTGGTTGCAAGAATAACAGCAGATGACCAAATGACCAATGAGCATGAAGCGTATTTCATAAATGTTGGTCCCATTTGGAGTAAAGTTGAGGAAAAAGCAGGGTGTACTTTCTGGAATTGCTTCCTGTGGTCTCTGACATGGCGACCTTTAGGAAAGGTCAATCAGAAAAGCATTGTTTATCTACCCTTTTGTCCAAAAATAGTCTTCTGGCTCCACAATGAATGGCAGCCTGTACCAAAGTGGAGAACTCAGGGCTTCAAAGAACAGTCCACAAACCAAAGGTTGAAGTCACAGTGGCTTCATCCATTTTAAGTTTAGGGTCATGCTCTGTGTTCAAGAGTCTGTAGCCATGATATTTTATTTTATAATCATGGGACTACTCAGAGGCAGGGCTTCAGAGTTCTGTACTTTATATTGCATCATCAGCCTGATGAGCCCGGTATCTAAAAAGGCTAAACTTAGGCCTCAGGCATTGTGCTGTGCCATGGACTTAAAAAAACGGTGGTGTCCGTTGCCTTTGTGACAGCGGCAGGTGACACATCGCTTGTCTGCAAGCTGATTACCTGCAGCAGTGTTGTCATGTGATAAATTGGCAGCCATTAATAATGAGTGAGATAATGTGTTATGCCTGGTTGACTGTGGAACGGACACCAGAATTCCTAAACCCCCTGACAGACACATGTAGGTCAGACCACTGAACAGACACTGAACTGGTCCTTATTGCTCCTTCCAGTAGACAACTCCCGTACAATCTTTCATGCATGAGAACTCAGGTTGAAGCGGTTTTGTTACAATAAAAGGACAATCACAAACTACACAATGTTCAGTCAAGGTACTGTTTCTTACCAAACAGACACAAAAGGTGCCGTCAGTTTAGGTTCTGTTTGTTTGAAGGTACCATTGGGTTTATGTTTCAAGGTAGCAGCTAGTGTATCTTTGAAGGTACCCTGAGCCATATGTTTCAAGGAGCCCTTAAGTATTTGTTTCAAAGTACCGTTAGGTGTTTGTTTCAAGGTACAATCAATGTGTGAGGTGTCTCTTTTGTGTGCTTGGTTAGGAGAAGGCAATACATACGTGAGTAATAACGCGTGTCCATCCCAACGGGCCCTAACGGACTTCACCTGACCTGTCCTGCGTGACTGACAGCTGAAACAGTTTCTCTGAGCGTCTAATATCGCTGCAAATGAGTCCAAATTGGCCAATGATTATGTGGGTCATACTGTATTACTGTATGTAGGGCGTTACTTTTTGTTGGATGAACTGAGAATGAAAACATCCTGCATCAGGACAAAAAGATCAGGTCAGGTCAGAGACAGAGGGAAACTGAGATCAAGGGAAAATGAGTGTCTTTCATCACTCAGCCGTTAAACACCATGGAAACTGAACTATTATCTGAACAAAGCCATAAACAAGCCCCGTAAACATGTCAGAATTGTGTGTTAGTTAAATAATTACCTATAATTTAATAATCATTTGCATAATGTAGCAGCTGCCCGAGGGAAGAGTCAGAGACAATGCAGTGACATGTTTGAACAAATGCAAGCAAAGCGCAAATTTGGGTTTGTTTGATCCCCCTCAGCACGCACCATCAGCAGGAGTGGGCGGTGCACTTCCTCCCTTCTCAGATAAAAAAAAAAAACTACCTCTGCGTCACAAGCAGCATTCCAAGCTTCACTGAAGAACCCTGATTGGCTGAAGCAAAGCAAACTCAACCAAACTGCTGTAGTGTTTTGGCAACCACGACCAAACTGTAAAGTACAATGGCTGCAGGGCAGCGAGTGGTTTACACTGGAACATCTGCACTCAGATGGGAATCTGTGCTGCTGAGTTGTGTTGCTTAAATGTTCTGTAAGAGCTGAATGCAGCACGTGAGCACCAAACTCACGCACAAACAAGTCAACAGCAAAAACTCAGATAATCAGATAATGGTCTGAAGACAAAGTAAACCAAAAGATAACAGCCTCTTCCTGTTAGGATTAGATTAGTTAGAAATATGGCAAGAGGAGTTCCTCTCTACAAGTACATCAGTGTTTTAAAGCGTAAGCAGCTTCAGGTGATGTTGCTGTTTTTACAGGGGATAAAATAAGCCTAGGTGAAGGACGGGAGTCTTTTTGCTTGTTGCCAATATTCAAGGTAACATCTGAAACTCTTGACGAAGCTCTCCTTCTCTGGCTCTACCTGGTGCCAAGTCATCTCTTTCCAAATTGCTCAGAGGAAATACATTGTTGGGCTTTTGGGCCGGTTGAGGCATGACAGAAACACGGTGCAGTTTGGCAGTAATAAAAACAACAACCATCCGTTCTGGTGTTGATAGAACAGATTGTTCCTGCCGACTGAAAGCGATCCGTTTCGGGGACGGAAAAGAGCAAAATTACCATTTTAAAAGTTGACTGTGACATTCCAGAGACTTTGTCTTCTCAAAGAGGATGCTCAACTTCATGGAGAGCATTACATGTTGTCTGTCATGCTTCTAGATTGTAACAGGTCTGTTACCTCATCTTTATTTCTCCGTTAGTAACAATGCTGCTTTGCCTGGTCTCATGGCTCGTCTTCAACACATATCCATCCATCCATCCATCTATTATCTATACCGCCTATCCTGTTCAGGGTCACTGAGGGGCTGGAGCTTATCTAACGAGCATGTCTTTGGACTGTGGCAGGAAGTTGGAGTACCCGGAGGGAACCGTCGCATGCAAGGGGAGAACAAACTCCACACTGAAAGGCCCACTACGTCTGAGATTCAAACCCTCAACACATATCACACTGAGTTAATAAAGTGGCATGTCGGAGTTGACAGGGTTTCGGTCTAAGCCCTGAACATATCCATCTTATCAGGGATGGATCAAAAACATGAGCTTGTATCACCTGTTAACCACTGCTGTAAAACTTTAAAATATTTCTTTATTTACTTCTCTCCTCTCTTTTGGATCAAATAGTTAATGAGTACATTTTTTAAATTGGAAGCTTTGTCACAAAAGTTGATGTGTATCAAACCAAACACCAACTATTACATCACTTCCTGATATTTGATGCTAGAGACATTACAGGTTTTCACCAGAGGAGATAACATCAGAGAAAAATTGCTGTGGTTTTTGAGGTTTATAGAAGAAGGTTCTAAAAGTCCAAACTGTTCTCAGATTTCAGACATCAGAAGGTGTACATAGCAGTCTGTCGGGCTCTAATTGGCAGCGTTAGAGTTTAGTGTTTCAGCCACAGAGCGGCTGCTGTGCGACCAGCGGTTTGGCTGCTGCAGGACCTCAGAGAGGAGTTTTCCACTCACCCTTGTTCTCACTCAGGCTACATTTTTCTGCATCCGTTAAGTGGGCGTCGGCAGTTACTTCATCACTGACGTGTGCCGGCCTCTGTTAGCACGCTGACTCAGGTTCAGCAATGTGTTCACACGCGCCTGCACACAATGCAATTTTCAGAGCGTCTGTATTGGTTACGCATGTGGAAGAAATGACGAGGCAGGAGAGGGATAATGGGAGGCAGAGAGAGAGAGAGAGAGAGAGAGTAATGTAAGATGGGTAGAGGAGGACGTGAAGACTGTGGTGTGAGAAGAGGATGCAGTTTAATCCCCTTTCCTGGCACTTGTTGTTACCCTTCACAGAGATCAAGATGATGCTTTAAGCAGATGACTTGATCCTTTGTATGTATATTAATTTTGTTGTTAGAACATGGCCTGACATTAAAAAGGATTTAGGCCTCTAAACAGCACGATGAAGGTTTCAATCAAACAGTCAAAGGATGGAAAAAGAAATGACAGAGAATTTCATGCAATCAAAGGCAAATGCAGCGAATCAGGCTCGTTTTACTTTGAGACTAAGGTGTTTTTTTGACACCAGAAACAGCCGTTAGATCGCTCGCGTCAGAGCCACCAGACTCCAGTAACACGGGCCGAAAAGTGGGATAGAAGGAGATGCAGGATAGAGACAGGCAGACAGAGCAACAACAACATGTCCTTGCAACATCAACGTCACCGCGCTCCCACCCACCCAAAACAATCCTGGGGTCGACAATAAAAATTGTTTGTAATACAAATAAAAAAATCACATACAGACACACACATCCCTAAGTGGGTGCTGGATCCAAAACCATCAAGTATATAAAAATATATATATAACAAGATCCGCACATCAGGAAGCTCCCATAAAGGGTTTTTATTAGATTTGTGTCACAAGTCTGAAGAAGAGCATGTTGGCTCAAAACGTCACTACTTTGTGTGAAATAAAAAGCCCTTTACGGGAGCTTCCTGGTGTGCGGATCTTGTTATATTTTTTTTGATATACTTGTAATACAAATAAACCAAAGTAAGTAATACCTACAACCAAATAGAGTAACGACACTAAAGACTAAAAATGATTAAAAGAAATACAAAACAACAACAACAAAAAGAGTGATAGTAAATAATAGGGAAAAAACAATTGGAGAACATTTCAAAGAAAGGATGCAAACAGAATAAAATAAATTCACCAAAAAATAAAAGGTAAAAAATAAAATAAAAAATAAAAAATGAAAACAAAATTGGGCATCACTGTTATCCCTTCAGCACTGTACTAAAAAGGGAGTTGAGAAAATTAACATTAATATTTTTACATTCTTTAAACCACCTCCACCTCCCCTCTCAGGACTGTGTGACTTTGATCCCACAAGATATTTGAACAATTAACCCCTCAGTGCACCAGCAGACGACCAACTTCAGTGTTCTACAAGGTAAAATGACTGTTTTTATGAATGGAGTCTGGTGGCATTGAAGAGAGATGAAAAAAAGACATGTTATCTGAACTAAAATAAAGCCTATCCTTTCTATGTTGATGTCAGACTCTTGTCTCTCAGTTGGAAGGTTGGGCGTTCGATCCCTGACTGCTACAGTCACATGTCGAAGCGTCCCTCGGGCCTCCGAGGTACTGAACTCCAAACTGCTCCTGAAGGCAGAGCTGTTGGTGTATGAATGTGCGTAGATTTGATTGGAGATTGGATCAGTGTGTGAGTGTGAGCAGGTGAATGTGTGATTGGGCACATTTTCCACAAGGAATTACGTTGCAGCCATTTCAGCGTGGTTCACAGCTGCCGACTGAAGCAATCTACTGACGCACTTTCACAACTATGGATATCTACGAGTCATTAAGAAGCCACTGTATAAAAAAAGGTTAAAATAATATCAGATACACCCTTTACTGAAATGCTGCTCCAGTGAAAGGTCAATCAGAAAGCTGGTGAGCTCCATTCTGCACTCTCTCGTGCACGCTCTCTCATTATGTCCTGATGTCATTGTCTGAAGCCGTCAATCATCATCTCTTGTCATCACCTTGTCACAATTATCCAATAGCACTATGACACACCTTCATTTTTAACCTATCACCGTGATGATTCTGTCTCTGCCAACGGTTCATTCATGCTGCAGTTAGGCACGTATCACCCGCTCCATCACCACCTTCATCACCGTCAAGTCCCTGCAGATTCATCAGCTTCAGTATACCATCTCTCCCAGCAGTGGTGACAAGAGTTATCATCACATATTGTTCATTATAATAATTATCTTTTCTTCCTAAACTCGTGACTCCTCATTGAAGTTAACTAGCCTACAATTAGAGAACACGATTTCACTGCAGCGCGGATCGAAACAAGGAAACTTCTGGTGCCGTAATGCAAAATGATATCTTCTTATTATATGATGTGTCACAGGCAGTGAAAGTGCGGCTTCCCTTCTCTTATACTTCAGTTGATTTTATGGGTTGCCATGGTAACAGCTGCCAAAAACATGCTTTAATCCACTTGCTAAACTAAATTACAGCGTGATAGTTTGTAGGCTATTTTCTTAACAGGATTTTGATTAATATCGAGAAGTTAAAGAGCAAGGGAGAGGGAGAGAGAGAGAGAGAGAGAGAGAGAGAGAAAGAGAGAGGGAGAGAGAGAGAGAGAGAGAGAGAGAGCGAGGGAGAGAGAGAGGGAGAGAGAGAGAGAGAGAGAGAGGAGGCGTGGGCGGTTTTCTCTGTAATTGCTCTCTTTACTTTGTTTTCTCTGTGATTAAAGCAACAAAAGCTGCTGATATGACGCGACCTTTGACCAGCTCATTCTGACAGTTACTGTATCAGACTGTGATGGAGCGACGCTAGCGCTAACTGACTGGCCGAGCACTCACGTTCACGGCTCTCATCACACAGAGGATTCACTTCACACAAAGGCTTACCTTTACGAGAGCACACATAAACCCCACCTTACCTTACTTTAGTCTTTATGCCATCCTTAAAGGGGAAGTGCACAGATTTCACACATCGCACTCTGTTTGCAGGGCTGTGAGGGCACTGCTGCACGTGTGATGAAAGTTATTTAAAGGCTTTTGTGTTCAGATTCGTAGGGCAGAAACAACATGTGAATACTATCAAGCTGCAAGGAGTGTTGGAAGAGGAGAGGAGAAAACACAATGACGATCTTTAAACGGGCCTTTAGATGTAAATTACACCTGAAGATATATATATTTTGAACTTTTCCTTAGGACAGTGGATAGAATTGGAAATATGGGAAGAGAGAGAGGGGATGACATGCAGCAAAGGGCAGAGGGTCGCTTTAACCACTGAGCTGTAACGGACCCAACATTTAAATATATTTTATGTCATATTTAGTGAAGTTTTACATCAATCTGGCCTTAATGTATGTAAAGATGTCCGCCTCTGTGTGCTTGTTTCCCCTTTACACCTCCTAAAAAGGGTTTTTTAAGTCATATTGCTCAGAGACAACATGTACATCACATTTTCTTGTCATGTGTGAACGCTGCCTGTTGGATGACGGCTCCTTTCACATCAGTTGGCCACAGCTCCCTCTGCTGGACGAAAGAGAGAATGTTATATTAAGAGAGACAGTTTGAACTCTGAAAGGATCAGCAGGAGTAAGGAGCTACTTTTAAGGGTTTCATTTGTTGGAAAATGAAGAAGTGACTCCAGAAAAATGAGATGATAAGGATGAAGTAGGAACTGTAACGTAGGTAGAACGTTTTCCCAATCAGAGACTAAGCTCTACGTTATCCACAGTATTCTATGTCCATAATGAGATCTTGCTAATAATTATTTTTTCTGTATTTCATGCACAAAGAACATTTTTTCCCCACTTTACTTTTTATTGATGCTTTTAACATTTGTAAACATGTAGAGCCACGTCTTTTCCTTGATCCTTGTCGCTGCATTGTGTACTTTCTCTATCCACTGTTCCCGGGTCGAGGGATCCACTTCATGCCACTTCCTTGTGATGGATTTTTTTACCATCTATCAACAGTATTCTGACCTTAAATCTTTCCCTAATCCGTATATTTCCTTCAGAAGAATTACCACAGATAGAGCACCATGTAGCTCAGTGGAATATCATGTCCTAGTATCTCTTGCAAGATGTTGTGCACCATTTTCAACGTTAACATTTTATGGCATTTCCAAATACATGTGAGTGATCTGCATCTAGTACTCCACGTTCTCTCCAGCATGGCAGATGTTTGTATTTACTCTAGGGTTCATATTTCAATAAAGAACATTCTTTTAAGGTTTGAAGCACACATGTTAGGGTACGAATGCTCGAAACCTGCTCAAATAAATCAGAACTATCTGAAGTAGAAATAAGTGACAAAACTGGTCCAGTCAGAAAATCACTGATGTCACCAGAAAGTCACTAAATGAGTTTGAGTCAGAATTAAAAGGAAAACTTTGAAGCAAAGACTGTTGGACCTTCAGGGTCTTTTCTTTAACCTGAAATGTAAAGTGACACATAGAGGAAGCGATACAGTGTGTGTGTGTGTGTGTGTGTGTGTGTGTGTGTGTGTCTGTGTGTGTGTGAAGTGTGTGTGTGGGCCTCCAGATTGCGCCACATCAGTGTGTCCACCCACACACATCATCATTCATGACGTTGGACTGCGAGGCCGACTGGGTTGGTCTGTTTATTCTACTGTGTCATTGCTATGGTATAATGCATACTGATGCGCACGCACACACACACACACGCACACACACACACACACACACACACACACACACACACGCACACACACACACACACGCACACACACACACACACACACACACACACACACACGCACACACACACACACACACACACACACACACACACACACACACACACCTTACAGGTTGAGGCAAGGAGGTGTCAGATTTCCTCCTGCAACAAGGTCCTATGGTAAACAGATGTGAGCCGACCAAGACAGATCAATGAGTGTGTGTGTGTGTGTGTGCGTGTGTGTGTGTGTGTGTCGGATCATGGATAATCAGAGCTGTCTAATGACCCCTCCAGAGAGACCCCAGCTAATCCCCTGCACCTCTGGGACAAACAAACACACACACACACACACGCACACACACACACACACACTCACACACGCACACACACACTGTGCTCCCAGTCATGTCTCATGGGGGTTTGTTTGGTTGTGGCCCGGTGCAGGCTGGGTGGGTGGAGGTTATGAGAGTAGAGTGCCGGTGCAGGTCAAAGGGGCTTCAGAGGAGATGAGTGTGTGAAGGTGCGTGTGCGTGTGCGTGTGCGTGTGTATGTGTATGTGTATGTGTATGTGTGTGTGTGTGTGTGTGTGTGTGTGTGTGTGTGTGTCTCTGTGGATGCGTTCTGTCAGTGGCTGTTTTTTAAATTGATTTCCAGCCTTTCAGGGTCGTGTTTGAAGATATCCTCTCCAGGTGTCCAGAGATATCCGGTTGACAAGAAGGAGGCAGGAATAACGGCCGAAAGAACTTTCATAACTTTATGACATCACAGCGTCACTGACCTTTGACCTTTTAGGTAAAAAAATGTAATCACTTCAGCATTTTACCCTGAAAGGATTGTGTGAAACTGGCCCAGAGACAAAATCACCTCCCTCCAAACATATTACCTGTGGTTATAAGTCCCGCCCCTTCCTCTTAACCTCGGCTTGGTTGCTTATTCCTCTGAAAACATTGATTTGATTTGTAGATGAAGCACATAAATCCTGCTGCATGAGCGCATGAACAAGTGAAGGTTTCATTCTACACTTGTGCTGCTGCTTGTTGCACATAAAGGCCTCAAACTATCACTGCATTGAAGAGACAATTCAAACACATAAAACACAGTAAATAGCTTATTTGTGCACATATTTTATCAGAAAGAATGTATTAAATATCTGCAAAATCAGTGCCCGAAGAAGGAAAACACTCGTGTCAGATTCCATTTGAAAACCCGAAGATCAAAATGTGAAATCAACACAAAGGTCTAAATAATCCAGCAAACACTTTGGGTATGTTTCATCTCTATGAGGAAACGTGGACGGATGCGTCTTCCTCTCCTGTAACGTCAAGAGAAAATAATAACAGCCCCTTTGATAAAAGAGCTCGACTGGATGAATCAGCTTTGATCTCTGCACGGCTTCACCTCTGCAGCCCGTCTCCGTCTGTGCAGATAAAAGGAGAGAGGCTGATTTTATAAGACGTGTTTTTGGACAGAACCTGCAGCTGCATGTCAGTTACAACAGGTATGAAACATCTGTACTCTGTCTCTCCTCCCTGCGCTGGTTCAACTCTGCCAAAGTATTAAAGGAAAAAGAAAAACTAATTCTACATCTAACAGACGCTGCTCTGAATCCTCTCTCCGCTCTCCCAGGCTGCTGAGGAAGAAGCGTTTCATCATCTGACATGATCAGCCGTAACATCACCTTAGGCTACCATCAGCTTCAATGTGGATCACCTGCCAGCAGGGAGCAGAGCAGGGCCGCACATGTGGACACCTCAGAGTGTAAGACACGCAGCTCCCCACCAGGTGGCAGTACAAGTCAGATATCACAGAGATGATCCTGGGTGCCAGTCAACACAGTTTCCTTTGCTGGCAGAGAGCCATATTTATATTAGGGACAAGTTATTCAGAGCTAATTGGCACCTGATGTTCACTTAATGAAGACAGAGACAGACAGAGAGGCCCGGGGAGAGCGACAGGGCAAATCTCCTGACATGACGGAGAAAAGACACCTCCTCCCAGTAATTAAGCATTTACACAGAAACCCCAAAGCATGTACAGATGCAACACACACACACACACACACACACACACACACACACACACTCTCAAAGCACTAATGAGCTCAACAAGCTGCTCTAATCAAAACATCATCAAGCAAATGAACAGCAGACGTCGTCAAAAGTCTTTTCTGTGATACTTTAATTATTTGACTAAGAAGTCAAAGTTTTTTTCCAGGTAACGTCAATAAAAGGTGAATTAATGGATAAAAAGTGCTGAACAGATTTTTCATAATTTAATTTTAATCATTAAGGACTCTTTAAGATTCACAATGTCTCTGTTCTCACTGTGGGGACATCACGTTGATATTTCACCGTGAGTTCAACCATTTACTTCCACTGAACCTGGCTGCACAAACACACATAGTGAGAGCAGACAAGATCCAGAAGCATCATGTGCACCTCACACTCAAAACCTATGTATACTATTTATGTACACAGTATCATGGAGATAAGACACAGGAGGTGATACAGGATATTCTCACTCCCTTGTCTCAAACAGAGCTGCTTGATCAGTGGCCCAACTCTTTAAGACGCCTAAAGAGGCGCCACGAATTTTGCGTTTTGCTTTCAAAGATTTTACAGCAAATGCAGCAGAACATGTTAAACATGTGAAAGAAGCATCGAGGAGAAGACGGAGACAAACTGAAACTTTAACGGACATCTGTCCAGGATGCACACGGGAAAGTTGAAGCTAAACTTGGACTGTTTATAATGTTAGCGCATTAGCTAGCTGCTAGCCTCGAAAGAGACTCAACCACTGGGTCCAAGATGTTCAGTTGAGTCGTGGGTTGTTTCTGATCACTTCATTGTGCTTTTTCCAACCTTGAGGACTCAGACTTGGACTCGGATTCTTCTTAAGTGACTTGGACTCAGACTTGAACTTGGACTTGAACACTGGGGATTCAAGACTCGACTCGGACTCGAGGTTTGGTGACGGGACTTCAACTGCCATCTAGCATCAGTTTAAGCACCAAAATGATCGGTGAAGTTTAAGAAAACATCGTGTAATGTAGCTCATGTAAATATTTTACATTACAAATGTGCACTTTGTTTCACGCAGGAAGTGAACCCAAGTCTCCTGCTAAGTCTTTTTGACCCTTCCATCTCCCCAAGCATCCAACCTGAGCAGTATTTCACTGACAGTATGAGTTACTTCGAGGGCAGGTCAAACACTAAGCTCGCGGACAGCGTTGAGACGTTAGAGGGGAACCTACAGCCTCACATTCAAAACACATTATCACATGGATTTTTTAAATCAAAGTACAAAATCGCTCCTCAGCAAAACAGTAAGATATTGATACAACTGCCCAGTGAATCACGTCTGAGTTGAGACATCTTGCCAGTAACTACACAGCCTATATACAGGAAGAATTCATGTTACTGTGGCCCTCATCATGGATCCAATCTGATCATTCCTCCACAGATGTGTCAGCAGACGCGCTGCTGCTGAACACAGATCAGCTGTGACTGCAGCAGAATATGTTTCCAAACTCTCTCAGTGTTTCTGCCTGCAGTGTGAATCAGCGGCCTTAACTGACTCTGTGGTTCATTAGTATAAAGGTTTATGAAAAGGCTTCATTAAAATTGCATTCAGCGTTTCAGAGCCTGTAATGAAAGTTAGTGCGAGTGTCAGAACCTCTCCCGTTAACCAAACGCAGCCGCCGCTGAGCTGCTCGAGATTCAGACATCATGTGGGCTGAATGCTGGAGACTATTATTGAAACACAGATAGCTCTGTTCTGAACTGTTAGCAGATCTTACATGCTCATAAAGTAGCAGGAATTATATTTGGTCTTTGTTTGAATTAAACTAAATCAGCCTCTGTTTGTTTGCATTTTCCAACAGGGTTCTGCTGGTTTGGTTTAAGATACTTCATGCCTCTTGGGTTGCCAGTTTGGGTGACAGGTGGCTGCTGCTAGCTGATTGCTACCAACCTCTGGGAGGTTTGATATTTATTCTAGTATTATATGTCAGCACTATGTCGCAGGTATGTGCATCTGTGCCTACCTTGTCATAGTACAATGATTAAATTGCGGCGGTCCTTGCTGGGAGTCAGGACTGTTGAAATTGTGTTGAAAAAAGGGTGAAATCATGTCTGACCGTCTGAGACGTAATTTCAACCATTTTTTAACCCGGCTAAAATATGGTTACAACATCACCGTGTCAGAAACACATTTTGTTTTATAAGTTTGATAACGTGTTCATTTCGGCGTTTAAAGTGAGACAAAGTGATGATTACAGCTGCATTTGCAAGTTGCAAAGTAGCTGCAAGTAGTTTTCTTCTACACAAAGACGTATTTTCAATGCGTTTTATTTTTCATACAGAAATCAAAAACACAGCGCTTTCTGGGCTGTGTGATGTTAACAAGAAGGTTCAGAGGCATCGTGAAAGGAGTTTGAAACATTCCCCACAGAAGAAGAAGAAAGAAGACTGAGCATGTGCAGCTCCGACTGTGAAGGCAGAACGAGCCCTGGATGCTGACGTAGTTCATGAATACCTCACGGGAAGACGATGAGTGCTGGACTTGAATGCAGCTCTTGTGATCGAATCGAATCGAACTGCACTCGTGTTTGCAATGTTTCTGTTGGTGACTGTGATGCACTGCTCACTTGTACAATTGTTCATTTTAGCTGCTAAATATATGAGATGTGACGTGAAAGTCACAAGACACGTCGATTTCCTGTTGATATCTGGTCCGAATATAAACATTTCATCAATGGCTTCAAATAGTTTTGAGTCTTTTCAACAGGAAAATGCTCACTGGGTTCCATCACGTGCACATCCAGCGATTATGCTTCCTGTCTGTTTATGAACTTGTAAAAGGCCAAATTTATCTCAATTCCATCTTCAAGTCCAAGGGGGTGAATACTCATGCAAAGCACTGTTTCTAAACCTTGAAATGACTTTCATCTACGTCCACACTGCAAAAGAACCCTGACTGATTCATGTAGACTTCTCTCTTTCTCTCGATAATGCAGCATCACTCCCAGCACAGAGTTCCTCTTCCTGATCGTTCTGTCCAGTGGAACCTCTCTGCTAAAGGCCAGTGGAATCTCCCGTTCTCCTAAAATGTTTTACCTTTCAAAGTGAAATATCACTCTGACGTCCAGCGTGCACGATGCTGTGTTCATTAGTTCAGGGGTCTGAGTGGTAGCAGTCACTCCAGGTCCATCATCACCAATCCTCGCTCCTTCTCTTTCCTGTTCTAATTGCCCGAATAGTCGTACTGCTGCTGCCCATTAGTATCATATCCATTAGTCTGCCTTTCCTTCCCCCAGACCACCACTCCCTGTCTTTACTACACCTCTGAGACACACACGCGCTTATGGGCAGAGCGTAACACACAGACATGTGCAGGGGCCGACAAGTAGAAGCAACAACAGCCAGTATTTCTCTTCTTCAGTATGGTGTCCTTCCTCATGTCTAGCTCTTATTTAAATTCCTTCAGCCTTGAACTGTTCACACTTTTCCCAAACTGAAACAAGCATTCAGAGATTCCCTCAGCTCAGGGTAACGAGCTGATGTCGTGTTACTTACAAAATAAGATCACTGTGCAGAGTAGACTTTCTGTGATCTGTTTGCTGTTGTTTTTAACCAACTTTGGTAAAAACATTTTCACCTCTAGTCCAAGTTCATGAACGCGTCATCATGTAAATGACTGTATATAAAGATGGATGCCGACTCCTCTCGTAGAAAAGTGAAGCCATAATCCCCCCGGAGCGGGCGCTGCCATCTTGCTCACCTGTATCCAGAATGTGAACAGCAGAACAGCTTCTTGTGTCGGTTTGAAGCAGATATTCATGCTGATGGAAAGTTCAGTGACTGTAGTGTTAGTGTTAGTTACGTCTCCTCTCGCCGTTCCTCCTCTACTCTGCTACTCGGGAACAGAACGCTGCAGGAGCCCTGTTTGTCAACAGAGCTGTCAATCACGAGGCCACACCCCCTTTTTATAGCATCAAATAACTAATTAGAAATAAACTTGTCAGAAAAATGAACACTTTATAAATCAGCCTGATAAGAACTAACTATAATGACAGAAACCATGTTTGAGAAAAATGTATTTGAAGTGTATTTGGATTTTATAGTTTGACTCATGTCCCATCTGTTAACATGGAGGAGGCGGGCTTTATGAGCTATACTGCAGCCAGTCAGCAGGGAGCGACAGAGAGGGTTTGGAGCTGTCATATCGGCCTTCTTTGTATACAGGATATTGTTAAAACAGGCAGTCTTTGTTTGTTTTGAAACAGATCATAAACCCACATTTCAAATTGTATATATTATTATTTCTGCAAGTTGTCATTATTGTCGCCCCTAGCGACAGTTTTACACGATGCAACATTAAGTGAAACTTTCAAAATAAAGACGACAAGTCAAAGTTAATAAATGAGCAACATCCCTTTAAACTTACAAAATAAGGCCTGCTGACAAACATTTGTTGTGAGACGTTTTGGACGTACACGATCAGTAACATGTGATTAAAGTAAATTAACAGGAGCAGTCTGGTTAGGGTTAGGAACCACATCTACTTTGTAATGTATGTTGCTCGAGGAAAACCTTCAGCGTTATATTTTGAAGCGTTGACCCAACTGACCAGCTGTCGTATTTGACAAGTTTGGAGTGAGAACAGGCTGATGGAAACATCATCTAAAGATTTGGACGCAGCTTCTCTCACTGTCTGTTGGTCTGGTGTGGGCAGGATAATAATGGGTCACACGATGATGATGAGGAGAGATCAGGGACTGGACAGACAGAAGTGTAGGAGGATCACAGCATCATTATTTCATAGTCTTAGGAGGCACATCCACATCAAGCTTCCCAACATGTCAACCAGTCAATCAGCATCAGCTCATTGGTACGTTTTAAACTTTCATACAGAGCCATGTTCCTGTCACTCACTGCTTTGGGGCAACAGAGCAGGTAGAAGTGTGAATGGATTACACCAAGTGAAAAAAAGGATTAAATATTAAACCTGCACTCCTTTGACCGGCCCAGTGTACTCAGCAAACTGATCCGAGGGAGGTCACGCCTTCAGGGGTCAGAGGTCGGGACACGGGATGAGAGCACAGACGAGGAAGTGGAGCCGAGGGACCCGCTCGTCCCCCCCGATCTCGACTCTCAGTCTGCAGCCTCGGGGCGAATTGCTGCAGCAGTTTCAGAAAACTGAAGTGCAGTCGGAGCTTCGGCCGTCAGTTGTCGCGGGTCAGGAGACGTCGTAATCGTAAGAGGTGTCAATCACAGGAGATTAAGGGAGTCACTTGAGTGGAGGTCTACTGGGATTCTCTGGAGTTGGGTTGTCTGAACCTGGGCTCAATGTACATGTGTGAACAAACATATGAGAAGATGCATGCAGACGGCACATTCTCCCCTGCGGCATGAAAGAAAGATGATGGTATGAATGATGTATTGTACTGTTACACACTACAAACACTCACACACACACATACAGAGAGGGTGCAGGGCACAAATTGGAGGACTATGATGGCTTCTGTGATCCGGTCAGTCTGCTGCAGAGAGGGAATGAAAAGGAGAGGATGGAAGAAGGACAGGTTGATTGACAGACTGGAGAACAATGTTAGACTTCTCTGATTTAAAAAAATGATTTCATCTCAATGTTTATCTCCTGTACCTCCTGTAATGAGTCAGAATAAAAAACTTATTTTAACTTACTTTTATTATGACGCTTTAATAAAGTTCATTGTGTGGATGTGTATGTCCACAAAGAGATTCATCAGCAATTTAGTTCATTCTAGTGTTAATATAAAAGGGGACTAAAAAGTCTAAGTCAGAAAAAACTAAATAGAAAAATAGATCCATCCTAAAGAAAGCAATGGGGTTCTGTCGACTGCAATAAATATCCTCACCACGACTGTCCTGTTGGAATCCCACAAGGCTCTATTCTTGGACCACTTTCATTATATCTTAATGACCAATCTACGGAAGCCCTAAGCGGACATGCATCCATAAACTTTATTTACTCCATTTTCATGTGATAACGAGTACTTTCAGTTATTTTTGAGAGATTCGACTTGTTTATCTCGAGATAACATCGCTGCACCACTGTAACATCAGATGATCGTAACTCATATCCTCAGAGCTGCAAAAGCAAACAAACATAGAAACAGGCTTAACTGACCTCATCAGTGTGGGCGATGGCAGCATGGCACGTCCTGCTCTGTTACACCACAGTGAACAGCCTGTTGTTCTGTTTTCTACATCGACAGAAAATTATCCCGTTATCATGAGAAAACCAGCTTTGCTATCTAACAAGATAAATAAGTCGAGATCTCGAGGACAAAAACGTAAAAAAAAAAAAGGATGGATGCATGTCTGCTTGGGGCTTCCGTACCTTATCTATCTAATGCTTGCGAAAACATCAATATTAGACTCTATGCAGATGATGCAGCAATTTTTTTTTACAGATGGAAAAGACATCGTTGACGCTTTTCTAAGTCATAAATCAGCAATTCAGGATTGGTTTGCTGAATCATGCGTTACACCCCACCCGAAGGCGACACTATGGAGCAGACAACAATCCACAGTTGACCCAACAAAATGACATGAAACACCTTAAAACACTGAAATCCATGGGATTTATTATTAGATGAAGATAAAACCAAATCATAAAACAAAGGCCAACAGAGGACCAAAATAACAAAATCCCTGGTTGAGATTCACAAACCACAGCAGTCCCCACTCCAGAAGTCTCTGTCTTCAGTTGTCAAGACTGGGGGTGAACCTGGTCGAGCAATCACCTGGGAAGAGCTGGGAAGACACCACATGATGGGAAAAGAGACAGACAGGTGCAGGGAACAGATACGGCCATAACACACGTCTCTTACTGAATTCCATCCAACCAATTTGTATGACGTTTACCAAAACGGTAGAGGTGACAAGTTGTAAAGTGTTCCTTGGAGGGGAGGAGCTTGACATTGTAAGTGAGCTCAAGTGTATTGGTGTCATATTGGACATTAAACTTTAAATGTTGTGTTTTTTATACCTTCCTAAGGACGACAGATGTAATTTAGACATATTTACATCCTGTATTCAGTATCGTGCTTTGTCCATATGAAACATTCGAATAAACAAACAAAAGCTAAATCAACATACAGAAACATATCTTGCACTTTTGAGAGACAGAATATAAAACATTTGAAGCAGAGGTATCCTGACTTTAAGTCTCTGGTATGGACACAATAGATCTGTTTCTGTCAATTTCTACCCGTAGCTGTTTGGGAGAGTTACAGTGAAGGTGATCTGAACATACTGCGAAACTCCCTCAGCATATAAATAAACTGTAGATGGACAGAAAGACATGTTGGCAGGCGGTAAAAACAAACAGAAAGAGATAAACTGACAGCAGATGTACGAGCAGAGACAATCTGACATCCCTGTCAGTCTGCCCGCCAAACAGCCAGTACTTTAATGCCAGTGCCAAGCTGGCACAACAACAACATTCAGTGATTCTTGGCAGATTAAGTTCCCTTGAAACAACTTAACAGACTTTATCTTTAATGCAGGTTTTACATAACGGTCCTGGTATGATAATATCTTCTGTATTATGATTAAACCTGATGGAGCACCAGTTCAGACCAATGTGGAAAATATTGGTACAATACAGTGACTTAGTGAGTCACTTAAGTTACCAGATCAGGCTCCAGATAAATTTGCACTCAAAACATGAATCTGGGAAGCTGTGCCTTTCTTCCTTGGAAGCCAAACTTTGAGTCGGTTCTGCTCAGCTAGCTTGATGGTATGTGACCCCTATGCTGGCGCCCTGACACGACCATGCTACATGAAGCTAAGTGGCCATTTTGATCAGAGCCAACAGAGATAAGGATAACAGACAACCATCTTCAGTCATAAGTCACCATATTTGAATACTGGACAGCAGTCGCTTCATGCAACACCAGCTTCAAATTCACCATAGATTACTGATTACTGGGTTACTTTAAGAATGTATTACGATACAGTTATGACTTGCCTGTTGAAAAATGTAATCAGCCACCTAATCCGAGTATCACAATTATAAAATCATTGGTAAAATAATGGATTACTTCAACAAGAGAAAATAAAAATGAATAATTTCGTAATGTGCAATCTGTTTAAATGAATATGTTAAGTAATTCATGTTAAACATGCTGTTCACACTTCTTCACACTCAAACTTCAAGTAAACTCCAGGCCGGAGGCCGGGGCTTGTGTTTTTACACACACCATCCCGGACGCGGCGTCACCAGAGTCACATACTATTTTTCAGTAGAAGAAGACGACGACAGGTTAGCTAACATTTTTAACTGGAATTCTGTGCAGCCAACGTTAGCGGTTGGTCTTACCTGTAAATGTTTTTAAATTAGATGTCGAGTCCTCGGATAATTTACAGCTGGAATGCATAACCACACATTTCACCACAGGCCAAGGCAACCAGAGACTGTTGATGGCAACTTTGAGGAGCGGTGTTGTGAGACTCGTGTGTCGTGATGTGTCGTAACGTGTGTGCGCAGGTGCATGGTTTTATCAGAGACGGTCAGACGGACGGTTTAGACATGAGCACCAGATGTTATACAGTAGAGCACCTTTGGTTTTATATCGTCTTCATTTTAAAATGTATTTTAAAATTGTAATCCAGCTAGTTTTTAATAAATATATCTGTAATCTAATTACCTTTCTTTCCGCTGTAACTGCCTTCTTTTTAAATCCTAATTACAAAACGCTGTTACTTGTTTTCTGTCACTCCCCGAGCCTGTCGGTACTCTGGGCATTTTGTTTGACACTTTCCATAAAATAACTTTGATTAGAACTTTTTGTAAAAGCTTTTAACCTTATGTACTCAATCCCAACTTGTCGACTACAGCAGCTTTGTCTGTGGCCCTTTACTTCACAATATGAAGCTCTAGGTGCCCCGGCAGCATCAGCTTTGCTCGTGCAGGCCTCCATGGTGAAATTAGCAAGAACAACTGTGCAACGTCCTGTTAGACTTTTAAAGCAGACTGTTTGGGTGTTTTTGACTTGGACCCAATTGCATCTAAGTTTGACTCGAATATTTTAACTGATGAAAAGCTTCAGTTATACTGGTCACTGAAACCATATCATGATGTTTTACTTCACTGTATGTAGAGTGGAGTAATGTGACCACTGTTGGTTCTTCTCCACAGTAATGCTTCCTCTTCTTCAGAATGACCCTGCAGCACCCTGGAAGGTCCTCAACAAGGACTGCAAAGAAAGGACAGAGTTACTTTGAACACCACGATCCTAATTACCCAGCTTACCCTCTCCACTCCTGGCCCCGGGGCTGGCCCTTAACTCATCATTCACCTGCTGCCGGCATGAATGGCAGCAGAGAGAGACAAAGGGTTGGGGTTTATACATAACAGCTTGTTTGTCAAGTAACAGTTGCAGGACCAACACCTCCCACCTGCTCCCAGCCCAGCGTTTCAAAACAGAGAGGAGAAGCTCTTTATCTGTTACTTTATCATCTGATCTCAGAAAGTCCCTTTAACCACTCAGGTAAGACTTCATTTGTTTACATTTTGCCATTTGCATTGGCAGGTATGCAAATAATTAAATAAACCTACATTATGAATACTTACAGTAAGATACTGAGTGGAATTAACCACAGTGGGAACACTTCCAACTCTTCACACATGGCAGCTTGCTCAACGGCCCCTCGCTTCAAAATACGACACTCAGGGTACTTAGTTTTGCACATGCACCTTCAGCTCAACCTATCCAAGACTGAGCTCCTTGTCATCCCAGCCAGCCCCTCTATGCAGCCACAGATCAACATCCAGCTTGGACAAACTGAACTCATACCCTCTAAGTCTGCCCGGAACCTGGGCGTCACGACTGACGACCAGCTAACCTTTAAGGTTCACGTGGCCGCGATGGCTCAGATGTTAAATCTGTCCGGTGTTTTAGCTGCGTCTGACACACTGACTGACTGATCCTTTATGGCTTCTCTTTTGTGGATGCTTGTGGTTGTTTATCTCTTGTATTTGAATACATGTTTTTTAAATGGTGTTCTGAGTTTTTATTACTCTATTAGTTTCCGTAGTGTTGTGGTCATCACGTTCGCCTCACACGAGAGGTCCCCGGTTTGTAACCGGGTGGAAACAAAACTTCTTTCCCGAATTCCCCCCCCCCGGGGATCAATACAGGATTATCTTATCTTTTACTTTTTCTGGCCCTTTCTCGCCCCTGACCGGTACCTCATATTACAAACAAACTAAAACTACTAAAAACTAAACTGAAATTGGAAACAAAAAGTCAAAATGAAATAAAAAAGGTTATAACCTCGGTGTGACAGCAGTCCTTGTGTGTGCAGTGCTTCATGTTTACTGTCTGCGGTGTTTGGTGCCGGAGAGAGCGCACTCTCTGGTGTTTTTAACAATGTTCACATGTGACGATCCTCCCGTACGCAGCATCCAGGGCGCTCCTCATGGGGACAATCCGGAGATGTCCTCAGCGGGAAGAACAAGCTCAGAAGGATTGAAACTACCACCCATGGACGCTCCTACACCGACCACTTTTTTTCAGCGTCAACATTTTTATCATTCACCGGCAGCGTCATGACATGAATCCTTAACAGCGAAGACCCTCGTTTCGTTTAAGGCCGACAAAACACACCAGCGCAGGCCTGCTCAGCCTCTTTGAAATTGAATTTGGTCGTCTTTGTAATCACTTCTGTGTCTCTGCGTGAGATCAATACAGAGCACAGATCAAAACCAAACGATGAACTCTCAATGACAAACTAAGTGGTGTAAATTGATTGTTTGGCTGCAGTACCACTGTGTATGTAAATGTGTGTCTGTGTTTGTGCATTGCATGGATGTGTGTGTGTTCCTGTCTGTGGCTATGTGTGTGTGTGTGTGTGTGTGTGTGCCCCACAGGGAGTGTGTGCTCTGTGATCCAGGTAATGCAGAGCAGAGAGTGAACAAGAGAACAAACGAGGGGCGACCGCTCTTCATCCATCTTCTCTCTCTCTCGCTGACCTCGTTCATCTCGTCTTCACTTATTGATCGATGATGTGACGCTGTGTTGTGTTTGCAGGCGCGTTGTGACAACCTGGTGACAAGCCTCCACAGGGGACACGGTGGGGGGAGAGAGAGAGAGAGAGAGAGAGAGAGAGAGAGAGAGAGAGAGAGAGAGAGAGAGAGAGAGTCCCACTGCATGTACAGAGAGAGGGAGAGAGAGATAAGTGCAGATCCTCAGGGCCTGGCCACAAAAGCAATTTAAGAAGAAAACTGCATTTCAGTGGAATCACAATCAATGCTTTTTTTACTTCATACTTTATTGTCTGCCTTTTGCAGAAAGAAGAAGTAGCAGGAAAGCATCCATAACCTCTGCACGACCCAAGAGAAGCGGTCAGCTTCTGCTCATTTGTATGATCTCTGATAGCTCATTAAAACCACTTCTGAGGAGGATTTCTTCTTGTTATTAAAGGCAAAAGTGTTCTCTGGAGTGATGATTATTTTGTCAATGTGTAAGGAAAACATAAATTCATGTAAACCAGACATGAATCCACATTTTTGGCTCATTGGATCCAGACTACAAACCCATTATTCATCCCATCTTGAAGGCGTTTCAGAGTCTTTAGCTCACAATCAGTGCAGACATTTCCCTATCGGCCGGTCAATAGTGGTCGCATGCAATCTGCAGCGCACATTTTAGCATGTGGCTTCCTTATTGGCATTCCCCTCAAAAGCAGCATGGGATTATGGGTGTTGACACTCAGAGGGGTCAGCTATTAGTCTGATAATTAGTAACACTGCACTGATTCAAATGATCCATCATGGCCGGGCCGTGCAGATGAAGTCAGTGATTTATCATCATGTGGGATGTCTGAAGCACAACTGTGGGCTGAGGACACTAAAGAGACTCTGCTGGTGGACAGTATATCGGCCGGTGCTCGGATCCTGACGTGAGGGAAAATCACTGAAAGAACATAAACATTAATGCCAAACAGAAAATTAAATCCTATAAATACACATTCTCATTCATACATTCACACTCTTGTCAAACATGGCAGCATAGACATTAGACAATGGCCCTGAGCTTCAAAGCAGGATGGTCGAGGTTCCTTCTGGAATCAGTTTCAGGGCTCCGCGGGAAAGTTAGCAAGAATAAAAGTTACATTTGGTTAGATTTCCAAAAATGAAGCAGTCAAGTTGTGCTAATTCAAGTAGTAATCTGGAAGATTTTCATGTAAATAAATGTCAATAGTGACTGAGCTTATGGCCCACTGGTGAAAGCCTTTGCATTTGCAGAATTGTGGGTGTCTGGCACAAGCGGCGCCCAGTTAGAGACGCGTTTCCCATCAGCGGGCAGTGGTTGGTCTGCCAGAGAGGGTAGGAGGAGCTAAGCAGCTGCTTTTCCGGTCTCTGCAAGTGTTGCGAGTAAACAGTAATCTACTATGGCTGAACAAACGAAGAAAAGATGGATGACTACAGATACAACTTCAACAAGAAGTGAAAATCCAAAGAAGAAGAAACAAACTCGACGCTCAGATGAAGCAAACAGTCTGAAAAGGAAAGCGACCGTCAGCCAGGAAAATCAAGAGTTACAACCGGAGCCGACCGTGGACGTCACACATGCAGCACTGTGTGGATATCTGGGAAGTGTGCTCCTGCAATAACCGTTTATGGCCACAGGTGCCGCCAAAGAGAACGAAACAGAGATCTTTGAGATTATTACTTTAATAAGCATCATCTTGTTGTACCTCTTTGCTGATCTTGTCCTGTACACGTGAATGTGCTGCTTTCTTTCATCATTTAAACATAGAACATATTCCTTGTTGTTAGACGGCGTTTATTCCTGAACAGATTTTTCTGTTTTAACAGAGCGAAATAAAAGTTAATCATTGAGCGTCACACACCGTTTGGAGTAGTTCCTGCGGAGCAAACGGCTGTGAGGATTCAGCGGGTCAGCTGTTTTACAGACGGCGACAGACACGGAGCAGAGCGTGTTGGGTCAATAGTGATGATAGCAGCAGGCAGGTTTGTCTGAGAGGACCGAGACAGATGTGACTGCTGCTATAGATCCACGCTGCATTATCTGCCAGGCCTCAGGCCAAACGACAGCCACTCAGGACACAAGAGGAAGTGCAGGTACACACACACACACACACACACACACACACACAAAGGAACATCTATTTAGTAGCAAGCAATTATTGATTTCTTCTTGAGTTAAAACATCCCTTACAGACATTACAGGTACAGTATGAAGACATTTGTAGGAAGAGGACGATGATATCGGGTAAAAGGGAAACTATAGATACTAAACTGAGGATAACGACTTTTTGAATCTCCCGCCAGCTCAGCACACCCAGGTCACCAGATACACCTGAAAGTGACACACACACACACACGCCCAGAAAACAAAAGTCAGACCTGCTAACAATGAGTAACGCCACGCGCCGCACAAAGCCGAGGGGACACCAGAGGAGTGTGTCGGTTTGAGCTGCCGTGATCCTTTTTGTTGTCGCAAACAATGTCAGACACAAAGAGTAAAGGATTTATCTTCTGAAGATCCATCCACACCTGTGACAAGAAGGTAAACCTGTTCAAATTCAAAGACGTGAAGTGATTTGACCGACAGGAGTCAACGGAAAAACTGCTGGATTGGAGTTACCATAACCCGACAACAAAGGACCGTCCAGGAAGGACCATGGCTACACTTAGAAGACTAAAAAAATCTTATAAAGTAACTAATACGAAAACCACAGATAGATGTTTTAATAGTTCTCCATTTGTATAACGCATGAATATTATGAATTTTATTTAGTCTGCAGCAATTAATACGTCATTTTTAGCGCTTTTGGAGCTGTTTTGGTGCTGTGTAGTTTGAAAATCCAGACTGAAATGCTTTCAAAATGCTGGAATACTTTTTGATTAAAATTTTTAAATATGGATCCTGTGCTTTAATCGAATACAATCTTTAGCTGTTCTTTTTTTATGGCAGATCACAAGTAAAAAGTGTCACTTGGAAACTTTTAGCTACTTTATTTATATTCTTTGTGTTTTTTCTTTTCACAAAAAGCAGGGAAAATATACACATACAAATGTTAACCCTGCATTTTTTCCTGATATAATGAAAGTTTAATTTCACATCACTGTCATGTCCATTGTCATCCGACAGCTTCTGAATCTTTCTGCTTGGATAAATCTGAACAGATGACGAGTGAAAGCCGAATCAATAACCAAAAGAAAATCCAATTATTCCTCCAGTTAGACGAGAACTAATTAAGTTCCTGTGATGGTAACTTTGTGTGTTTGTGCAGTGAAGCGAGCGCTAAGAGGTCCAGACATGAGCGTATGGTAACATGGCCGACCTCGGGCGCTGTAACACTTGTAGAGCAGCGCGCTGGCCTGCAGGTCCCATTGTTCTGCTCCCAGCAGCCTCAGCGGGGACCGGGCTGCAAGGGTCAAAGGTCGATTTTAAAAAACGGGGACATGGTTTTCCAGATGACTGCTGATTAAACACCCCCCCCCCCCCTGCTTATTTCCTGCTCCAGCTGACCTCACAGGGCTTGACAGGACGTTTTTTAACATGTCTGCATAATTCTCAGAATGTAAAATAAAAAGTAAACCATCGTCTCGTTTTGGTTTCTTGTGAATGAAAATGAAAATAAACTCTTACTTGCTATTTTTGGATACTGTCACGGCAACAATGACATCCATCCTTATGTCGTGCCTGGAGGAAGAGCTGAGGGGGGTCAGAGGAGGAGGAGAGAGGAGTTATATGACAGCATCTATAAAACAAAGTCATCATCAACCCCCCTCCTCCCCCTTTACTCTCCCTCCCTCCTCACCCCTCAGGGCGCTCTGGATCTCCCCCTCCCATCCTCTTTCTTTCTCTTAATCCCCCCTCTGATCTTTGAGCTCCATGTGGATACTGTTTAATCCTCTGTCTGATGCTCTTTTAGCCTCTCTGAGTCGTGATTACCATCAGCCAATGAATGCTCTGGAATTTGCCTCTAAATCTTAAGTGACAAAAACAAACACCAGGTTAGCTGACGGGTAAATCAAACATGTTGTAACAAAGATGAATTTTTCAGCCTTTTCCAACAGGTTTTAGATGGTGCTACATTTACAGTGCAAAGCTGCAGCTAGCTTAGCAACAACAAAAGGCAGAGGGGTGTGTTCCAGCTCACACCACTAAAATGTTCCTGTGAAACCGTTGATTTTTCTCTGCAGTGATTTTTAATATCCGTTTATTTTCCGGCTGAAAATCTGTGAGCTGTTTGGTGGAGTTAAACACAGCCATCAGCTGAGAGGCATAGATGGTATATTCACAATATATTTCTCAGGCTGTATTTCTATTTTGAAAATCACAAAAGGTAATAAAATACAGCTCGGAAATGTTTTTCTCTGGTTTATAGGTTTGTGTGTGTAAAATTAACTTGTTTTATTGTAAACATTTCTCCTACTTCCAAATCAAATATTCTCATTGACGTCTTTTATTTGCAGAAAATGACGACTGGTTAAGAAAACCAAAAGATGCAACAAAGATGTTTTTCAGAGCTCGAATAATGCAACGAAAACAAGTTCATGTTCATGTTGAAACAACAGAATATTAATGTTTTAACACTTTATTGATGCATGTACGATGCACAGAGGTTACAACGAACCGCAATGCAAGGATACACAACATCAAGTATTCCTGAGAACTGCAGAAAGAACATGATGTCACCGAGCCACACCTGGCCAGGAGCAATAAAGCGTTCATGTCGGACATGGCGGTGTTAGGAGGGAGCGGGGCTCTAGACACACTAAGAATTATTAGCAAAGGGCAGCCATCAATCCTGACATTTAACCCCTCCGATATAGTTCTGAAAATAGCTGACCAAAACTTATTGACCTTCGAGCAAGACCAGACCAGAACACAGAAGGGTTGCAGGGCCGGTGGCGCAGCGGGGGACAGTTTGAGCTCGAGTTCGGACTCCCATTTAGCCTCTTGGAAACAGAGACACAACCCACGGACATGGAGCTACTATAGATGTTGGAGATTGGAATAACCTGGTTTATAATCTCAGCTCTCATGCATCTCTGCATGCTCTCCTCCAGCCTGTCACAGTGCTGCTGGGTGACGTTAGGCCGCTCTCGGAGCAGCTCGACTTTGTTCGACGGCATGTGACCGTCCATTCTCCTCTTGATCACGTTCAAGAGGTTTTAATGGGGTTCACATCTGGATTGGGCGGCCGTGACATGCAGAGAGAGATGCGGATTTAAGGAACACTTGGAGAGGTCTCTTTTTTCCAGAGCTGTGCAAACATTTATATAATGAGATTTAATAAAGTGCTTTTAATGAAATAACATTCATTAAAGCAGAACAAGCAAAAACTGAATAAAAACAAAAAAATCTAATAAAAAAATCTATAATAAAACATTTAAAGAGACAGTAGCGTGAATTCATACCTGTGTCATTGCCGTTATGTTTTCTGTATCATTCAACCAGATACTGGAATAGCTCAATTTTCAATCACTGCAAAAGCAAAAATGCTAACAAATTAGCATTAAATAATTGATTGCTAGTTAGCAGTTAGTGAGCTACAAGTCTAAAATTCACATGATAGTTGTTTTATACTAAAGAATCTCGTCCTGTGTCGATGACAGAAGTAAAATGTGTGACGCCCCTCTGGCCAACAAAAATCCCAGTGCTCCTCAGGCCCCGCCCACTGAGGTCAAAATAAGCCAATGGGATCATCCCTACTCTCCAGACACATTAATCTAACTAACGCTGTGATCGGCCACATAAAGACCCAGACAGAGGACAGTGTTGTGGCCTGTGGAATGGCCTGTTGAATGTGAGAATGTGTAATGAACAAGAAGCATTCATTATAGATCACACACATCATTTATTCATCCGTCTGCTCCGTCAGTCTGTCTGTAAACACGCCTGTGATCTACTGTGTGTGTGCGTGTGTGTGTGTGTGTGTGTGTGCTGCTATGTGCCGGCTTTGATCGTCCATGTTGTGTGTCAATATGTCTGCATGTCTGGGTCACCTGTTCGTGTTCGTCAAAGGTGATCTTGTATGAACTTTAGCACTGAGAAGCGTGTGTTGTTATGACGTTTAAAAACACTTGAATCCGGCCTCCGATGCAGACCTCCATGAACACCGCCCCATCTTAATCGGTAGGTCTGTACCTCTGCGTGCTCCCCGCTCCGTCAGTGTTTCTATCCCAGCTCTCTCTGCTCTTAATGGCCTCTGAAATGCTGATCAACAAAACGCATTAATGCTCCTGTGAGTGAGACAGCTTGATGAGTGCCGAGTGCAGATGATTTATGGATCAAATCTGAGGGAGTCTCTCTGTGAGACGGCAGGATGGTAATTTGTTGTGTTTTGACATGATCAGACATCAATATGGTGCATTATGAGCGTGCACTTCATTCAGCCAAACAAGCCAGAGCACATGAAGAACATCTCATGCCAGCACAGAGCAGAGTCAGGATGAGGCCTGTGAACTGAACCCGATACTGTTGCTGTTAGCATAGCCAGGAGTGTGAGGGTGTGTGTGAATGGCTTCGTCTGGATCCCGATGAGCACGTCGGCACCTCGCATGGCAGCCATCAAAAGGGGAATGTCTGGATGCAGTCCGATTCCCTTACGGAGGCTTCCAGGGAAGGAAGGCGGTTCATTTCCCTTCTCCTGGATTCTTCATCACAGTCACCGACAGCGTGTTGGTCTGAGAGCTGCAGGGTTGTTTAGTTGTCCATGCTGATGCACCTGTGGGGCAGAAACACGCAGATAGTTAGACATTGAGAGTCCTCACATGTTACCCACTGTTTTACCTGAAGAATAAAATAGAGTTGAGTGATGTGTGAAATGTGAGAGAGCCACACATGACGACAGATACTGATCGATTGAACAGTTTAGTTCCTGTAGCGTGGAGAGCAACGATCTGACCCAAACAGCACACCACACACTAACATATTCATTCACCAACAACCAGAGAGTCCGACTGTCACAGCTGGAAGTCTCACTAAATCTCTGGCGGTCAAACGAGACTTTAGAGTAAACAAACATGGCGGACGACGGGCAGGAAGAAATGGTCATGATGGTTTTTGGACTTTTTACTGAAAATTCAGGAAGAAAAAAGAACAAACTGTGGATGAAGTGGTGGAGACGGCGTGAACACGGGCTGTACATGTTACTTTATGCTGCACGTTAGCTTTCGTCGCCATGGCTGCGGTTGTTGTGCTTCCTGCTTCAGTCAGCTCACTTCCTGATTGGCTATTGTTTGGTTCCACATGACGGCTGTCCACAACAGGAGACCAGATTGTAAATATTGAACATGTTTAATATTTGAAATCGGTGCGGCCACGACGTTCCTCTGAGCAGATCGGGGGAAGTAAAATCACTCCTAACATCCGTCAGACCACAGGAACATCTGGAGAGATCCTCTTTACAACCATCAAACAAGCAGGACTTTAGTCAGCAGCAAAACAACAACCTTTGTCAGTTCTGCTTCCTAAAAGTGAGACTCTGACATTTTGGAGAACTTTTTGTTTCCCCTTTTGTCCAGAGTTAGATGAGAAAAATACCACTCATATATCTGTCTGGATATGAGGCTACTTTCAGGCTAGCTTAGCTTAAAAACCACAAACAGAACGTCAACATGCATAGCTTTAGAAAAAGGTAATAAAATCCACTTCCAAAAATCATAAATGTCCCTTATTAACATGTTTCTGTTGAACGTTTAAAGTGTGAAATGGTCACCATCCGTCCCTGACTTCCTCCACACAAAGACAGCCCTGTTAATATCAGTCTGATGCTTCTTGATTCACACAGTTAGTGGAAGTTCTTGTCAGGTGAATATTAACATAGATTGTAAAAGTATTCAACAACAAGACTACTGGAAATAAACGTGTTGAACCTGGTAACAGCAGGTTATGATGTAGGACAGTCGTACCTTAAAGCTCAGAGAGGCAGGCGAAGGACAGGTGAATGACGGGGCTTGATGAGCGCAAAGAGCGGATGTTACTCGAGCCTCTAAGATGGGAGGGTAATCTGCTGTGTTTTGGCATGTGAGATATCAATATGGTGCATTATGCTCCTGCACTTCATTTCATCCTGATACACGAGGGAATAAAGAGCAGAAACCGCTGAGAGTGCGTGAAGGTTTGACGAACCGGCTCGTAAGCAGACTGATTTATCTGAATCCTTGTTTTTCTTTGCTGGAAGAAAAAATGGTTTTACTGAAGAAAGTTCTCACGGGACATTCGCTACAGATTTACTCAGGACGTTTGTTGTAATGCACCGACAGAGAGACTCAAGGACTTTTGTGTACAGCACAAACTGAAACCATAGCTCGTCTTGCAACTTAAAATCTGTATATCCTGTAAATATGTAGTCGATGAATTCTTCCTCCCTCCACCATGCTAAGAACATCTCCAGGTCTATAATTTAAGACATACACGCTGTCCTGGCTTCAGAATCAGCCCTGGCACAAGTGTTGCATTCATGGGCAGCAGCTGTCGGTGACAACAACTAGTTGTATGTCACCACAGAGTAACAGGATCGCGTTCAGAGCTGATCCCTCGGCCCATGTGCCATATGCTCTCCCATGGCTCCAGGTAAAGCTTAACCAGAGAGGCTGCTGGATGTGGTGCAGGTTCTTGTTACCAAAGAGCCACGTTTACCCCAGAAAGTTTGTCCTGGTGTGGTTAAGGAAAAGACTTTAAAGGTCGTCTAGGCGTTCTTGATAATACTCCAAATGCTTGTTCGTCCATTAGGACTTGTCAAAGTTGTGAAGTTAAATTCTACCAGGTTACTTTGGAGGATTAAACTTCACATTGTACAGGGCTCGAGGCCGAAGGCAAGCAAGGGAAGTTACCTGGTGAGCTCGGCAAACTAACGGGATGGTCTTGAAGCCCCAGACAACTTCTAGAATATTTCAACACAGTCCTCCTCTGACATTTTCCAGAGTGGCCCTTTTACACATGTCCCGTGTTGGTCCCTTGCCATTCTCCGCGACTGGCCAACATCGCTCCTATTCACAGACTTCCTGCTGTTGGCGTCTTGTAAATGATCCTTCTTCCTCAACCGTGGGTGTTGTTAATCATCCTGTAATGTGTTGCTCTTCTGGTTTTACACCGGTCACATGACCGTCTTCACCCCGCCCACTCGCGCACCGTGAATGTTCCTGACTATTACCTGCTGCGTTCCCACATCGGCTCACCCCGACTTCTTGCAGACACTTTACCAGGACGCTGTTTGCGTTCACACGTGCAGCCCACCCAGACAATGTGGGGAAACGTTTATTTAACTCCCAATCATTAAATAGCCCTCAGACACACTTTCACACTCTTCAAAGATAACCAGACTTCACGTAACGGCCCAAACGGTTTCCATAAGAAGAAACTGGCTGCAAATTCAGAAACACGTGCAAAAGTCCAAAACGAATGTAACGACAGAAACGAGCTGCAAATGAAAAACAAAAACTGAAACAATGTAATGTACAATATCAGTCTGTTGTACCCCTGGTGTTAGGAAACCTCTAATTACATTATATATTGCTTTAATGTACTCTGGGCCTGTACAACTTGCACCTGCACCACCTGCTGTTTTTATGGAGGCTGACAGACGTTATCACCAAGATCATCCTCATATTTAACTTTCAGTATTACATTTCACTTGATTTATGCTACAGGTGCATTTTAAATGAAGCATTAAAGATGTGGGCCCAAACACGCTTCAGGAAAATAAGAATGCACACCTTACATGTGATGTAATCATCTGCACCGAGACACTGAGAGGCGGTAAAGCTGTCAAACACACAATCAATACCTTCCTCTGTGCAATGATGAGCCTTCCATTATCTCCACAACAACCCTCATCACCATAACAACCCATCAGCATCCCAGCTCCTCATCCAATCAATCAACTCCTCAATACTGTCATCTATTCAATTAATAATTCAGCCTTTGATTGGCAGATGAGGATCAATTAACCAATTAAGGCTGCGTTGCAGTGTCTTTCTCTGTAGAAGCCACGATGCTGGAGGTGCGTTTGATTGACAGGCCGCAGTGTAACCATCACACCTGTCACCTGAGGGCACAAACCGAAGGGTCCATCTGATCACAGTCCGTCTGCCCATCTGACATCTTGTATTCAGCCTAATGGTGAGTTTGTTTCTGTGGAGAGTCGACGAGTGACAGCGTTCGTAACAGTACGAGCAGCGATGCCCCGGGGGGGTAAAGGTGAACACTTCTTCATTCTCTTCTGACTGTCCGATAAAAGTTCAACTTGTGCCGACAAGTTGTGATGATGTTTCTTCAGTCTGTGTCAACAACAAGTACAAACGCCCACACGGAGCAGCCGTCTGCTCAAACTTCTACTTCAGGGTGAAGTTTCACATTAAATGATGAGTTTAAGTTTGATTTTATGTTTTACTGCAATAAAAGGAGACAAACGGAAGCTTGTTAGCATGACGCGAAAGATGAAGGGATCTCTGGGACGGGGACTAAACTACTTAGGACACACTCTCAGGATCGACACTCTAAAATGCAGGCGATGATCTCACACTACTTCACCTCAGCTTGCAGCTGTTTTAACTGAGTGTTGTCTTTTTAATTGTTTGTTAGAGTAATAATCTTGGGCCTTTTATGCTCTTATTGTGAGAGAGGACAGTGGACAGTGTCGGAAACAAGGATAGGGAAGGTGGGGATGACACGCAGCAAAGGGCCGAGGCAGGGAGTCGAACCCGGGGCCGCCGCGCTGAAGACTGTCGCCTCAGTGACGTGTGATTCAACCGCTGAGCCGCCGCCCCGTCTGAAGCGTTATTTCTACGGAGATTCTGCAGAAAAACAAGCTTTGCAAAAAGAAGCACTGCTGTGATTGTGCCGTCCCAGGGTGTGATTTTAGATTTCAGCAGAAGAGGCACGACTTCTGAAGACGTGTCTACAGCGAAGCCTACAAGAACCTAAAATCGTGGTTGACTGAATACAACAGGAAGTACTTCTATTCTGCACCTCGTGATTTATAACGTCTGATTGCAGGTGGAAGTGTTCCCTGGATGAGGAGAGGTGATGAAACAAAGTATCTTAGAAACAAAGTTATCCAGGATTTTGCAGAAACCTCCAAATGTCAGCGTTCATGTCTTCAGAGAAAGTTCACTTCACTTGGATGTGAGTGTCATCCTTCATCGCTCTTTCTCCTGACAGGCTCTTCCTCTTTCTCTGTTGTGACTCTTCACTCCTCCACGCCAGGTTTCCCTCCCTCTCTCTCTCTCTCCCTCCCTCTCTCTCTCTCTCTCTCTGTACCTTGCAGTGGATGTCATTAAATATTCACAGCTCCATTCTGGGCTAATTGTCCTCAACATGGCAGAGAGCAGTGGAATGAAATTAACCCATTAGCCAGGAGCTGCTTTCATCAGAGCAGCGGGCCCAGGAAGTGTGTGTGTGTGTGTGTGTGTGTGTGTGTGTGTGTGTGTGTGTGTGTGTGTGTGTGTGTGTGTGTGTGTGTGTGTGTGTGAGGCGCTTTCTGCTCTGACATTCACTCATGCAGGCGTGCAAGAACATGCAAATGTGTGCACACAAAACATGCAAAACAGATGCAACACTCTGGATTTTATGTTCCTAACATCCTTGTATTTCTGTCTTTAGCGTCCTTTCTTCCATGTTTTAACACAGACTGAAATAAAATATGTTTGGGGGTTACTACGGGGCAACAATAATACTTCAGGTTAAAGGGTTAAAATATAAATTCATAATATAATATAAAAATAAAACTTGAGTTATGCACCATACTCATGAAATTACTTCTTCTGCACCCTTCTTTCATTTTCGTCTCTCTTCCCATCCTTCCTCTCCTTCTCGGCGAGCCCCTCTCATCGCTCGGGTCAATAGCGCTCTATTGAACGTATTGACAGAGTAAAGTGGTCCCACTTAACAGCAGAGAGCGGCTCGCTCTCATGACGGTCTCCAGAGGCGAAGGACGAGCGAGGACAGGGAGAGAGAGACGAGGAGGAGGAATTAAAGCAGATTTTAAAGGGTTGAAAATGATCTTCAGTTTGTTTAGATCGTTTGAGTGAAAATCACATAAAAACATAAAGTAAGTGATGAATAAATACTTGAACACATCCTGTAGAATCAGATCAGGACACGTATAAGGTCAGCATTTATTAATAAGTCAAATATAACAGAAAAAATGACGACCTAAAGAGGCTGAATGAACGTCCCTCCCTCTGGGACTGAGCTGCAACCTGTCGGCTAATTAAGACGCCGCCTCGTTAGCGCCTCGTTAGCGCCTCGTTAGCGCTAATTCCTCCTCAGCTCCTCCTTTGTTTGTTCTCCTCTCTCTCTAAATCTCAGCCTCCAAAAACACCTCCTCCGTTTGTTTGTCTCCTCGTTCTTCTGTCGCGGTGCAGAAATTAAATTTGATAAACGAGTCGATCTTTAAATATTAATTATGTATTAATTACATTCGAAGGCAAAACAAACCTCGCTTAATGATTTATGAGGATCAGTCCCACTTTACTCCCCGTCTCACTGTCCAATGAGAATCAGCAGAGAGGAGGGAAATTAAAACAATGAAGCTAAATGTGATCAGAGGAGCGAGGAGTGTGTGTGTGTTTGTGTGTGTGTGTGTGTGTGTGTGTGTGTGTGTGTGTGTGTGTGTGTGTGTGTGTGTGTGTGTGTGTGTGTGTGTGTGTGTGTGTGTGTGAGTCTTTCAATCTTTAATGTGTTGACAGAAAGAAGAAAGCCATACGAGGTTAAATTTGTCCACACTTTCTTCATGTTTGACCTTTGACCTGCCTCCTCCTACATCTCAAATTACATCTCATGTGGAGGTCTGTGACCTTTGACCTCAGGATGACCTTGGGCTCTACAGAATCATAATATCATATATATCTTTTTGAGTTACATTTTGTCTCACAAAGTTGAGACAGTGATGTTCAGGTGGAGCGTACTGCTGGCCCACACATGATCTCTTCTACGCTGTGATGCCAACACGTTCCCCTCTCACTCTCTCAGCTGCCCTGGGCTTCAAATTATGACTTTCCAGCATCAGTTTTGCGCGTGCCGGGCTCGGAGGTGAAGTTAGCGATGATAAACGACGAACATTTGGTCAGACTTTCAGACGTGCAAACATGAGTAACACCTTTTTAACGGTGTGAAGCAGTAAGTTGTGATGTTCAGGAAAAAGATCATGTTTGGGCTTAAATGGATGTAAATGTAAGTATGTAGTAACTGCTATATGTTTGTTACATAACTTCCATCCATCCGTACATTATCTGTACGGCTTATCCTGTTCAGGGTCGCAGGGGGCTGGAGCCTATCTCTGCTGTCATTGGGCGAGAGTTTTTCAGACCCGGGAAGACCCGCTTATAGATGCTGATTGTCTCTTTTCCCATTGCCAGTGAAGTATCCTGCTGTCGGTCTCTTTCATCATCGCGAATGCGCAGGAGACAGGGTTAGTAACCAGTGCAGATGTTACGGTGGTTAGGTCTTTATTGTATCTGTTACTCGTTCGGTCTGTTTATCAAAGTCGGCGCCGACAAATTTGGAACGATGTTCGAGCGCTGCTCGGACGGAGACGGGCGGAATTTGTAGCTGAGATGACGAGGAGTCGCAGAAGTTACCGACGGAGCATAGCATCACTATCCTTTACTTCCTTTAAAATACACTACTACAGCATAAGAACACTAAACCACAAGTACATCTCTCTGCCTCTGTAAAAGTGATTAATTATCAGCACATTTTGCTTATTCAATGAAAATACACTCGTTGAAATGGAATATTTATGTGTAAGACAGGATCAGTGCATGCACACGCTTTAAAACATGAGAAAACATGAAAATGAGTCACTGATGCTCATTTACACACAACTGTCACAGAACTCTCTCTCTCTCTTACACACACTTATCATCTCCTGTTCCCCTGATAGCTGGCCGTCTTTGGGGCAACACACACTACCACACACACGCACGCACGCACACACACACCTTTTGTTTACTAAACCTTTGAAATATTTATTAGAGTTGGGAGTCTCACTGTGTGTGTGTGTGTGTGTGTGTTGTCTTAGGGTTTCTGAGGGATGCTGAGGTGAGGTGTCATATTTGCCTTCTCTCCTCCTCTCCTCTCTTTCTCTCCCCTCCTCTGCTCTCTCCTCCTCTCCTCTCCTCTCTTTCTCTCTCCTCCTCTCCTGTGTGAAATTCGACCTTGTTGTCGTGCAGGTTTAACCAAACAAACACTGACCGCTGCTGCGTCCTGTGTCGAGTGAGGAGGAGGAGGCCCAGCTCAGAAACCACAGTGCAGCGTCAGGTTCACACACACTCATTGTAAGTGTGTGTTTCCCTGTGAATGTGTTGCTGTGAAGTGTGTTTGCTCCAAAGAGACGCTTACCAAAAACTGATGGCTCTAGAGCGGTTACAGCTTTAGCTGGTAGCTGTGCACGCTGACCTGCAAAGTCACAACAGCCCTTAAATAAGAATGAGAGTGTGATCAAACCAAAAGTGAAGCATTTTCTTCTTGCTGCGCAATCAAATACGCACACTCTAGTTCATGCTTGGCGACATGAATGATGCAACCAACATTTTTTTCTTCTTTTATTTAGCAAGAAAAAATTCAAAAAAAGTCTACCAGCATTAAAATTCTCCTGATGTCCTAAAACAGCATCAGAAATGTACGGTGGCTGATAAGGGCAATCACCCTGCAACAGTTTCCAGTAGAAGAAACTCCAAATTCAGAAACAATGAAAATTCATAAATACATGCAAAAGTCTAAAACAATCGACAGCAACGCGCTGCAAATGGAAAATAAAACATGCTGCAAAAAACAACTGCAACAAATGCATTAACATCAAACGTGCTGCAAATACCTAAACAATGCAAATTAAAAAAAACACAAGCCACAGAAAAACGCTGCAGATCCAGGCCGGACGTTTGATGTTAATGCGTTTGTTTCGGCTTCTGCAGCACGTTCTTTTCATTTGGCTGTTTCTTCTCATAGAAACCGTGTGGGCCGCTGCAGCGCGAGTGTCGTGGTCGACCGCTGTAACAATGATCCATCCAAACTCTGCTTGTTTCTTCACATAAATCCAGACCTTTAACAAATCTGCACCATGATGTAGTCATGTCGCATCCTTTGACCTTTGCATTAAAACCACAGCCAAATCTCTCATCTCTTATATACCACAGCTGTAAGCCTGATTGCAGCCAACATGTGACTTGCTAAATACAGTTGAACTTCCACCGAGCCGAGCCTGACCTGACAAACAGGTCATCAAACTGGGCACTGTCAGCCTCAAGTGACACATTTCATCGTAGTAAAAGTTACTACAGTTTTTGTACAGAGATATCATCATCTTCTAAAAACATGCAAGTACCACTTTCTGATAATATAATAATGAGGGTTTTAAAGCTTAATGAATCATTTTACTTACTAACTTTATTAGGCAGTTAAAAACTACTTATAAGAAAGTGTAACCACAGATTCATGTCACCTCAACAGACGAGTGTTTAAGGGTTTCATGTGCTGTTAATGATCTCAAAAAGGGGAAGGATGACTTCAACATCGTAGGTCAGTTATCTGGGTTAAGAACCTGTAATGTTACCAAGCCAAGACACTGTTTAGCCCCGCCCACTGAAGGTTAATTCCTCCAATCAGATCTGTTCTGTCTCCAGCTCTGCCTCTGAAAACTGAGAGCAATTTTATATGGATTTTAATTTTATGTATTTTCTCCTGTTTGTGCATAGCACTCGATATGTGCCACTATGTGTGTGTGTGTGTGTGTGTGTGTGTGTGTGTGTGTGTGTGTGCGTGTGCCACCCAGAAGTGTGTGACAGCAGAAACCCCAGCTCCCCACAGCAGAGGCAGAAATTATCATACCGCAGCTGCAAGTAAATAAAACATTAAAGACGCACAAATTCGGAGAGAGGGAGAAATTTAAAGTGCTTAATACTTAATACACACTTTACTGTATGTTGTGCTGAATCAATATGTAATGAGGACTAACTGCCAGTCCGCTGATCCACTTTATCTCCTCCATAGTGAAGATATGAAGCGTGACAACTTATTGTTTCAAACAGCGCTCAGAGTCAGTGAGCAGACTGCAGCTTCACTGCAGGAAGAAACGACTTAATGCTTTTGTTTAAATACTTCAAACGGGAGGTCGGTGTGAAATACAGCTGTCACACAGCAACAGATCTGACAGACATTAAATCATGCATATGTACATATTTGTCCACTAACAGTGTCTTTTTTCTGTACAAGCCAACACAGTTCAGCGTTTTCATTGCTCAGCGTCCTTAGCGCAAAAACGCCATGTCACTTCTCCCTCACCAACCAATCAAAGTCAAGAAGGGGCGGGACTTCAGACATCAGCCTTGGCAACAACAAAGAAAGAGGAGAAACTCATCTTCCTGCCTTTCAGCTGGGCTGTGTCTGCATTTGGACAATGGATGGGCCGACCTTTTCAAAACGATCTCAGATTGGACCCTGTTGAGTCTGAGGATGCTTTCACACCTTTTGGACTTCACTCTGAAAGTCCGATTCGTTTGGACAGGTGAGAACACACAGTGGAACTCTGGTGGGGACCAAACAACCGAACCACGGTCCGCCAGAAAAGACGAGTCTCGGCCCGTTTCCAAATGAACCATGGTCCGCTTCGATTCAGTTGACAACATAATCAAACTTAAAGTAGGACCAAATACAGGAAGCAAACCAAAACACAGTGCATTGTGGGTTGTTAACAGATGCTGACACTTGCAGAGACAGACATGCAGCCAGGCAGCAGGATGAGTAGAGGACAGACGTGAGGGAGCGACGAGGAAATAGAAATATGGGCTGACCAAATTTGAATTTCACAAATGTTTGTGGAAACGCACAAAAACACGACGGTGTTCAAAGTGTTCAGTGAGAAACTAAAGGAGCTGATGGATCTGTGGAACGATGTCGGTTAAAAGTTAAAAGAAACCTCCCACAACAAAACGTTAAAGTCTGTGATTCTCTCTCTTTGTTTACTTCAGGGAGTTGACCCACGTGGAAATTCTGACCAATCAGAGAGCAGTTTCCTCGTGCAGCAAAACTTTTGGCTGCTAAAAGCTGCCGTGTGAACACAAACCAAACTCGAGGCAAAATGCAACTTTGTCAAACGTGGTCTTTGATTCGGACCAAACAAACAGACTTCAATGTGAACGCAGCCTGAAATAAGCCTTAAAATGGGCGTCGTCCAGACACACCTCTTGTACCAGTCAGTGACATTCTCCCAGCCTTTTCCTCGCGCGGTTTATCTCAGGCACCGAAGATCATTTTTCCAGGGTACAATTTCCTTTCCATCGTTTCTTTTGTAAAATGTCCTTGAATAAAAGAAAATATTAAGCACACAGAGCAACAATAAGCGCCGGTGAGAAGCGCTCGGAAATTGAGGTTGTGGGCGCTGCCACTGAAAAATGGCCATTAGTGGACACAGGGATAGAGTTTACCTGTGACCCATGGACCCTTCTGAGACATCCTATATTTTAAACACGCCACATTTTCAGCATCATTCACCGAATGCGTCCTAACTGTAACAGAATTTTTCTCGCCACTAACTTCTCGGCAAAGTTATAAAAAATGGGTACGATTCAGATTTAGCTAATTTTGCGAAAAGGCAGAAACAGCTACAAAGAAACTGAAGAAAGAAGATGAAAAGGCAGCACTGGGGTATGGTTATGTGGCTTGGTGTGTGTGTGTGTGTGTGTGTGTGTGTGTGTGTGTGTGTGTGGAGGGGGGTGTGAGATGAGGGGGGTCACAGCTAAGTAGATAGGTGACAGCAGTGAGAGCAGGAATTGTGAAACTGTAGCTGACCCCGAGCTGCTGACGGGGGCCCACACAGGACGAGAGAGAGACGGAGGAACAGGGAGGAGAGTCGGGGGGGAGGAGGGGTTGCAATGTCGCAGAGTAGGGGGGGGGGCTAATAGGGAGGGTAAGAGGGGCGATGGGACGTGAGAGAAGCCTGGGGGCAAACGCTGAGAGGGAGGGCGACGGGACCCTGCAGGGCGGCTGAATCGGCTCGAGGTGAGAAAGAGACTGAAAAAATGTTGGCAGCAGATTCTCCGGATTATGTTTACGTTGTCTTCTTGGGTTTTTTATTGATTTATTTACTTTCATTGTAAAGGACAATTTAAAATCAGACTTTCTTTTGATGCAATCAGAGCTTTGGGACGTGAGTTTGTATTTATTACCATCCTTTTAAAATCCAACATCAGGGATCTACTTTTTCTGCGTCTGAAGAAATGAAGAAACATGCATCTTTCTAGCCTTAAGACGCCTATATGGAAGTACACTAGAGTTTAGATATTACAGCACACAATAGCTGCAGTGAGGGCCTGTGGTGGTGGTTGGGTGGGGGGGGGTTCTCAACCGAGGATAATGGGAGCAGCCCAGGCAGCATATGGCCAGGCTGGGCTGCCTGCTGGTGCACCAGCTGTGGAACTGGTGGCTGAGATCACACAACCACTAAAGAACCCATCACCCCCTCCCTCCCTCACCCCACCCCGACCCCCATCTCCCTCCCTCCCTCACTGTCACTGTCTTCTCCCCCTCTCACGTGAGTTCCCTTCAGGGTACTTTAATCCCATGACTGTTAATAACAAAACAAAACAAACAATAATTAATAGAAAATGTGTTTTTTTTTACAGCACTGCTCCAAAGTTTTTAAGTCTACTCTAAAAAAACAGTTTACACTGAGAGTATGTATGTTGTGTAACTTATGTAGAAGAAGAAGTCGACCTTCCTGGCTGAAAGTCCCGTGTTTGTTTGACCCATCCACAGACCCCTGATCGCCACCGCAGGAACACTTTCACACTCTTTAATGTCACCAGACTTCAAGCACACCCAAATACTGAGGCAGAGGAAACGTCAAGAGGAGACTTTTGGGGCAAACCTACGATGTCATATTGTGGCGTGTCGGGCCGAGCTGCTGTGTGACGAGAAGCAAGTGAGAAAAGTCTGGAGGGTTTTACAACCGAGCACCAGGCAGGATGTCAGTGTTGAAATTTGGTCTGAACGTCTGAGACCGACAAGTTTCAACCGGTTACGACACCAACGTGTCGGAAACACATTTTTGTTTTATAATTTTGATAATTTGTTAATTTTAGCGTTGAAGGGGTGAAGTCCTTTCTGGGAGAGACCTTCGAGTACCCCGTGAGCGTTTTCTCTTTGAAAAGACGATTAAACGTTTATGTCTCAACCAGATTTCAGCAGGAAGTCTGCTTCTGTCGCGAGATTAATCACACATTCACTCACATATTAACAGTGATTTTCATGTCGCATCTCATAGATTTAGCAGCTAAAATGATTGTATAAGTGAGCGGTGCATCAGAATGGAAACATGACTGCAAACACCAGTGGAGTTTGATGAGATCTCACGAGAGCTGCGTTCAAGTCCCGCACTCGTCACCGTCGTCCTCCGAGGTCTCTTCAGACTCGTCTTCCTGTCAGGTATGGATCACCTCCGTCAGCATCCAGGGCTCGTTCTGCCATTACAGTCGGAGCTGCACAGCTGAAGTTCCTGCACATGCTCAGTCTTCTTTCTTCTTCTGTGGAGGATGTCTGCTCCCTTCACGATGTCTCTGAACCTTCTTGTTAACACACAGCCCGAGTGTTGGTGCTCGCTGGGCTTCCTGTCAGTATGTTTGAGGTTTTAAAAACAGCCTTTAAATCATCATTAGATTAGAATTATTGTCATTAAATTAGAAGATAATGTTGACTGAGAATATTGCTGACAAATGAAACCAACTTCCTCTCTTGTTGTGGGTAACTGGTGGGGTTGTGTCTGCAGAGTTATCACTCATGACCTCTGTGAAACCCCCGCCACAGATACAGTAGTGACGTAAGGATTACAGCCTAATGTCACAGAACCGACGATATCCTGTATGTCAGGACGAAGACCGTCTTTCACTGCACATATGAAGTCATGTGACAGACACACTCTTTCTCAGGCTGCTCCGATCCGCTCCCTCTGCTAACCTTTATTTAAACAACAGGCCGATCCCCTCCAGCCACCGCTCTGCGCGCTCGCACTCTCTCTCTCTCTGTGTCTCATGCCCCCAGGCAGCTCCTGATGCAGAGGGACAGGGGGTTGATGGGAGTCTGCGTGTGTGTGTGTGTGTGTGTGTGTGTGTGTGTGTGTGTGTGTGTGTGTGTGTGGGGCCGGTTAGAGAAAGATGACTCAAGAAGCGGGTGTGCCATTTAGCATAAAAGATCTCCCTTTCCTCCTTCCTTTTTTTACCTCCTTATTTCCTCTCCTTATGTACACTCCCTCCGTCCTCGATGTCTCCTTCCATCCTTCCATTTCCCCCAGTTATTCTCCTCTCTCTTCCTCCTTTCCTCCCATTCTTCCTTCCCTCCTCTCCTGTCTCCTTCCTGATCTTTTTTTGTCACGTCCCCCTCTCCTGTTTTCCTCCCCCCCCCCCCCACCTCCCCTCTGTGCTCCTTTATGTCTCTATGAGGAGCGATCAGAGCTCATGGTAAAGACGATGCAATATGGATGAGGCCGTCTCAGAGTCTCAAAGGCATCAAACAGGGAGCAGCGTTTCCCAGAAGGCCGAGCGACTGACTTCACATGCAGAAAACGCTTAGAGACGCTTTCCTCCGCTCGCTTTCATCCCTCTGTCGCTCCCCCCGTCGGCTCCTCTCTTCCTTTATATCTGGTCCTCTGTGTGCGCTTAGTGTGTGTTCGTCTGTCTTTGAACATGTGTGTGATACGTGAATCATGGCACGGCAGCCATATTGGAGGTCCAGCGCTCTTTTTTGGTTTTGTATGCCTTTATTTCAGAAAGAGGACAGTGGATAGAGCCGGAAATGGGGGGAGAGAGAGGGGACGACACGCGGCAAGGGGCCGAGGGCGGGAGTTGAACCCGGGGCCGCCGCATTGAAGACTATAGCGTCTTTATAAAGTCGCCGATTTAACCGCTGAGCCAAACCGGCGCCCCCAGCGCTCTCCCCCCCCAACCCTTTTGGGCCAATATCTAACTAAATCTCATCATGACATCACATGTTTCTAAACAATAGTTCTTTCTATGTTAACTTCCATCCATCCTTCCATCCATCCATCCATCCATCCTGCTTATCCTGTTCAGGGTCGTGGGGGGACTGGAGCCTATCCCAGCTGTCATTGGGCGAGAGACGGGGTTACACCTGGACAGGTCACCAGTCAATCACAGGGCTGACACAGAGACAGACAACCTTTCACACTCACATTCACACCTACAGGTACTTTTAGAGTCACCAGTGAACCTAACGAGCATGTCTTTGGACTGCGGGAGGAAGGGGGAGTACCCAGAAGGAAGCCACACATGCACGGAGAGAACATGCAGACTCCACACAGAAAGGCCCGTTACGTCTGAACCGGGATTCTTCAGCACCAGTGTCCGGTCGCACTTGAAGCTGTTTGTTGGCTCTTCCTGACTTCGTTCCCTCCTGTCTCGATCGTTGCTTGTGTTGTATTAACTCTCAGATGTACGTCGCTTTGGACAAAAGCGTCTGCTACATGAGATTGTAACATTGTGACATACACAGACCCCACAGTCCTCGATGCGGCAGCCTTCGACTCCCACCCTTGGCCCTTTGCCATGTGTCATCCCCTCTCTCTCTTCTCTTTTTACCAACTCTACCCACTGTCACTCTCCACCAACAAAGGCAGAAAGTCACCTGGGTAAATGTCCTGTGATCTTTTAGTCCTGCATCAGCCCCCAACTGACAACAAATTAATACTAAATTGATTTACATCACTTACGTTAAACTTGCAGGATGGCTCTGAGCGATCTTACTGTATGTTTCAGCAGGATAACGCGCCCTGCCACATTGCAGAAACATTCAGGAATGGTTTGAGGAGTACGACGACAAGTTCAAGGTGTTGACTTGGCCTCCACCTCGCAGCTTACAGGACTTAAAGGATCTGCTGCTCACGTCTCGGTGCCAGATACCTCAGCACACCTTCAGAGGTCGAGTGGAGTCCATGCCTCGACGGGTCAGGCGTGTTTTGGTGGCGAAAGGGGAGCTACACAATATTAGGCAGGTGGCCAGAACGTTATGATCGGTATGTATGAACAGTGAATGAGAACAGACAGCTCGGTGTCCTGCTAGCACTGCTAGCAAAGAGCTTCTCTGCCCGCTAAAGCAGAGCTAATGTGAGGTTTTTATTTGCAAAGTGATGAAAAGTTATACGGCACATTTCTTAGTGAAAAGGCAGAACATGGGGGGAGTTGGGGAAGCTGCAGAGGATTCATTCAGTTACTGAGCAGTGTGCACAAAATGCAAGTTAGCAAATAGCCGAGGTAATCCTGCTGAAATCACGCAGAGCAATGATAGGATATATCTCCTAGTGAATACTTCTATATAAATAAAGTGGGCTCCTTAAACGGTTTGCACATCTGTTGATTTCTGCCACAGCTCGTAAATAAGAAATCGCTCTTGTACAACTTAAATTAAGGTCAAGTAAAAACATAAAAAATGCATTTCCTCTTCAATGGAGGCTGTCAGGGCGCCGGCAGAGGTGATAGTTTATTCTGCAAGCAGGAGAATTATTTATGACGATGTTGCACTTCAAGGGGTCTGCCAATCAATAACATGTGGCCGTAATCACCCAGACAAAGTTGTAGAAGAACCCCTGCACACACACACACACACACACACACACACACACACACACACACACACACACACACACACACACAGAGCGACATCTCCCCATAGTCTCATGGAAATGCTAGCGAACAAGGGATAGCTATCATGGCAGCATCAAGTATTAATCATGTTTTAGAGACGGAGAGAGGGGAGGAAGGAATCCCCGTCCAACTGCACCGACCCACCAGAGACACTGAGACACCGAGGAGCCTCAATCCACCGTCCGACACAGACAGAGAGAGCAGCCAGTCTCTTATAACAGCACAAAGTGCACTGACTCACACAGTCATGACTGTAGATAATAAAAGAAGAGTGATGAAGCATTACTTGTACCTTTAAACAAGGCAGAAGTTGAAGATTCAACTGAGTTAGAGGTGATTCAAAAGGGATGTGGACGTGCCTGTAAACCTCAGATTAACAAGAAATAAATGTGTAAGAAATCTCCCATTTGAATAATTGAAAAATAGGTGAGCGTTTAATAATTCACTGCTACAAACGAGAGAGGAGGAGAGCGATGAATGTTTAAAACGCACACAGAGAATCTCCTCACTGCTGGCCTGCAGGATGGACACAAACATATACAGTATTCATGGTCTAAGATGTATGTACAGATGTTACACAACAACAGATTCCTCTGGCAGTCCCATAGTCGGAACATTATGACAATGTGACTTTGAGTACTATGAAAAGCGCTATACAAATAAAATGCATTATTATTATTATTATTATTATTACATCTTTGCAAAACCATTGTAACTATTTCTAAGATTCAGAGTGTTTTGTTCGTAACTTTGTACAGAGCTGGACTGTTTCATCCTGCTCCCAGGTCTTAATGCTAAGCTAAGCTAATTACCATCAGCTGGAATTTCAGTGGTTTCACTTGTAAGTATATTTTATGCCTGCAACATGAAAGGTAGTCAGTGGACGTCGTATACAAGTCAACAAAGTCATTTGGCGAGTTGGACGGGGGGATGGATTGGTCAAAAAAATATTGGACGTTGAAGAACATCTTACTGTGCGTTCACAGCAAGCGCAAATAAACACAAATCTGCGGCGAGATGCCACACAAAGTCAATGCAGTGCGAGTAGACGCAGATTTGCGTCACATGGTGTAGCGAAAGCCTATCTACATCGAGATTCTCCTGACTCTGTTGGTAACCATGGAGATAAGCCCCGCTTCCTTTCCTCCATTCCGGAGGTGAAGAGGTGAATATTCACTTTGCGTTCGGTGTGAACACACAGTTAGATTTAAAAGTCCCTGGCATCTTTTTTCCTCACGTATATCTTACATTGAAGCAGCGTTAAAGTTTTGTTACATCCCGTCAAGGCCGAACCAAGATTAATAGGATATCAACATATGTCGATTCTAAAGCTGCAGTTTTCAGTGTCGAGAAGATGTTTTCCTTTTAACCTGGCTAGCTCTTCATGGTCACTTATCCGGCACACCTTACATGATCAGCTATGTTCAGAGTTTTGAATTTAAATCAGTTGTAAAGCACCCTTTCATGAATTCTTCTCCAATATTCTGTGTGTTGCTCCGTACAACAACCTGACTGACCCACCAGCGTGCCACAGTCAAAAAACGGCCACATTGTAGCGGTGTTTTAGGGATCCCTCAAGGATACATCCTCAGCTCTCATAACAAAGAAGGACCCAGAAGATGCAGTAGAATTAAACAAACCACAACAAACATGAAGAAAACAATAAACCAAACCACACAGATTAGTAAAAGCAGTATATTGAAACAGAAGCGGTCAACAAAAGTGTCCTTTACAGGCAAAATAACACGAGTCCCTTTACACCAGGGGTCTCCAACCCTGCTCCTGGAGAGCCACCTTCCTGCATGTTCGAAGTTTCTCTCTAACACACCTGATTTGAATGATCTGTTCGTTATCAACCAACTGAAGCATCTCAGGGGATTGATAAGGAGCAAACATTCAAATCAGGTGAGTACAGAGAACCCTAAAACATGCAGGAAGGTAGCTCTCCAGGAGCAGGGTTGGACACCCCTGCTTTACACAGTTCCCAAAAATTCAACAGGAAATTAGTTTAGAGTTTATAACGTTAATCAGCACATAAACAATCTGCTTCAGTTCAGTTTTAGTTCATCATATCCACATCGAGTGAACCATCTCACAATTCTTCTATACAGACAGTTTTGGTTCACAAATTTCCCCAGGAGTGAGCCCTCTCCTCATTCTTCACTCTCTGGGTACAAGCAAAACAAACCTCCTCCTATAATTCTCCTGCAGACTTTATTTGGCAAAAGGCTGGGGCAGCCCAGGACGCTCCTTCACCGACACACTGTGAGCGGCCATGTTGTTTACGTGCGTCACGACTTTTATGATTCGCCTACAGAGAGCCGGCCGGCTGAGAGCCCTCTTATCGGGGCTTTAGTGTTTGCTCAGTGTTTGACATACAGCTGGCCTATAGGACACAACCAATGTCAGAAATAAGAGCACCCATGGGAGTCCAACCTTCCCATCTTTCCTCTCCGTCTCTCTTCCCTCATCTTTTCTTTCTTCCTCCTCTTCCCTTTTTTCACCCATTCCCTCCCTCGTCCATCCTCTCTGTTTCTGTTCCTTCCTAAACCTCTTTCTCACACCCATTTGTCTCTTCCTCGTCTCATCTTTCTCATTCTCCTCTCCCATTCATTCTCTCTCTTTCTCCCATACAGGATGCAGGCGCTGCGCCCAATGGTTGCCAGGCAGTTACCACAGAAACACTCTGCATTATTGATGGAGCGCGCTCAGTGCGTCCCAAGCAGCACCCAAACTGTCCCAGCAGAGCAGAACAAGCAGCACCGCTCTCTAACTGAGAGAGAAGCAGCAGAGAGAGAAATAAAGACTAATATACGCAGTGAGACATCTGCAGAGCTGACAACAAGTTTCACTTTTACTGTTTTATGAGGGATAAAAAACCTCCTGAATTAGAGCCTGAATCACTGAGAGACAGTTATCTGTGATATAAGTCAAATGAGAGCATAGTCATAATGTTTGCTTGATATTAGAGTCATAAAATCGCAAAAATAACTGTCTTAACTTGTACAAAGTGACAGTTTTGGTGGTAAAATTAGTCATTCTAATCATCATTATAATAATTAACATGAATTAAATAATAAAAAGTGACAAAAAAGTGTCAGGAAGTGACAACATGATGAGCTAATGTATAATTATTTACATTCAACAGAAAGCTTCATCACAAACTCTTAAAGTATATATTAGAATGAATAAAACACAGATACCTATGCTCACATATTAATAAGCAGAAATGTATTTAATTGTACCGAAGCCTTTCTCAGAGCAGTTTGTGAGAAACGATGTAAATTAAACTTCACGCGTCTCCTTGAACAGCTGGCGAGACCTCAGACGTCAGCAGGTTGTAACTGCAGAGATGTAATCTGGGATGAGGCCATGAAGTGCTTTAACTGTAATGATTAATTAATTCTACAACAAACTGGCAGCAGGAGTGAAAGAGACTTTAAAAAGAGAGGACTGCGTTCTCTCCTCTTTGTCACAGCAGCCCGGTGACTGCACCTGGCTCGGCTTACATTTGTCTGACACCTTTTAAAACTGATCCCCCTCCAATATGTATCATTTATCAGGAGAAACTGTCCACTCGATTAATATTAATATTTGATCAATGTAAATACCTACGTTGCAATAGAGCTGCACAGGCCTTTGTAGAGCACTACATTTGAAGATTTCATGCAACGTTGTATTTCTGTTTAGACCATCAATGCCGTCAAGTCCAGTTAGACACTCGTGTTTCTGACAAGGTGAAACAAGATCTGTTTGAACGTGACACTCGGAGGCCGTGCAGCAGCAGCAGCAGCAGCAGCAGCAGCAGCAGGACGAGTTTGTAGCCAATAAGCCAATAAGCTAACAGCTCAGATACAGACTGTCAACGAGCTTTTAAATATTACAGTTTCTCCCATGTGTGATGTGTTCCTTCAGTTTGTTGATGCAGACGAAATGCTTCTCTTTGGGCCTTTGTGGCTTCATGCTAACACTTCCACTTTCACAGTTTTTAACAAGTTCATAAAGATACAAAAAAGCCAAGACACTAATATTATGTTTCTATGACCTGAGTCTCGTGTGACCTGCTTTCATTTCCTTTTTATGTCAACTTCTTATTTGTAAGAGCAGTTTTCATTCAAACAGCACGTCAGGCAGGCCAGCCAATCAGGAACAATTAGCCCTCGCTCAGTGCTTCCAGTCAACCAGCCGGACAGTCAGCCGGCCGGCAGCATCACTCACCTGTTGTGCCCCAGGCGACGCCTCCCTCCTGATCCCCATGATGCAGCTGTCATCCCAGCCACTCCGTCGCTCGCTCTCTCCCTCTCTCTCTCTTTATCCCTCTTTGTTGTCCATCATCTCCTGCACCACCTACACATCCAGCCTCTGAATGAGGCCTATTGTGCAGCGAGCATGCTGTTGCTGCAGCAGCATCGTCCTCCATGACCCTGTGTGCAAAACAAAGTTTCTCTTCATGAGTCTGGCCGTCATGTTGTCCTGCTTCTTTTCACCAGAGAAGAAGAAGTAGTCGTTCTCCTCTTTATGTGATGAAGAGATGTCGAGATAAAGAATTAACATTTTTATAGACAATCTTCAGCCAAAGTCTGCCTTTGAAAACTAAGAATGCATCCCACAAATCCCAGCTTCTTCTTGTTTGTAGTCCTTTGCTGAAATTGACTTGCTCCAGTTGTACGAAAAGAAACAACAAAACCCCAAAAAACAGAGAAAAACAAGCGAGCAAATAAAAAAATAAAGAAGAGGGCAAGTGTAGAGCGTCCACAGCTGGCAGGCTGGACTTTGTTAAGGCCTCAGGGCCTCGATGGATGCTCCCTGTGCCGCATCTCGGAAGAGAAAACAACAAAGAAAAAGAGTGAAAAAAGAAGGAATGAAAGAAAGAGAGCGAGCGAGCGGGCACCTCTGCTTTGAGCAGCAAACAGAAGCTTGAGTGAGGAGGAGAGGAGCGAGGCTGCAAGTTTATATGTGTTCTCTCCCCCTGAACCAGGGGACTGGCTGAATAAATAATACAATAGATATTCCTGTGATGAGGTCTCGGCGCACCATTCATAATTATTTCATTGTAGCTGTAATGAGAGCGCCGGCCCTCCTGATGCACCCTGCGCTGGCAGGTAGGCCTCTCCTGAAACCAGGGCCCAGAGGCAAGAGGAGGACTGCAGCTACGCACCAGGAACAGGCCGACATCATTAATCTGTTTCTCTGGAAACATCTGTTGCATGGTGATACAGGTAGAAGAGTGTGACAGGTGACACTAATACACTAATCTGCAGCTGTTCTCTCATGCATGCAGTTAATTCTCTTATGTTAAAGAAAAAGTTCCTGATTTTTACCTATGTAGATTTGATGGCAGTCTTTTTGTTTAATCAACGCTGTTTTATTGGTTTTACAAAACGTCAAGGCAACTTTTTTTGAAAGGTTGTCGCGGAAAATGACGAGAAGCTGCATTAGGGGTGGGATGCTCTCATCCAGGGAGGGAGAACTGGACAGTTGTATATCCTGCTATAGCTGTGTTAACATGCGTTGAATACATCAAGACGCCTTGGAAGACAAACTCTATTTTTATTCCACTGCACCATCGTACATTTTAGTGGTTATGCGTCAATGTTCTTGTCATACACTTTGAATAAGAACTGAAGATATTTCTGATACAAAAGAAGTTGCTTTCTTTTGCTTTTCATTGGTCCTGTCAGGCCGAGGTCTTTTGCTCTGGAGCAATCAAAAGCTACAGATCCTTATCAACCGCCTAAAACACAAATAAGGGCTGACAAGTTCCAACAACATCATAATAAACACAAGTTTTACAAAACAGCTCAGTGTGTGTGTGTGCAGAGCAGTTACTATCTTAGCACTGGTTGTCTACACAGGAGAGACAGGTGACTTCGTACAGGTGATCTCGTTTAAACGGTGTGTTTATAGTGAGAAAATGATGCACTTTTTATTCCTCCTCAAGGCGACACATTTCCTCACAAAGACTTCCCTGCAGATTTGAATGCATGTTGCTTGTGATAATAAACCACTCACTGCAAAGCTCTGTATATGCTCAGATATCTTATATCACTGTACGCTGATGATATCCCCCTGTACGTGTCTAATGAGACTCACACTCTGACCGTTTTGCACAGTTGTTTGACTGCCTTTAAGGGCTGGATGATCCCTCGCTTTGCTTCAGATAGTGCAGCTTCCAAGGTTGTGTCTCGGTTCACTTTCTTCAGCTGTAAAGTCTACCTTGTAAAGCTTGGGGTCTTTATCGATCAGGCTACGCTCTTTGGTCAGCGTTTCAAATCATCGTCCTGTGCATCTTCTTTCTGTTTGAGAAACATCTCTAAACTCAGATCGTTTGTTCCACATACTTAGCTAAAGATGATCGTTTAGCACTATTATATATTCCCTGCTTTACTACTTCAATTCCCTTTTCACCTGGATCAGTAAGTCATCCCTGGACCGTCTATATGATCCCAAGGGCTTCTGAAAGACTGTTGACCAGTTCAAGAGGATCAACTCAGACCAAACCCACCTTATAATCTTTACACTGACCTCCCATCCAATTCAGGGTTCATTTTAAGGCTAATAGAGCCCTGCATGATCTGGCATCAGTGCATATTTCTGACTCGCTCTATCCCCAGAAGGTCACTTAGGTCTTCTTACCAGAGCCCTCTTGGTGGCCTCATTGAAATAAAAAGAAATCATGCTTTTTGAGCGTTGGCTACTTCAAAGTGGATCTCTCTCTGTATGTCAGTACGCTCTGCTGCCTCTTTAAAGATGGATTAACCTTCCTCTGTGAAAGGTACTTCACAAAAACAAGCCTTTACCTACTAACAGTCAAAATTCATCCTCACATATACGACACAGACTAATGATAACCCCGGGGAGTTACACCTTAAACACATGCATCCAACCACACCTTTCTGTCAGTGATGGCATAACAACCATGAAGAGTTCTCTTTCAGATGGGACGACCGGGACAGCTGCTCCGGCTGGGGGGACAAAGGAAAAGGGATGTTGAATTTTCCTCAAGTTTTACATATATTTTCCCATCAGAGATGGAAGGAGAACGTGAACCTGGAGGTTATTACTGCACATTGTTCCAGAGGCTTCTCCATAGCAGGAGTTCACAGCAACTCTTGCATTACAGGCAGTGTGACAGGAAATGCACCTTATTTTTAATTAACACAATTTAATCACCGTTATCTTTAATATTCGGTTTATTTAAAAGCTCACACAGCATGCTTAGACACATGGTCACAGACTCGCAATCCCAGTTGGGTCTTTTGTCCCTTGGGGCCACCGTCTCAAAGCTTCTGGGCTCCATCAGAGCAGCATACATGAGACAGGGCATTTTCCCACTAAGCCACACACACATGAACAGACCACCTCTATTGGTTTCTGTCTCTTGCATACATATACGTCCTGAGGTCTGCCGAGCGAGCACCTTCCGTCCTCTAATCCTGTTAGTGGGAGACGGGGGAGTCAAGGGGAAGGGGAAGGGGAGGGTGAGGTCCTGTTGATGCGTGCGGGGTAAGGGGGTAAAGACAAGGGATGGGGGGGGAGTACATGGGACACAAAGACCCCCCCAAGCCCGCACCAGCTGGAGCACTGAGGCAAACGTGAGACCTGAATACCCCCTCTAACTACACACATACAGTATATTCATTCATTCATATATGGCCCGCTGTTGCTGAGCAGGACACTAACAGTGTCAGGGTTTGGGTTCTGCTCCCAGTTTGTCCATCCTTTCATCAAACATGTTACCTCTCATGTAAGAAAGGAAGCCAGTAATAAGTCTGACTCAAGTCTGGTCCAACCCATCTACAGCCTCCGCCTGGCTTCAAGAGATATTTCAAGATCTAAGCTCTCACACGTAGTTCAACGTCGTCAAAAGTTGCCATCATGGTCGTATCTAAATCGTATCTTAAGTAAAGCACATTCTCACAAAACCCTAAAAGCCTTGCTTCTAATTTTGCAAAGTAGCCACTTGTGGTATGACTTTGTCTATAATGAACTTTTGACCTGTGCAGGTTTGATATTTGTAAGGCTTTTATTGGTTGGAAAAAGCCAATTTAAAGTCTATTAAAGTCATAACAATGTAACGTCTATTTGCCAATCGGGAACTTGCAGGCAAGGCCAGTTGGAGAAACACTATTGTGCATTCAGTGGGCTTCATACCCCAGAGGTGCACCAAAGGTGGCAGGCCAGCAATCCTTCTATGACTGAACAGGCACCATTTTTGGGTCCCGTATCCCGTACTGGGTCATACAGCCACATGTGCAGCTTACATTGATGAAAACGCCATGACTTTTGCAGGTGCACAAACCAAAGAATTTAAGTTGGATCTTTGCCTGCTGGTGGCTCTAGATGAAAGATCAACATATCAAAGTGATTGGGGTTCTTTGGATGTGTGTAGACATTTCAAGGCAATCCAAACATCCAACAATGTTGAGACATTTCACTAAAAACCAGTAATGTCAACCTCAGTAAGTTTCATCTTCTGGGGGTCATGGATGTCTAAATTCAATCCCAGATCAATCCATCCAACAGTTTTATAGATATTCCAAAAGCCACAAATGTTAACCTGCTGGTGGCGCCACATGGAAAGTCAGGGGATCACACAAAAGGCCGGCAGAATCATCCTCCAGTGATAGTGAAGGTCATCAAAACAGAATGCATGTAAAACATACCTAACACGTGAGCTCTGTTTGGTTTGCAGAACCAACAGCAAATCTTTGAAATGCACCCAGGCCTGTTCTATTAGAAGATACATTTGCATACACGTAACGTATGTTAAATGTTATAAACTCACGAAACTGAAAATGTACTCTGATTTTCAGAGATAAACCACCCAGCTGCACTTACAATCCAACATGTCTACCTTCATACTCTACAAACAACTAACAGGGAAGATCAGGGCCAACAGTTCAGTCAGAATACATCTCCACCATGAATAAACACACAACCAGCCGGATCAGCCAATGAGCTACAGATCTAAATCACAGGGCATAAACACAAATGGCCCCTGGCAATGACTATTAATATTTCACTACAGAGGAAAGTCCAGCTCTGAGATCCATCTCATCGGTTTTCTGTCTCTCTCCCTGTTTCCTTTTCAAAATGGTTTTGCTCTTTATTCAGATGTTTCTGCCGCCATCACCACCATCACTCTCTTTCCATCTTCATCAATCCTGAGAAAGGGGGATATTTCAGCAGGTCAAAGGAAGTTCATATTTAAACCACTTTTGAAATGTTTCGGTTACTATGATCACAAATATATTTAGATTCCAGGGATCACACAGCAGAGCAGGTTGATTCTTTGACACAAACAGCATTTTAAATGTACAGCATCAGATTTATGAAGCACAATGGATTTCTTCACCACTTTTTGCTCTGGGTAATCTGGAAGCAAGAACATCACAGTTGCTACAACACTATCTGTGAACACGTTCTGGTTCATTCAGTATAAATATCATGTTGCCATTACAGTTCCTTTGGTCTCACCTTGCCAATTCTGTCTCCATCTTGTTTTAGTGTTGCGCCACCACTGCTGGAGGTCTGGCTGAACCCATCATAACAATTTTGTCCTGTCTTGTTTCACTTGGCTCAAAACACATTTTCTTGGTATTTACATTTCTTAAAGATTGTGAGCACACCAAAAAAAGGCACAATGGCTTCCCAACCCAAGAAAGGGACCATTTAAGAAGCTTGTGATGCAGCTCAGTATGAGCCAACTGTAGTCTAAGTCAGCAGTTTGACGATCAAAGGGCAACACAACACAAATGTGCACATCAATATTATTTTATGAGAGAGTTATACAACTTAGGCTTTGAAAATTGTACAAGTCCTAAATGCCCAGGCTTTCTCAGGTCTGAGTAAATAAAAATAACAAGTCATTGAGATTATCTCAGCTTGGGCTTGGGCATGCAAATCGGATCCAGGACTTTGGGGCTGTTTTCAGTCACTGTACACACGATGCATGAAAAGCAATGTACCATAATTCATATATAGCCGGCATTATGGTGACATAATTTAAGGAATTACCTAATGCAGTGGGAGGAGACATAGTATTAGCACTGTTTAAGTCGACGCGGTGTGGCTGTGTGCCATACTATATACTTTATACTATATACTACATACTACATACTATATACTACATGCTACATACTATATACTACATACTATATACTACATGCTATATACTATATACTACATGCTATATACTACATACTACATACTATATACTACATGCTACATACTATATACTACATACTATATACTACATGCTATATACTATATACTACATGCTATATACTACATACTACATACTATATACTACATACTATATTCTATATACTACATACTATATACTATATTCTACATACTATATACTATATACTACATACTATGAACTACATACTACATACTACATGCTATACTACATACTACATACTATATACTACATGCTATATACTACATGCTATATACTATATACTACATACTACATGCTATATACTATATACTACATACTATATACTACATACTACATGCTATATACTACATACTATATACTATATACTATATACTACATACTATATACTGTATACTATATTCTACATACTACATACTATATACTACATACTATATACTACAGACTATATACTGCATACTGCGTTCAGCGGTAGTCTGTAGTATGGAGGAGCTTTTCAAATAAATTTTGCAGTATGCTACGCCAGGCGGAAGTAAACAATAACAGCCGCTTCTTTAGCTATAGCGCCCCCTTCTGCTAGAATGATGCTGCTGTCCGTCATTTCAACTGCTGCTGTGACGTTCCAACGCTTTGCATTGTGGGATACGGTAGGCGAGGTAGACTGGTCCGATGCATTCTAGAGATTTTTTCCTGAATCAGTACGACATTTTGGCATACTGCACATTTAGCTTTTCGTTGCATACGGCATACTACATTTAGGCAACATCAGTACGTACTGCTAGTATAGTACGGCATTTCGAACACACCAGGCAACCTTTCACACTTACACTCTCACACCTACAGGCAATTCAGAGTGAAATAAACCAATGAACATAACGAGCATGTCTTTGGACTGTGGGAGGAAGCCAGAGAACCTAGAGGGTACTCACACATACACGGTGAGAACATGCAAACTCCACACAGAAAGGACCCCTACATCTGAATCAGGATTCGAAGCAGGAACAGTACCACTGTAGTCGTAGAGTTTCGTTAACCATGTGTTAGAAAGGAAGAAATCTAATGCTACCTTGTACGTGAGATATACTTATTGTTGCACTTTGTCCATCTCATGACAAGTAAGCTGTCTACTTGGTGACATTTGGGAGCAGAGCTGAAACAAAGCTTTCATGCAGCTTCTTCAAATAGCTTTGACACATTTCCCCTGATTCTTCTGAGTATCACCGTCTCTCTTCTTGCTGCTCCCTCCAGTCCTGAACACCAGAGACACCAGGAAGTAAAATAAGATTAATTTCCATTTACATACATACGCCATTCTAATGCTTGTTATCCCCCCCCCCCATTCTACTGACACAATGGTACATCATTTTGTTTGTTTACTTGTTTTCCCTTTGTTCGACTGCTCTCTATTCTTGTAGTACAGCTGAGAGCGGAGCTGAGGGTTTTGTTTGTTTGGAAATGAGCGTGGCGACTCTCTGGGGAGGCTGAGCTGTTTGATGCCTGGCCCTCCGTGGAGTGTCGGGATGTCGCTGCGGAGAAATGTAGAGCTCAGGAGGAAGGGGAGAGGAACCAGCAAGGTGGTGTGACGACCCTTGATCTTGCATTAAGAGGGTCAAAGTTCACTTGGGTTGCTGGACCAGAAGCCTCTTTAATTCTTTAAAATATTTTTACACCAATTATTTGCCTTCAAGATGATCTTTTTAGAATCTGATTATTGACTCTGACCAAAGTGGCAAATTTCAGGGCTGACAAAAGAAGTGCAGTTCCTCGATTGGCCACTAGAGGCTGGCTCCTAAAGCGAGTCATTCCCCATTAAGCCCCATGTTAAGATGTCCAACTTTACTGCAGAATTAAACATGTCCACAGCCTGGTACAGAAACATGTTTTGGTCTCTAAGCCTCTTGAACCTGGGTTGAATTTATATAGAACTCAACTGTTTACATAACAGTAAGGCGCAAAATGATGAAATATAAGGGGTTTGGTCGCTTTGGTAAACAGTTGGTCCACACTAGCTATCTGCAAGGCTGTTGGCTAATATGAGGCACTGAACTTAAAAGCCATCTTCTGTTTTATCACCGAGAGAGACAGTGAAGGTAGACAGGAAATACAGTGAGGATGAAGTGCACCTAATGGCTGAGCCCGGAGTCGAACCCCAGGCTGGCACGGTGAGAACTCAGCTTCTGTACACGGAGGGCCGAGCTACCCAGTGCCTGTTTCTAACATGTTGAACAGTAAAGTATCTCTTTGACGAGGGTTAGGCACAAAGCCGACACGGTCAGTGGTCTGGGGTAAGTTAATAACTCATTGGTTTTTGGTTCCACACAGGACTCCACCAACCTTAGCACTCTACATCATTCTTTCTACCATCCTCTGCCTAAGACAAGACCCTCAAACTGGTTGAGCATTACGTGGGTTATTTACAAATGTTAGTGCATTATTTTTTATTGGTGTAAGTCTGAACATTGAATGAGAGCAGCCCGCTGCAGGCCGACCCTGTCTCATCTTGGTTCGGCTCGGTTTGGTTCGGCATGACAGCGGTCCCCTCGTACACTCTGAGTAAACAGGCCTGCGGTTATAAAGCTTTTACACGCCAATCCTGCCCAACATTCCCTTTATGTGCAAGTGCTGCAGGGCTCAGATGCATAATACATGAGCACTCAGTTAATCTATTGATCCAAAATATGTCTTCTCTCTTTCTCTGTCTCATTTACTGTCTGTCTTTCTCTCATTCTGTCATACACCATCTCTGCTTCTTCACTGCTTTTCTCTCCTTTTTCTCTTCTTTGGCTGTTTTTTCTCATCAGTGGGCCGATTGCAGCACGCGGACGAACACAACAACAGATTAGAAGAAGAAAAGATGAGACATGCAAGAAGCGGTGGAGATAATAAAAGGTGTAACCATGAAAAATGCAAACAGCGTGAATAAGAAAGAAGATAACAGTGGTTAGAATGAAAGAGCAGAAGAAGAAATTCATCTATTGTGATGATGAATAAAATACACAGGCACACAGGCAAAACCCTCTGGTATGTGGCAGCAGTTACAAATAACAAATAAGCAGAGAGCCTAAAATGCTACTGATCAGTTAGACACAGCGGTTAGAGAGTGTAGTAACAACCCTGCTGCTACAGGTTGAAGCCCGGAGTCTGCATGGCCAGACCATGTGGAGACACAAAATATAAAACAACTTATATTAAACCAGGAAAAGAAGACTCAGGATGAAGCGGAGGTGAAGTTTTTTAAACAATTACAAGTCACGGTAATCCTTGTAAACACTCATACAAATCTTAACCCTCAAATGAGTGAAAGAAAACAGTCCCCGCTGTACCAGCAGAAGGTAAACACAGCTGTGTCAGTGCGCATGTGTAGCTAGCTAACTCAGCTAGCGAGCAGTCAGAGAGGACAGCTTTTACTTTGTGGAAATGTTCACATTATTCTGAATGTTTGGGCGAAAGGGACGAGAACAACATGACGCTGAAATGTAAGCTGTGTCTCGTCAGCTGTGAAGAGCTCGAATTCAAATGTAAAGAAGCATCTGCAGCTAAACACAGCTCCACAACACTGGTGGGACTAAGAGCCTGTGTTGTGTTGTTATGGAAACAGCTGTGCCTAATACTGGATGCCTCTGCCAAGTTCACTGCCAGACTGTTAGCATAATAAAGGCTGTTCTCAGGCTGCAGAGTTACAGATTATGGGCCGTAAACGAGGCCATGACGGTAGAGTCGATACATTCAAAGGTAGACGTACAGCAGGCTACACACCGTCCTGATGATATAACACACATGTGGAACGAGTCGCAAGGGGGGTGAATTTTTGGTCACACAAAATCAATCTAACACATTACTTTACTCAGGAGGTAACGCGGGAATGTAACAAGTTACTTTTAAAAGTAACGATACCCAACACTGCTCTGCACACACCGAGAATGTGTGAATCATTAACTCTCCAGCCAGTATCAGAAGCGTTATGGTCACAGTGGTCTGTGTTCAGTATGAAATTTAGATAAGAAAAACCTGACAGCAAACTCTGCCCTCTAAAGAGAAACAGTTGTGGGTTAGTGGCTTGAACACAATCCCTCCAACGCTCCCCAGCCATTTTACAACATGGCCGCTCTGCTACAGCAGCACTGATACTGTAACATCCTGCCCTGGTCGCTCTGTTTACAGTACCACCTCATGCATATTTTACCTCCCTCTCTCTTTCTCTGTTTCTCTCTTTGTCTCTCTTCCATCCACCTTTCCCCAGGACCTGGAGCCAAATGAAGCTCTCCTTTAAAGACTCTCATAAGTCCTGTTGTAGACCAAGATCCTGGTCCTGTCTCCTTTTAGCAAAGGACATTCAGAGCAGCAGAACGCTCTGCTGACGCTTCAGACAGCTGTTTGGCCCTCAAGATGCTGTTATGTAACAAACTCGTGCCTGGTTGGGCAGAGGTTTTTATGTATTCTCCTTTGTCTCACATCTTATACTACAGACTGAAAGTAAACACGGGTTCTGTGGCTGATAACTCACTTTTTGAGGTTATGTTTCTTTCTTCAGCATTTCTTGCTGGACTTTTCTTCTTTCACCAAACCGATTTGGGGAACTTCAACATGTTACTAATTTCTCTCTGGCTATTGAATAATGATGGCTATTCATCAAAGATGTGGACTTGAGACTTGATGACTTGGACTCGAGTCGACTCGAGTCACTGTTTTGATGACTTGTGACTTGACAAAAAATAAATGACCTGAGACTGGACTTGGACTTGAGGCCTGATGACTCGGATGACTCGGATGACTTGCGTGTGTTCATTAGTTTGAATGTCAGCTTTTAATATAAAATAATAAAATTCAGTGTAGCCAAGTTTCTGTCTAACTATCAAGTATGTACGCAACGCAAACTGGGAGTCATGATTGTTTATCTCGAGATAACAAAGCTGGTTTTCTCGTGGTGACGTGAACATTTTCTGTCGATGTAGCAAACAGAACAACAGGCTGCTCACTGTGATGTTACAGAGCAGGACGTGCCATGCTGCCGTCGCCCACACTGATGAGGTCAGTTAAGCCTGTCTCCATTGTTTTGTGCTTCTGCAGCTCTGGGGATACGAGTTCTGATCATCTGATGTTACGGTGGTGTAGCTTTGTGGCGGCTTGTATGGATGCATGTCTGCTTAGGGCCTCCATATCTTTCATCTTGAAGACTGAATACACTTTGGTTGGTTAACTGGTCAGCTGTGTGTGCTGTTAGCCAGCGCACTGACACTTTTTATGTGTAACATTCACAACAGTGGATTTTTGGAAACAATTTTCTCAAACCATTTAAGTTGCAGTGCTTCATCCCCATCAGAAGCTAGCTCGTGCTACTAGCTAGTTAGCCTTTGCTTGTACCAGACCGTGCTCATGTGCAATTAATGTGCATGCAGAGTTAGTGCACATGCAGGAGGTATTCTTTCATTCAGTCCCAATAAAATAATAAGACGGTTCTGATTTACCCTTTGCTGTAGGGATGTAAAACAAAAATGCCTCTAAACAAGATAGCCTAGCGTAGCTTTAAGATCAATTTGTATCTTAAGAGTTCTTGTTTTTCCACTTTTAATAGGTCATACAAGTCATGTACCATCAAGCAACACAGCGTGATATTGTTCTGGAGACACTTGGATGACTTTGGTGTCCATGTACTCATCTCTCAGCGCTAAGTCAAGCAGAAGGACATTCTACCACCGTCTGTTTCCTCTAAGAAAGCAGATAGACGGGAGAATAAACCCTTTCCAAAGCTTCAGGCGCAGGTAAAGTGCTGAGGATCTCTCCCAGAGCGAACCAACTAACCTTTTCCTCCAGCCTCGTGTCTTTAATTTGTACTGGCAGACAATGAAATATTTACAAGGAACTCTACAGGCAATTACATTAAAAGTGTGTGGTTAGACACCGCCTACCCTTCGGCGGGCCCCCTCGGTGAGAAGCCGAGGCCGGTTTGGTGAATGGTCGCAAAGTTTACAACGTCAGATTTTACTCACTATCAATAATTCAGAGCTGGAAGAAGCAGAAAGGGAGAGGAAAGGAGGACGGGAGTGAACGGAAAAGAAGGGAAGGAGAGGAGGAGGAGGGAGCGACGTGAGGAGGAGGCGCGTGTTCAGACTGTGGTGGATGTCGGAGGAAGGCTGCACTTCAGTGTCCATTTGCTAAATGTGGCAGAAACACGCAGTGTGGCGGCCATGTTGTGCTCGCTGAAAGCTTCGCCGGACGTCTGATCCCTCAGAGTCCATCCTGCACTCTGAACAGCTACGCATAGCTGCACATACCATACACACACGTGCACATGTATGCTTCATGTACACACAAACAAACATCTGTCTGTAGTGCCTCACACACTCATCGCCAAACAGGCATTCATTACAAAATTACTACCGCCCCTGTGGCGGAGAGCTTTGTAAGAACAAGGTAAAGACAGTAGATTAATTTTGGTGCCTAATAGAGCGACATAAAAGCTGCTACACTGAAGGACAACAAGACGAGTATCAGAGCGTGTCCCACATGTCCTCATACCTGAACAACAAAACAGGTCCACTGCCAACAACATTCAAAACGACATGTTGACACTTATACCTCTTTCCCACCCAAATGAACGCGTTGACACTTTTTCAGACCCGGGAAGACCCGCTTATAGATAATGATTGTCTCTTTTCCCATTGCCAGTGAAGTATACTCCTGTCGGTCTCTTTTCTGCTGCGTCACCGTTTGACGTCACAAACGCGCCAGAGACAGGGTTAGTAACCAATGCAGATGTTACGCTGGTTAGGTCTTTATTGTATCAAAACTCGGCGCCGACAAATTTGGGATGATGTTCGAGTGCTGCTCAGACGGAGACGGGCAGAATTTGTAGCTGAGATGACAAAGACTCGCAGAAGTTAGCAACGGAGCATAGCATCGCGTCGGAAAGGGGGCGGAGATTAGCGTGTCGACACGCGTTTTATTTTCCCAACGATCTCGAGCCCAGGCAATAATTACCCTGGTCTACTGCAGAGTCATTTGACCCGGTGGAGACATTCACAGAAAACATCACAAGCGGCACCCAGTTAGTGACACGTTTCAGCCAGCAGTGGTTGGTCTGCCAGAGAGGGTAGGCGGAGCTAAGCGGCTGCTTTTCCGCTCTCTGCATGTGTTGCGAGTAAACAGTAATCTACTATGGCTGAACAAACAAAGAAAAGATGGATGACTACAGATACAACTTCAACAAGAAGTGAAAATCCAAAGAAAAAGAAAGAAACTCGACGCTCAGATGAAGCAAACAGATGAAGTCTAAAAAGGAAATTGAGTGTACAGTGCTCAATTTCTCAAGAGTGTACCGAGTAAACAGTGCTGCAGACGGGGGTCCCGTTCTTCCTCCTCTGGAAAGCTTGTGGGTCGTAGGGTCCATAGAGCAAGCCAGCAAGCTTTGCTTTAATCTTGCCTCCCAACCCCTGTGGCTCTGATGCATGCAGCCGAGGAGACGATCCGGACTGCTGGTGAAGTTTAGAACTTTTGGACTTACTTTAAAATAAGGCCGATGAAGTGTTGGCCCTGGGAAGTAACTGTACCTAAAAATGATTTACTGGTTTACAAACGTCTCCTTCATAAAGTAAGCAGGTAAGTATCTCTGTGAGTAGTAATAAAGTTTGCACTGCATGAAATTGGCTCCATAGCTTGGCACACTTCCTGTTGGCTCACTCCCCTGGCCGTCTTCTCTCTCATTATTTTACATCACCTGACATAACATAAATTATTTGTCTTTATAAGCTGATCTCACAGACGATGGCTATATTTCTGTGTATACTGCACGTACTGTATGCAAATAACACACATTCACCTGTGCAGGAAGAAAACATCTGTATTTCTTTACATGCGTTTGTTTGTGTGTTAACAAGTGAAGTATTTTTGGGGCGATGTTTTACAGGATGGATTTCAGAGGATCTAATCTCCCTAATCTTTTTCTCTTCATTAAACTGTTAAACTCCTTAAATAAGTGGTGCCCTAACATCCTCTCCCTCTCTCTCTCCTCCCTCCCACCCCAGCTGGACTCCCTGCATGTCGTCCGCCCGGTGTCTCCTTCCCAGAGGAGCGTCCTGCCTGCCGGTGGAGGCGGGTGATGTATATTTGATGAGCGGGTGCTGGGGACCCTCTGGAGGCCTTGGCTACAGCAGGACAATGGGCCTCGCTCAGGTTTCCTGCTGGCCATCACCCACACGGCTGCTCTTTTTGTGGGCGAGCGGGTGAGTCAGGGCTGGAGTTTCAGCCGGGAGCAGAGGCAGAGTTACAGCAGGAGCAACACGGTGCAACATGTGCAGGTTTACTGCCGGCTTCAGCTTACTAAAAAGAAAAGTGTTAGGGAATTATTAACACTCTTATTTAGGGGTTCATAAAGGATGCTGAGATTTGTGGCCTATATCTTTATTGTATTTTTTCTGCATGGAAAGAAATAGCAACAAAAACAGGATCACTACAGGGACCACGATACACCAGTGCTTCTTTAAATCAGCTTTCTACAGAGCAGCTTGTGTTGGTACCTTTTCACTTTTTGTGGGAATCTTTAGTTTTTCGTTTTTGGAACGTTGGATGACCGGCTTTAAAAGTCATTAAGACAACCCTCCAAACTTAGTCTACAGTTACAACCATGAACATCTGAGATTCAGTTCAGCCTGCCAGGCTTCTTCACTGCAGATAGATGTGTTCTTAGACGCTGGAAAAGTCTGGAGCAGATTATACGGACAGGATGAGGCTGATGATGCTTCCTTTTAAATGTATGAAAGCCAGTAAATGATGACAAATGTCACCAGGAAGAGGGTCAAAAAGATGCATACAAAAAATTCAATAAGGTTCCTATGAAGACTTTTTTATTTATCTTAATATAAATAATGTCCCTCGTTGTCATTTTAATGTGCTGCTCTATCATTATAAATAAATGTACAGATTTATGTACCAAACATGATTTTATTGTTATGCATATGTATGTATATATGTATATAGAAGTGCTGTTTAGTTGTTCTTGTGGTTTGCCGTTGTGAGTGATGTATCATTTGTGTTAAAACTCATGACATTTTTTTAAATTGTAAACAAAGATTTTTTTTTCACTTTTTCTAAATTTGATTAAAACGTGAATAAAAAGCGAGAATAATATTCTCTCTGTCTGTGTTCTCTTGTGTTTTTAGTGACATGATGTTTACAAAAAAGACACAGAGAGGTGAAGACATGTACGTGAGTCTGTAGGTTACCTGGTCTATCACACACGTGTTGTTTTACCTTTAAAGTTATTTATTCGGAGCTCATTGGCTTCATCTAAAAACCCGCAATGTCTGTGACAGAGAGGAGAGCTGTGCGCGAGACACGTTCGAGAAGAAAAGCGTTATAAATGTTTTATTGGTGTTTATTTCACGAGAGAAACGGAGAGATTATTATTATTATTTTGATTATAATAATAATAATAATAATAATAATTATTGTTATTATTATGATTATTATTATTATTATTATTATTATCCTATGTAAAGCAACAGCCTCGTAATCCCACAAAACGAGGGATTACCTGGAGATCAACCCCTCCGCCCCCCCTCTGACCCTGCCCCCCTGAGGGAGCGCCTTAAGGTGATTATTGGCATAATTATTCCGTCTTATCGCGCGCGTGTCTGCCCGCCGGAAATCCCCTTTTTGATTGACAAGCAGCCGCCCCGGTGACCCCGCGCGACTCATCTGTAAATATTTCATTGTCTGCTGTTTGTGCTCTTTAGTTGCCGTTCAGGCCTGTTTATTCTTTAATTGAGAGAAGTGTGCGTGTGCGTGTGTGTGTGTGTGTGTGTGTGTGTGTGCGTGTGTGTGTGTGTGTGCGTGTGTGTCTGTGTGTGTGTGTGATGGGGGCCCTTACTACAGCCACAAAGTAAATGAAGCATGATTAATTAATGTATTAATTGCCAAGAAAGTGAATGGGGTTCAGGCGGAGGAATTCCTGCGCGTCCGCCATTAATTAATCATTTGTGCTGAATAACTCTCTCCCTTTCTCAATGTGTGTGCGCGCGCGTGTGTGCAGAAACAGGTTCACAATCAAACGTGTGTTTGTTGCATTTACGAATCCCAGAGAGGGAACTATTTTGTCCGTCAACAGTTTTTTTCAGCCAGCTCACTGCTGGCTTTCCTGTCATCATCCGGTCACAGGTGCTGTTTGTGATCGACATGGGTCATGACCTTTGTGAGGATGACGATGCAGAGCAACAGGAAAGAAGAAGAATGAATGACAGTCAGATAAACTTCACTATGAGCTGCAGAAGAAAACCGAGAAGAGCTTTAATGACGTGTCTGCGCTCTGCTGGTGCTGTCTGCAGGATCTCTGCAGCACTCTTAAAAACACGTTTTCATTCTGTCAGGGGCGACAGGGCCAGAAGAGAAGGCCTCAATATACATTTAAATATGTCATTCCATAATTACTTTGTGTGAGTGTTTAAAGGTCAGAATGAGAATGCTTCTGTTTGACAGTTTTTAGGCCTCACAGTTTAAATCATCTGTATAATAGTAGTAATGGTAATTGGTAAAATTATCAAAAGACAGACTTTAAATAGCTGACAACATCTGACATAAAATAAAGGTTTTACTAAGTTAAAGCTTTCATTCAAACATTTTAATATCATTCATTCATAATCAATAAGTGATTTTCTGTCTGTATGTTTACACTACTTTTAAAAGCTTGTTAACGCAGGTGTTTAATCTGCTGCCAGGTTTCCTGCTGGGTCTGTTTTGTTGCTCAGTTTCTATCAGGTGTAATTTTTCAGTTATTTCAACCACTGTGTTTTTGCAGTGAAACCAGCGGCATCATTCCGCGTTTCGCCTTTCCAGCGAGCCAGGCACGCTTTGGGGCGTGGCTGCAGTCATGGAACGCCACCTGATTGGTTGAGGCGCCCAGCGGGAGGGAGTGAAGCTCCACCAATGAGGAGGAGTCTGCGCTGCAGAGGCTCTGATATAGGAGCTGGAGGCGAGGAGCATCTTTATTATAGAAGTCATTTACAGGCGACAGGGAGGCAGGAGACCCGCAGGAGCCGCAGGAGTTACCTCTCCGTCTCTGTTTCGGTATTTTAAAGCGAACCTGACTTTAACTGCGACCCGATCACGACTACTGTTCTTTCAGATCTGTCCGCGACAGCTGGTTTTCCTCTCCGAGGCTGTTCTTTTTTAAAAATCACCAAAAACGGACCCGAACGAAGAAGACGGACAACGACCCTCCTTCACTTCTGCAATCATGATGTCGATGAACAGCAAGCAGCCTTTCAGTATGCACCCCATCCTGCACGAGCCCAAATACAATCCGCTGCACTCCAGCTCGGAGGCCATCCGCAGGGCCTGCCTGCCCACACCGTCGGTGAGTCCAAAAACAACTCAGTGCTGACTTCCTGCCGCTCCAGACATCTGCCAACAAACTTCCAAACCTACAAACTTCCTAAATTTCCTGAAAAATATGTAGAAATTACATTTAAATGACAAAAACTTTGTTGTTTTCTAAATGTGAGAACTTTTACAAAGACAGCCTGTAAAATGTTTGACATGGGGCGAAAACTAAAGCGCGCAGACGCACGCGGGAATGATTGGCTCTGAAATCTGCCCTGATACGTTTCAGGTAAAATATGGTTTTAATATTAATTTCAATAATTTATTATATATATCGATATATTATTTTTTCTTCACCCGAAAAATCGAACTTTGGCCACATTTCATCAGCAGAAAACAGAAGAAGAAAAACGTCTAATTTGGATCAACTGGAAAAATGTAACTGTTAAAAATGACAGAAAATAAATTAAATGTAGAGTTTAATTAAAAAAAATATGAAGAGGCGAGTTCTATATGAAAAGGTGATTCTGAAGCACCAGCAGCAACAACGAAGGCAACACAGAGAACAAGACGATCTGGACACTCGGAGCAGAGAGTCTGTGCGTAAAGACGCACAAATGCTGAGAAGCCAGATCTTCTTCTTCAGCCTCCTGCTGCCCCTCTAAAAGTGAAAGGAGATGAAGGTGAAGGAGGCGGCGTGGACCCTCTGAGCGCGTCCTCTCATATTGTCCCATTCATATTCAGACACACACTCGTCTCATTTCATTGTCCGCAGAAATTATTCAGGAGATCGTAAATATTAATTTTAAATGAATATCCGTCCAGGCTGACACACTTTCAGGCGTCGTTGGGCAGATCCACTGATGTCCAAGCTGCATCACATTTGTACTTGTTATTTTAGAAGGAAAGAAGAAAGTTAAATGAAAGTTGTATGAATAGATTTTAATGCTTGTGTGTGAGAGCTGTAAAAAACATCTGACATGTTGGAAACATTGTGAATATTTAGAGATGTAACCTAAAAATGTTTCACTCATAACGCAGCTCAATAATCCAGTAATTCCTCTGACAGGCGGAAAGTTCAACGTGTCAAATAAAGTTTGGAATATTTAATCCGTAAAACATTTCAGTAACTTCATCTGCTGATTAATACACAGATTCTCTTTTTACCTCTTAAAACTCCGCAGCTTCTTCAAATCTAAATTTAAAGAAATTAAAACTCAAATGTGTTTTTTTTGTTTTCGTCGACAGTTTTCAAAATAAAGGCCTGAACATAATAAATAAAATAAAGATACTTAAGATGATCCATGTAAAAAACAAAAGGAGATATTAAATTGTTTACACTTGTTATGAATACATGAAGTCAGTGTTTGTTCCTCCTCTAACCGGCCTCCCTCTGCTCCTCTCCCTGCTCCTCTTCCTGCTCCTCGCGCAGCTCCAGGGGAACATCTTCGCGGGCTTCGATGAGACCCTGCTGCAGAGAGCGGAGGCTCTGGCCGCGGTGGACATTGTGGCCCAGAAGAGTCATCCGTTCAAACCAGACGCGACCTACCACACCATGACCACCATGACCAGCATGACCTGCACCCCCACCTCCTCCTCCGCGCACCTGCACCACCCGTCCGTGCTCACCTCCCACCACCACCCTGCGCACCACCAGCCGGCTCAGGGCCTGGAGGGCGACCTGCTGGACCACCTCACACCAGGCATCTCCCTGGGAGGCATGCCCGGCTCTGACGTCTGCTCCTCGGCCTCGCACACCCACGCCGCCCACATGTCGGCCATCAACCACATGCAGCACCACCACCACCACCACTCACAGTCCATGAACATGCACCCGCACGGGCTGGGGTCGCACAGCTCCCTGGGGAGTGGCATTGGAGACGCGGAGCCGGACCCCCGGGAGCTGGAGTCGTTCGCCGAAAGGTTCAAACAAAGGCGGATCAAACTGGGGGTGACCCAGGCGGACGTGGGCGCGGCCCTGGCCAACCTTAAGATCCCCGGGGTGGGGTGTCTGAGCCAGAGTACCATCTGCAGGTTCGAGTCCCTGACGCTGTCTCACAACAACATGGTGGCCCTGAAGCCGATCCTGGAGGCCTGGCTGGAGGAGGCGGAGCGGGCGCAGAGGGAGAAGATGGCCAAGCCGGAGATCTTCAACGGCGGCGATAAAAAGAGGAAACGGACGTCTATCGCGGCCCCGGAAAAGCGCTCCCTCGAGGCTTACTTCGCCGTGCAGCCGAGGCCCTCCTCGGAGAAGATCGCCGCGATCGCCGAGAAACTGGACCTGAAAAAGAACGTGGTCCGGGTTTGGTTTTGCAATCAGAGGCAAAAGCAGAAACGAATGAAGTTTTCTGCGACGCACTAAAACCCGCGGAGGAAACTCTGCCTCGTTTACATAAAGACAAATCAGAGACAAGCTGCTGCGCGCTGTCAGAGAAACAAGGTACACCAGGAGCCTGCTGGTTCTGAGGACCGGACCTGTTTAACACCAAGCGGGGGACACGTCATCCTCATCCCAACAAGTCATATCACCTCAGCCCGGGTCTGATTTTATCCCTGAAGCTCACAGCTTCTCATTTAGTTCTTTTTGCTTTTAATTCGATCTTAAAGAAACGACATTGAAATGATTGTGACTGAACGATGGACTCATAAGATTCCTCACAGTGTTGTCCACTTTTTAAAGGAACATCCGGGTCTTTTGCAGCGCCAGAATCCCGTTTTTTTGGAAACGTTGTCACTTAAAGTATTCAACACTGGCGGCAACAAAAATCCTGCGCGTCTCTGGAGCGTCACCGCGTTGGTCACTGCCCACAGGCCGTGTGTGTGCTGCATTCTTTGGTTCTCTGACAGTTTCATGGAGGTCACATGATTTCCCACTCACTCCACCGGGACTTGTTTTTATCACTCCTTCTGGAAGGTTCCGCCTCCGAAACAACTGGATTCAAAGGTGTACCTTTTTTTTTACCCTGACAGTGGGGACGGAGCGCCGCGGCCGGGAGAAAGACTGAGACCGTGTCCAAAAACCAGAGACTCACATCTTTACGCTTCTCCGCAGAGCTTCAGCCGATCCTCCTGAGACATAAGAGGAAGTGATCACCGTCGAGGAAGAAAAAGAAGAAGAGGAAACGCTCCGTCTCTTTGTTCTTATGGCAATTATTGTACAAAAAATAAGCATAATAATGACGGGAATCGAGGGATCCTTGTCCTCTTAGTCGGAATAGCTTTTTTATATTTATCATTGTACATAATGTGAATATGTTGCACCTACGTGTGTGGGAAGCTCATTGAAATGTATTGTCTTTTCTCCCGGGTGTTTAGTTAGTGTTTGGGGGGCAGATCGCGTCAAAGGTCGGTCTGTGTCTGATCCTGAGGCACAGTGACTCCTGTAATCCATTGCATGGTTTACTCGTAAAGGGGGGAGAGGGGTGTTTTCTGTGCGTCCAACAAAATGACCCCCCCAAAGAGAATGCATTGCAATAAGAAGAAACACACACAAACACACGCACGAACACACACATTCACACGGTATAGCTGTGTGGCTACCTCATTACGCAAGTGTTGGCACGTTCATGGTGATTTTAAAAACACACACGCTAAAAAAAGAAGAGGAGATCATTTCTGTTTGTTTTTAATGTGTTCGTTTTCTTTGTGTTTCTCTTCCACCGGGTTCATGTGAATTAGGCCTAGAAGACTCACTGATGTGTACACCTGTTCTATGTTCACGCGACGATGCTTTGACAATCAGATGATTATTATTGTCTTTAAGTTATTCCCCTTTATTATTATTATTATTATTATTATTATTATTATTATTATTATTATTATTATTATTATTATTATTATTGTTACTCCATCACTGACACCATGTGAGCGCACTTTGTAGATACTCTGATGAAGGACAGTAGTCGGCCTTATTTAAACTGATTTCAACACTTAAAACGTTAAGCTTTGTTTGTTTCTTTACATTGCCCTTGTTTATTTAATTAATTAATTATTTATTTATTTATTTATTTATTGACTTGAACTTTATTTTGGAAGAGAAAAAAAAAAATCATATTTCATTTGTGAAAGTGTGCTTTAAATGTGTCTGTGTAAGCGGCAGAAGCTGAAATAAACCGTGCACGTTTTACTTCATCCTCTGACGGACTCTCTTTGGGGAAACATGAAAGAAATGAATGATTTTAAATGTCACATTTTTACATTGTAATGTCACCTAATGTGACGTAAAAGCAGCTTTTGTTGCTCTCAGAAAAACGTCCTAAAATACGTCTCTGCTGAGCTTTAATCGGCGGCTGTGTGTTTGCTAACAGAGGTGTTAATAGCGTTTTTAGAAAGATAGATTTAATGGAGCTGTGCAACATGAGCTCTGAGCAGCAGCAGCAGCGTGTGTGTGTGTGTGTGTGTTTGTGTGTGTGTTTGTGTGTGTGTGCGCGCGCGCAGAGAGGAGGAGGAGGGCAGCTGCTGCTCTGAAACAGGAGAAGCCTGGAGGTGAAGGAGGTCCGCCTGAAAGCTGCTTCCCAGCGGTGATGAATAGGATTTGATACTTGAGTGACTCTAATATTGATCAGCTTTGCTCGGTATGAAGAGAACACGCGGCTCTATCACATCAAGGAATCAGCGCGCGCAGGCAGGCCGGCCTCGTGTGTCTGATGCTTTCAGGTTTTTACAAACGTTTCTCTGCGGCTGAAAAGAATCCTCACATCAGAGGAGGAGCCGAGAAACACCGACTGTTTCTCCAAGTTAGTGAGAAGCAGAAATAAACTGAGTCAGCCGAATCAACAGAAAACGCGTTTCTCTCTCCTCTTCAGCTGAGCGAGACATCTGTAGCCATCAACAATGTGATCTCTTCACAGCTACAGCAGCTTCTCTCGCCCTGATGAGTTCAAGTGTAAAATCAAACAAAAATCATATCATATCGTCCATCCCTTGTAAATTACGCTTAAATCTTTCATTTAAGCTTAATTTACAAGGGATGGACGATATGATCGGCACGTTATGGTAACTGCAGATACGTCATAAACAACGCTTCAATATTATTATTTAATTCTGCATAATGCTCCATGAGAAGAAAGTGTTACATACAGATAAATATGGCATTTTGTACATAACCTGAGTTTAAGTACTTTTCTTATCTTGCCCAGTGAATGTTTTAAAAAGCTGCGTCTGTCAGCGGGCCACTTCAGTAAGAGCAGGCATGATATCAAGTCCACTGCAGGGCAGACTTTATGTTCACTGCAATTAGGTGTTAAAAATGTGTCTCATATATCGGCATCGAAATCGGCAAAAAGGGTTGGAAAATATCTGCATATCGGCAAAAAATCCAACATCGTGCATCCCTACAATTTACCCAAAATGAAACATCGGGACAAAGCTTACATTTCTTTTCAGGCTGTAACCAAGACTTCAGACACACTGAGGTCCTGAGCCCCCCCGAGCCCCCCCGAATGTTAGGATTTAAAACTAAACAAAAATATTTAAATGTGTCTCATTTATCGTAAGTCAAACACACAAAGCTCCAAGGTGTGATTGTAAACCTCCTCGACACATCAGGGACGAGACTCTGGAGGGAAATCTTCACTTATTTTTACATTTCTATTATGACGTTTATTTGAAAGCAGTAAAATTTTATCATATTAAGTGTAAAACTACTGGATTATAAAACAGCAGCATGTGCACATGAACAGAATGTGAACCACACAGAAACCAGCACATGTGACTGTGGCTCCAACTCATCTTGGTTCATTATGTATCAACTATTAACCTAATGATATTCAGCTTCATGACCTCCCTGTCAGGTGACACTGTTACAATCCAAAGCTCGGCTCTCGTGCGATTAAGATGAAGAGAGAAACAACAAATAAACTCATTTCACGTTTCAAAGCAGCGAATTGTTCAGGAAGTCAGTCATTGTATTCCTCTCTCCAGGGCTGCAACAGACTGTTAAATAAATCTGCTAACAATAATAATAATAATAATAACAACAATAATAATAATAATAATAATAATAATAATAATAATAATGATGATTATTATACAGATTATTTACACAGAGCTTTTCAGGACTGTCAAAGATGTTTTATAAAAGGAGGAAACTAAAAAATAAAAATAAAATGCAAATGATCAAATGATGAACTGTGCCCGTTAAATCGGATAAAACAGGAAGTGTTGCATATTTAGGAAACATATCCTCCCTTTAAAAATAAAAGAGTTTTTACCTTCAAAATAAAAGCATATATGGATCTTATTTTGTAGGGGCAGTGATCTGGGTATCGCAGAGGAACAATCTGACACCTTAATGGTTATAACGGTTTATTAAATCACAATCAGCAGCATGTTAATCTGCAAACACACTAAAAGAGGCATGAGCTGACCTTTAATGTGAAAGAGTCGTTTAAACTAGAACCAGCCTGAGCTCTGCTTCTTGATCCATTCTCCTTCCTGTCTCCTCGGCTCAGGTGGTTTAGACCCGTAAACTCGTTATTAATGAATAATAAATATCGGCTGTTATGATACTATTGATTTCGGTGCGTTTGTTAAGAAGCTGATTTTCTCTGTCGTACAACAGCGGCTCAGCCCTGACCCCCTCGGACAGGCTCAGCACAGGCCTTTAGAGCAGCCGGGCCCGACGCGGGGCCCACACAGGGTCAGTCAGCACCATGAAGGACTCACTTTGACAGGTGATAAACAATGACCTTGTAATGGAAGACGAACTGATATGAGAGCTTAAATGCAAGAGTTGCATCAGGCTGCATTTTAATGACGAGTTTTAGAAGGTTAAAGGAACGAGACGGATTCCTTTTAGCATCTTTATTTAGCTTTTTCTTCATGCAGACACCGACATTAAAAACACAGAGCCTTAAAACATCTATCAGTAGAACCAAAATCTGCATGTGCACAAACGTCTTCTTGAGTTTGTCTTATTTTTTGACTCTTCCACATCAGGTCTCTATAAAGTGACAAAATAAAACGTAGTTCTGAGTCACTGGTCATCAAACAGGAAAAGAAACGACTAAATCAGACAGCAAATTAAGAATATGGTAAATAAACTGACCTGGAAGAGGAAACAAGGACAGGCTGATATTTTTTCAAAATAAAAGAAGAAACAGTTCAAATAAAAAAGGATTAGAACACCCCGTAAACATGACCTCTGTTGCATTTAAAATATCAAATCATGGCAAAGCTCGGTCAGCCTATCGATGGCTCACTCTGGTTTAATATAATAGAAGAAAATCGACTTCTTTATGGTGCATTGTTCAATATTTACAGATGTGTTTTGCCCAGCAGACAGCGGCTGCCATGTTGGTCTATAACAAAGAATGTAGTACATGGCTTCATCAAAGTTTAATCGAGGAGCGGCTCTCCAGTTGAAGCCTATAAATTATATATAATTGAGCGTGTAATCAATGTGAACAGTGTATCAGGCTTCCCCGAGACAAAGTGACAGGAGGCTAATTATACACAGACCCACAAATATTTATTACCGTGGTGTCTCTAAATGTAGTGAGGTGGAAGTTAGTTATTATTGCGTCCTTTGTAAATCTTCTTATATAAGCTCGAGCAGTGATGGCGGCTTTATTTTGAACACGGGGAAGCTACTTCCTGTGAGATAAAGCATCAAAATCTGTCAGTATTAATGACAAAGTGTTCAAGCTCATGAAACACACCTGACTTCGCTGTAAGTGTCACTGGCCTCAGCTCTGTGGTGTTTTTCAAAATAAAACGACAGGATGCTGTGATTTAGAAGGCCCCAGCCTGCATGCAGCGCCGCACCTGTACGCTCTAAAATAGTCACTTTAATAATTAAAAACTACAAAAAAGAAATGACGCTGTGTTTCCTCCATTGGTCGGTGTTCTCCATGTGATCCGTCCTCCTGCAGACTCCACCCAGGGTAGCAGCAGCGGCTGCTGTTGTTGTTGTGCATGAGCGGATAAAAGAGCTTTTCCCAGGACAGCCGTAGTTAATTGTTTGATTTAAATAATTAAGAAACGAGGGCCTCGTTCTCCTCCGCTGTGTTTTCCTGTGTCGGATCCAAACAAGAGCAAATCAGACTGCAGCTCAAACTGGTACAGGCCTGATGCACACGTACAGCCGAGTGTCTCCCAGCGTGTGCAGCCACACGGCCATCATGCAGCCAGGCGTGGGCCTCAAAGCCAGTCAGGTTAAACACAGAGGTGTTCTGATGCTGGCCTTCCAAAATCACCTATATGACTATCTTCCTGTTGACAGAAGCACCTCTATGGTTAAAGTCTAGAGAGATGAAGTCATGGTTACAAGACAGCAAGGTAAACTGGTAATAAAGGTGGATATAATACATGTGCACTGATGGCTTCAGGATGTGAAATGGTATGCAACAAGCCTTAAGGTACATCTCTCTTCATTGGTAGGTGTGTCAAAGGTTTGAACCAATCAGCAACAACATGTGTACAAACCCTGCTGTATTTAAAAGGCAGTGCGCCGAGTGACACAACAAACTGTTTCTGTTTAAATCAAGGTTTGGTTTTGTTGGGGATAAACTTCAGCTATAACTTGAGCTGAGACAAAAGTCATTATTTAAATTGCCACAAGAGGTCACATAAGGTGTTTTACACAGAGTCTCGATGCACAGTATCTGTCTGCCATCGATAAGAAGCCTTGACCCATTCGTGAAGCGTCACAGCGCGCATATGGAATTCTAATCTCAGACACAAGCTGCACAGCTGTGTTGATTCGTTCTCGTTAAAGAGGCAGCCTCTGTAGCTGAAAAAGGAAGCGCCAAACCCTGCAGTTCCTCTGGTGTCCACTTGAGGCTGTCTCCAGCAGTGAGTCAGTCCCCATAGAGCCCCATGTTAAACTTTACAGCAGAAATAAACATGTTTAACCTCTGGGCCGTGTTTGTGCTGTTTCAGCCTCCTGGAGAGTTTTTCATGTAATTATCAGACGTATGGTTTCCATGATAGAGACAGCGTCAGAATGTTGTCCTGTTTGTTGTATTTACCTGAGATGTGTACAAGTGGAGGGTGGTGAGTCCGCTCTGTTCCACTAGCTCTCATTGCTCTCGACTCGAAACAACTCCAGGTAGTGACCACTACAAATAGAATCTGTTGGACGCACGGCTGTTAACTTTATTATGAATTAGCCTCGAGTACGGACTTAATAACTTTGATAACTAATGAGCATTTACAACCTGCAGCTCCACTCTCTCAAACACAATCGGGACTTCTGCCTCTGTAAACAGCAGCCTCTTTATATTCAGTCCATGAACAAGTGGTATTTGTTTGGACACTTAGTTATATATAAAAAGTTTATACTTTTTGCACCTTCAGGGCCCGTCTGTAATGTTAGCGATAATAAATATGCAACATCCGGTAAACATTCAAAATAAAATGTTCAAGTTAGCGATAAATATGCTTTTTTATTTATTTATGCTCGTTTAGACTCTTAAAATGAAGCACTCGACGAAGATTTCACTCTAAATGACGTATCCACGTGCAACGGTATTAAACACGTTGTCAGCGATGTGAAACAATCGCAGTGTGGTAATGTCTGACATAAAGCTTAGCATATCTTTACTGTCATTGCACCACGTTCAGCCAAACTGAATGTGCAACTCGTCATCAATGTGACAATAAAATCAGTAAACAGCAGCAGTAAGACGCATTAAAAAGAAAGGAACAACAACGAGGTAGAAGGTCCAACATGTATCACGGTGTGGGTTGAATAAGTACTAAAGTACGTAAGTAAGTTATGAACTGTATTTGGCGTTACTATCGTATGTTAGTACCTTTAGCAGCTTACGTTCTTTAGTATGTTGTGTATCTGTTAAAATAAGACAACACTGACTTCCAGTTTCACACGGTATTGAACCCGCTGTCCTGGATGACAGCCCTGTGTTGGTGAGTTGGTTGGGGATGATGGACGGATCAAACAAAGTGGACTTTCAGGCTCTTAATGCTTCATCACCGAACCTAAACAGAACAACAATACAAGAAGAAGAAGCTTCAGGCCACCGATAAAGCTGCCATGTTTGAGGAGTTGGACTGGGCTGGCTGAGCACGCCCAGCCATCTTTACCCACATTATTAAGCTGCAGGATAATGATGCCAAACTTCCTGGATGGGAAGTCATTTCCTTTTACGGACATGGCAAAGAAAATAATTCATGCATAAACATATTTTATCGGAGACTTTCGGGATGAGGTTCACTTCCGATTGCAGTCTTCTCTCGCTGCTGACTTTCTTCTGCTCTCAAATTTGAATTGGTTGCTCAGATTTCCCTCTGGTGTCTGAATCAGCGAGCTTCATTTCGGACAAATAGATTGATTCTGCCTCGTCTCTTTTCTGTTGCGAGCTCACACGGTGAATTTGTACAAAAAAACTAAAACACATCGCAGGTACGGATACAGAAACAGAGAGCTTTGAAAGGCCTCAATGCTTCCCTGGTGCACAAAACATTCATGCATCTCAGTCTCATTCGGCACCGGGGGAAGATATAAACATCAAGTCAGCTGGAAAGTGGTCTCCACAGCTCGGGCCCCTCACAGGCACACTATATAAACCAGGAAGTGCCCAGAAGGGAGCAGAATCTATACGAATAAGCCGTATGATTCTGTTAATTCCGCTCTCTCCCTCAGATTACTCCATCCGCTGCTCTCCGGCTTGTGTTTTCCATGAAGCGAGGAAGCGCATTTTCATAAATAGACCTTGGCCGAGCGCTGCGGCGATGAAATTTTAATGAAGCTCCAAGTCTTGAGTGCAGCGCCGGGGCCTTGGAGAATCAGCCCTCTGTTACATTACTATGGCTTTCTCTCTCCCTCCCTCTCTCTCTCTAAAACACACACACTAATGCAAACATAACCCCCCCAACCAACCCACACACACACGCGTATAGCTCTGTTGCAGTGGTGCATGGTGCATTCAAGCCGGCTGCTTATTGACAGCGTGGTTGGAACGGGACCAGACCAAGGGGAGGGTGTGGTATGTGTGTGTGTGTGTGTGTGTGTGTGTGTGTGTTGGGGATTAAGGAAAAGTACGTGTGTGCGTGTGTGTGTGTGTGTGTGTGAGAGAGGGAGGCAGCATTGGACTAATTTGTGTGCTTTTATTTTCATCCACTTATTATTTATTGTATCTCGAGGGGTATCGACCCCCGTTAGTGTTCCGTTATGGTTATAAAAACCAAGTCCACGCTGGCAGCCACACGCACGTGCACTTAAACACACACACATGCACACACACACGCACACACAAGCTGCCGACACACAGTGGAAGTGTTCAATTCTGTTGATGCAATATTTATCAGCGACGGTCGTAGATAAATCCTGAGTTTCAGCCGTCTGAAGGGGTGTTCATTTTTGGGGATTTAAAACACACACACACACACACTCGGACACTCACACACACACACACACACACACTAAAAGAGCACGTTCGAAAGCTGCCGCTCATCCTCTCTTTGCACGTCATTGTGTGTTAGATGAAAGTCGATCAGAGTTGGACGATAGGCTGAGAGAGGTCAAAGGTCAATCAGCCTTCTTGCTCAAAAGCACAACAACAAAATCCACCAGAAAACCTGGAAATCTGACTTTAAAAAGCGCATAAAATAGCATCTGAGGAAGGCTTTGGATGGATGAATGGTGATGAGGGAGGTTGGTGTGTGAGCGCGCGTGTGGTGGTGGAGGTGAGGGAGAGGGTGGGTGACGACATTATGCATATGAGGCGCTAATTAAAACATGGCGGCCATAATTAGGAACATTGTATAACTAATCAGGCCTAATGAGCATCAGGGGCGGGCACGGCGGTGATCAAACAGCCCAGATATGAGGCTTAATGGGCGGAGAGCAGGATGACAGTCCCACTGTTCCTTCAGCACCGACCGACCGCAGCATCACGCTGTTCTGTTGGGACAGTAACGAGGAAGGTGTGAATAAAGAGAACAGTCCTTACAGCAGGTTACTACTGAGAGAGATATGAGGCTAAAGAAAAGGGGATTTGATTATTATTAGAATAATTATTGCAGTTGTAATCATAATTATAATTATTATTGGCGCCTGGTGATTGATTATTTATACCTACAGTTACAGGATCCACTGGATAGATTCCAGACGCAATGAAAAATGCAATGGCATGAATTATGAAAAGCACAACAATATCGTAGCAGAAATATCAATATTTACACAACTGGAATCCCACGTCATGGGAAACTCTATTTTAGTCTGCAGAAGAAGAAGAAGAAGAAGAGGACAACAGGATTATTAAAGCTCTAATAAAAGCTCCTCTATAATAGTTTCTGTTCAATAAATAAATAACAATAAAAAATAAAAAATAAAACGATAGAATACAGCTGCTCACATTTGTGTTGTTATTAATTGATTATGAGGGGCTTCATGGAGGCCTGCATGCTGTGACAGAGGCAGCGTCTGTCGCTGAACTGAGACTATTATTTAATAACGAATTAAACTTTAACTCCTTTTATGGGCATACATTTCCGGTCTCGCTCCCCCGTTAGCCTCTCTGTCTCGTTTGTGTCAAGCTTCACGTTAAATATGCGATTTAAATTCTTATCAATAATGTAGCGCGCGCCCTCAATTTAAATATTCATCCTGCGTTTACAGACAGTATATTTGCTGCGTGAAGTTAACACGAGTCCGATTCTCTGATAAAATACAAATAACAACAAAGAAATATCCTCCCAGCCGCGGACGTTTGATCTCTTCCGCTCCCAACCTGTAACTGCATCTTTATTTAATGTGCGCGCGAGGTGAGGGCCTCGCCGGAACGAGATTTGCACGTGCGCATTGCATAGCCTCCTCTATAAATACACAACATACATTTAAAAACGCACGCGGTTCACAGATGAGCAACATCTGAAGCCAGACTGAAGACCCGCGCGCCTTGCAAAAAAGAACCCTTTAAACACGCACGCGCATAAAAAGGAGAAACTACAAAATTATAGGGGGAATTTCAAAATAAATGTCCTTATTGCGGGACTGAAGGAGCGTGGCATGAAATGAGGCCTGTCGAGTTTTTTCTTTTCTGATTTGGATTTTTTTCTCGCACATGAATCAAAAAAATAATTAAAAAGTAAAATAGATAAATACATCTCTTCTAGATAATTATTTCAAAGTAAAGTAAATACAATTTAAGTTCTAGTTAATTTGATAGAAGAGAGGAAAAAAAACACATTTAATTAAACTCAGATACAAAGCTTTATTTAAATATTTGAGGTTAAAAACATTTAAAATCAGATTTATTTGCATATATATTTGTAATTATTATTATTATCATTATTTCCATGTTAATGTAAGGCCTATTTTTATTCATCTCGAACATTAAAATCCTCCATAAGTCTGCCCCTGAATCCTCCACAGCTGGACACACAAATATTTTCTCCATCTCTCCCTCACGCACACCACACTGCTACACGCGCGCGCACGTACACAAACCGGAATTATTTATACATCAGCCCTCCACGAGCCGCTGGTGGATGCTGATCATCACCGCGTCGAAACACAAAATAAGGATCAGCAGCGAGAGTTAATGACGGAGCGCGCGGGCCTGCAGGCTGCGGAACCATCGGACACGTCTGACCATCCAAACCGGAAATAGCTGCCAACTGTCAGAACCACGCGCGCACAGAAATACTGCTGCACATTTGTTTAGATTCACAGAGAAACATCTGCAGGTGATGCTGCTGTGGTTTTTAAAGGTGGGAGATTCTGTGTTTCATTAAGTTTTCTTTATCATTTTAATTTGATCTTTATTTTGCTGCTCGTGTGAGAAAAACGTGTAAAATAAAAACGGAAGGTTTTTGTTCTCCTGCTCAACGAGCAGAACCAATCCAACTCGCTGGTTTGAAAAGCAACTGGAAGAAACAAGAAATAAATACGAACTTCCACTTAATTCAGAGAAATATGTTCAAAGAGACGCACAGCTACGGGCTCCTCTAATCATGTCTCATCAATAATGCATTTTCAAACTGACAGGATGCCCGAAACGCAGGGCGGCTACAACATGAAGCCCCGGCTCTCGGACGGACACCGGCTAAACTTCAGCGTTTAGTTTCAGTACAATTTTAATGAAATTAAATTTATTGACGGCGGAGAGCGGAGTTCTGGTTTCAGCTGCAGCAGGAGCCCGGGTGCTGTAAAACGGATTTGAGCCCATAATGCTGCAGCATATTAAATCACTATGAAGCTAAATTAACTGTTTGTTCTCTAATCGTATCAGTGCAACGGAGATAACATTATAGAATAGAGGGAATGAAAGATAACAGACACATATCGGGAGTTTGTAAGAAAATTAAATGAATTAATGATCATTTTTTATAATTAAAAGTGTCTCAGATAAGGCCTCCATGCATTTCACTGCATCATTGACAGATGGAGGTATACCACTCTGCAGGTACAGTAACATATGTGCATAATCCACAGTAAACAAGTTATATAAGGAGCATGTTGCTTATACAGCAAAAAGCAACACGTAAATAATCCAAATGTTAGCATCCGTGTAATTAAATGTATACTTGAGAGCAGAACACACACATTTAAGGTTGTTTTGCTCTTACTGGTGGTTGTTTTAATCCTTCCTCAGAGTACTGCTGGACTTGAGCATAAACACCACACACACACCAATACAGAGGAAACATGCAAAGTAGGCTGCATGAACAAAATTAGGCTGCTGGGACACTTTGATTAAAAAGCAAAATCATCTCCCCACAAGTCCCTTTCAAACGCAACAAACTGACAGAGAAAGCAATAATTGGTGTGTGTGTGTGTGTGTGTGTGTGTGTGTGTGTGTGTGTGTGTGTGTGTGGAGGCTGGATGTATGTGCGGATATAAGGGTGTGTGTGTTTGGGGGATTCGCTCCGTGTGGACTGGGTTGCTTCATGCCCTATATATCTGTCCGCCTTCACTCTCTCTTTTCCCTCTCTGCTCTGGAGGCTCAGGCTGCTGCTGCTGCTGCTGCTGCTGCTGAAGGGATGTATGAAGCGCTACTTTCTTGTCTCGGTGATGAATAATGCAGGGCTCCGAGGCCAGCAAGTTTCCAGTTAAATACCAATTTGCTTAACCAGTGTTTCCAGCCTCTGCCAGCTGCACTCAGTGTAGCAGGGAGCCGCTCCGGCCTTTGGTAATTAAAGAAAAGATCTATATCTGCAGGAGAGGAGGAGAGCGTCAGCCCTGCATGTGGTCACCTGAGGAAAGTCCCATCACCTGATTATATTTAAGATTGTATTAACAAATCACCAGACGGCAGGAGTGTAAAGGTTTCTAGAGTATTAAAGAAACGTCTTAAAATAGGCTTTTTATTGGCTGTTTTCAGGCTGATGTCAGCGTCTCTTTAATATATGCTTTAAATTACATCGGCTCGGTTAACATCTCATTTTGAATTCTTTATCATTTCTTTATGACATGGCCGGTTTAGAGTTAAAATGTAAGATTGAAATATGGTAGATTTGACAGACCTACACAGCCATGTTTACCTGCACAGGTGTTCTCTTTCAACATGTCTGCTTTTAACTGAACTGCATTATGTGCATTACTGACATTCACCCTCCCTCCCTTTGTTGCACTAAATATGGCGGCAAATTCCACAGCTCACAACTCACAGCTCAAATAAAGTTTGATGACCTTTTAGCCACGCCCATCTTTGCCAACAACAACATGTTTGTGCTTGGCAGTCCTTGCTGACATGTTACTTTGCAGCACTCCTGAAGCTGCCTGAGCACGAGCTCATCCTGAGGTAGGGCACAGAGCGTAGTGACACCTGCAGAGGCCGCATGCAGCACCTGCATATGTCACAAAAAACTGCCAATGATGCTACTTTCAATGATTCTAGACAATAGCAGACAAATGCCACTTTTGGCTACGTCACCCAGCTTTTATGTCGCTGGTTACACTTTAAAACAACACAGGTGAGAATTTAGTCACAATTTGGAGCGCTGCACCAAGTCAAGGGTAGCACTGATGAGACACCTTTCACCTCGTAGCAAAACAATGGCACAGCCAGAGCAGAGCAGTTCTACCACTGTCCATGTATAAACAGAAGCAGGCCTCAACCAACTACTTTCTTATTTACGTCATGGTGACAAAATGATCGCTGAATAGGTTACAGAACACGTGGAGCGAATGAAACACGTTTATGTCTGATACAACAGAAGGAGGCGGGTGGATGTCAGGGCCACAAAGTGTAAGAACCAGAGTTTGCATCCACTCCGGTCTGTTTTAAAGCTTAGGCAACGAAACCACAGTCTGTCCTGGCCAAGTGAAGGAAAATAAACAGAAAGAAGAAAATGATGTGGAAGCTAGCTAGTCCATGAGCTTCCTGGGGTTCTAATCCAGCCTGTGTTTTGGGTTCGGGTAAGAAGCTATGGTCCTTTGCAGGTCCAGGTCAAACATGTAGAAGAGGCTGGCCTCCTCTGGCCGTGCGATCTAACCTGACGTGACTCTACACGTGGATCAAACAGATGCCTTTACAGGGAGCAGAGCGAGGTCAGCTCCCCCACAGCTCCCGCCTCACAAACAAGCAGCAGGAGCCTGAGCGTCAGGTCGGACGTCAAGCTGAGTCCCCGCTGAGTCCCGCGCAGCTCGGCTCACTTCCGGGTGAGGATTAGAGCTGGGAGAGAGCCCCGCACCAAGTGTAATGACGTCCTGCAGCCCCGGGTCGTCCTGCTAACCCCCCCTCCCCTCCACCCCCTCCCTGTAATCAGCTCAGCGAGGCGGGATGCAGAACAGAATCAGTCCTCCTCCCCACCAACCCTGAAAAAGTAAACACTGCCTCTCCGTTCCCCCGCCAATTGTTATTCATAGAGCGGATAAATATTTAATTCCATCTAAGGATACCTTTTGTTAACAGAATTACCGTACAAGCCTCGCAGCCCATAAATCCCTCAATGAATTCAAATTCTGCTCCTGCTTCGTTCGTGTGCAGGTTCAGTCCTCGTGTGTGGCGACGCAGGAGGAAGAGGAGAAGGTAGAAGATGAGGAGGAAGGCGAGTGAGAAGAGGAAAAGAAGGTGTGGGAGGTGAAGAAAAAGATGGAGAACAGGGGGTAAAGTGTGAAATTGAGGACAAGGAAGGGAGACGGGAGGTGACGCTGCAAACCAAGGTGAAGGAAAGACAGGAGGATGACAGGAGGTGGAGAAGGAGAAGAAGTTTGGAAAAGGTAAGAAAACAAAAGTGGGTGTATTATGGAAGCGAGTTTAGATACATGTATGATGAAGAGAAGCAGGAAAAAAGGGGAAGAGGAAGAAGTGCTGCAGATTCAGGGACAGAGGAGGTGATGATGGAGGAAGAGGAGGAGAGATAAGGTCAGGGTAAAGTGTAAGAGAAAGGAAGGTAGAAGAAGAGGACACGGTAGAGAATGGGGATGAAGAGGTGATTGAGATATAGGAAGAGGAGGAGGAAGAGGAGGTGAAGCATTGGCAGTAGGAAACGGAAGGATGTGGAAGGAGGAAGCTTCAGAAGGAATCATATCAGCAAGAGGAAAGAAAACAAACAAAGGACAAAAAGAGAACGTGAAGCGAATATTCGCATACACGTTACTCGTGCGAGTTTGACCGCCGGATTGAAATTCACGTTTAAATAACGGGCGAATATACGCCCTTCGCTTCTGGAATGGAGGAGAGGAAGCGGGGCTTATCTCCATGGTTACCAACAGCGTCAGGAGAATCTCGATGTTGATAGGCTTTCGCTACACCACGTGGCGCAAATTCGCAGAGGAAGTTCAATTTTTCAATTCACGCGAATTTGCGTCTTCTCGCGTCATTGCATTGACTGGACACCGGAGGAAGTATGAGATCTCTGCAACGCCTGGAGAGAATTTTGCTACATCAGGTATATTTTTATACGACTGTGCGATTGATCGGAGGAACATTTCCCCTCACTCGACACCTCCTGCTGTCAGGAGAAGACGGCTGTCTGACAATCAGATCCTCTGAAACACAAAAGACAGAGAGAGACGCTCTGTTGTTTCTCTCCTGTAGATGATTGTGGTGCGACCCCGGCTGTTAAATGTAGGCCGACCTATGCCCTTTTTTTTTTAGGGAAATGTATGCATTCAAATATTCTAAATCCCCAACTACACTTAGACCCCGTCCAAGCTACAGTTACACTGTCATTCTCTGGGAAACGCTAACAGATGTAAGCTGAAACTTGTTTGCAGTAGCATTCAGCAGCGAGGTGCTAATTGCAGCTTGTGCCACCATAAAACTCTGATTCGACCACTGCATGCATTTACAAAAGCTGAATACTGGGAGTGACAGGGAGACACAAAATGAGTGAAACAAAGAAGGAGGAAGATGTAGACGGAGATGCAGGAGGAAGATGAAGGATGTGATGAAAGAAGAAGACCGTATGGAGAGCAGGAAACAGGAGGAAACGGAGCAAACATAAGGAAACATGGAGTAGAAGGAGGAAGAGGAGGTGCAGGAGTGAGCAGCAGACAGCGGCGCAGCAGGCAGCATTGATCTGCAGCATGAAATCCAGACTGCCTCACTACTTTGTATTCCTTTTGAGCCATAAATAATGGATTGATGAGCTCTGATGAGAACATTAACACTGGGATGAGCTTAATGAGCTCGCTGACGGACTCGCGCTGGAATCACCCGAAACAAAGAGACGCAGAAGCCTATTGATTCCAAATAAAGTCGGCGGTTTGATTCCTGAAGAAGGAGTCAATAATCTTCTACCTGAGTTTTATTTCAGTGGAGGTTTGTTTGGTCAGCCGCTGGAGATGGAGACCTGTTGAGGCCACTGTTCGAGAGCCGCAGACATTAAAGTTTAATCATCCTCGCTTGATGCTGATAATTTTCTTCCCCCCCGTTTTTAATGAAACCCTTCTTTATATATTTAATTCCCCAAAGCCGGATGATCGGACGGTGGGAAAGAGGGTCCGCTTTCTCATGGAGCAAAAAGGTTTCAATTGGGGCTCTTTGATAGCTCTTAATAATATCCCCATGGCTGATGGATGGAATCAAATAGAATGATAAGTCTTTGATTTCTGTCCTGAACATCAAACCGGCGAGCGCGTGTAACGGAGCTGAAGGAGTCCGTTTCACTCGTTCCTTTGGTCAGAAATAATATCCTCCGCCTGATCCAGGAGCTTTTGAATTAGCGTGATCACAAAGATGTGGTCCGGCTCCACATGTGGTGCAGCTGTCCGTCAGAGCGGCTGAGGATGGGGGCGGGGGGTTTGAGGGGTGAGATGGAGCGGAGTTCAAGGCTTTCCTGACTACGATCACACACGGTATATTTTACATACGCAGCATTCTGCAGACGATTTTAAAGACGGATGTTGGTTTATTTAAAACATTTTAATCGATCATGATCCTGAACATTTATCCTACACGACAAATAACAACAGCCAAACAAGCCAACCGTTTGTCCAGCCCATACTGAGCACTGCCAATGGACATAAGCTACCTTTAATCTTACAGCGTACATCTGAGAGTTAATACAACACGAGCAACGATCACGGCAGGAGGGAAAACCTTCTTCATCTTAAACCACTTTTTAATGAACCAAAACCGGACACTGTCGACAACCAGGAACTGGAACCTTTTCAGGAACTGCGTTTCAACAGCAGGAACCAGGATCTAAATTTAGTTCCAGGGTAGTTGACCTACCTGAAAAGTCCCTGCTCAGGGGGTAGTACTTTCTAAAGGTCCAGGAACTTTAAGGGCGTGGGCCTGCAGTGCTGATTGTTTCTGATTGGTCGAGTACTCGCAGTTTATTTCACCCACTAGGGCTGCATGATATTGGAAAAAAACATACATAGGTATCTCCAAAGACATCTTTTTGTTTGGATATTTACTGCGATATTAAAAAATACAGGAAATTTCATGTCCAAACACTTAATCATATTTCTTATTATTTTGGACTTTTAACGTAACCGCAAACACTCCGCGGCACGTCCGCGGCGTGAGCTGTCCGTTTATGTAGCCGCAGCATTAACCAGCACCGGGACGAGGTGCCGCGTTTAACCTTTAGCGGTTACACCGGCAGCACACGCACGCCGTGAGATTGTGTGTGCCGACAGGAAGTAGGAGACGCGAGCTTTCGTGCTCGATGAATCCATTTGCAACGCCATAAAGCACGATCAAACACAGCCCAGTTGAATCTCCTCCATGCTAACAGGCTAACTGTAGTTTCGTACAAATGACGATACCTTCTTCTTTCAGTTTTAATGGCTGTTGGCAAACCAGCTTAAAGATGCATTACCGCCACCTACTGGACTTGCGGTGTAGTGCAGTTAATTTTACAGTTTCTCCAAACGTCATTGGCCTGATTTTCCAGTTCCTGGAACTTTTGGTGGAAAAGCACGTTAAGATTTAAAGCATGAACTGCAGTTGTAAAATCACCATGAAAACAGATTTCATCACAAAGCTACAATATTTTAGTCAAGCAAACGTTTTTCTGATTTAATTCCAACATATTTTATTTATCAACTGACTTGATGCACAAGTTTGCACATTTGTGTCCTCCCTCGTTGGTAATAACATCGATTACACCTTCAGAGCATGAGAGTCTGCCTTCTGGACGTTACCAAACAATCCTAATAAAACGAGTATATTATATATATATAGAAAAGAACAGATGTTTATTTGCTGTGTGCACGGGTACAGGACAGCACAGGTACGCTGAGTCCTCAAGTCAGTTTTACTAAATATAAAATAAAATAGACGAGTCAGAATAAATAAACTGACTACTTTCTAAAAGTATAAAAGTAGATATAGAGGAACTCTTGTCCTGTGAAAATTCTGCACCTTGCTATTGCACTATGAAGGAGTTACCTGTCCATCAAGTAGGGGAGGTGGGCTTTCAAATCCAGGCACTTAAAGATGCAACGTGTGTTGGCGCCACTTTTTGGTTTAGTTGATGTAAATAGCCACAGGAGTTCATGTGTCGTGCTAGTTGGCACAGGTGTTGCACACAGAGAGGTCTATGGTTTGGTGTGTTGTGCTATTTGTGTTCCTTCTATCCAACATGAAGTTCTTCTGAGTAACAACAGAGGAGGCAAAGAGTCTTTTGGACACATGCCATCTACACCAGAGCCACTCGTACCTCTGACAAACAACAGAGCATCAGTGTGTCACACGTGAGCAGAACGAGCAAGCAAGACAGAACAGTGTTCATTTTGGTGCCAAAACAAACAAATAGGACTTCATATATCAGAAACACCACTGGGTCTGTTTTTCATGTGTGCTGCTCAGGTTTCCCAGCACACAGCTCTCTGATATTTCTCAGACACGTTTAGTGCCACAGGACAAATGGCAGCTCAGTCTCTGCCTTTGTTTTCTCTTCAGGATGAGTTTCTCTAACCTGGGGGGGTCACCTGGGGGGTCATGGTGTTCCCAAATCTACCTCAAAACCTGCATGAAAATGTAATTATTCTGTTCCCTTTGTGTGACTTTAAATGCTTCTGGAAGAGGAGACATGGTACAGGAGGACACACTCACCTGTTCTTAACCTGAAGGACGTCCATGTTGTCTGATGGTCCTGCAGTGACGTAAAGTTTAGAGAGAGAGGATGCCGGGGTAAAACACAAAGCACTATCAGGGCGATCCTTACAACAACATGAGCCAGCAAAACCAGACTTACACCCAAAGCAACAAGCGGCCTTTTATACCCTCCTTTCTGCAGGAAATTAGGTGGACCAGACCACTGAGGAGGGTCTACAACAAGAGGAAACAAGAAATACTGGCAAAAAAAATCAGTAAAAGACGAAGGGTGAATATTAACATAAAAACAAACTATAATCAGTAAATATAGAACATGCACTGTTAAAATAATGACATGATTCAGTCTTATTTATGCCTGTCTCCCCCTCCTTCATCTTAATGGTTTAGTCCTGCAGCTCTTAAACAGGTGCTCAGGCCTTCCTCACTCTTTTGACTCCGCCCCCTGCAGAGGAGAAACCAGGAAGAGGTGAGTGCTGCCTGTGTTTGAATTAGCGAAAGGGAGCTCTTTAAAAAAGTAACGAATTACAAAAGAATTGTGTCAAATTACTCAAAAACAAACGGCCTGTTTGAAAGCGTTTTTAGTTCCAGAACAGCTGAGCAGGTTAATCGGCTCTGAGTGTGTTCACGTGTGTGTAGAGAATTAAAGAAAGTATCATTAGTGTAGCTCTGATCCTGTGATTCACCATGGCAACGGGTACATAAAGAGCAAAGTGTCCGTTTTAATACAGGACCTACGAACTGTTGGGGACCGAGCCTTCAGTGTTGCGGCCCCCACCCTCTGAATCTCTGCCTGCAGAGATCAAACACACCTTTAAACCCTCGTGTTCACCGCAGCCTGTGGACTGTAGTTCACCACCTTCCCCCGTCTTCAGTGCTCGTTCTATTTCTCTCTTTCTGCCTTGTTTGTTTGCTTGTTTTGTTCTGTTGACTGTTCGTTATTTACCCTGTAAAGCGTAAATAGGCGCTATATAGAAGTCATAATAATAATAATAATAAAATTAACTTTGTTTGTGTCTACAGTAATAACACTAATTCATCACTTTGCAAACTTTAATTTCCTGTCTGTTACGGACGGTTGTTTTAAAAGCTGGAAAATCATGACGAAGGCTTTGGTGAAATATTCTGTCAGATTTTCAACCACTGACTTCAAACCTACCAACTGTCAGAGTGCGAGGCGTCCCAGAACGTGTCGGTCCTGTGAATGTCACATTAGCATATTTAAATATTTAGACTTTTGGTGCGTTGTTTCTTAACAATCATTGTGCTGATGAATTTAAAATTCTGTATCATACAGCAACTGTTCCGACAGGCAGGGACTGCACATTAAGTATGCAGGGTATGTATATTATGGTATATCTAATATTTATAGCTTTTATTAGCCTAATACATGCTAGCATATTCATGACGCTCACCTAATGGAGGCGGGCCGAGTCCACTTTAAAGGACGGTTTCAGCAGGAGTGCAGTTTTAACACTTGTACAGAGTCAGAGATCCGTCATGTTGAAGCACAGTGGAGCTGCTGATTTAATATCTTTAAACATTAACATGCTGATGTAAATAACTTCACATGTACAGTTTTTACAGTGTAGTGGGGACGACAGACGTGTGATAGTCCAGAGAACACCAGCTGAACGTGTGTTCTCTCGTTGCACTTTAAAAGCTTTCACTTATCAAAAGGAACTTTTTAAAATGATATTCTTTAATTATTCTTTATTAAGATGATGAGCAATAAAATCTGTTAAAACAGCTGAAGTGAAACAAAACGTCTTCATCGTCTTTGTGTTGCAGCTCGATGTCTTATTGTGAATGACTGTTTCACTTACAGGTGAGTGAGTTTGATTTCTTATTTGTATTTATGTATTTGTTTGTTTATTTACTTAGTAGAGGTAAAATTACACACAGCAGGGCGAACAGCGAGATGACATCACTACCAGACTGGATCCAGAGGCTGTTTCAGGTAAGAGTGTGTCAGTATGAAGTGAGAGGGAAAGATGTTTCAGTGTGCGGAGTCAAAGTGTCGACTGGTTTGGAAATGGAAATGAAAGTGTGTCACACACACACACACACACACACACACACACACACACACACGATTAAAAATGATTTAAAAGCAAGATGATCAACAAATATAAAAATGAAGAGTGAACATGACGTGTTTGGGATCTTGGGTAGACAATAGGATCACATAACTCGGCTATAAATTTAGCTTGTTACTTTTTTAAATTAGTTTATTTCTCTGTATAATTTAATGTGAGCCGACAAAAAAAATAGTGAATATTTAAAGGGTATGTGTGTTAAGCTGAAGCTTCAGCCTACAACTTTTCAGTCCTGTTTTTCTTTTTTAGGAGCATCAACTGTTTCAGTTTTTGTTTTGTTTCTTTATTATTTTTCTACCCGTGCATTGTACGATTATAAGTCGGATAATGACCGAAATAAACTAAACTAACGAAAACCAACAGATGCAGCTGGTACATTTAAATAAGACAAAGTAAAATAGATCAGATCACTTCGGTTATTTTAAAAGATGCCAATAAGTAAACAAGAAGAGTGTGTGTAGGGTTCAATGCTGCTCTTCACTCGACACATTTTCTTCCATTTTATGTGATTTTTATTTCATGTTTTGCTACTTTCTTATAGTTTGTTAATATTATTTTTTCCAAAAGGAAATGGCTTCACGCAGTGTTTTCAACAAACGTCGGATTACTTCTTGTTTTCAACCCGACATGAGGTTTCAATATTAAGTGTCTTTAGCCACTTCAGGTCGTTCTCCTCCTCATGCTGCTGTGTGTTGTTGTTTGGTAGCTGGATTTCTGGATTTAGTAGAAAATCTTCAACTGAAAGATTCTATTTTTTTTTTTAGTGATTTTGTTTTATTCTAAAATCACACATGCATGCAGAAACATGCACCACTTCCTGTGGAGACATGATGGAAGCATGAAGACAAAGTTTAAGGGAATAACATTAGCCTTTAGTTTTATTGCTCAAAGGAACACACCAACAACCAGCTGTTTTTCTCCCAACTTATTTAAAGGTCAAAATTGTAGATTGAAAAGTTTTCTGCGTTTGTGAATCAAATTTAAAGCATGACATTGAGATCTGAGAGGACGGCCTCCTGTATGTTGGAAGAGATGCTGAATGTTTTGTTGTGGGTCGTCCTCTGAACAGAAGGTGACTCGAGCTGCAGCTGCTCCTGTTCACGTGTCAAAGTTTCCTCAGGAAGACTCTGAACCCCAAACTGCTCCTGCAGGCGTAACCATCGCTGTGTGGATGTGTCAGTCATGAGTTCATCAGCTGGCTCTGCATTAGTGTATGCATGTGTATGTGAGAGGGTGAATGCTGGGCTGTAGTGTAAAGCACCTTGAGTGGTCAAAGAACATGTATATACAGTAAGTGCAGTCCATTCAAAGTTCACACTTTGAGGGGATTTAAATTCAAGAGCAGCAAAATAATCGGAGCAAAATAAATATATATGATGCTATAAAATGTGTGTGCGTGAGAGGAGGACTCTAAAGGAGCTAAAACATCTCCAAACATTTTCATATTAACGTTGTTTGAAATGTTTCAGTACGTGTTTGGGTTGTTTCAGAGCTCTAGATGTAGCTTGTTTTTTTTTCATGGTCTGCATGTTTCAGTCCCTAAACCCTCATGAACAACTCAGACACAGACTCAGTTAAACACACCCTTTTCTAGCGCACAAACTCTTCTGAACCGACTGTAAACCCAACAAAGTTAGCATCAAGCTAACATGAAACATGTTGCAGCTTTAGAACCAGGTGTGAGTTGGTGAAGGCCAAGCAAGAAGTGAAAGAGGAATTATTTATGTGCTCAAATCATCAGGTATAAAGAAACTCAACTCTGTGTGTATGTAAGCAGTTGTTGCCATAACAACTTGGACGTTATCTCCTTGTGGGTTCAAGCGAGCCTTAAAGGTATAGATGGAGTCGAGTCTGGGTGTGAGGGTGGGGGAGTGGTTGCTGGTGGATGGGTGGTGAGAGTGATGGAGGAGCCACTCTAACTGCCAGGGAGTCAGAGTGGGGTGAACGTCCTCTCTGATTAGCAGCGCTGTCTCTGAGTGCACTAATGCACCTCGCTATTAGCATGTTTCTCCTGGTTGCCACGGGCAGCGCCGCGCCGCCTCCCCGTTTGACATGTCAGAACGGATATCAGTCAGCGCGCGCCGTGGCCCGTGGGCTCCACATCAGTGAGAGGCAGGCAGGGTGTGGATGAGAGCGGTAAGTGCGTCCGTGAGAGTGTGCTTGTCCTTGGTTGGTTTTATCCTCTGGAATGAGGACGTGTTTTTATGGAGCGCGGCGGCTTCAGCTGGTCGTCTGTGAGTTTAGGGTTTACATTACAATTAATGAAACAGTTCAACCGAGGATTTGATTGGACAAGAAGCATTCCATGAGCTCTGATATAAAGAACAACATCAGTGGAACTTCAAATGTTTTACGCCCTTCATACTCTGACATCTGACTTTTGGGGTATATCAAAATACCTTACCTGAAGAACAGCCTCTAAAAATGATGCTGGTGGGGTTTCTACATCGACATTGTTGTGTTTAGGCTCCAAATACTTTTTCATGTTTAGGTTTAAACGGTTTGTGTTCGATAACTTAGGAAGAAGTCTCTTCAAACCCGGGGCCGGATTCACGAAGCATTCTTAGGAAAAAATACCAAGTGCAATTTTCTTCGTAACTTTAGTATAAAGAAAAATGATTCCTGAATAAGGTTTTTTTCTGGACTTTCCTCTTATGTTTCTTCATAAGAAAAAAACGTAAGAATACAGATTTCAAGAGATTCTTGAAAGCAAAGTTCTTCTTAAGTTTCTTCACATCTTTAAGGTGACCCTACATGTCTTAGGTTCAGGTTCAGGTTCAGGTTACTTTATTGATACCCAAGGGTAAACTAGTTTTGCAGTCGAGAGGCAAAACATCCAACACAGTTTGACAATCTAGACAAGACATAAAACAAGAAACATAAACAAGAAACAAGAGCGCTGCAGTCCATGAAATACGAGCATGGAATAAAAGCAAATAATTAAAATAATTAAAAAACGCCACAAGTAAAAATTCCTACCAGACATAGGTCAAAAGAATAAAAACAGTTCAATAGAATAGAATAAAACGATGGGATAAGAATCAATCCATCCATAAAAAGTAAGATATAAGATACATGCTCCAAAGTGACTCGTGCAGTTCTGTGCAAAGGTTCTGCAGCTTGTTTACCAGTGTGATTGCAGCTGGAACAAAGCTGTTTTTGAAACGTTTCGTTCTAGAACCTCCGACCCGAGGAAAGAAGCTGGAACTCACTGTGCAAAGGATCCGAACCGTCATTTAAAATGCTGGTGGCTATCCACTGTAAGAAAGAGGGGTCAGCTGGGACCCGCCGCTCAGCTCACTTGACCATTTCACAATTTGATTTAAGGAGTTCTTGTCTTAAACTTGTGACAATAAAAAGGTCGGCCTCTACATTCATTCATTCAAACATGAATCACTGAATTTCAGTTTCACTGGGTTTACTTACAATATCAACATTTAGTTAAACATTTATGTAGAATGTTAGCATGTCACTGTTCATGGTCTACATCTCATATCTACTAAAGTGAAGCTGGCAAACGTGACGGTTAACATTTAGAGGACCTTTAACCAAAGCCAGTGACTAATGCTTGAATATGTTACATGTTAATTAAATCAATGAACTACAGTTCATGTTTTTTTATAATATGAATAAACGGACAGATAAATATTATTATTACCCCCCGGTCTGCTGGATGTGTCTTGTGTTTGTTTGAGCCCCTCCATCAACCCAGAACCGCCCCGAGTGGACTCTTTATGCCACGTCCGTCAGCTTCAAACACACATCACAACAATGAGGCAGACGACGAAGAGACAATGGTACCTGCAGCGTTATAACTAGAGGCACTGGACCACTGACCAAGCTGTCTTATCTGACGACTTGGGACTTCCAACAGAAGAAAAGGTCACTGTAAAGGTCACTTCCTGTTTAACCAAGACCATGACCCTGTGCTCAAAGCCAGGTCCTTAAAATAGGTAGTGCTAACAGTGAGCCAGACTTTAACGCCAAACACACATGTTGGACCTCATTAGTGCTCTTATGGTCCCAAGGTTTTAAATCTTGTGGAAAGGCGTGTATGAAATGAAACATGGCTCTAAGTCCAAATGTCAACACATGATAAAAGAAATAATTAAGCAAAGTGACGGAGACCTCCACTGTAGTAAACTTGGCCGGCCTGTAGAGCTTGATCAATCATGGATAGATAGACGAAGGCAGGGAAGGAGAGAGAGAGAGAGAGAGAATGAGGAGAATGAAGACGCCCGGAGGAGGGAGGGAGACCTTCACCAGTCCCAGGAACAATCTGTCTGCCTAAAGAGCTTTGTTACCATATTAACTGACGTCTCCACATGGCCTTGAGGAAAAACCAGAGCTGAGCATGGGAGGATTGATGGAGAGTAAAGAGGAGAGAGAGAGAGGCGATGGAGGATCGGAGTGTAACAGTGTAAAGAAGCATGAAAGGCCTCAGAGAACGAGCGCAGGGCCGAGGAGGCAGGCAGACGATCAGCGCGATGGGAAAACAGAGGAGAATAAAATCCCCCTCACTTTCGACCCTCCGCGCCTTCCCTCCATCCATCCCCTCCTTCCTCCTTGTACTCCAACCTCCTATTATTTTTCTCCCGTGTTACTTTCTTCTGAAAATCGCCCCGAGGCTAGGCACTCTCCTGGGTGGCTCACCCCCAAGCAGAGCCCTTGTTCCTCGCACGCTGGTAATAATTTGAGCCTGCTGAAAGATCTAGGGCTTTTAGAGGGATCAACTCGCACACCACCTCCTCCTCCTCCTCCTCCTCCTCTTCTCTCCCAATCTGCATCCAGGCCTTCTCCCAGGCTGCCACTGCTCCACGCGCCTCCACGTGCCGCCTCCCCTCCCTTCTTTAACCTTCCTCTGCATCCCTGGTCCGAGCCGCCTCCCGGTTCCTTCCCTCCTGACCTGCCCTCCATCCGCTGTAGCCACCTGGCGGAGCTCATGAGGAGGGAGAGAAAAGGTAAGAGACAACACAAAGAGAATGAGAGACTTGTTTGTGCTGTTCTGGCCCACAAAGAGAAATGTGACGAGGAGCGCGCGTTGTAGTAGAAGAGGGGGGAAAGAGCAGAAAGCAGAGACAGGAGAGAAACAACAAGCAGCCGCTCTTCTGTGGGTTCATGCATTTTGTACAGCCGCTAGACTGTACACCGTCTCCACCGTCCAATTTTCAGCTGCCATCTTCCATATGCGGTTTCATGCCTCTCTGCGCTTACAGCCGGCCTCGTCTCCCGACACTTTTACTATTTAATCTTACAATCAGCCCTGATCTGCTGCTACACTATGAAACTACTTGTTTTACTCAAACACTGTAAAGCAAAGATGGTAAGATTAAAATTTCACTGAGGGATGATGGTGCTGATACACTTATTTATTCTGTAGTTTATTTTACTGTTACACTAATCTCTATTCACAGATTCTGCATAAAACATCTGTTCTCAGATATCTTCCATCATCGCGTCTAAAGCTGCTAGTCCGACTGTAACGATGGCGCGAAGGGACGATAACCGCTAACCGTTTGCTGCACCTGAAGCCCCGAAAAGTTGGATGTCTCTCTTTCGAGATGGGTGTCACACTAATTTCAAGATGTATGGTTTATGGTATGAATACTAGTCAGACATTTTATGGTTCCCAACAACTGTAAACATTGTTGAACTCTTTCAAAAAGGGGGGCAAGTGAAAATGAGGCATTTGGTACCTTATAGCTTCAAGCTCAGTATCTGTGCTGCTCATGTTGAACAAATGTACTTTTCTGTGTTGGAATAGATTTTACTTTTCATCAAACACCAACACCTTGTCACAGCCCTCGCTGTCTGATACCAACGCACAGGTACCCTTTAGCACCTCCATGAGACGCACCGTCAACTAACTGTACCCGCCACCGGCGTACAATTTAACGACTAACCCCCCCTCTGTAAGGAAGGACGGGCTGGAGTCACAGTCGCTTGGCATGATGTCTTCAAGACTTGTTGATGATACCTGTAGTAAATTAAAAAGTGCTCAGAGGGCCACGACAGCAGCGCCAACATGAACCAGAACACACTGTATGTGAGCAGCCACAGCCTTGGCCTCTGCATGCAGTACTTGGCATTTCCAAACATTATACAGAGATGAGGATAAAGATCACACAACCCCACATTACATTACAGAGAAACAATAGTGCCGAACAACCATCGCCTTCCATGTCTACTATCCCATCTTTATCTATCTATCCCAGGGCAACGCAATCAGAGAAAAATTAATTGACGACAATAATAGACATAACAGAGAAACAAACAAACAAACAAACACATCTTATTTCCCCCTCCCAACTTAAACAAAATCTCCACCATCCCATCATCAACCCCGACCGCACCACGAGGACCCCATGGATGGACAGAAACGGTTCATAATAAGGACTTTAGAGTGTTAATGATTCCAGCATGAAATGTTATCAGATTTAACATGATGCATATCAGCCGCCCAGCGTTCCATGTAAGCTCTGTCCATGTTTAGCAGCTGTGAGTCCGGCTCACCAGGTGGCTCTCTGTTTGAAAGAGAGACTTGGGTTAGAGCTGTCATTGAGTCAAAGGCGAGATGGACAGTCTGGTGGACAACATGCAACACACCATACTGCTTTCGCTTTAATAAACAAGGCTGGATGTCTTCATCAGCCGAAACACTGTAAAATGTTTCCTTGTCTTTAAATTCGACTGCACATATTCTGGCGTCTCTTTGCGCTCTTGCTGGTGTGGTTCTGTAGCGGAAGAGACGAGCGCAGGCGTTTCTTACACTATATAACTCACATTGAAGGCAAAGGTTTAAACTCTGGGAAATTTCCCTTTAACACGAAAGGAAAATAATGAGTCAAAGCAACCTGTAGGACGGGGCTGTTCAATTACGAATTTAACCTGTAGATGGGCCCGACATTTTCAGCCGCCTGTTTAAGAGACTTTTGTTTTAGCTTTTGCTGATGATATATTTTAAGCAAACAATTTATTTTTTCATTTTTGAAAAGAAATAAATGTTATTTGTGATTTGCCTCAGTGCCGTGCCTCCGAGTGTTTTATTCTTTACTGAACGCACTCACTGCAGACGTATTTACAGTCGAGTACTTGCCCTCGCCTGTCAGCAGCCAAATGTTTTGCAGAGCTGCCAGCGTGGTTGGATTTGTGTCACATGAGAAAGTGTTGATTTGTCAAAGATATCCTGATTGGCAGACGACGTCTCACGCTGGTTGTGCTTCCTGACAGCTACGGATTCTAGACCACGCTCGCAGAGACACAATAACACAACACAATAACATTGATATTGACAAATAATCATTATAAAATCATATTACAATGAAATATTAAAATAGCCTTTTTACTTCAAGCGTTCTGGGCCATATGGAGCCTCTGGGCCCACGGGCCGCCAAGTGAATAGGCCTGCTGTAGGCCATCAGTCTCTTCCTGCAGGTGAATGTAGGCAAATGTTGGCAGCTATGAAATCAGCACCTTGGACAGCGGCTATGACAGTTTGCATGAGTTAAAGCAAAGCTGATTTAATAAGACGTGTTTGTGTTGAAGACTATATAATGAACATTGGCGTTCACACACAGCAGCTGTCAGACGGCCTGCACCCTGCTGCTGACTTTTTTTTACTCCATCATTTGGATCAGACAGGACACCCAACATAAAGCTCTTTATTAATAAATGATGCTATTGAAAGCCAAATCTCAGTACAGGAAAGTCTTTGTTCAGCCTGTGAGAGACTCACACTTAGACTTTCCAGGCAAACTGCTGCTGCTGGAAACCAAACACACTTCCTGTGTGACTCTTTTTCTCCTTGGAGGACTCCGAGGCAGAGATACTAAGAAGAAGGAGGAGAAGAAGAAGAGGCATCACATGATATCTCATCCTGAGTGTGGACGTCTCCTCTGAGCTGTAATAGACGGATCACACATCACTCAGCCGCAGCACACTGAGGACTGAGAGCCTGCATGAAGTGTGTATCCTTCTGTGTGTGTCAAACACGCCTGCATTGATCTAAACTCAGGGGTTGTGATGCACACACAGGAAAACACAGACCCACCCCAAACAGACACACACCTGCGTTCAAACACAGGTGGCAGGGCAGGTACAGTGAGCTCCTCTGTCCTGCCATCCACTGCTGGCAGATCTTTTATTTAGCCGCTGCAGCGAGCGGCTCCTGCTCATGAATAATGCAGCGGCGAGGCCCTGTAACAAGCTCCAGGCCGACTCTACACCTTGTGTGTGGCTTAAAATATAGATAAAAGCTGAACAGCCAGCTACAAACATAGGCTTTTTTTCCAGACAGAAGCAGGCTGGTGAGGAGAGAGTCCACGGCAATTAGGCGAGGCTGTTGTGCTGCAGAGTCGGGCCGGTCGGGATCCGCAGAGAGGAGTCCAGCTGTTGACTGTGTGGAGGCAGAAACCGAGAAAAGAGCAGAACTGAAGAGAAAAGAGAACAATGCTGAACCGAGCTGAACTTATTAAAGCACAACAGAGGCGAGCGGCGCTCAGCGATTCACACCAAAGCAACAACAACAACAGCAGCCGGATGAGTTTCATCTCTGTTATTAGCAGCAGATGAAGGCCGCGCGTGTGCGCTCACATCTCTCTGCTTGTTTGGCTCTTTGAGCATCGCGCATGAAGGGAGCTCTTTGTGTTGTGAGATGAGCTTGAAGTCGGCTCCCTCTGCTGATTTCATAACAAAGCTTACGCAACTTCCAAGAAGAGAACAGAGAGTGCAGGGGCTGTTTTTTCAGCTAGAGGATGAAAGATACGCTCGGATGGTTTCATAAAACTTATGGAACAACAGACACGCACACAAACACACACACACACACACACACACACACACACACACATCCTGACCCGGGTTCTGTTCTTTACCATTCAGCTTTTATCGATCACTAACGCCTCTGGGGTTTAAAGGAAAGCAAAAGATTTAATACATTTATTATATGAAAAAAAACCCACCAAAAATGTAATTTTGAGTAAATCCTGATGACAGGTAACCATTTTACAGCTCGAGCACAATATATGAGATCATCATGAGGTCCGAACATTAAACAATGTTTAAGTTATAACATTTGATTTTCTATATTTAAAGATGATTTTATGTCTGTATTGAGAGAGAGGACAGCGGGTGGTGTCTGAAACAGGGAAAGAGACACGCAGCAGCAAGGGGTGGGAGTCGAACCTGCCGCCACATCGAGGACTGAACCTCTGCACACGGGACGCACAATGTGACCTATGACCCCTACATTTGAACTAAGTTAAAGGATAATGGTTCAGGGTTTGTAAAACGATTTGGGGACAAGCGAGATGAAAAACGGATAATCCCTGAATGGTTAATAGAACCAAGGACCACGTGTATCTTGTATCTTGATGCGGTTGTTTAAAATTAGATTGTGAGAAAAGTTTCATTTTCATCAGATCTCTTAAACCTTCTTGAGAGTGAGGTCTCTCAGACTTCTCAGAGAAGTAGCTCAGCCCGGCCCACACCGGGAAAACTCGCTGTGGTCACAGGGAAATGTTTTATCTCTAGTGCACAGTGAGTAAAACTCATCCCAAGCAAACATCCAGGTCTGGTGAGATGGTTAACATTTTACATTAGGCTGCTCTCACACCTGAAGTCCGTTTGTTTGGTCCGAATCAAACACCAAGTTGTCACAAAGTTGCACTTTGCCTTGAGTTTGGTTTCACACGGCAGCTTTCAGCAGCGACCAAAAGTTTGAATGTGCGTCAGAATTTCCTCGTGGGAAAACTCCCTTAAGTGAACAAAGAGAGAGAGAGAGCACACTCCTCAATCACAGTCAACGAGGTCACGTGCTTGAATGTGTTGGTCGGTCAGTTCTACTCTCCATTAGTTTCTCACTGAACACTTTGAACACCTCCGTGTTCTCGTGCGTTTCCACGAGCGTTTGTGAAATTGTTTGGTCAGCCCATATTTCTGTTTCCTCGTCGCTCCCCGATGTCGGTCCTCTGCTCATCTCGCTGCCTGGCTGCGTGGCTGTCTCTGGCAGTGTCAGTACCTGTTAACAACCCACAATGCACTGTGTTTTGGTTTGCCTCCTGTTTTTGGTCCTACTCTAAGTCCGTTTATGTTCTCACCTGAATCAAACCGGGCCGTGGTTCGTTTAGAATCAGACCTGAGACCCGTCTTTTCTATCGGACCATGGTCCGGTTGTTTGGTCGGCACCAGAGTTTGATTCCGGTGTTCACACCACCTAAACGAACCACACCGAGGGGACAAACACTCCAGTTCGGTTCAATCGGACTAAACAAGGCTGGTGTGAACCCGCCCTCAGAAAGTCCGGGAAGTCCGGACCAAAGCTGGTCGGTGTGAAAGCATCCTTAATGAACTCTTCGTTAAAGTTTCAGAACAGTCTTTGTTTGCTCATGCGTGAGCACAAACACAACAAAAACTTTCAATATGTTTCAGTATGTATTAATAAGTGTTCACCTATTTGATGTTACAATAAGCTGTCTGTTGTGTTACTAAAACTCAAAACCTCAGTCTCCTAAGTCATGTGCTTGTTTCGGTCCGTCCATCGCCTCACACCGACACCAAGCTGACTGTCACGCTCGTCATACGACATCAGCGGACTTCAACAAGACGTCCAAACATCAGGACAGCGATGAGACCAGACGCTCCAGAGGAGCCCACGGAGTCATTGGGGTCACTGACCACGCTGCTTTATTCGACTAGCTGGGAGCGAGTGCGGATAAAATATTATCAAACAATTACACGGTAACAGTTTTAAAATAATTGTCCTATTTAAGTATTTAAAAAAGTTTGACACACAACTGTCCCAAAGTTACACAAACGTAATCATGTGATCTAAGCCTGATATTCTCGGAGCTTCATGTGACTCATATACACACTAATGAGTGGATTGATTGAATGACAAGCTTCTTCACATAACATCCTTGTTTTCTGCGTCTTAATAATTTAAAGTGAAACGTGGTCATGAAACAGACTCAAACACCACACAGTGTAACGGCTCCTGTGTGCTTATGAATAGTTTAAAGAGCTCCTATAATCTCGTCGTATACGTTCGTGAAGTCGTCCCGAATCTTTGAACAGGCAAAGATGTGAATGTCACCGTGAAGCCAACAGTGGGTATGATATCATACAACAGTGAGTTATCTATTCATGGCTCCATTAATGAATCATAGCCTCCCTAGACTTTATACTCCAGACATGCCCTCTTTGAATATGTCATAAGCCCTTATTCTTTTTTAATGGGAAGGCAAATCACGGCCAAAACAAATATACAAACCCGTGCAAACATTACAGCGGAGGAGAGGGGCGGGGCTAACCGGAGGATTTCATGTGTTGGTCCGGCCAGTCGAGAGAGAACGGTGCAAAAACCCTGTCCTCTCTCAAAGTTACATTATTTATACTCTATACCCAGAAGGCTCTTTAAGCAAGTCAAAGCCTCTGTTTGCATGACTCTGCAGGATGCACCTTGGGAAACAGCTCTGCAGAGAAGGACTGAAGTGTCTGCACACAGGACGAACCTGGGGAGAGCTGGAGCAAAACAAGCAGCAATGTCTCTCATTGCTGCAGAGACGCAGCTGCAGGTCGTCCAGGTTTACAGGTTTATCTTTTTCAGTCTCACAACTTTAAACTTGTACTCGTCGCCACCTTGCAGAGCTTTGACCTGCCTCTGCTCGGCTTGGTGTTTGGTGAGCCACCATGGAATAAAAAAGGATGGTCCTTTTGCAGAGCCACACACACATCTGAGTAAAGAGCAACATTATCATCCTCGCGTACACAAAGGTCTGCGTCATGAACGTAATTGTTCACATACTTGTCTCTGCACTACGCGTGTTACTGAAGGATACCTCTAGAGGGCGCACCAGAGAGCTGTATGCAACTGTATGTGCTGGATGTAAACAACAGACATGGTGACACTGGAGGAGGTTACCGTGATGTTCATTCTTAATTCTCATTGGCCCGATGACGGACAATATTCTGTAGCTGCTCAGGCGACTGATGAGGGGTGGACAGAACACACCGTCCCCGCTCCGTCTCTCCAACTGTCACATCCCATCTGCCTCTACACTGCCCCTACTGTTCATGTGCAGACTGCAGCTTGCATTTGCGTGGCCTTACTTTTTCAGGACGTGCACGGCCGACGCTCCAAACAGACGCAGGGGACACGTGATTAAAAGCAAGTCTATCCAGTTTCAGTGGGAGAAGCAGCACAGGTAATATTTTTCTACACTTCACAACTTGCAGTGCAAAAAGGACCGACCACTGACCATGTGACTTGACAGGAAAGGAAGGCACAAGCATGACGCCATTTTCACCAGTTACGTATCAGTTATCACACAGTTATTCAGTTTTTCTGCAAAGTATCTGCACATGCTTCAAGACCTTTCTGCAGAAGAAGTCACACAGAAATCTCTCTCTCTTTCTCTCACTCTCCCTCCCTCTCCCTCTCTCTCTCTCTTTCTCTCACTCTCCCTCCCTCTCCCTCTCTCTCTCCCTCCCTCTCCCTCTCTCTCGCCGTCTTCAGAGCAGAGCAGCCGATCTTCGATTCACTGTGATCAGCCTTTAGCTCGGTAATCAACGCCGGGAGTCCGCCCGCTGCTCGTCGGCTGCTCATAGATAAATAATGCACAGCTCAGCAATTAAATCACGCAGATCTGATGCTGTGTCATTAATTTATTGATCAGCCCTCAGCGCTTCCACATGACAGGGTTAAATGTCAATCAGATGATCTGAGTCGCACTTCAGTTGGAGTTATTCATTCCTCCGGCCGGCGGACAGAATACAGTTTCCCCTGTAATGGCTCGATGTATTATTCACTGTTATGCTAAGTTGTGTTGGGCTGCTTTCGGGAGATGCTGAGGTCAGTCCAGATTAGCTGGTGCCTTAGAGGAGACTTTAAAGTGAATAAGAAAGCTCAGATTATTTGATGTTTGAGGCTGCTGACACGCTATCATCATGACAACAAAGTTTTATGAGGAAGATGACCTCACTTCCTGCTGTCTCCTTCTGATCGGTGAAGTTTATCTGTTGATCCTCTGTGTCACAGTCGACTGGCCGACTCCTGCTTTATTGTTTTCACTCAGCAGACCTGCTCTCTTCTTCTCTTCTCCTCTCTTTTCCATCATCTTCTTTTCTTTAAGCCGTCTTTTTCTGTGTAAATCTTTGTGCTGTCATCTCGATTTTAGACAAAAAAAGAAGAAAATGCAATTAAACCTTATTTAATCTGCACATGTGTTTGTCTAACATTGACATAAAAACACACTCTGGTGAGCCCAGAAGTGGAGCTCCACCAGAGGAACCCCTGGAGACCTCGTCATTCCAGTGTCTGCTGCTGTGACAGGAGGGCCTGGACACGCAGCTCGCCACCGGGGCCCAGCGGACGGACCTGATCAGCAGGCAGCGTCCACTCTGTCGGCCCACTGCAAGGCCTGCTGGGACACGAGACGAAGACAGGCATGTGCTCTGTGTGTCTGTGGTGATTTGGCACACATGGTCTATGCATCTGTCTTCTCTTCTGCAGCAAATGCCTCACACACACACACACACACACACACTGTAGCATTCAGCAGCTTTCTTCTTTGTCCGGCCGCTCCACCAGCACAGATGTTGCAGTCGTTGAGAAGCCAGTGAGGCTGCAACCTCCCTGTCAATCATCCCAACCCACATTCTGAGAGGAAAAACAGACACACACACACACACACACACACACACACACACACACCAGTGGCGGCTGTGCTGTGCCATGCTCAGTTTGTAACAACCATCCCACTACGATTTGACACAAACTACAGGACACCAGTGCTTTGTGAAAAAGTGTTATTATTAATTCCAAACAAAAACAAACAGATAACAGAATACTGCACACACACACACACACACACACACACACACACACATATATATATAAAATCTATATACAAAGAAATGGGTAAGGGGAACGTGTGCATGTGTCTGTGTTATCTTATTTATACAAGCATTTTGCCCTTCTGGTGAAGGTTTTACCTTTTTCACTTGCTTGTTGGTTGATTTTAATATCTGGCTGATCCGGTCCAGTTTCTTTAATCCGTCATTTTTCACTTAACCAATGTACCAGAGCGGAACTAACGAGCTGAGGCGTTGTTGCGCTCTGGTCTCCTAAGGCTGGCGCTCCCGCTCTCTCCTCAGAGGAATTTTGGGAAGAGACATGACGGTTGTGTCTTCATTCCTCCGAATTTTAAATGAAATGTTACCGGTGTTACCAGAGTTGTGTTGTTGTACGTGTGTTTGATTACGTGTAGAAGGCGGGAGTGTAGAGCTGCACGTGATTGTCACCTCATCAGCGGGGCGAATAATTAGGCTAACTGTGTACAAGCGTGATTTATAACGCTAAGGCCCTGAATACTTGACTAATATAGAACATATGTGTAAAAAGATGTTTTGTTCATAAGACACTTCTGTGGGTTGTGGAGTTTGTTATTGAGGGACAATAAGTTACTGTTTAAACTGTGAATCATCTTCAGTAGCTAACACTCTCTGTCTCATGTGATGGATGTGATTTAAGTTCACAAATCTTTGGTCAGAACAGTGTGAACACAACTTTAAGACTTTGAGTCAAAACCCCCACAAATAGCTCCAGTGAAGGAGTTGAGTACTTTCTCACCTCTGTCTTTCTGTTACCTGCACACACCTCCACATCATCACCTCACCTTAACATTCCTCACACACCACAAACACACTCACACACACACAGAACAATTTTCAATTTCCATTTCTGATTCCTGACCTCTGATAATTGGCGAGCCGGCTGACTGATGGCTGCCCGAGCGCGGCGGTCCTCCTGTCACCTGCAGCGACGCGGCTCAGCGGTGAATTATTCATGTCTAATATCATTATGTAGGCACTGCTTGTCATAACAATCTAGGCTGGTGGAGGGAAACTCAATCTGCCGCCCCTGCCCCCACGCAGACAATGCTTTTTAATTATTGATACGGACTAATTGACTACAGGATTCGCGGGGCACAGTTACTTTTGTTCCCCTCGCAGCTCGCCCCGCTCCTTCAAGAAACAATCTTATTAGGAGGCCAGCCCTCCCCGATGCCCCCATGTCAGCAAATTAGCAGGGAGGACGACCCCGCTCTCTCTCTCTCTCACCTCTTCCCCTCCTCTTCTCACACCTTCTCCGTCCTCATCATCCACCTTTTTCTCCCTTTTCACTCAGAATTTAAGATTCTCCTCCTCCTCCTCTCCTCACCTCGACATCGGACACCAGTTAATTAAAACGGGACAAGAAAGGTAGACGGAGAGTCGACGTGGCCGCACATCACTATTCGCAGCACACCTCCCTGCCAGCGCAGGTTAGCTTCAGCAAAGTCTGCGTGCTAATGGACAGAGAGAGGATGGAGGTGAGAGACGGCTGAAGGTTAATAGAGTTTAATTAGGGTCAGCGTGACGGTCCGAGGCTGCGCTCTGCAGGGCCAACCTCGCCGCTTTACTGTTGTTAACGTTCATTAGCATATCATTTAATAACTGCACACCTCTTCCCTGCCTTATTCTATATACCTGCAGAACCAAGGCAGACTTTCTGTGACCTCTCTAGAAAGCTTGAATCCATTGGTTTTGTTCCTGTAGTGTGGAGAGCAACGATACGACCCAAACAGCACACCACGCACTAACAGAGTCGTCCACCAACAACCAGAGTCCGACTCTCACAGCTGGAAATCTCACTAAACCTCTCACGCTCAAACGAGACTTTAGAGTAAACAAACATGGCGGACGACGGGCCTTAAAATGTATAATTTTTTTTTTTTTTTAATATGTGCTAAATAAATAAATCGAAATCTTAAACAGGTCAGGTAAAGCTATTTGACCTCTAATGACCTCTGACTGATGCTAAGTCAATAGAGATAAATCTGTTGTTTCTTTGAGCTGATTGTATGACGGCGGATTGTTAAAAAAAAACAGAGCCTGAGGAGTAATACTCAGAGAAAAAGCTCAAAAGTCTGAGATTAAAGTTGTAAATGTGCCAGAAAAAATGGCAACTTCATGAGATGATAAAGTCATAAACTTGTGTGAAACAAATCGTGTTCATAGGAACCTTTTTGAGCCGCGGCCCCCCAAACAGTCGGTTGTGGTTCACGGCCCCCTCCCTCTGATTCACCTGTCCCTCCTCTCTGCCCTGCTGGCTCTGCTGCTCACACAGGCGTGCATGACAGGGAGCTCGGAGCACATTTAGCCTCTCTGCACACAAGAAGCAGACTGCATATAGGAGAAAGACTAACGCCACAGGATCCGTGTCCGGCGTGTTCCATCTGTGCCGCCGTTCTGGTCCGTCAGACGGTGCGAACCCTCGCCCACAGGAAGCGTGTCTGATCTGCAGCGCAGCGGAGCGCTGGCCCAAGCAGCTGGATTCGCGAGATCACAAGATCGCGGGAGAACTACATTATCGTGCGAGAATTGTGAAATCACGCGACAACATCAACGTTAAACAGAGCAACACACAAACAACAGTTCAGCTGAGGGTGAGCGACCCTCTGCTGCAGAAACATACGTTTCTATGCTCCCTGTTTGCCCCAGGAGTTACATCACACATGACAGTTACCCTCGACCTCATGACGGATGCTAACAGGAAACACACCTGCATTACAGACAAAACTACTTTAGATCAGTGGTCTCAGTCGTTTTGTTGTCTGGATGGAGGCGTACACAACAAACAACTAGATTAAGTGTGTCAGGCTTGGGTGGTGGTCCAGAGAGTTATCGTGCGCAAATGTTTGATTTTATAATCTCATAAATTTGCAAATTTTACTTTTTTCTGGCACATTTACAATTTTAATCTCAGAATGTTTCTCTTCTCCTCCACCGTCGTACTGCCTGCCTGTCCGGTCATGTTGAAACCTTAATCTGAGCTCAAACCTGCTGTGTGGAGCGACGGGAGAACCCCAGGTTTCAAAGCAAAACACACACACACACACACACACACAGACACACGCACACACACACAGACACACATGGAGCATGTTTAGGGAGGCAGCTCAGGTGTTAGTGTGAGGTCTGAGGAGAAGACAGACGGTCGTATTGTGTCTGGAATACTTAGTTTTTATTGGAGGAAACCAAACATCACAGAGCTTTGAAGTTCAGTGTAAACAGGAGAGTGTGTCTGTGTCGGTGTGTGTATCTGTAAGCGAATGTAGCCGTGTATGATTGTGAGCAAAATAAGTATACCTCTGTGTGTTTGCATGTGTTCTCCTTTGTATGTGTGTGTTGTTCTCTGGGGCTTTTAAGTTAACTTTATCGCATGAAGGCAGTGAGCGCCGAGGAGTCAGTGGAACATCAAAGAGAGGAAACGTTGGCTATATGTTCAACATTCAACTTCTCGTCCTTTACTCTGCTTGTTCATTTTTAACTTTAGCTTCTTTTGCATTTCAGACCTCACTTCAGGAATAACTGCAGACTACTCTGACAAACTAAACAATGCAATCACAAACAAAGGATTTATTAGAAAGGATGCATTTTAAGCTTTGAAATGAACTAAAAAAATGCCTCATAAATGCAACAACTGTCGGTCTCATCAAGTTTCAAGAATGAAATTGGGTAATCCCAGCTACAATCAGTGGATACATGGAGTGTGAATAAACTACACTACTGCACGCCCTCAAAATAAAAGTGCAGCACATATCCGCGACTTTGTTGTAACGTATTGTGTTTCTTCTGCAGTTCAGCTAATCCATTATTTAGTTACTTTTTCATAAACAGTAATCTGTCACTGGAAAATAAATCAACTGTGTCAGTGCGCATGTGTAGCTAGCTAACTCAGCTAGCGAGCTGTCAGAGAGGACAGCGTTTACTTTGTGGAAATATTCACATTGTTCTGAATGTTTGGGCGAAAGGGACGAGAACAACATGACGCTGAAATGTAAGCTGTGTCTCGTCAGCTGTGAAGAGCTCGACTTCAAATGTGAAGAAGCATCTGCAGCTAAACACAGCTCCACAACACTGGTGGGACTAAGAGCCTGTGTTGTATTGTTGTCATGGGGTCATACTGTACATACAGTAATGTCATACTGCGTCTGTCAGTCCTGTTATCAGACTGCACAGTTACAGATTACGGGCCGTAAACGCGGCGATGCAATGAAGATAGAGTCGATACATTCAAAGGTAGACGAACAGCAGGCTACACGCCGTCCTGACGATATAACACACGTGGAACAAGGCGCAAAGAAGGTTTAATTTTTAGTGACGCAAAAGTAATCTAACGTGTTACTTTACTCAGGAGGTAACGCAGCGATTATGATACAAGCCACGCAGCAAGGAAGGAAAGAAGTAAGAAGCCCCCTTTTACACTTTATCCCCTGCAGGACACTCGGTCATGCCTTGTTCAACTGTTCCCTGTTTGCAGAAATCCTTGGTGCTTCATCTTGGAGCCTTAACGATGACTGACCAGACGCAGCGTGGTCGTTTAAAAATGCCCTCACATCATTAAAAAACCAAGAAAAACTGAAGCACAACGTCTCGGACAGCTACTGATGTTCAATGTAGTTTTTTATTTCTCATTTCTATGTGTCAGATCAGCTGCATGTTGCAGCTTCTGAGGCACAGATGGCATGAGTTATGCTCCTCGTCTTTGTGTCGTCCACAGCATCAGCAGCCATCGAGATGATGGAGACGGTTTTATTCACAGAGAGAAAGGTGGAGTGAGCCGCCTCTCTCCTCCTCTCGTCTCCCTTCAAGAACAAGCTCATGGATGGAGAAGAAACGGGCCGAGCTTCTGGATTAAAACAGCTACACTGTTTGAACATTGTCTGAAAATGAGACGGCACTTGCAAATTTAATGGAGCGAGTGTTTTTGAAAAATTAAAGCTTTGTTCAGCGTATCATCGCCTCCGACTTCCCCTCTCATCTTATCACTGACAAATCTGCCTTCTTCTTCTCTCCGCTCAGTGATTTAGTGAGATGAGATAAAAACGAGGCCTCTGAGATTCAGGATCAAGGTGTTTGTATCGTTCGTTCACTTCCTGCTCTTAACAATCAGACGAGCAGAGATAACCACGTCAGAAGGAAGCCTTCGGTTCTTTGCAGGCTAAAATATTAATTTTCTTTAAACATGCTGTCGAATGCAAAGACGGCAGACGGCTGAAAGTAGGGCAGGGCTGCAGCTGGCGGAGAGAGGTTGAAGAATACCAGACGGAGAAACAGAGAGAGAGAGAGAGAGGCTGGAAACAAACAGATGCCCAGACATACACACAGACAGACTCGCACAAATGAAGGCAACATGCGGTCTCATGGCCAAAGGGTCTCCTCCGATGGTCTTGACAGGAAACCAGTTGGGACTCCAGGATGTCACTGAGCCAAACCGCTGGACAAACACAAACCTCACCTGGAATATTATATCTTCCAGATACGTCGGAAAATGAAACGCCCTCCCAGAAAGTTTGGATTAACTTGCCGCCACATCCAGCGACTCAAGGTTGACCAGTACCCAATCTCAGAAGACATCGGCTGTAGTCTGATGGCGATATATCCTCTGGGAGCAACGCCGGACATGTCAGACTTCCTGCCAAGACTTCCTTCTCGGTGTGCTGCATTGTTTACAGTCCAGTTAGCAGCTTGAGCAGCGACCGTGTGTTCCAGATGTGTCTCCTAAATAAACGCTGTCATCTCTCAGTTCGTCCCATCCCCCGGAGGAGCGCCCGTTCATCTGTCTGTGCTGAGTCTCAGTCTCACTGTAAACAGGAAGTTACACAGAGGCTGCACTCTGGCTTACTGCAGCGGGATGAAGCCCAAACAGAAACAGATTCTCTTGTGATCGACTTTAATTAACGGCTCTTCAGTTTGCTGAAAGAACAACATCATGATGCAGATTAGGAACAACGTGAAGCTTTGTCAGGTCTGTCCTCAGGAGGAGAAGAACACTACTTTAACATGAGAAGATTGGTGAACGTTTGTTGCGTTCGAGGAAGTCGGGAAATCTAAATGCTGAACGGCTTTCATGACACAGCAGATTTGTGTGAAGTGAATTTTTGATCTAGAACAGATTGTCAGCTGTTAGCAGGCAGATGTCTGTTTATAGAGATTAATAAGAAGACAAATCGTCGCCTGCTTCTGCTCTCCACACAGACTGTTTGTCCTGTGAACACCAAAGCCTGCTGATACGTGATTGGTCAAAACTATTCTCATACAAGTACCCTATCAGATGATCTGCTAGGTCGGGCTCGTCTTGGCACCAGGATTTCTGTAAGTATGTATGGTTACCTGTCCTACCTCAGCTGACATCTGGTTAACTACAGTGGTATGAATCCAAAATACACCAATATTATGATGTAATTGTAACAAACGGGCTGGAAGGACGCTGAGAAACACAAACCGTGTTGAAGATATGTAAAAAGTGACAACAACTTTTAAAATGTTTTTAACAATTTGTGGAAAAATATCAGGACATGCGGTGAATCTCAACGCTGTTGGGCTTTTTAGATACACACATTATTGCTCATTGAGTCAATGTGTGTGTGTGTGTGTGTGTGTGTGTGTATGTGCATCCTAGAACAGGCAGTATTGCCACTTTCATCCTGTAAAATGTCCAACTGCCATGACTCCCATTAAGACCTGTCCCGGGACACTGAACACACATATACACACATATGGGCCTTCACTAAGTGGCTCCCCATCTTGCACTCTGCATCTTCGGCCCCTTCACGTACTCAGACACACACACACACACACACACACACACACACACACAATACACACCACAAATACATACAGACACATGCATGCAACACACAACCATCCATGTAGACACCAGCAGCGCCATGTCAGGAATGAGGGAAAACACAAGGGATGGAGAGAGGCGACTACTCTGAATTACACACACACACACACACACACACACACACACACACACACACACACACACACACACACACACACACACGCACGCACGCACAAGCTAATGCCGCCCTCCTGCTGGCCTCTGAGGAATAGCCATGTCACAATCAAGAGGCTCCCTGGCCCTAATCTGCTTTTTAGGGCCCCGCCACAAACACTCATCTGCATAATCGAGACGACAAGTGTGGAGAGGGTGAAAGAGCAACAGAGGGAGGGAGGAGGAGGGAGAGAGGGGAGGATGGAGAAAGGATAGATGGAAAGAAGATGGCCCGAACCATGGAGGGAGGTTAGAGAGAAGGGGAGAGGAGGAGAGTGCAAAGTGGGGTGTTGACAGGAAAAATAGACCGAGGAGGGGGACAAGGTGAGGATGAAGAAGGAGAGAAGGAAAGAGTGCAACAGAAAAATGGGAGGAGGAGAGGAGGAGGAGGAGGAGGAGGGAGGATGGGTGGCCATGATGAAAGGAAAGCAAGAAGGAAGTGAAGGTGTGTGCGGGAGGACAAGGCGTGTGTCTGATATTGGTTATGACAGTCACACCTGCCGCCCCTCTCCTCCTCCTCATGTTTCTCTTGTACATCAGAAGTCATTAACCACCAACTGAAGGGGTGAGGCTGCATTTAATCCTCCCGATCTCACCCCTTTCCTCCCTCTCTTGTGTTCCTCCATCTTTAATCTCCATGTTTCCCTCTCTCAAATTCGTTTCCTTCCTAACATCACTGGAAATCTTTCCAGGAGGTTGAAAAAGGCGTGTTTGTGTCCACACTAACTTCCCAGCCAACAGCCCTGTAAACCTTCATGTTCTCCACCCAACACAGGAAGTTGGAAGGATGCATTTGCAGTTATAAAGTCGTTTATAACATTAACTGTTTTCAGTTCATGAGGTGTGTCTAGGGGTGTGGTTGTTTGGGGCGTCAGTAGTCAGAGTGTGGGCCTCTGACTCTCGTGTGAGTGCGCGCACTGCAGCCGGCGAACCAGACCATTCTGGGAGCTCATGTTTTATTTGCTAACCCAGATGTCTCTGTTCATCCTGCTGTTCAGACAGATTTCCAGCCGACCTAGTCTGGGTCGGGCCAATCACAACCGTGTCATTGATGACTGTACAGAGGAGGGCTGTTAAGGCATTTCTGTAGGCATTCAAGATGGCTGCTGCTGATGTGAAACGTTGTATCGCGTCAGTGTTCAGCAAACAGAAGAGAAGCGAACAACTGTACCTAAAGTTTAGAAACATGTTTTTGCCATGTATCGGATAAGATTAGGTAAAAGTTTAATTTGCTAGATTGCTCCCATGGATAGAGCACTTTGAAATCTCAGTGGCCATCGTTGTTGGTCGACCGGTTGCTCTCATGGAGGAACACACCTCTGGGAATCCCTGCTTTGCAGCCCGGAGTCCACAATGAGACAGTGATGGTGAGAGCTTAATCTGGTGTCTCAGAGTCCTGGATGTTGGTGTCCACGGTTTTCACAGCCTCATGGAGATGGTTTTGGATGAAGTTCAGGTGATCATGCAAAGCCAAACATCTTTGTATAACCTATACATTGGATTTCTGAATTAGCAATAAGCCTAGAAGCCCATCAATATGTACTAAGGCTAGCTTCCTGCATGTTGTAGTGTTGAGTTAACATCCTTCTTCCGACGCTCACCACCTTGTCAGGTGTTTCATTCTTGGTTCTATCCAATTACATCCAGAACTATTTGATCTGCGGCAGTTGATAACACCTGGAAATTGATGGACTAATTAGATCTAGACTCATGTGCATTAGAGGATTGAAATGGCAACGTCTACAGCAACTCCTAACTTCCTTTTCGTCTGTTACACACCCGTGTTTAGAATTTCAACCTAAAAACCAAAGGTGTTTGACTTGTTTAGGATGATGGGGTGGCACTTGAGATAGAGGTGGCCTGTACCAATCCCGGCAGCTCCACTGTTGGGTGAAGATTTTGTCTCTCTCACATGTTCTTGGACGTTATCTGTGAAAGGTAAAGGGAAGATGACGTTTTGGCCGTTCTGTGTTGTGCTTGAAGTAAACTTTGCTTTATTAACATTCAACCAGCTCCGTGCTCTTCCCCTGTGGCTCTGTGGAAGAGTCAGTCGTCTCCCAATCAGAAGGTCGGTGGTTTGATCCCCAGCTCCTTCACTGAACCCCAAATTGCTCCCAAAGGTGTGAAGCCATTGGAGTTTGAATGAGTGTGGCTAAATCCTGATTTGAGATTGGCACTTTCCATAGCAGCCTCAACCAACCAAGTGTATGAATGTGTGTGTGAAAGGGTCAGTGTGAGGTAGTGGACAAGCACTTATACCTTTGACCATCTATTGACCAAGTCCACTAATGTCGTATAAACAGCCCAGTAATAAGGTTGATTCTTCAGTTTCAGGGAGCAGATCCTCAGAAGAAAACAGATGAGCTGTATCACCAGTGAGCATGTTAAAAGTGAGAGTAACCTTTTTCTGTCAGCACAGCTCGATCTTTAAATGCTCTCTGGGTGTCCTCAGTCTCTCCCTCTCACACATGCAGATGTATTCACACAGTCTGTTCTCTCCACACCGCTCTCTCTTCCTTTTCCTTTACCATTGCGTCTCTGCTTCTCTTTTGCATATAATACACGTCGCTCGGCTCGGCGAGTCCAGCTGCCGCGTTAAAGAGAGCCGAGCGGAGCTCAGGGTTCAGGACCCCAGCCGAGGCCGGCATGCAGAACGGGGATAAGAGGACGCCTAATTGAGGGCCCTTTAAAATTCCCACAGAGGACCAATCATGGTTTTCATCTGGGGCTACGCGGGGCTGAGAGGGGCCAGCGAGGGCCTCTCAAATGGAGGAAAGTGACAAAGAAGATGTGGAGCTGCCCTGAGACCTTGGGCATAAATCTGCACATGGAGAGATTTTTAAGTCAAAAAGATCCATTTTATCTAACAGGCGCCATAAATTCAGTTGCTGGGATAATGTGATAGTTAAATATAACCACACCGTTTCCACACAGACGAGAGTTCTTCAATCGCAGAGATCGCTCAGACTCTCGTTGCTTCATGTTGCCATTGGCGGATTTTGGTTTTAAAAATAAGATTTCCAAAGAGTATGAGATATTTGGGGAATCCAGCAGGTCATAAGTTAAAGTCCTGCTCATTTCCTGAACTGAAAACGTATCGTGGCTGATGGTTGGTGCAGCTAAAGGCTCGGACTTAGATCAGCCTCTGTATGAAACTGAACTTACATAAATATCCAGTCCATGGACAGTAATCAACTACAACTTCCAAGAAGCATTTCAACATGAAGCATCCAAACTTTTTAAATATAACATTTACTGGAATTTGAAAGCAAATTTGAGAAAACAAGTGTTGGGATTAAAAACCAAAATCCATGCAGGCATTAGGATCCTTCCAAGCCTTTTGCAGCGCAGCTTGCAGAGATTCATTCTCCCTTTATGGCAAATTAGATGTTGAGCCAAATGCACAGACATATAACCGCTTCTGAATTTATTTCTTTGGACTTTGAAGACAAAAAAATGGAATGAAAACAGCGTCTGAAGGCTAAATTGGTAACCCATCCATCCATGCTTTAGAACAGTGGTGTGCTTCCATATAAGCAGCTCAGATATTAAGAGGGTAGTATAGCTCTAACACTGAATCAGATCTAATTTCTCAGTTAGACTCCTCCTCCTGAACATCTCCTGAATAACCAGATCTCTGAATGAGACTGTTTGTCCAATTAAAACTGGTATCCCTGCTTTCCTTCTTCAATCTGCATCTTTATGCAGAGCTATGGATCCATCACGACTGATTCACGTATCCTAACATAATATTTACTACGCAGCGCTCGCAGACATGATGCATGCTAACAACTGCATGCATATTGCATCAGCCCGACATATGTTTTCAGGGAATATCTCTTTTATGCATTAATATAAATCCTCTGGAGTTTCTGGTGCAACACGGCATGGTGAGCAACGGAGGCGCAGAATAAAGCAATCAAAACGGAGAGACATATTGAAGCTCCGTGATGCTTCTTATGTTTATAGACGACTATAAGGGAATCCTCGTAGGACAGAAGGACCTGCTGTAAGGTACCTGGAAGGAGGGAGGAATCACCTGAAAGGACCAAGTGTTGCTGGTTAAACTCCATGAAGGAGGCGTAAGGATAAGGACAAAGGATGAGTCCTAATGAACTTGGTTATATCTGACCAGTGCATGGAGAAGGACATCTTTCTTTAACCCAAACAAGAAGTGTTCTTGCTGCACGCCAAAGCCCCCTTAACTTTGAAACTACTCGCAATGCAACAGGATACTTTCTCTACCGATACTTTCTGGTCCTCTGCCCACAGTATCGGTCCGTTAACAACCCCATAAATACACATGTGCCATCCAGGTGTGTCGCTACACCATCTTGGAGCATGCTCTAATCCACGATCCACAAACCCCTCCTCTTCCTCCACTTGTAGAAAAAGTTGCATTGCGTGGAGGCGGGTGAGGGAGCAGCCGAGGAGGGTTGATGGGTGAGTTCATGTGTGTGTGTATTGCACGAGGGGGGAGATACTGGGGGTGGGTCGGCGTTGGGAGGGTGTTTCCCCAGCGGGACGCATTAACAAGCCCATCCAGTTAAATGTAGCCCCTGCATTACCTAATGTACCGGCCCTTCTCCAGCAGTGTAGGAGACAGCAGCATCCATTATTGATCAGATGGAGCTTCGCCTGTGAAGCTGGAAGCCTGGTGGAGGGAGAGAGATGGAGATGGAGATGGAGGGAGGGGAATGGGGGGGGTGTAACAAACTAAGAAGGAGGGGGGAAGAGAGGGAGAAAGAGGAGAGAGATTTGTAGCGAAAGGGTGATAAGTTGAAGAGATAAAAATGAGGACCCTGCTGTCATCACTCTCTTCATCAGTCGTCTCCCAGAATCCTCTCACTTCCTGTCGTCTTCAGTCACATCTCCCACCCACTCATCAACTCCCTCCCTCCTCTTTCAGTCCCCGTCTCTCTATCCAACTCTCCATGTTTCTCTTGTCTATTATAGGTGATTTGTAAGCATCGATCACGTCTCGTCCCGGGTGACAAGAAGCTCGGCATGGCGTCGTTCACATCATCATCATCCACATCATCTCGGCCATGTTTTCTTTCAATTGCGCTCTCCTCCGATCACTCTGCCGTCCTTCGTTTTATCATCCTTCCCTCCTTCCCTCCCTCGTGAGTTCGGCTTGGGGTAGAATTTGAATTTCACAGAAAGTCATCGGAGATTTGATTTGGTTTGTGCTCAGTTTGTTGAGAGGGGGAGTTGGGCTTCTTATTTCTCTCTCCGTCTCTCTCCGTTGTTTGTGTTTCAATCTCCACACTGACATTCAAAATAAGCATTAGCTTAAAATCTTGAAGTTTGCCATCAGCCACTGTATTTGCAGTCCAGTTGTTCTGGATGATTTCAACTCTGCCATCTTGCTATATTGCCAGAAGCAGCGTTCCTTTTGCCTCTTTGGCTCCAATTTTGATAATTTGATGTTTTAATTTAATATCTCGATTGTCTCTTGATTTGCTTCCTGTCTCTTAAACATTCCCGCTAGGCGACGCAGATTTCATGCTGCTTGAATTTGTGTCGTTCACACTTTTATGAATCTTATTTTCTTCAACTCGAGCAACAAAATGACATGACGCTGTTCTGGAATTCAGATTACTAACATCTTTAGATTCCATCAGTAACGGCCGATCCAAACTCCTCACAAGTAAGTTACATGTTTACAGAACAGATCAAGAAGTTACGTCGATCAGTACGACTTTATTTTTGCACCCATTGTTTATTTCAGTCAATTGGTTTATTTTGGCGGCTTCACAGCAGTGCAGCGGTTAGCGCTGTCGCCTCACAGCTAGAAGGCCCCTGGTTCAGATCCCGGTTCAGACGTAGTGGGCCTTTCTGTGTGGAGTCTGCATGTTCTCCCTGGCTCTCTCTTCCAGGTACTCCGGCTTCCTCCCACAGTCCACAGACATGCTCGTGAGTGTGAAAGGTTGTCTGTCTCTGTGTGTCAGCCCTGTGATTGACTGGCGATCAGTACAGGCACTTCTCGCCCAATGACAGCTGGGATAGGCTCCAGCCCCCCGTGAACAGGATAAGCCATATTGATGATGGATGGATGGTTTGTTTTGGGTTCATATAGCTGCCAGATTGCAGACGACTTTTGACTTGCTAGTTCACCCACTGGGAAAGATGGACCGGCGCGGACCTGAGCTCGGAGCTAAAAGGCCATCAGATCGGCTTCTGATCTTCCTCAAGTAGCTGAAAGCAGCAAAAGAGTTCACCCAGATACACATCCTGGAGAAGCCGCTGGAATGAAGCTAGCTGTTCCAGGAAATGGTTTGAACCTAGACATGCTGGCCGTCGACAAATCTCGAAGGTTTATACTCGCAGATTTTGTTAAACCAAGACTAAAAATCTTCCTGCGGTCGGAGTCACCAAACAACAAGGCAGAAGCCACCAAAGGTGTGTGAACGTTTTGGTCAGTTTTGTGTGTTTATGTTTCCGAGTCTTGTTTTTACTCGTCCGTGTGCATTTACATTAGACTGTTTTCTGTGTGTGTGTGTGCCTCTTCATTATGATGAGTGTGTGTGTGTGTGTGTGTGTGTGTGTGTGTGTGTGTGTGTGTGTGTGTGAGTGTGTGTGTATGAACCAGAGTCGACCGGGGGGAAGGCTGAATTATTGATGGAGTTTCAGTGCAGAATTGTGTGACAGTTAGCTTTAATTTCCCATTTAGCTGGAATAGGGAGAGACAACAGTGTGCTAACTAATCAATACAACACAGTGTAGCAAGGCAAGCATACATATAAGGAGGTTCCTGTGATAACACATGAATACACTCAGTGAAGTATCTCTGACACACACTACATGAGCTCACAGGCTGTCGACTCTGACCTGCTCTCTAACACACGCTGTCCTTTACCAGGGATGATCGCCATGGACACCAGAACAGACCTTCTGTTCCCATCTTGGTGCAAAAGCAACAAGCACTGATAGGGCTCTACTTACCTGTTGGATGCTCCTGATCCACCTGCTCAAAGGTGTTTTACTTATTTAGTCTGACCAATCATCAGGACAGTGAATCGGAAGTTGCTCCATGGTTACCCCTCCACGACTCCCCAGTGTTGTTGTTATGGCTGCCTTCAGATGGATGTGAAGTCATGTACATCATATGCAGGTGCATGTCTTTTTCTATCTTTCTCTTTCCTTCCCACACCTCAGCTGGGCTGAGACAGACCTCCTGTACATGACATACCATGTCGAAAGCACTAGCCAGGCTGGAGATATACTTGCTTTTAACTACATGTTAGTGTGCGCATGATGGCTGCCTCGTGTGCCCTGCGTCTGTTTGGAGCGTCGGCTGTGCACATCCTTAAAATTAATGCTACAGTCGCAAGATGCAGTCTGCACATGAACAGTAGGGGCAGTCAGTGTTGTCAGATTGGGCTTCTTTTGATGACCTTGGGCTGCGGGAAAATAGTGTTGGGCTGGTAGAGGAATTTTGGGCAACATTTGAACACCAAACAAGCCGTCATTTTGTTTTGTTTTGTCACACACCGTGACATAGATTTTCTTTTTACGTTTCTTAAATCAGAAATATTAATTTAAGTCACATTTTATGACTAAAAATGCCTAAATTATATCTTATTTTAATATTTTAGGTGCATTTCATGTCATATTCATTTATTTATATTTGATTTTGGCAGTTTCATTCCTCCATAATCCTATAGTTTTTAAATAGATTGGATTTTGGTGTCACATTTCATGTCGGTATTTGATCACTTGTGGTTTGGCCATGACGCCAGACGGTTGTCTAGTTGCACTCTTTTTAGGTTGCGATAGCTATTTATCTAACATTTTACCTTTGGTTATTTGATGCAGATATAGCAGATAAGCTTTATATGCTTCTGATCTGTTTTCTATGTAATGGTTTTAAGGTTTTACAGGTTTCTGGAAAGGTTATGATTTGCTGGAAACTGCCAATCAGATCTGGCAACACTGGGGGCAGTGTCGAGGCAGAGGGGATGCGACAGGGTCGACACAGCAGCAGGGACAACGATGGCAGAAAGTTCTGAAGACGAGCTGATAGACCGAGTCCTCAATGATCCACTCTACTTGTAGAGTTTTTTTAGTGGTAACTTAATGATCCGAATACTTCCTTCCACACAAAGAAAACTTTCAGTCCGTGAAACTCTGCTGTTCTTCTCTGAATGAATAACACGATTTTAGATATTTCCTCCCCCCTCCCCCCTCCCCCCTCCCTCCTCTCGTCTCTCTGTATCGATCTCCACCTGAAGTCGGATGATGATCGGAGCCGCTACGCCTCAAAGAACAATTAATTGTGCATGTGATCGATGTTCATCCAGAAATCAATACACTCTCCTCTTCTCTGTCTCTTTGAGTGTATCAGTGTTTGTGTGCGCACGCATGTTGGTGTGCAAAGAATGATGTGTGTGTGTGTGTGTGTGTGTGTGTGTGTGTGAGAGAGTGTGTGCACTGGCTTGTGTTATATTTCCTCTTCCTGTACGATAGTTTGCAGACACCTGGGCTGTTTTTATGTTACCTTTCTCGGTTGTTTTGTTCATAAGACAAAAGGTCGGAGACATTCTGCATTTAACTCTAACTTTTTAACGTTTCAGTTGAGATATTGTAAAGATGTATTTCATCTATATCTGTTTTCTTGTCACTGACTGAGAGTGATACTGCATTGACGTGGATTGGGGGGGTCGAGGCCGGCAGACATGACCGCCAACATTAACTGTAAAAGACGTCTGTGTAAAGACACGGGACTGCACGGGACTTCAAACACAAGACAAACTAAAACTGTTTCATCTCCATCATCTTGTTTTCATAATCAAATAAAAGGTAAAATTCTTATTGGAAAAAAAGCCGAGCCCGACTTTTTGTCATATCTCACAGGTGCTTTGTTCTATCATTCCCATTCCTCATGCTCCTGTTGGTCGTCCTCGAGTCTTCTCGATCTAATTTTCGGGAAGTGTCAAAGGAAAACTACTTACTTCAATAAATACATGTGCTCAATATGTTTTAGCTGCGGCCTTTATGAACAGTTTTTCGGACCTGCTTTGGCATTTCAATCAGCGAGCGTCTTCCCATTGACAGACATTTAAAAACTGTTTCAAAAGAGATTTTTTTTTCACTGACTAGTTGAGGATTAAATGTTTATGTTTAGACCAGATTTCAGCAGGAAATCTGCTTCTGTCACGAAATTCATCACTAATCCAACTCAACATTTAGCTGCTGAAATGATTGTGTGAGTGAGCCGTGCATCGCAGTCACCAACAACAGTTTGACTCACGAGAGCTGCGTTCATCACGGTCAGCGACAGAGGTCCTCTAAAATACATCTTCCTGTCAGTTACGAATCACCTCCGTCAGCCTTCACAGTCAGAGCTGCACATGCTCAGTCTGCTTGTTTCTTCTTCTGTGGGGAATGTTCAAAACTGCTTCCTTTACGACGTCTCTGAACCTTCTTGTTAACATCACACAGCCCAGAAAGCGTGTAGACGGGATGTGACCCACCGCTGCAAAAGAGAAACGTCGCTACCATCATCACTTTCGTCACCCTTTCATAACATGACATGAAAGTATTTTCAACATTATCAAACAAAGACGTGTTTCTGATACGATGTCGTAACCGACGTTCAGACCTGATTTCAACCTGTTTCAGCATTAAAGTCCCGGGTTGGTGCTCACTGGGTTCATTCTCTTCTGTCCATCCAAGTTGTTTTTTGTGTATGTTTGTAACCTGTAGATAGAGCTTTCTGGCCCGGTGTGCCATTTGGATCCACAAGCCCACAACCTGCACAATATAGTAGCCCTCCTGACATTCACAGTCCCAATGGGCTGATTACTTTCTATGTAGAGTCTCGCAGTAATCTCCATCTCCAGCCACACTTTGGATACTGCTGTTAACAACACGTTACATGCTAACTGCTGCACTCGCGACAGAGCAGATGTCATTCTAGAACACGCTAACCAACGTTAGCTAGCTACCGTGGACTATTAAAATGCTTTTAATAGTCCGTACTCCTGGTCAAGCAGCAGGAAAAAGGGCAACAGTTGATCAGAAAACGTTGGACATTGATCATTGTTACCCCCGTGGTCAGAGCGGCGGCCTTTGGTCCACGCCCGCCCACGCTAACAAGTGAGTCAGTGTGGAGAAGTGGTGACAGTCGGTTGAATCTAAAGTTTCTAGCTAGCTGATCAGATGGAGGATGATGCTATAGCAAGTACAGTATGCCACTTCGTAGTGAGCCCAAGATAACGTTATGCAGTCAGTAAAACTAGCTTGGTATATAGCGCCACCTATTGGTTTGTAGGCTAATGTTACACAGGGCCAGACTTCCAGGGAACATAGTTGACTAAATCCTAATTGTCTGAAAGGTTAAACGACCTCCCTCAAAACAGTTTAAATATATAGATGTAAGGAAGTAAATAAATATGAATATTTAAAAGTGATCAGATTATGAAATGCAGTGATGGAGAATAAAATAAAGTGCATGTTTTAGAGGGAAGTGACCCCAGAGCCCTGTAACCGGATGGATTTAGTCCCACTGTGAGTTTACTGTTATTAATAATAATTCATAATAATTAATATCTTTATTGATACCCATCTGCTTATTTTCTCTATTTCAATTGAACACATATTCAGTAATGATAAAAAATAATGCAGAAATAACAAATGATTTCAGGGCCAGTGAATTATACTGGAACATCGTGCTCATTGTCGACACGCACAAAAGGAGGATCAGGTGTATTTATGTGTTTAAGGACATGCATGCAAAGATCACACTCCTGCAAGAATCCATAAACATGTTCAGCACACACACACACACACCTACACACACACACACACTTAAGATAAACTTTATGTCTGCACAAAAACAAGCACCGCTGTTCTGCCTTTTTCAGGATGTAAAATCAATCCTTCCTCGTGGTTGGTACCGTTTGTAGAAGCACAGAGCAACTGTGGAATTTATTTTCCTCCACCAAATTGTTGTTTTCCATTTTGTTTTTGTTTAGTTCTGTTTGTGCCGGATGGACGAGAGTCTGAGAGGAAACGACAGAACTGAAAACAGAGAACAGATTTCACTTCTTCAGAAGGTCTGAGGGGAAAAGACCGTATTCGTACCTGATAACAAAAAGGCAAATGAGCGTGCTTCGACGATGTTCCAAATATTGTGTCGGTGACTTTCTGGTCCCCTAACGGAGGAGGGAGGAGGCTTCAGTTGGTCAAAGAAATAAAGCGCATGCAGACGAGCGAGACAAGCTGAGCAGAGGGAGACGAGCAAGGCCACCCAGGCGAGGAGCCTCATGAAAAAGTAAACAGGAAATCAGCACCCAGGACGGGGCTCTGTCCTCCTGCCACCCACCGGCAGAGGAGGAGGGTGGGGGTCGTAGAGCAGAGGTGCCCGCTTTCTTTGCCCGAACAGACTGGGGCGTACCACAACCCCCCAAAACCCCTCCCCCCGCAGGGCCGGAGTCAGACGGAGAGGCTGGATGCACAGATGAATTTTTGATTTGGGAAATGGAAAAATGATAAAAAATACATCATAAAGGAACATGATAGCCCTGTGGAGTGTTGCTTTAAGACGGTGCAGCCAGTTAATGAAATAAAAGACACGTTTTCATGTAATTAATCAGGTTTTCTGCTCAAGCTTGGAACAGCAAATTAACGTGGTTTCTTTTAGGGTAATGACATTTTTTTACAACATTTGAGAGATACATTTTACAACTGGAGGTCCTGTTTCCTTCATTTCTTCTCTTTTAAAACTTGCTCAAAGTTTGCAAGGTAGTTCAGCTAATAAGCACGCCTGTGAGGCGCAGTTCAGGGCAACAAAAACCCACATTACATGGTCAACAAGAAGGCTGAAGGCAACGAAAGACAACGGCAATCTGTGGTAAGAGACGTTAACGTAAAGACAAATCTACATGGAAAGAGAAGAGATGATGAATACACCTCGACAGTTATAAAAAAACACCAAGTGCATGCTGGGAGATACTCATGGCGAGACAGGAAGTGAAAAATTAATGAGATGTAACATTTTTGCAGTGAGGTCATTTTTTCTGCCTCATTCTGCTCATAGCGTCAGCAGGTGTGTTGTCACCTCCTGAAACACACATGACACACACACACACACACACACAGCACTTCTGCTGCTCCAGACAGGGCTGCTTCAATGTGTGTGTGTGTGTGTGTGTGGAGGCCATTTGCAGGTAGGGAAATGAACACGTTGCGGCACTCAGAGGGCAGCTGCAGCCCTTCGATGTGCAAAATGCGTGATGCTCCCTGAGCTGGCAGCAGAGGAGGGGAAGGAGAGTGTTGTGACTGTGGAAGGTAAAGCAGAGAGTTTCACTGTGTGTGTGTGTGTGTGTGTGTGTGTGTGTGTGTGTGTGTGTGTGTCTGTGTGTGTGTGAGATCTAAAGTCCATCGTCGCTCACCTTTCTTCCATTTTAGGATGAAAAATAAACCCTCAGACGAATCAGATCGGTCCCTGCTGAATCATCGTCTAGCCTCAGACAGACAGACAGACAGACAGACAGACAGACAGACAGACAGGAGCTTACATGAAGGTGGTGAAGTTGTTATAATAGGCCAAAATGTTCTGCTGCTTTTGGGACCTGCTTTTTCAGCCCAACATCAACACTGATGGAGAAGCAAAAGTAAGAGGCGGCTAAACATGATAGAAAACACTAGATGGGTGAAGCCACCGGCGCCTTTCACAAAGTCTGTCCGCGAAATTGCGAGGCGTTGTTGTTCTGTCTTTAAGCCAGCATTGGAGGTAACAGAGTTCAGTCACCCTCTGTGTAAGTTGGGGAGCCAGCCAGGGTGGACAGGGGTTTGCAAGCAGCTCAAAGAAGGAGCTCCCAGACCTCGTTGCCTTCCCAATTCGCAAAGGATGAGTTTAACCGCCATAGCAGGGACAACAAATAACCCATATGATTCCACTAAAATGTTCGCTTACTCGTAAAAAGCAAAGCTTGCATGATGACAGGCCGTCTTCATGGTGGATGTCTGTATAAACGAGGCAGCTGAAAACACACAAACTGCTGTTGTGTTTTTCTGTTTGTGAACGTTACTTTTACCGTTTGTTTCACCGTGGATTAAAGTCTAAACTTACACCTGCTCCATCCTAGGTACAAAGATACACCCAGGTGCAACAAAGTTGGTCGTAACTTTCAGCTCGAGGTCGGACGTAACGTTACATCCAGGCATACGCCCAGCTGGTGCACTCGGCTCCAGGTCCTGGAAGGTCTTGCAGCCGTGTTGGAGGCCTGCAGCAGACAGCACATGAGCAGAGAGAAGAAGGAACACATGAGATTACGTAAGTTCTCCTGTTCTCTCCCACAATAGCAGCAAAGAGAATGATTTCTTTCCTTAACGAAGCTGATGATGACGACACTGTTTGCCTCCAGCTCTAGTGATGTTTTCACTTCGCTTAAAGTATCTAACGTGTTCTCCTGTTGAGGAAATTTCAATCCCTCCACCCGGGATGAATCAAACATGTTTTTATTTTATATTAACACTTCCTGTTTGGATTCATGTCGATGGTCGAAATGTAGAAAAGTGGAGAGAGAAGGAGGGAGGGGAAAACGTCGTGTACGAAGAAACAAGGTTGATGTTTGAGATAAAGAAAGGGTAGAGAGAGAGAGAGACAAAGAGAACGAGCGAGCGGAGGAGAAAGAGGAGAGAGAAGGAGGACAAGGCCCTCCACACTCAGCTACAGGAAAGACTGCAATTAATAATTTACATCATCTGTCACTGTGCGCTCCACTGGACCACTCAACAAACAGCACCCGTAATTTAAGGCACAAACACACACACTGGCACACATGCAAGGGCCCTGCACACACACACACACACACACACACAGACGCTCAGGAAATGCATGCGTGCAGGAGCTACATTAACACACACATGCACAAACACTAGTGGTCGCATGCGAGTGGCTGCACACACACACACACACACACACACATGCAGCACCAGGACTCACATGTGCACTCCCTGCCTGACTAAAAGCAAACAGCAGAGATCAAACGGCAGCACCGCGGCCCTCTCCTCTCCTTTATATCTGTTGTTTCAGATCCCACCCCGGACCCCTGTCTCTGTGAGTCTACACTGCAGGAAGCGTGCTCCTCACAGTCCTGCCTTTTGTCTCAGCGGCGGCCATGTTAAATTTATGCAGTGTGTGTCACTGCTAGCTGGCACCCGACAGTAAATATTTGATACGTTTCCCATCCCTCGGAGAAATTCCCCCAAGCATACGATCAGACCTGTTGGGGGCAGACTCAGAGCGAGAGCAGCCATGTTAAATTTACAACGTTTGTTTTGGAGAGTAAAAATCCAGCAAATACCCAGGTGGAAGTCATAAGTGATCGGGGGCGGCCATGACGGGGTGTCTGGCGCAGATTAAGATGGTTTCAAATGAGGAGCCTGCTAATCCTAGAGACACACAGACACTATGTGACTAAAGTGTGACTAAATATGAGCCGTTTCTGAAGGTCTTCTGAAACCGAACTTTTTAAGCTGCACTAATCAAAAGCAAATACCCGTTGTGATGTAGAAGGTTTCCCTGGAAGTAATAAACGCTGATGATACTGAGTAGCTGCATGTCGTGTTGGATTTATCGATATTAAATTAAAATGGCGGCAAAAACTAAAAAGAAATTAAGCACTGCAGGATTAAAGCTAAGTAGGAAACTTCTCCAAAGTGATTTAAACATCGAGAGGAAGCCACATGTTTAAAATATATAACCACAAAAAGGCGAAAGAATCTCCCCAAAACACATCGCTGCACATCGTCATCGCTAACCAACTGCTTTCCTTTGCCACTTTGACGTGCTGTAGTTTCTTAAACAGTTGCAGTTCGGTTGTGTTACTCTCAAATCCCACAGGATCCGTCTCCAGCGTGTTCCGTGTGCGCTGCGACCTCCGAAGTCGATTGCGCCCATTCAAGTCAATGGTCGTGATTCCACAGCATGCGCCGCGGTCCGTGAAGCGTCTCTCCGCTCTGCTCTGTAAGCTCGAGTAAAGCTGAACAGAGCAGATCGTTCCAAACAGGAAGTCACACACGAAAACGGCATACAGCATCCGGTCATTTCAAAATAAAACACCATGTACAGACCGGGACAGACTCCTGTTTTTTTCCGTTTCCATAACAACAACACACTGAAATCTGGAAAAAAGAACACTTTTAATTAAGTCGTGTACTCAGCCATGGTAGGAGCACAAAAATCACAGAATGATCTCCAAATGAGCAGATAATCAACCTCAGAGGTGCAAACTGAACTGAACTGTGTGTTGCTCTGTTTAACTTTGATGTTATCGCGTGATTTCCCAATTCTCGCGCGATAACGTAATTCTCCCACGATCTTGTGATCTCTTGAATCCAGCTGCTTGGGCCAGCGCTCCGCTGCGCTGCGGATCAGAAACGCAGATGGAACGCGCCAGGTGGTTAGCGCTGTGAGGCAACACCGCTAACAACTGCACCCCCGTGTCGCCCTGTGTTACAGTCAAAATTCGACCGTCGAACACCGACATTCGCTTGATAATAACTGAAGCAGCTATATATGGTTGATGACTTCACTTTGACTCATCGTATCCTCTGCACTTCATCACTCTTCGCTTCAGCGACACAGTTAGCATGTTTGTTGCTATTCAAATGTTTCATTATTAAACAGCCGTGACTGAAAGTTTAAGAAAATCACACCGACTGTCCATCACAGAAACTTCTCTGCAGCCATGACGACACCCTCCTTCCTGGTGATGACATCATAGACAAGTGACATCATGTGGAAAGCGGCATGTTGCTAAAAGAAGGCTAATGGTGTCAGAGGCTGAGGAGTGACTTCAGCGGCTGCAGTCTGAATAGTTTATGAACAGCTGAGTGGAGAGAGTCGGACAGGATGACAGTGTGAGGTAAGAGAAGAGCCTGATCTGTAAATACTTTGGAAGATGCAACAAGAAATAAAAACGAGAGAAAAGCCTGGACAGTGTCGGGGCGTCACCTCACATACTCATGGAGGGCGGTGTGGCCTTCAGGCGTCATCAGAATATTCAGACATTTAAATACATATCTGAATTTTGACGAGGCTGTCGGGAGCGATCACACATGGAGACAAGGTCAGAGACACGCACAAACCAGAATGGAAAACATTTCAATTTCACACTTCATCTGTCAGAAAATATCTGTCCCTCTCCCCTTCACACACACACACACACGCTCACACACACGCACACGCGCGCGCACACACACACACCTTTCCAGATTATGAGAAGTGTTTGAATGAGATGGTGTGATACAACACCTGAGCCAAAACTTTGCTTAAATAGAGTTTCAAGGGGAATGCCACTTATTGAAGGAACTCCACATTTCCAAAACATGACAAACATTCAGGATTTTAAGGAAAGGCAGCTTTCTGTGTGCAGCACGTCTCGCACACTGAGGGAATTCAAAGTGTGGGTCCCAATCCAGGGGCTGCATCCTTTTAAGGACATCTCTTGAAGGCTGTCACAGTTCGGATGCGGCCGACAAATGCGTCCTCCTTTTCCCGGACCATGAAGGATCCATCGGGTGCATCCTTTGTGGACGAACGTATCCACAGATTCATTGAGCGCCAATCCAAACGAGATGGCGGACTCTTAAACGAGCGAGGAATACTCTTTAAACGTGAAAGTTTTTGATTTGAACTCAATCGAACAGCTGCGAGACAAATGTTGAAAATCCTTAAAATTATCTTTCACAATAGGTTAGGTTACGTGAGTTATGTTAGCTAGTAAGCCAGCTAGCTATCTGTTGCTAGGCAACAGGAGCAGCACTTTGAGACACAAGAGTAAGGGCGAGAACAGCTGGTGACACAAACAGGAAATCCTCTGTAGACCAGACCGGCCTTAGCGCTCTATGCTGACCTGAAGGACGCAGCCTCTGAACGCAGACACAGCTACAGTTATTAAAAATGACAGAGGGTTTTTATCTTTATTCTTTTTGCTTTCCTGTCTCCTTATCTTCCTGCTCCAAGCACCGCACAATAATATAATAATAATTAATAACAAATCAACAATAGATGCAGCAGAAACTGCATTGCCTCTAATCCTGTCTCTTTGCTCCATGGGCATTCATGAACGGTGTGTTTGACCTGAGCCTGAATGCAGCTGGATCACATGACAGCTTGTGCTGACAGGTTACACAGCTGCTGTTTAAATAAGCAGATCTTTGGATCCAGGACAAATTTAAAACCGAGCCTCAGGTTGTGCTCTTAACATCTACTGAGCTACATCACAGACTTCACCTCCCTGTGCCCGTTCATCTTTAAAGGAGAGAGCCAGACTCACAGGTAAAGGTTCAGACTGTAGGTTGAAGTTGCACTTTAATCTTGTGAAAACAAATATTCTTTTCGCAGCAGAATACCAAAGTTTCCACCTTAAGCTTGATCACATTGCACATGTGTGGATGAAGTCATTATTCTACGCTATGTGGGGTAAAAAGCCTGCATCAGAGGGTGACCAGAAACCATAACATCAAGAGCATACATTACATATCTTAAATAACTATATGTTGTACAGATACTAATGACATAAAGCAATAAAAGACACTACATCATCATGAGCAAAAATATCAACATGTGTACTGTATCATTTATAAATACTCACAATGAGCAAACGCACCAATGTGGAAATTGGAGGACTCTTTCTATTGCAGTATTCATTTAAATTCATCCAAAATAGCTGAGACTGTACTTCCTGTTCCAACCATCAGGTTGTAAAAACCTCCAAATGAAGCTTCAGTTCATTCATTCACAATCATTCCTTGATTTTAACGTGTGCTGGTTTACGGAGACACTACCTCTGACCTGTAAAAGTCGGCCTCACACATGAGCACACACACATCATAACCCCCGACACGTACAGTCTTTAAATACACTAACCACTCTAACACACTTACCGTGTAAGATGCCCCCAGACTGTGTGTCCTGCTGCTGGTCGGACCTCCAGGCCTCATCAATATTGTAAACTGGTACTTAGCGGACAAAAGACAGCAAAGACCGGAGCAGAGGACACCTGGGGCAGAGAAAGAGCGGCCCGGATCTGCTGTGGAGGTCTGTTCGTCCATCTAACACACTGTGAATGTGTGTGTGCCGGGTGTAACGGCAGATGGGAGTCTCACTGGCCAGTTTTCTCTCCCACAATGCACCTCTTCTTAAATCTATTTTTATATGTTGTTTTCAACATTTAGAATAGATAAACAATGTTAAATGAAAACCTCTCTCTTTTGGATGTTTTAGAGAATGCTTTCATTACATCCCGGCTTCACCACTGTGCAAAACTTGTGTAGAGTTTGTCTTTCTGTCCGTTTCAGGATTAAGACTTGATTGTTTATAAGGTTTTAAATGGCTCCTTCTTCTCCAGGATTTCCTGCAGTATCACACTCCACTGAGAGCCCTTAGGTTGACCAACCACTTGCTCGTGAAAGTCTCAAGATCCAAACTTAAAAACAGAGCGATCCGAGCCTTTGCACTGGCTGCTCCCAATCCATATAAGAATTTCGCTCCATCGCTTGAGAGTTTGAAGTCGCTGCTAAACACCCATCTTTTCTCAATGGCCCTCCATTCAAGTTGAGCTAGACTCTTCCTCTTTTACCTTAAATCAATCCACCAAAAAGAGTCCCAAGTTACCTGACTTCACCCTGGCATCAACAGACTTAGCAACGGACCTGATCACAAAATTACGTCACCGTCAAGAAGTCCGGAGGCGTAAAGACTTTATTGTTCCCCTTGAACAAGTGGCTAAACCTGAGCGGATGCAGTGGGGCTGCTTGGTGTCCAGCAGCAGCAGGTTGTGGTTGTACTGGGCAGCACTGAGGTGAGAGTACTTTAATGCGGTGTGAATAGGAATCAGGTTGACGCTTAAAAAGGAGTGTGCACACTCCTGAAAGAGGAATAAAGCGACGAATCCTCGCTGAGTGACGGACAGTCAAAGATGTGAAAGGATGTGTTTACTTCTCCTCCTCCTAAACCCTGCCACTCAGCCTGTGTGTCCACAGCATCGGCTCAGTTAACAAAATCAATAAGCCTGCGTGTGTGTGAACGTGTCGTGAGGAGTGTATGAGTGTGTGAGGGGGAGGACGGGGGAGGTTTATGTGTGTGCAGGTGAGAGAGTTGTTCCCAAGGCAGGACGTCCCTTTTCCCTCACATCAATTATTGAGGCGTCAGGACACACTGCGAGCTCCTGGGGGGGGGGTCACAGGTCAGGAGACCAGGACTCCAATGGGGCTTTCAGGGGCCTCAGCGTCCCTCACCCCATCCACACACACATGCTCAAGCACACACACCCACACATGGCTTCCAAAGGAGGCTCAACATACAGAGAGCATATATACTGCGCATTAACTCACTCACAGTGTTGGAGGTCAACTGTTCGAGCGTCTTTGAGGGGAAGCAGGTATTTTCCACCAATGTTAAACATTTGAACCATTTTACTCTAAGGTAATGACAGCTGTCCGTAACACAGATAGGGCTGTAGAAGGCCGTTTAGCCGTCATATGTGTACCACTGTTTAGGCCATTTTGTTTTTGGTTGCTTTTCCTTAAATAGGGAGACCTGTTTGAACCCACAGCAGCGACTAAACTGATCTTAGACCGTCATATTTTGAAGCGTATGACCTACAATGGGTTCAAAACCAATTGCCCAGGAGGGACACTTTGGTTGAATTCAAATTGCATTAAGCACTGCAGATTGTCTACTTTACCAAACACCCCCAGAGACAGACTGAAGTGCACAAGCTCTTTGGGCCAAAAGAAGCCTGAATTACTTGTGCAAAATATCAAGTCCTCTCCAAACATCACACTTAATGTTGGTGTCTCAACATCACTGGACGAGCACATGCAACAATACAAGACCAAAATCAGTTGATTATGCAAATGTTTCACTTCTGAGAAAGGTATAAATTGTCAATGCCAGAGGTCAGACTGTGCCACAGAGAGATGCATTGAGCTGGCTTGGATTCAGTGTTGAAGGACTCCTTTGGCAGTGTTGGATGCTTTGCATTTGAAAGGATTGTACCTTGGTTCTTTGCCGGAAAACAGAGGGTGTGATCCTTCGTGTTGGGTGACTTACTGCCTCATGCAAAGCTGTTCAACTATCTTTTGGTCTTGTCCATCAATGGGGGTAAAAGGATCTTAAGAGGGACCAGCAGATTGGTGCGGCACCGGCAAAACTGTTGTGGGTGCTGAGCTGGAAGCAAAGCTTTCGACGTATCAGAATCAGAAATACTTTATTTATCCCCGTAACCGTAACAGGCTGCAGGCATTGCATTTACCAGTCGATATGCTCCAACCATCTCCAAGGGTTATGAGATTTGGAAAGTAACAGAAAGAATGATCGAAGACGCGAGAGCCCGCGTTCCTTTTGCAGGATTGTTGCGCTGCAGCCTTAGAGATGGAGTGAGGATCTTGGACATCCAGAGGGAGCTCGAGGTAGAGCCACTGCTCCATCGAATCAAAAGGGTTCTGAGGTTGTTCCGGGAGCTGATTAGGATACTTTGTTGGTTCCTTCTTTTGGGGGTTCTCTGGGCACGACCACATGTTAGAAGACCCTGAACACACTGGAGGGATTACATCTCATCTGGCTTGGGAATGCCTAAGGATGCCCCAGGTGAGAAAACTTTGCTGGGGAGAGGGACCTCTGCACTAACTTGCTCAGCCTGCTGCCACCACATCCTGACTCTGGCTCATCTCATCATCGACTGAGGACTGCAAGGTCCAGATACTCCCTAACTACACAGAAATAGCCTCAAAAGCAATAACCAAACTGAAGTTATGTGGTTTTGCTTCTTAGAGCAGAGCTGGAACTGTACTTCAGCTACACAAACTGCTGCAAATCCCTTCAAAATCCCTCACTGAACTCCCTTATTCTCCAAGCAGCTCGGAGGGGTTTAAGGACTTTATACCTCAAGACAAGATTGTCAAGATTTACTACATTTGCCTCCCGCTCCTCCGTCCCTCTCCTCACCCCCTCTTAAGGTTCTGACATGCTTTGAGGGAGTTATTCCATCGTGAGACTCCCGAGTCCATCTTCATCCTCCCCATCACTTTGAGCACAGGGCTATTCTGGCCCGAGACCACCAAAATACCCCCTCACCTCCCACCTCTCTCAGCCACACTTTACTCTCACCCCTCCACCACCACCACTACCACCGCTGGCTACATTAAAGGTAGGGATGGCTGATGCGTGTAGCGTTAAAGGGGCGGGCGGCCCAGCAGCGCCTGCCCGTGTCTGGGCCGGGGCCCGGCTCATGAAATATTGACGGGCGAGTGTCCCTTCCAGGAGCTGGCTCGCTCGGTCTTGGGAGGAGGAGGGGGGAGGGAGGGGGAGGAGCAGGAGGGCCACATTAATATTTCAGACTGCAATCTCCTGCTTGACAAACTCTCCCACGTGATTGGGTAAAAAGCCGCTTGCATTGCCTAGCAAGCACCATGCTCCCCCCCCTTACATCACCCCTTCCTCCCCACTCCGCTCTCTCTCTTCATTTCTCTCAGGCTCGCTCGTCCTTTCTTTCTGTTTGCTTCCTCACCCTCCTTCCTCTCACCTCACCCCTCTTGCTTCTTAACCAAATTTGATTCCTATGTCTTTGTGATTGGTGTTTGGATGCAGCGGGATGATTTGGCGGCGGGGCAAGGGGTGAGTGGTGGAGGAAGGGGGGTAATTAATTACGGCCAGTGAATTTGGTCGGCCCTGGTAGTCGTGGGCCCCCGCGCTCGGCTGGCCGAGGCCTCCAGGGGCCCTGCTCGTGGGTCCTGCCGAATGAAGTGGCATCCATTTTTTATGAAGAGCAGGTTATCCTATTTAGTCAGATTAAAACAGGCGAGGAGGAGGAGGAGGAGGAAGAGGGGACAGATCCAGGCAGAAGAGAGCAAGCCAGAAAAAACGAACCTTCCTCTCCTCCCATTTACCCCTCTTACCTCCCCCCTCTTCTGTCTGCTTTACTTTACTCTTAAGCTTCACTCAAAAACAACCTACCCCTCCTTCTCCCATCAACCCCATCTCACCCCCGCCGTCCCCCCCACCCACCCATTAACCTGGTTATGGGTGCAGAGTGCTTTGCTGACCCTTTGCCAGGTGTGGCATAGCCCTCAGTTTTATCTCTTCCGTGTGTTTCTGTGACTCATTCTTCTCCGTCTCTCTTTTCCGTCTCACTTCCTCTCTGAGCATCCTCCCCCTTTATAACTTCTCTCGGCTCTCTCTTGCCATTTTGAGGTTTATTCAAGCTTTCCCCTCCACTGCCCCGCACACACTCCAGCAGTGGATAAAGCGGAATCTTCTGATTGATTTTTAGATGTCTTTTAACGGCAGGAAATTGTTTACTATCGTGTGCAGTTGTTGGTAACAAAGCACTCAAGCAGTGTAACCTGCGCGAGCAGACGCCACGTGTCAAATTCTTTTAATACCACATATTTCTACAAATATCTCCACCAGGGGAAACATTAATGTGACTGAATTTGCAGCAGAGAAAATTTAATTCTGCTGTAAATAATTTATTGACAGCAACCATCTCAGACACCACTTCCACACTGCATGTTTTTAGGCTCCGCCCACTGACTTTTATGCAAACCAATGGGGTTATACCTGTGACTAACGCTTGTATAACTGCCATTTTCTTGGCGAGGAGACATAACTACTTTTCTCCTCGCCTGCTGTCATCTTTTATAAGCGTTTTCTTCAGTCTGGGCGTGTAAATCGGAGTCTAAATACACAGCATCGTCTCAAAGAGCGATATAGTAAGACGTGGGCGGGGTGAGTATGTAGATTTAACATTTATAAAAGCATACACGGCATGTATACACTCATGCAAATTTCATGTTTGCACATTCATGACCCTCCTGCCTCTCGTCCCTGCGTCCGTCCTGTAATCCAGCAGCCTCAGTCATGAAATGATGTTCACACAGCAGACTGAGTGAGCTTTAGGGAGGCTGGATAAATGCTTAAAGGCCCACTGCCAGGATAACTTACCCTCGTCTGGGCAGTGGAGGTGTGAGAGCAATAAAATATATATTTATAAAAAACTCCTCCTGGACCAAATCACAACCAGAAAACATCCACACCGAGCCCCCGGGGGGCAGACAGGAAGTGGAGAAGCCACCCCAAAAGCCTAAAAGCTGAATGAATTAATAACACTTTCACTTCTGTCATTTCTTAAAACATTTAGGTGATCAGCAGCAAAGAGCATGAATTAGAAAGTAGTTTTATGAGAGCAGCGAGAAAGCCTCTGAAATGAGACTTCTCCAGTGAACCCAACACAGATCTCTCAGATTGTTTTCAGTCACGTTCAAATGAAGGTTTCTGTGTAACTTCCCCCCAGGATGCAGACAAGATGCCTTGTTCTCCCTCTTCCAAAAATATGTTGTTGTTATTGTTCGGTTTAGCCATGAATGCAACTTACTTCAGGCCAGAGAGAGACATCCTGTTTCAGCAGCATCTACAGCAGAACCACCCAATCACTCTGATGGTTCCTCGATTCTGCACCAGCACCTTTTGGTGACCGGCCACGTTGAGTACACGCATCCCCTGAGACACACGCACATCATACGGAAGGAAGGGATATGGGACTTTAAAGAATGCCGCAAACTAACCGCGGAGGAGCGCAGCAGGAAGCGTCTCAGGCCGTCCTACTGTCCGTGTTGTCCGCCAGCCCTTGGTAGCGGGTTCATAAATCACCCGTTGTCCCAAAACTGGATTTATTTCTCCAACTAGCTCACCTGGAAACAGGAATAACGCCAGTGTGTCCGGCGCTTTGGACAAAGAGGCCAGGGAAACAGGAGGGCTCACACTGAGCAGTTAACCATGCACAGAGATACTGACTGTCCGTTTGATATTTGTGCCTCTGGAGGGTTTCGGGGGTTGGTGTGTACTGCATTATTTGTTGACTGTTTGGCTGTTATATAAAACTTTGTAGGGACAATTGAAGTGATCTGTGTTCTTTGGCTTGCTGGGGTGTGAGAGGTTGAGGGATCCTCCTGAGTGGCGCCCCTGCATTAGCGTTATAACCTGACACTCTAATGTCTAGTAGTTGTTACCCTCAAATTCTACACGATCTGTCTCTGCCGCGTTCCGTGTGCGCCGCGACCTCCAGAGTCGATCGCGCCCATTCAAGTCAATGCTCGTGATTCCATAGCACGCGCCGCGGTCCGTCTCTGCAGCGTCCCAGAAGCGTCTCTCCACTCTGCTCCGCTAAAGCATGCGTCAAGCTGAACAGAGCAGATGTGTCCCAAACAGGATGTCCAGAACTGCGGCGCAGACGGAACACGCCGGACACGGATCCTGCGGGATCCAGGTGTTAGAGACCTGCAGTTGTCTTAAGATGACGTTCTCCAGTTAACACTGTTAAACACAGATGATGCTTTTGGGTTTTTTTGTAACTGAAAAAAATCCATCGACACCTTAAGATATTAAGTTTTATACAGAGATAAGTCTTACGTTTGTGGACAAAGAAAATGTGTCTTTCTGTCCACATTCACTGTTTTTTAACTCTCCCCTCATTTATAAAACTCTTCTTTCTTCTCCTGTCTATTTAAGTCTTTCCTTTTGTCTACCTTTGTTTCTCTCTTCATCTTGTCTTCATCCACACAGCCTCCCTCAGCACCACTCCGTCCCATCCATCTCCACCTCCCCCTCTTCTTCTTCTGCTACTACCTGTCCGCCTCCCGCTGTGGGAGGTTTCTGTTAAATGATGCAGGAGGCCTCAGACAGAACTGTAACATGGCAAAGCCAATGGCACGTAAAAACCAGCATGGCCAGCATGAAACATCCTCCTGGGGTCGGAGGTGGAGGAGAAGAGCAAGGCAGGGCAGGTGAGAGATGAGAGAGGGAGGTGAGGAGAAGGTGAGGTGTGAACGTAAGAAGGAAGGAGCAAAGAAAGGGAGGAGACTGTGGAGGAAAATCTACGACGCCCAGGGCAGGGGTCACATGGCGATGGAGGAAGTCGAAGACAAACCATCACTGATTCGAAGGCTGCCTCATTTGGTCACATGACCCTCACATTTCACATCGTGCTGGACCATCAGGAGTCTTCGGAGGCGGGAAGGTAAGACGGAAGGATGGATGACAGGTCGATGAGAGACAGAAGAACGAGAGTGAGAGGAAACAGATGAAAGCAAAGAAGAAAGAAAACACACACACGCACTGTGGCCCGATACTGTTGACCCTAACCTCTGAGCAAAGCACCAAGCTGTTCTGATCTGTGCTTCAGTCCTCACACACACACACACACACACACACACACTGTCTCTCTTCCTGTCCCTGCAGAGCTGCCTGGCTAACAGAAATCATGACTCTGTGTTAGTGCTCAGAGTCCAGCCATGCAGATGATGCGGGGAAGTAACTCGGGAACACACACAGATTCACACACGCCAGTGACTTTCCTAACGGCCGTGTTTTAAAGGACACGGCCGGTGGGACAGACAGTGAGCGAGAATCAATGAGGAGGCAGGGACTCCCCGTGTGTCTGAGACCCAGAGCTACATGCACTCATGTATGTGGACCCACGGTGTGTGTGTGTGTGTGTGTGTGTGTGTGTGTGTGTGTGTGTGTGTTTGTCTTTCGGAATGCTACTCTGTCTATTATAGTGTATCACAATAGTACAGTAAAAATGTATTTGTTGCACCAACAGAGACAGGTAGAAATGTTCTTATATAAAGGATGACCGTAGCAGAGTAGCGCCCCCTTGTGAGCAGCAAAGTAAATATTGGATAAGTTGGATTTCATAAACTGTGTGCCAAAAGTAAAATCGGCCTTTTCCTTTAATGCCTTGTAACTTTAGAACAAGTTCCTGATAAATCAATCTTACATCATCTTACAGAACATTTTTTTTGCTTTTTACAGGTGCCATTATTTGTCATTATTATTCTGAGCCTCTGTCCAAACAGGGCGGCATGCATGCTAGGCTAAAAGCTAGCCCATTCGAGCCACCGCTCCCTATACTCTTCCCAACAAACGATCCATCCGGAGCAAGATGGATGAAATCCCCACTGCGACGACAACCCGTCCATCTATCCAACTGCTGCAGCATGACTTTCACAGAGACGTAGCCGGACAGCATCGCTACAGATGCTGCTATCGAGTTAGCAGGCCGCACCGCCTACCAACAGCAGACTCTAGCAAGAAGATCAGCATCATCTATTCATGTAACTATTGGTGCACGAGCACTACCATCATTAGCAGACACTGCAGCTCTGACCTGGAATTCATATTACCAAAATGCAGGCCCTTCTTCTACTTACCGAGGGAATCCACTGTTGCTAACTCCAAGCTAGCATTAGCGCAGCTGTTTTTTTCTTTTTGCTGATTTGTTTTCGTCCCTGTTTGTTCTGTATCAGTTTGTCATGTTTGGTTTCATAAGGTTTTTATAACTCTGTCTTACCTTTTTATAAAATGTTTCATGTTTTGGTGCCTCTCTTGACCCGGACTTTCTTGCAGAAGAAGTGTCTCAATGGGACCTTTTGGATTTTGCAATGGATAGATACATTTGGAATAAAGCCCAGTTCAGATCAATGATTCGCAAAGCAACAAAACAGTTTCAGAATATTGCAGAGAAAATTGCAGCGGTGTGAGCTGGTTAGTTGCAGAGCGTCTGAAGCCGTTGCCTGGAGTTGCAAAAGATTTGACCTGTCAAATCTCCAAATGCAGTTTTAGAACTTAATTTTGATGTACCTATTTCACTTCAGCCAATCAGGAAACAGCATAAGTTGGCGTAGGCACCCTGTCTCTGGCGCTGCAGCAGCCAAAGACGGCTCCAGATCCTCTCTTTCCAAACTCTCTGTCTTTAACTTTTATTAATCAGTGTTACAGCGAACATCGTGAGCACGTCACTGTCACTGTCATCCACTTCTTTTTATAACGATAACAGAAATCCAGCTAGATAATTCATGTAACCTGGGCCTAATTCTAACGTTAGATAGTATTAACGCAGAAGTAATGGGGTATGTCAGTGCGTCGTTGCTATGGAGACGGTCAGCTGTGTCTGTGTGCGTTGCTTTGATGTGAACGGCCCAGTTTTAGAATGTTGACGTTTAGATGTCGAGGGATTCTTCTGGCAGTTGCATCGAGTCTCGTTGTGAATCACTGATCTGAACTGGCATTTAGAGTCTTTGGGGGCAACTGACCGAGCTCAGGACACAATAAATACTTATTACGACTTTGTTGTTTTGGCAAAAAGGTTTGGCAAACACTTGCTCGGAGCAATATTAGCATTCATTTAGAGACATGTTCATGGCAAACTTCAATTTCCCTCGTTTTTGCTTTATTTTGGTCTCTACCAGCGTACCCCCTGTCTGTTCTGACACAGATCTAGATACAAGAAGACATTAAAACAATTGTTAACCTTTTTAATATGATTAACTTGTAGGTTAGTGAAGCTTTGGCTGAGTCTGTGTTAGCTGGTAGTTTGTGAAAATATAAAATATGAATGCACCTGTCATCACGTCAATATGCTCAGGGTTTCTATACGACTGTTGGCATTTTGACTTCAACCCATGCCCGTCAACTTTTTGTTTTAACTGTCACCACTTACTGTATTTTGGTTTGTCAGTTACATGAGGAGAAAACGTGTGTGACGTGCCGCCCGTCCAGGTGGAGGTCCTCTCAGGTTAAAGCTGAAAACAAAAACACAGATACACGAATAAAAGCATTCAGCCGACCTGACAGTACCTGGCTCCCCACAGACATGAGTGGACAGAACAGACACACACACACACACACACACACGTGTAGTGAAAAAGCAACAAAACACTCTCTGACACACTTCACTGGACAGCACACATGATGGCAGATCTCTCTGTCTGTCCCAGCGGGCCGACTGGAGACATCTCAAAACATCCAAGAGTCCAATTTTGGACAACATGCACTTGTTTTCCTTTTCACCACATGGATGCATCACAGTTTCCATGATTTTTTACACACCCGCTAATCTGAAGCTTTTTAGATAGTTCCGTTGAATACTGTTGGTGCAGGGATTGTTTGTTGGTATTTTATGTATGTATTGTGGAAGTGTGCTGTTACAGGTTTTGGGGTCTAAGAGGTCATCAAGCTCACTCCCAGCCCCCGAACGTCCACGCTAAGCGGCAGTAAAACCATGAACAGACCCCGTCCAAACTGAAGGTAGGATGTTTTTACTCCCCCACCACTCAGGACGAGATGACTCCATTAACGGACCTGCCGCCTCTCTCTCTCTCCCCCACCGACACTTTTACAGTACTCTTCCACCTTGTGAATTATGAATGGAGGGGCCCCTTGTTTTTCTGCCCCGGCCGGCCCGGTGTCCACTCAGTGCACTCTACTGTACATGCACACATCACATTTAAACACAGAGCAAAACGGGACGGAGGGAGGAACCGGATCAGATCGATGGGGAGAAAGTTTGGGAGGAGAGAAACGACTGCTGTACGACTTTTAAGGTGTCTGTGGTCTCTGATACGTCTAGAAAGCCACAGGCATGAGCGACGTCTGACTTTGTACAGTGGAGGCGTAGCTCTTGAGATATTCACCTTTAGCACTAGCGACCACATGGCAGCACGATGGACTTCAATAGAGTTTTTAGTATTGAAATAAAAAATAATTTGCGATCAAAATTCAAGACAGAGTTCATGAATTTATCAAGATTCATTTAAGAGGCTTTGTTATGGACCTAAAATGTTTGATAGCTAGTTTCAAACACCTTTCTTCTGTATTGGTCCATCCATCTTCAAATCTCACATGCCCAGGGGCTTTGGCGGCTAAAACTTAAATCGGTAACTGCAAAGCCTGCTCCCCTGAAAACGTATTAAATACAGCAGCTTGGTCAGAGTCCCAGCCATTCAAAATATGGCGCTGTAGGTACTGCTCTCGTGTTAATTGTGATTACAGTCTGCTTGAGGTGGCGGTCTTGGGTAAAGGTTGGGTCAAAGAATCACAGGTGATATTTACCCGGACTCAGCAGCAGATTAAACAGACACAGGTAAGAGGATAAGGGGCTGGGAGTCGAGAAGCTCTGATGAGGGATCCGATGAGTCCAGTGGTGAGAGGCGGCGCTGAGCTTGGAGAGGGGATCGGTGAGATGAGGGGTTTAACGGGTGAGTCTGAGACCAAGACTTATGCCGAAGAGGAGGGGACGTGGAGGAGGGGAATGGGTTCTGCTGGTCCAATGGCAGAGAGACAAGGGCGAGTGATACGGTTGAAGCGCGGAGAGGCTGGGCTGTGTGGCGCGTGGAGTTTGGTATGGAGGCACTGGAGGAAAAACAGAAAGGTTGCCTTATGACAGACATGAACGAAGTCAGCCAGACAGGCAAACAGCAGTCCGACAGCTGGATGGACGTAGAGGACTCAGTAACATGTCGCTTCATCGGCCGCGATTATGTTGTTTGACTCAAAACGTCCTCCTTTAACGAAGCCTCTGTGGCGCTAATGATGAGACGCAGCCTTAATTAGCCTCATCAGAAGGACTTTCAAAGGGTTTAGATTAGCTTAATTAGCTTTGGTACGAGCCGCCTGTGTGCGAGCGTGCACACACACACACACACATGCACACTGTGTCCTTGTAGACTCGGCCTTAAGCTACTGCACTAACGAGCCTGAGAGTTCACGAGCAGCGGCTGGTTTTAAAGTTAAATGGCACTGTGTAAATATATTTCCAGCGGATATCCAGGGAATAATCAACTTTTAATTTGGCTGCTAATCTAGTGAGTCGCTGCGGAGCTCGGCTGCCTCCCCGAAGTGACTTGAAGGGAAGAAGAGAGAAGGAGAGCTGAAAACCCTGCGAGGAAATTGCTTGAAAAATCACTATGAGAGGTTTCTGCGATCTTCTGTCCCGGGGATATCGGAACATTTGTGGAATTACAATAAGGAGAAAGAGAAGGAAAGAGCGATGAGAGGAGGAAGATTCTGGGGAGTTTTGCCTGCAGGAGTGAATTTCCCTCCCTTGTTAACTACAGCAGAGTTGATGCAATAGCATATTAAGTCAAGTCAGTCAATGGAATTTATCAATGCCAGCTTCCATTAATAGACAAGAGCCGGCAGCACAAAGCTGCACAGTGATTCACACATAGATCTGGTAAAAGTTCAACAAGAGAAAATACATGTTTGTGATTAAAGCAGAACTCTTCTTTTCATTCAAACTAAACTTAATGTTTACGTCACAAACGTGCTGAATACAAAGTCACGTAAAGTCTTAGTGAGATGATGACATGCCACCTTAAACTGAGATTAACCCGATATGAATCGCTTTTATATAACGTGGCTCTTTACTAATTTAAAGTGATAAAATGCAGGCCAGGATTCAGAATGTCAATACACACGCTATGTGATGAATTTAGGATGTAAGATAATGAACTAAAGAATAAAGAAAACATCATCATGTCAATATGTCAGTCAATGTAAGTTGAATAGTTTAAATCAGTCAAACATCTGTTACGGCCGGGTACTGTTAAGACCCAGAGCACGCAAAAAATGGAGGCAGGCAGGCAACTCACCAGACCAAAGGAGTTGGAATTATCTGGCGTTGAAGAGAAGTTGAAGCGGAGCTTAAGTAGAGGAAGGTCTGATGAGTTGATAAAGATCCGGTGCGTCTAGTCTGCCTGCTGCAGGTGAAGCCAGCCATGACCCCCGTCACACACCAGCCCTGCAGCAGAGGAGGAGAGGAAAGGGACAAAAACACGACATCTTTAGTTTCATGTAACTGATTCAGGCCTTAACAGGTAACGTGCAGTATAATCCTTTTATCGTGCAACAAACAGCTGCTCCAAAGTGTTTAAAGTAACCTGACTGTGATGACAGGCCCCGCCCACTCCTGTGACGCAGTGCTGTTGTGATTAATTGTCGTCTTAATGAGATTAGTGACAGCGCTGATGGTAACAAGGAAATACAATTAGCATCAACCAGGTGGTGTTTGGGTGAATCAGGGCTCCTGGATGATGGCTGGTTGCTCGGCAATGCAGGAATCAAAGACTGAGGGTGAACAGAGGTGTGTGTGTGTGTGTGTGGGGGGGGGGGGGGGGGAGCTAAAGCGTTGGCCTTTCTCAGTGTGTGTTCAGCTCCTCAGAGGGAGTCAGTGGGAAGGAGAGCGGAGCGTTGCTGGAGAGACGATGGAGGGAGGGATGAAGAGATGAAGGTGAAGACGGAGATCCGACCGCTGCAAGAAGTGCAGGCAGAATCACACGAGTAATTTCATCACCAAATCGTTCAACTCAGCCTTGTTTTTCTTCAGTTTAAAATCTGTTCTCCCCGTTTTCTCCAGCCGCCTCTGCAGAGCCAGAGCAGCTCAGAATGAGAGAGGACAATGGTAGTCGCTTTGCAGATTATAAGCTATCTGTATGCTACATTTATTGTATGTTTTATCCATGCCGTTTCTTTCTATTATATAGAAACACATAAACATAAAGTTGCACACCTCTCAAACACAGTTTGACCTGAGCATGCAGCTTTTGTTAAAGACTAAACAGGTCATTTGTTCCTACCCTCTGATGTGACCTGAAATAATCAACAGTGACCATAGGTTCAACATGGGACACTAACACCAGTGGAAAGTCCCGTCTGTTTTTGTTAACCATGCACCCCGACCTCCGCTCTATGGCTGTGTTCAGAATCACACACTGCCTGCTGCGCTGGGCGGTCGTATGTAGAACGGAGCTGTTCTTATTTTGCACTTTGCTGCACCAGGCGGCAGTTTCCGCTTTTGGAAAGCGGAAGTAAACATAAGACCGCCAAAAGCAGACCGCCCCTTCTTTAGCTATAGCGCCCCCTACTGCTCGAATGCTGCTGCCATCCGTCATTTCAACTGCCGCTGTGACGTTCCAGCGCTTTGCATTGTGGGATACAGTAGGTGAAGTAGACTGGCCCGATGCATACTGGAGACATCCGGGTATTTTTTGGCGTACGGCACATTTAGCTTTTGTTTGCATACTACAGACTGCATTTAGGCCACATCAGTACTGCTAGTGTAGTATGTGATTTCAAACCTCTGTGTCCTACTTCATATACTCAACCCTTTCTCATCCCTGATCATCAAATAGGGACACTCTGTCATGGCTTGTCATTCAAGGAGATGCCATCGCCCAAACAGGCTATGATTAGACTAAAACACTACGTGGTTGAATTTTAGGAAACAGATTCAAACCTTCACAACAAGGTTTACTTTTGGTTTCACACGGGACTCAAAAACTGGTTTTCTGGGCTAAAATCAGGCGTTCTCAGGCCGACGCGCTGCCCTCAACAGCCAGCTGAAGCAGACTATCCTGGTCTTTCAGGGCAGTTACACAAAGTGATTAATTTGCAGTGGACTGGTTCACATCGGAGCTTCTTGAAAGCCCAGTTCATCTCATAGGGATGCTAAAGGGTACCTGTTACATCTCGTCTCATCAAAGCAACGTTTTTGTCAAACTGTGAGGGAACAGGAAGTTGTTTACGTCTTTGAATGTGTCCTTCGTGTCTGGCTTTAAAATCTGTACCACGCACTGTAAACAAGTTGGATAGATCTACCTGTTACCCTTGTGTTTCAACAGCTTACACCTCACTGCGGTCTGTGATGGGGGGTCTCACCTAAAGGAAACATTTGCATCATTTGAGGAAAACAGATGAGAGACGTGAAAAGTGACTCTGTGATGAGCTCAGCTCACCCTGATAGATATCTCGTGTTCATATCTTGACATTTCTTGCAGCGCTTCCAGCCCAGCCTCCGGTGAAGAGGCCAGGGGCTTCATTAGAGAGATCTGGAGGCCGACCCTATCAGCCTGGGGGCACGCGGGAGGGGGGCGGGGGGGGTCTATACCAAACCCAACACCCGTCTCTCCACTGGAGACGGGCCGGGGCTCCCCTGGGCTCCCCGCGACCGACCTCCTGCTTCTGTGGATGGGCCAGAAAATCAACGGCGTTCCCCTTTGAACAGCCTCCTCCTCCTCTTCCTGCTCTGTCTCTCCATCACGCTCGCTCTCCCCTCGCTCCCTTTCTCTGTGGACCTAATGAATGATTCATTTAACCCCTCCACCACCTCCAACACCACCCAACTCCTCGCCTTTTCACCCTACCGCCCGTCTTCCACTTTTTAACACTTTATTCTCATTTTTTAACGCATGTATGGACTTTTTTTTTCCTCCAATAAAAAGTAGTGAGAAGTAAAAGCAGCAGCTCGGGTGGCGGAGCAGCGGTGGTGGGCTGTTAAAGGAAACAACAAAGGGAGGAACAAACGCCCGCTTGTGTCACAGTTCCCTCCGTGCATCCCATTAAAGCCAATGTTTGACAAATTACTTTACACAGCTTGGAAGTTGATTTGCCGTGTGTGTGTGTGTGTGTGTGTGTGTGTGTGTGTGTGTGCGGGTACTTGTCAGACACACACACACTGAAGCGCTAATGAGGGCAAGATGGTAGAAAAGGCCTTTAAATGAGGTGTAACGACACACAAGCTGCAGAACAAGGAGGCCCGGCTGCACAGATAAAATCCATTACAGGCCTTCTTATTATCGTGGAGGAGTCATTAATGTAATGGAATAATTGGTCGGGACACGAAAGAGCTAATTGCCATGATGAAACCAAATTTCTAACATGAAAGGGGAAGTAAATGAATCTAGATGGCGCACTTGAAAGGCTGGCAGAATCTAGGGACGGTTTCAAAGATGAGGTTTTTATATTCTGGGATTCCTTTTCCCTGGGCTCTGACTCACAGGCTGCTGTGATGAAAACAGGCGAAATTCAATTGGAGTAGAGATCTCTCTTAACTCGCTGTCAGCGAGGGAAAATAGAACGCCGCCTCCAAGAGGAGAAGAAGAAACGGCAGGAGGGAAACGAGTCCGCGGCCGGTTTGAGATGATGGAGAAAACAACAAAACCCACGAGCTGCCGTCCTGCAGAGGAACTGAAATCACAGCTGAATAAATATTTAACACAATTATGAAAGAAGGAAAAAAAGATTGTTTCAGAAATTGAAGGTCGTCTTGTTCGACTGGGGAAAGTCTTATAAGGATGGATGAGCACAAGAGACAGTGGAGGAAAAGCTAAGCTAAGTGCTGACCTCTGTCCACCACTGAAAGCGCCTACAATGTGCACGAGAGCATCAGACCTGGACTACGGAGCGATGGAAGAAGGCGGCCTGGTCTGATGAATCACGTTTTCTTTCACATTTTGTGGATGGCTGTGTGCGTCGCTTACCTGGGGAAGACATGGCACCAGGATGCACTGTGGGAAGAAGGTGAGCCGGCGGAGGCAGTGTGATGCTTTGGGCGATGTCCTGCTGGGAATCCTCGGGTCTTGGCCTCCAAATTCCCCAAATCTCAATCCAATGGAGCGTCTGTGGGATGTGCAGGACAAACAAGTCCGATCCATGGAGGCCCCACCTCGCAACTTACAGGACTTACAGGAGCTGCTGCTCACGTCTTGGTGCCAGATACCTCAGCACACCTTCAGAGGTCGAGTGGAGTCCATGCCTCGATGGGTCAGGGCTGTTTATGTGGCAAAAGGGGGTCGTATTGTTCTGGCTGACTGGTGTATTATCACTGCACTCAAATGTTGTCTTTCCATCTTTGCAGAAGTCATCTCTGATGTCTAAAGAAAGTCATTGGTCGGTCTGTCCCACCACCAAGGCGACACTAACCCGACACAGTTTTGGGCTTGATGTGAACTTCTCTTTGTTCGAGATATCGTCCAAATAGAGCAATATTTAGAATCCCTGTCTCGACAAACCGGGTCAAAATGTACAAACACTCTTGAGCAGGGCTGAAGTTTTAATCATTTCTCTCACAAAAAATGTCTGTCTGATTTTGGTTTCTGTTTCTGATTCCCTCTGAAGAAGCGTGTTAACCTCACACAGCATGTGACATGTCTGTGTGTGCTCCGGTTGGCCGCAGTGTTTTCTTGTGAGCAGACAGTCTGTGGGACGTTTGGCGCTGACTTCTGAGAGACACGAGACACAACAGTCTCAGCTCCCTCCCTCCATCTCTGCTTCCTCCAGAGGAGTCGGAGCCTGAAGACGACTCCGAGGCCAAGTGGCATCACTTCAGAAACCAAGATGGAGGCATGCCGCTCTCTTACTGCCGAATCACGATGCCAAGTCTGCTATCAGGAGAGAAAATAATGTTCTCTTCATCCATTTTTATGCACACAGACATGCAAACACTGCTACTTCTGAAGACGAATCCTCTGATAAAGCACCGTCTGTGTCCTGGAACAGTTGCATTGATGTAAACCAAACTACAGTCACAAGTTTAAAGTTTTCAGTCGTTCGGTTTGTTCGGCCGCCCACTAGAACTTTCTCTGATTGATGTGTGTTTTCTGCCTTTTGATCAGTGATTATCAGGGATAAATTATTTAAAGTACTAAAAAGTTAATACAGATTTAAGAAAATCTTTCCAACTTCAACTTCAGAGGCGAGAGACGAGGTTTGACAGACATGAAGGATGGACCGGCGGTGTGGATGGAGAGGAGACGGGCCGCAGCTCGGGAATAACCAAACTTTAACAAATGACAAGAAAATGGACGGAGGAGGAGAGGAGAAGAGGAAAGAGAGGAGGAGAAGCGATGTAGGAGGAGGAGGAGAGGTGTGGCAGAACGGGCCAAGGGGAACCCGCCCCCCTAATTGGTACTTAAACACCCGCGCCGAGCAGAACTGTTGCTATCATAAGAAATTGATGAATTAACTGAGTGAGAGAGAGAGCGGGAGTCTGTGGGACGGCGGGGAGAGAGAGAGGGTTCTGAATCTTTTAAGAGGATAACTTACTTGGGCAAAACAGCTGTTTATGCATTATTTGTGCGGCGAGCCATTTACCGCCGTTTAGGATGAAAACCGTGGTTCCCGGGCTGCAGGAGTTGCCCGCGGGGACACCGGGGGTTTTTGGAGGGACCCGGCGGCCCATCAGTCACTGATAAGAAAGGATGAAAAATTAATTTGCTGGTAGTTTCGTTTTAAAGACTCAGATATCGGCCTGTCAGTCTGCGAGCTCTCGTTTAAGTGACAAACAGGCGAGCAGGGATTAAAGAGAGGAGGCGGGAACAGGAGGCCGGCCTGGGCAGACTGATGGAAAGTTTGTGGGGCGAGAGAGGCTGAGCACTCATTACCAATTAATCAAAGATAACTTTTAATTCTATTTATGATTTTCGATAAGTGCTGCACTGACATGTCATATCTGGACAGGGGTGAGCAGAAACAGTCTTATCGTGTAAGAAAGCATCATATATCGTGTGGACGACAGCTTGGATGGAGACTCTTTAGTTACACATCAACTCCTGGACACTGTACTCCACCTTACTGTTTGTATGTGGTGTTTAAGTCAGGTGACTCAACTCTAAAAAAGTCAGCTTTGGTGGCAATCGATGGATGGGTCAAACAAAAAGGAACATTTATCTCTGGGCGCATTCACACTTAAAGTCCGGTCGTTTGAGCCGAATCAAAGAAATTGTTCCAAAGTAGCATTTTGCCTCGAGTTTACTTTGTGTTCACACGGCAGCTTTTAGCAGCGGACCAAAAGTTTCGATGCACGGGGAAACTCCTCTCTGACTGCATGAAGCAGAATCCGACATCCCCTGGGGATGGTCAGAAGGTGCTGCTTGCATCCTCCTGGTTTAGATGCCTGAATATGCTGAGATAAACCTTCACACATCTGTGACAACCTGAACCATATTTATCTCTGCACCTTTGCACTCTCTATTGCACCATTGCAAAATATTTGTGTATCCGTAGGTCTGTATATATTAGTTTAAGATTTAGTCTTTAGTGTCTAACCTGTCCTTGTTTTTAAGTTTAGTCTGTTTAGTTTGTGTGTCTGTACTTGAGAGCAAAGAAAACCTGGAGTCAAATAGAGCTGGTTCTGACTTTGATCTCAACACCTTCCCCTGGTCAGCTGTGTGTACAGGTGTGCTCTCCACTCGGGTCATGTAACGTTTGTCAGCTGAAAAAGTCAAAACCAGCACCCAACAAAGCGGGTTCACCCTGAGCTGCTGAGGTCACGCAGTCAGAAATGCCTGCAGTGATGCAGACAAACAGGCTCTGGGTAATGGTAGAATCGTGTATACAGAGAGGAGCAGGTTTATCTCGGTTCCATCCATCAAACCTGGAATACGATGGAAACAACGATCAGACTTCGTTTGCAAGAAAACACACTTAGCTAATGTTTCAGAGGTCTGAGATAACAGCTCCTGCTGTACGGAGCAGCTTTAAAAGGATGTAAACTGAACCTGTTGTTGTCCTGAAGTTTGTGACTTAAAGTGGAGGGAAAAAGGGGCACTCAGAGGAGGATTATAAGGAGGACTGGATGATTATGGCCTCCTTACACTCTGTCCAGAAGGACCATTTGACATCATCACTCTTTCACTTTGATCACTTCAAAGAAAGCCTTGAAGTTGGCTCCGGAGAATCACACGACAAGCAGTAAAAAAGCCGCCATCACACTTCTTCAAATAACATCGGCTGTCACTCAAGTCCAGACAAACTGTGAGAGCCTTCGCCTCAAACAACAAGAGCGGGGAGTAAATGCAAGTCAAACGCAAGAAAACGTGAGGGTTTCAGAGGAGACGGAGGAGCTCACACATCTCCGAGGCTGTCTGCTGTTTGGTGTGAACCTCTTGAACTCTGTGAAGGTCAATATTCTTCTTCATACATGCTCACCTGACGACCCTGAGATGCTCCTATTATCTCGATCCTGAGGCCTGAACATGAATCTCAGTATTTTCAGCTCAAAATTGATTATTTTTCATTCTATTTTCTTCTCATATCGCTGTGTGTGTAATGTTTCCAGTTCTGCACGGTGTTGCAGTGGCTACCAATAGGGTTCCTGGTTCCAGTTCTGCCGTGGAGTCCTTTCTGTGTGGAGTCTGCATGTTCTCCCCGTGCATGCGTGGGTTCCCTCCGGGTTCTTCCTCCAACAGTCCAAAGACATGCTCGTTCATCTGTGACTCTGAATTGCCCGTAGGTGTGAATGTGAGCGTGAAAGGTTGACTATCTCTACGTGTCAGCTGTGATTGACAGGTGATCAGTCCAGGTGTAACCCCGCCTCTCGCCCAATGACAGCTGCGATCAGCAGTTTTCCGCTGCATGAGCGTAATTCGGACAGTTGCTAATCTATTTGGCGCGGTGGGTTTTGAGGTTGGGCTAGATAACAGCGACGGTCTCTCACATAAGAGAGTGTTCGGGGAGTATGATAATCCTCATGTCGGCCTGTGCAGGTGTGTGGTTCCCTCCCTCTGTCGCCTGCCCTCTCTCCTCTCATCCTCTCTCTGCTCTGCTGTCAGCCCTCGTGTGGCCGCGGCGACTGCCTCGGGGCGACAGACACTTCCATGTCATGCTGGGCGGCTGTGATGCTGATCGGTGCTGATGGAGAGAGCTTTGTCCCTGTTTGTTCACCTAAAGCACCGGCATGTCACTGCTCCACCTGGGAAGAGAGCTGTCCCTCACACAGACACACTGCGACAGATCAAATACTTCTGATCATCCTGTGAGCTTCTGGCAGCTCTTGTGGTCGACATGTTTCCTGTATGAGCAGCATTTAGCATCCATAGATCATATCATTGAAGAGTCAAACAGTGGCAATCAAAAAGTGGGACCACTGGTTCGATCACTGACAGCCTTTAATGACAACTACATGTTTTATGCCACTGTGAGACTGCTGGCACCAACCATCTGATTGTTTCATCTGATGAGACAAACCAAGTCGTACCTGTGAGATGTTGGTGTTAAAAGTTTACTGGCCTGAATTCACTCCTCTTATTCCACTCATGTCCAGTTGGTGGCGGTAATGTACTTGTTAGTGGTTTGCCAACCGTCAGTAAACACTAAAGGAAGAAAAAGAAGATACTGAATCTCATTAGGATTGTGTTTACATTGAGAACCAACGAATACATGTGTTTAAATAAAATGAGCCAAACTCTGCGTCACACAGCAAAACCTAGTTGACCTTCACAAGACTCCTTAAAGTCACAGCACTTTAACACGAACTGACTATAACGATGGATGGATGGATGGATGGATGGATGGATGGATGGATGGATTGTTAGAGGAACAAACGGACGGATGGAGGAACGGACGGACGGATGGACGACCGGATGGATGGATGCAAGGATGAATGGATGGATTGATAGACAGGCCGATAGACAGATAGAGAGATAGAGAGATAGAGAGATAGATAGATAGATAGACAGATAGATAGATAGAGAGATAGATAGACAGATAAAGAGTCTTCTGACACACTCACTGACTCTGGGGTCTTATTGGAGGAGGGGACTCCACCTGGCGTATCATCATTCAGGCCGGGCGCGCGGGGCGAGTCGTGATTAGCCGCCAATTTATTCTGGCGGGCGTTTGAGAGGAAGCGCCCTGAAATGGTAATGTGTTTAAATGTCAGAGGAAAGGTACGCTTCTCATCAACCTTTGGTCACCCGTCCGCTTTGAATATTCTTATTGCCGTCATGTATTAGTAATGAGAGTTGAAAAGTAAGTAAAATTTAACCTTCGCTGTACCTGAGGAAACTATGAATATTAACGAGGCCTATTATGTGTACCTGATCTGAAAGAATCTTAACCCCGCGCCTGGCTGCCTCGCTGGCTCCCTCGCTGGCTCCCTCTCCCTCCTCCATTTCTCTACATCCATCTGTCTCTCTCTCTTCCTTGTTCTCTCTATTCCCAACTCTTCTCCATTTTTCTCCTCACTTCTATTTTTGTTTCCTCTATTTTTTCATTCCTGTCTGTTATTCTTTGTCTCCGCTCCCCTCCTGTCCTCTCTTTCTCCTCCCTACCCTCCTCTGTTTCTCTGTTCTTTCCTGTTTCTATCTCTTCCTTATTTCATTCTCCACCTTCACCTCAACCGTCTCAGTCCCATCGTCTACCCTGGGTCGGCCTCTGTCTCTTAAGGTACTGGCTTTTTGGCATTTAAATATAGGTCTCTGTTACGTAAATAGCACAAATGGATTTATGCAAGCTCGTCAGGACGGTTAAGGACACGGCTGGTACGAGGGAGGTGACTGTGGTGCAGCTGGAGGACTGAGTCGCCGACTAACAGCTTATTTTTGATTTGCATGACAATTTAAACTTGTGCCGTGATTAGCTGAAGTAAAGGCATTTTTTCATCCCTGCGTTACAGCAGACAGCTCGACACATCAGAGCAGGAACAGCACAAAATAACAGATTACTTACCGACAGAAATAACTGGGACACTTGATGGAACACCACATCTGTTCATTTGTTCTTTCTTGCCATGACAGGCTGTGAAAATAATACACCAATGCAAACGGTTTAGCATGCTAATAGCTATTGTCAGTTTCCTATCTGTTCACATGGACTGTATAAAAAGATGGACGACGCATCTCTTATTGTACTTTCACCTTCAATGACTGTAGTGTTAGTGTTAGCTACGCCTCCTCTCGCCGTTCCTCCTCTACTCTGCTACTCGGGAACAGAACGCTGCAGGAGCCCTGTTTGTCAACAGAGCTGTCAATCATGAGGCCACACCAGCAGCATCAAATAACTAATTAAAAGTGTCAGAAAAATGTACTCTAGGACATAAATCAGCATGATAAGAACTAACTATAGTGACAGAAACCATGTTTGAGAAAAATGTATTTGACGTGTATTTAGATTTTATAGTTTGACTCATGTCCCATCTGTTAACATGGAGGAGGCGGGCTTTATGAGCTATACTGCAGCCAGTCAGCAGGGGGCGACAGAGAGGGTTTGGACTCACTTTCAGGGAGCTGTTTTTATTGATTATAAAATGTCACTTGTTGGTCGTAATAAGGACTGATCGTGGACAGTTTTTGCATAAATGTCGAATAGTACTATTACTAGAATTATGTCTAATTACTTTTGATTTGGTTGAGTCAATATATTGGAAAACTCCTCACGTTTTATGACGTGTGTAAACATGAGACCGGAGTCTTCTCCACTCAGCTGTGTGTGCTTCGATCTTTTGTTCCTTACTGAGACCACGGCAGCAACTTTGGATAACTCACAGCTGCTTTGGATCGGCTGTTTTAATAACAGTTTGTATTTGTGTCTGGTCCTGATGACACTCTCTCACTCTGACTTCTAAGCTTGTTTTCCTCTCCTCCTCTCCTCCTCTCCTCCTCTCCCTCTCACTGTCTGTCCTCCCTGTCTGCTCATTTCTCTCTGTCATGAGGGGAGGGGGCTGTTTACCATGCAGAGATGCTGTTTGCATAGATCAGGCCAAAGTGGGACGTGTGTGTGTGTGTGTGTGTGTGTGTGTGTGTGTGTGTGTGTGTGTCTGTGTGTGTGTGTGTGTGTGTTGAATTGGGGGGGTGTTACTCTCTGGATTAAGGCTTGATCAAGGCACCATCAACTCACTCCCAGCTCCCCCATGAGAGCCTGGGGTTTCTGGGGTGAGGGGGGGATTGACAACAAAGACTCTCTCTCTCCGCCTCTCATCCTGTCACTTATGATCCAAACATGTCACATCTTTAAGACCTTCACACGCTGAGAGCACTGACGTACGACAGAGTGTGTGTTTATTATTGTGTCATGCGTTTGCGTGTGTTTGACATTTTCATCATATGTGTTAACGTTCCTGCTTTTAAAGCGAACCCCCATCCCCACACCCCTCTCCGTCTCTCATCCCAGATCATGTGGACCGGCTCGGGCCTGTTGTCCGAGCGTGCAGCCTCCCTCCGCCTGCTGTGATCTCTGGGTAAGCCTGTAACCGCCCGGCTCTTATTAGCTCTCTGTATTGATTTGTTGGAGGATTCAGAGCTGAGCCGCTCTCATTAGCGCTGGATAAAGTCATAATCCACCAACCTGCAGGGTCAGTCTCTCTCTGATTCTCTGCCTCAGCACTCAGCTGCCTTCACACTCGCTGCCTCACGCTCACACCTAACGAGTTGATCCACGTGTTAAATGATAATGAGGCTTTTATAGTGAAACAATGATGAAACACAGACTTTTATTTGAGACCTTCTGACATCAGATAAAAGTGCTTAAAGTTGTATGATTTGAGATATTTGAAATCTACGTCTAAAAAAGGCTCCTGGGAGCGTCTGCAGACGTACATTTCAGGATGAACATGACATAATAAATTTGACTTGAGAATTCAGAGTTAATTCCACCTTGTGCATCGATTTCACTGCATTATGATGTGTTTGTGTTGGTCAGCCTTGTTCGTCATGCATCATTTCATATTCACAAAGAGCTCGGTCTGTCGATAAACTTAAAGCTCAAACTTAAAATAAAACATGATGTGTGGGTTCTGGTCCATTTTTCAAAAGCATTTTGATGCTTTTCCAAAATACGTCTGAAAGTGTTGTGTCTGTTGCACCGTGGACTCAGTCAATGTGTGTGTGTGTGTGTTTTGCACAAATGCACAAGGACGCACACGCTCATCCTGCATGCGTGGAGGACTCTGGACTTTCTTTAAGGAGCGTCAGCGTTTCATTTCCATGTGAAAGAAACAGAAATAATACAATTGTGTTATTTTGACATGACATACGTTGGTTACAATAGTTTCATAATGTAGGTTCATTAATAAGCTGAAAGTAACTGAAGTCTATGTAATAAACTAGACACTGAAGCCGTCTACAATCAGGGCCTGAGCCGCCTCTACCTCCCGAGGAGGTCCTTTAGCGTCTGCAGGACGACGCAGCGATTCAACTCAAACCACTTCAGGAAACCAAACTCTTTCATTTATTGTTAAGGTAACTGAATTAAATTAAGTCCATTCAGTGTCTTACCTTCCACGTTACCTCCCACGCCTGGAAGTGATTCCCTTGTTAGCCAATAGGCTCTCGGTCATGACGCGGCTGGCGAATGATAAAAACCGACACTCTGAATCATGATGGCGGTTCAGGTCGGTGTGTGTGTGTGAGTGATTATTTACTGTGAGTGATTATTTACTGTGCTGCTATTGCATTGTGTTTGATTGACAGGTCTTCCATCCAGTGTGTCTGACTGTCATTGGAGGGAAGCCACTCACACCTTGGTGTAGTTTAAACTGCCTTAACTGAATCAGGACATCTCTCATGAAGAACATGACACAGCGACCGGTTCGACCGTCGACCAGTCTGATGAAGTTTCTGCGTGAACGTGGCCAACCCGACCGTATACGCTAACTTTCAGTCTTTTAATCATGTCAGCTTGTCAATCAGTCTCAGCACGCTGGTGGAAACCTTCCTCCTCCCCCTCCTCCTCCTCCTCCACCTCCTTGTCTTCCTCCTCGAGCCCTCCTCACCGAACCGTCTCCCGGTCCTCTGCGAGCCGGGGGTTATCGATCTGCCGGTGTGATAGAGGTGGGAGGTGCGTTCACAATGCGGCGGGGGTCTGCCTGCTCGGGCTGCATCTTTCAGAGGGCCAATCGATAGCGACTCCTTTTCTCCCCTTCAAAGCTTTTCATTCACACAGACAAACAGCGAGGAGAAAGGAGACGTGAGGAGCAGGGGAAGGAGGAGGAGAGGAGTGACTGACATGAGAGTTAGTTCTTTCTTTTCGCTCCCTCGCCTTTCTCCTCTTATCCTCTCTGGGCCCGGAGCCTGGCCTCAGGGTCAGACTCAGGAGAGAGGGAGAGAGAGGGAGGAGAGGAGAAAAGAAGGAGTGAATACAGAAGAGGGAAAGATGGATGGAGAAGGAGATCTGCAGAAAACGGGCAGCACACAAGTCCTTAAATGCAACACAATTTACAAACAAGCTGCATTTCTTATGTTCTTATTTTGCCTGTAAAACAGCTGCAGGAGGCTGTAAGAGGACAGATATTGGAGTTGAAGGATGACGGAGATGCTGTGGATGAAGGCTGGAAGGATACAGGGTGGACAGAAAGAGGGGAGACAAAAGAAGAGGGTGGAGGTGTGAAACAGGCTTCATGACGAGCACAGGCAAAAGACACAGTTTTGTTTGTGGATATTTATCTGCTGCAGGCCTCAGCGAGGGTGAGACTCCCGCTGCCTCTGCTCGATACTTACCACCTGGAGGTTATGAGATAGGCTGAGCATCCTCCTCATTCATTTAGCCAAGTTTGCTGTTCAACATTTTGTGGAGAACAGATTTTTATCTGCTCCATCATCTCCTTCAGTCACTGACATTATCTGTTGCTGTACTCTCTGTAGCAGCAGAGGTAGCGTCCATCCCAGGCAGACTGACCTTAACGGAGCATCAAAACAATAAGGGAGCACAAATGATGCAACAGGAGTGCGGTGCCTTATTTTGAAGGGTCTACTGCAGAGTCATGTGACCTGGGTCTGAATGCAGATTGTAGCCTCGTAGCCGTGTGTTAGCGGCTGTTAGAGGGTTAAAAACACACACTGAGGCGGCTTTACGCCCGTGTGGTTTGGTCCAGTGTAAAATGACGGCGGAGCTTCGTGCTTCGTGCAGAGACAGACAAGCTTTCACGCTCACATTCACTAGTGAACCTAACGAGCAAGTCTTTGGACTGTGGGAGGAAGCCGGAGAGAACCCACTGCACGAGGGGAACATACCAACTCCACAGAAAGGCCGCCAACGTCTGAACCGGGACTCGAAACAAGAACCTACTAACCACTGCACCACTGTGCCTCTGTTTACATCATAATACACTGACTTTATTTCCATTATAAAACAATGATAAGTATATATATGTGTATTATTAGAAGGATTTGTTTCCATATTTCACGTCTCATATTTTGTGTCCCGGCTCTTGAAGGGGGCGGCTGGTCGTTGAGAAGCTCTGCAGATAATGCTCAGTGAAGCTCAGGGTTGTAGATTTGTAAGGTTAAACATTTCCATTAACAAACAGGAAAAACAAAGGCGTGATTATTCAAACACGGACGCCACAGTACAGCTCCCCGTGGGACCGAGAGCGCGAGCATCAAAGACTCCCAGCGTTCTCGCTGCTCATCCTCAGACGATCGGCCGCCTGCACCGGCTTTAACGGACGTCCTGTCGTGTGCTGAGAAG